>NW_026126646.1:4135000-4735000 GCF_943737965.1 Phodopus roborovskii
GGGCATAGCATCAAAGCATCCGTGGACAGAAGGATGAATGGGAGGATGGATGGATGGACTTCCTTTCTTGGGACTTGGGATTATATTAACAACCCTCCCTTAAGCTCTGGGTAAGAACCTGTCCATCACTTACTTAGGCTCCAAGACAATTCTTGCTGGTCTGGGCGAAGGCTCAGCTGTCGAGCTGGCCTCTGCCTGGGAAGGGGCCAGTGCCATTAGCCCTGTTGTTCACTGGAGGCTCTTAGGGAGCAGGGGCTTGTGAACAAGGTTGTCAGCTTCTCTTAAATTGCCCACACTGGACCTGATAATCTTGACATTTGCAGGAGACTGTGCCCTACCGTGATGTCTAAGTTCTCATCACCGAATGCCAAGGGAGGTCTCTTGAAAGGGGCCCTGTGGCCTCCGCGGCACTTGATGGCGGCAGGAGTGGCTGAAAGTGAACCGTTGAAGTGTTTTTGTTAGGTCATTGCTCTAATTATTGCTGGGCCGCTCTGGTCCTCCCTGGTAAAGAGATAAGGTGTGTGTGCAGGCACGCTCAGGCTTGCGTGGAAGAGCGTGTGGGCTGGCTGAGCGGGGTTTCCAGGGTTCCGGGGATGCTTTCTTCTGGTAGACTTTGGTAGTAGTTGCATAGGATCCGGGAGAACCAGCCTTGTTCCTTGGGGTGAGAGAGTAGACAGATCCAACTCATAAAGGCAGAGAGGGAGCAATCCAATGACTGGGAAAGCTGGGAGATCTCTGGGGCTTAGCTGGGGGGGGGCGCTAAGTGAGAACGCTCTAATAAGGTCTGATGACCCAGGGTCATCTCAAGATTCTGACTTTCAACATCTGCAAAGACCTCACTTCCTAGTGAGTGACACTCGCAAGTAAGTGCAACATTAGGGTACAGATGGAGGGCCACACACCGCACCTGCCCTCGGCATAGCCCTGCTCAGACGACCCTTAGGAATAAGGAATGTCCCCAAGACTTGCCAGGCACAGGGAGGCTGCACAGGGGCAGAGAGACTCCCGGGATTGGCCCTTCCCTCTCATGCAAGCAGCTTCGCTTGGCTGCCTCTGCCTGCCTGTCTGGATAATCGCCCTCTTCGCCTTCTAGTTCCCTGGGTGCCTGTACCATCTTCTGCTGCGAATCCTCCCTGTCGAGGAGGGCCATCTGTAATTATTTCCAGAAGTCTGAGCTGTCATGCCTCAGCTCACATTTGCATCCACTTACATACGTGTTTGTGTGTGAATCCATGTATGTACTTAGACGGAGGCCAGAGGTAGGTGTTGGTTCTTTCCCTCAGTCACTTCACACTTCGCCTTGATTTTGGACACAAGGTCTCTCCCTGAACCCAGAGTTCATTGATTTGGCTAGGCTGGCTGACCCCTGGGCCCCTGGGAGCCTGCTCAGAACTGGGGTTGTACCTGTGCATACTACTGCACCTGGCTTTTGACACGGGCATCAGAGGTTAGAACTCAGATCTTGGTGATTGCTGTTTATGGGCTGAGCGGTCTCCCCAGACCTTTGCTTGCTTCCAACGCCATCCCCTTAGGCTCCAGTGAGTTCCATGCAGTGTAGACGTGGCTGTTTGAAAGTGTCTGATTCAGGGGTGTCCCACACAGCCCCAGTGTCGGGCAGCCCACTCTGTAGCTCCAGGACATCTCATCATCCTCAAGGGAACCCACACACCCTCCCCGCACACTCTCCGCTCCTGGTAACGGCTCTGCTGCCTGCTGACTCTGTTCTGGGTGTTCCCTTTAAGTGAATACGTGGTCTCTGGTACCTGGCTTCCTTTCGTGCTGCGACAGGTCTCCAAACTTCCTCCCTGCTTGTGGCTTATAGCGAGCGCCTCACTCCCTCTTCCCCACGGTCACCTGGTGGAGATGGGGTCCCGTCTCCCGTTCACTGTGTGAACCGTGCTGTTATGAACAAAAACACTTAAGAAAAAGCATCTGGGTTCCCACCATTTGGAACAAGAGTCACTACAAGTGTGCTTAGTGCCCATGGAGGCAGGAGAGGGTGCCCGGGCCCCTGGCTCTCTTAGGCGTCCTCTGGCTCCTTTGGCCGTCTCCATTTCTTCTGGTCTTCCTCTGGCACATCTGGTCCATTCTGGATCGAAGTCTCTCCCTGCATTCCCAGGGCTCTGCATGGGCAATCCATAGTGTGTGGAAGTGTTAGGCACTATGACCTTGAAGACTTGGCTGGGTTGCGCTTAACTCTACCGAGGCCGAGAGGAACCTGACTTGTCATCTCAGTGTTCCCGACAGAGTACTGGGACTTCCTGGACCATACAGGTAAAGGCGGCCCTGTAAGTTGGCACCGTGCCTGCCTACCCCTCCCAAAGCCCAGACATGCCCTAGGCCCTGGCTGAGTCTTCTCTGGGTTTCTAAATGAGAAGGAAAGGGTTGCAGGGGTATGAGCTTCAGGACAGGATCTTCTCTGGTTAGGGACTGGCAGGGAGGGTCTTGGCATTAGAATCTGGAGATCACTGGGGCTGGGAGCTTCTGACCTGGTGGAGCAGATCTCTACTAGGGAAGAAACAGATCTCCCAAGGGCAGCAGGGAGCCCTGTTTACAAGACCTGGGCCACACAGATGTCCTGGGCTGCCTCTGTGTCCTGCTGCTGGCAGCTGCCAGGGAGACCATGTGAATGGAGGAAAGAGAGCCAGCTGTACCTCCAGGCTCCCAAACCGGAGGGGGAAAGCCCTGGGGTGTTCTCCCTCAGCTCAGCTTCTCCATTTTCCCTGGGCCGCAGGCAGGGTGCCTGGCTGGTCTGAGTAGAACCTGCTTGCTTATTGCAGGGGAGGAAGCCTTGAGCAATTCCCGAAGCAGGGATAATGCTAGCCTCAGGGAGGGAAGGGGGTGGTAATGGTGACTGGTGGTAGATTTGCATGGAGACTTAAGCGTCTCCCAGGAGATCAGGTGGACAGGCAGTGGAATATGTGGCGATTGTAGTGGCTACTTCATCTTCCTACTCTGCCTGGGGTGGCCACTTCTCTCTTGGCCAAGGACACAGGCTGCCCTTTGTTATTGGATGGCCAGAACGAGGAGCAGGTGGCCTTCTGAGAATGCCATGCCCCTTCCTCTTCCCATCTCTGTGACCCCTGCATCCCTTCCTGCCCAATCAGTGTAACTGGCTGTATTGATCAGATAAGCTAGCTGCACCGCCCTCCAGCAAATGCTCAAGCTCCTCTTGATTCTGGTTGGGTTTCTGGCTTATGCTATATCTTTAATCCCATTTCTTTACTCACCCCAACACCAACAAATCCTCTGATTTTTTTCTGTTTTTAAAGACAAGGTCTCACTGTGTAGCCCTGGCTGGCTTGGGACTCACTATGTAGACCAGGTTGGCCTTGATTTTAAAAAGTTGTGCATCCCTCTGTCTCCCCTGTGCTGGCATTAAAGGCGTGTGCCATCACACCCAGCATCCCTGCCTTCTCTATCCATACCCACATGTATGTGTAGGTACAGATATGTGTGTATGTGTATATATGTGTATACGTGTGTGTGTGTGTGTGTGTGTGTGTTGTGTCTGTACATGTGGAAGCCAAGACAAGGTCTCTCACTTGCCCTGAAGCTCACCAAGCAGGCTGGGCGGGACGGTCAAGTGAGCACCAGGGATCCCCTGCCCCATCTCTTGCCTCCCTAGGGTAGGCTTACAGACATGCAGTCTCACGCCCGACGCTTCTATGTGTGGGTTCTGGGGTTTGAACTCCCAACCTTGTGCTTGCACGACCAGCAATTTACCAACTGAGTCTTCTTCAGGAAACTTTCCTTGAAGGAAGAAACAGAATGTCTTTTGTTCCAGTTAGGGCACAAGGGAAGGGGTTTCAGTAGTTGATCTGAGGAGATATGGGGCAGAGCTATTCCTGGATCACCGTGGAAATTCAGATTCTGTGTTTCTGGCTGTTCCTGGGCGTTGACACACCAACTTCAAGGATGGCCTGGTGCAGGCCCAGCTCCTGTGTCTGGAACAGGCCTGAGGGTTAAACTAAGCAGTGGAGGGTTTTCATTTAACTGGAACTCTGACTAAGCAATGCCCTACAGCCCAGCTGGAATCCCCTGCAGCCCAGCTGGAATCCCCTGCAGCCCAGCTGGAATCCCCTGCAGCCCCGCCGGTGACAGGTGCCCCCTTGCCTGCCTCCTAGGGACCCTGTGAGCCCTCCACAGTGTCCCCTGCCTTCTCCCTCCATCCAGCCACAGCTCATGGACGTTCAGTTGTCTCACTGCAGGCCTGCAGGGATGAGAGAGGCCGGAAGACAGATTCTGTCTTGGAGAGGATCCAGAACACGTGACTTGAGTCAGGCTTGATGAGCGTGTCAAGAAAGACGCAATCTTGGTGGCCTGTGCCATGTGCACTGAAGAATGTTCCAGGTACTTGCGTGTGAGACTTGAACTTTTCCATAGGCATGGGCTGGCTGAGAAGCGGCCAGCTCAGTGACAGAGTCTGGAACCATAGGGGCCTGCAGGGTGGAGGTGGTCACCAAAGGCTTTGATACTGGACGCCAAGCTTGGATTCTTTCGGAGACACTAACCCGAAACCAGGCTGCCATGTTTGAGGGCTACCCTGATGCTGGTGCCGCTGTGCCAGGCTCTCCTCTCGGACTGTGCCCCTGGTCAGGCAGACCAGATGTGCACCAGAAGTTCCTGGTTCCTTCTACCACTATGACCTGGGAGGACAGAGCATGGAGTGTGGCATCCTTTCCAAGTGTGAGGGTCAGTGGCCTGGGGTGCTGGTCTCTGACTAAAGAGGAGCCAGACACCCCAGCAGGTAGAGTCTTCCTCCTCCCAACTCAGCACTGGACTATTGGGCGCTTGCGTTCTCCTGGAAGCCTGGGTGGGGATTCAGCACAGGCCAGGTTCATTCACCTGCTGGATGACTCATCTCCTGAGGTGGATTGTGGGGCAGGTCAGGAAAACCAGGCAGTTCTGCCCAGCTTCAGCTTCCCCTGCACATTCCCCCTTTTCGCCCTGGTGGCCCTGGGTTTATCCCTCCTGCACGTCAGGCCTGGGCTTGGAGTTGGCTTGCTAGGACATCCTCATCAGCATCCATTGCTTCTGGATGGTGCAGAAGGCTTGCCTTTGCTCTGGCTTTTACTGGATTCTGCTGGTGTGAGACACCAGTCAGGCCCCAACCTGAAGGCAGTGTCCACTCTCTTTCTGCTGCGGTGACTAGACACCCGCGTCTTTCTCAGGGGCCAGGAGGGTAGAGGGGCGTGTTCCCTGTGACCAGTTGAAGAAGCAAGGTGCTCTTCATATCTGTGCATGTACATGTCATGTCTAGGCATAGTTACACACATCTATCCATCCACGTGTGCTAGTGAGATATTCCTACTGATATGAACATATATGTATGTGTGTGTGTGTATCTTTGTGGTCACATACATGTGCACATGTGGCATGCATACTTGCTTTAAACAACTTGAATGCATGCATAGTTTTGTACACATGTTCATACATATATGTACTTATGCACAGATGGCACACCCTCATAAATGCCAGCTTGGGAAGGCATTTATAATCTTGCATCTTTTAGGACCACCTATCTTCATCCTTCCCCTGCCTTGCTCCAAACTAGCAGGACCTCCAGGCTGAGACCCCAATCACACAGGACCACCAGGCTGAGGTGTGCAGAACCACCAGCAGAGTCCACTCCTTGATGACCTGCCATCTCAGCTCCTAGTGATGGACCGTCTCCCACAGATGTGATGACTCCCCTCCCATTCTCCCTTAATTAGGTTCCATAAAGCATCTCCCACCTTGAGTCCTGGTTCAGTAATTACTGTATCTTTCAGGTTCAAAGAAACCTGCACATTTCCTTTTAGTGATTTAACAGAACATTTCACACTGTCAGGGCTAAATGCCTTCCAGATCCCCAGACTCTCCGGACAGCCTCGCACTGTGGTTCACAATCCCGGCAAAGGCTGATTTTCCTCTATTCTCTTTCTGAGAGACAGTTGGGTATTTCATGGGTCCCAGTCTCCCATGTGTGACACAGAGATCTCCAAGGTCTGTTCCTAGAGCCAGTGGTACAAGGCCCAGTGGAACTAGGTGCTGGAAATTTCTCCTCTGTCCTAGTCAGCCAGGAAGAGGTGCCCTGTGGCTCCCCTTGCTCACCCACCTCTCCTTCAGCAGCTGGCCATGTGTTTGGGGATGCCGGCTCTTGAGGTAGGAGCTGGTGGGGCTGTGTACCCTTGGGATGATGTGTATCGACTTGTGCACACTTTGATGTGTTTCGTAGATGCCTGCCTGATACTTCTCAAGGCCTCGGGGGATTCCTCTGCTCTGCTCGTCCCCCTCTGAGCATCCCTTCCATCAGTAAGATGCACTTTGAGCTGGACTCTGACCCAGGGCCCTGTGCCTATGGGGAAGAAAGCCAGGCTTTTTCTTGTCTTCTGGGTTCTGAGGATGCTCGCCCCTCTTGGCCCACCCACCACCCCTTCTCTGCCTGGGATGCTGTGCTACCCTCTCCCTGGTTTCTGTGTTGCTGATGTTGCTGATGCTACAGTTCTTACTCCTGCTGGGTCACCTGGCATGCAACCCTGCCCACAGAGAAGCTCTGCCACAGGCAGCTCTGCTCACCACACGGAAGACTGTAACCTACCAACTTCTGATGTTTGCCAGAAGAGAGAACCCTTCCTCTCTTTCTCGGTCCTTCCTCTAGAAGCTTCTCTTCATGGTCCCCCCAGGCTCCGGCTTACCCACGCCAGACTCCATCTGGACCCCTCCTGCTCCAGAGGACTTGCTGGCCGTAGTCCACAATGTGGGTCCCTCTTGTTATTTCTCTTGTAATACTGTCTAGAAACCTGAGCATGAATGCTACCGGGCAACACACTGCCACCTCCCCTGCCAGGCCACACGTTCACGGCATCTACTGTACCCAGTGGGTGTCAGTGCCTGTCTGGTACCCAGACATCAGGAAGCTCTGGTTGGTGTGTGTGGGGGGGAGGTGGGGAATAGACCCTCGGTTTTCTCTGCCCACTCAGAAGGGAGCCCTGTATGGCGCAGTGGGGGAGGACAGGGAGGCAGTGAGTGCACTCTGTCCTTGGGCTTCAGCTGCTCCATCCCTCAAATGAGACCCTGATCACAGGGGACTTCATGCAGCAGGAGAGGGATGTGGTAATGTGCTCTGGAACCTTCCAGATTATTGATGTTACCCATTACCATGTCGGTTCCAGGCGTCACAGACTAAAGACATCCGGGCCAAGGTGCCTCCGTCCACTCTGGAAGTGAGGGTATGAAGGAAAACCCTAGATTGACAGCCAGTTACCCAGCTATGGGTAATGGCAGAGTGGGTGTCCAGCCCCAGAGAACATTCTACAGTGTTCTGACAGTTCCTTGGCTCTTCCCACTCCTCACAATAACATGGGAATTCTGCCTGTGCCCTTGGGGTCCAGCAGGGCACCTATATGTGGAATGAGTGGAGGTCCTGGGGATGCTAGGTCAGGCAGGAATGCTGCCCTGGTCTGCTCTTCCCAGCCCTGTTGTGATCAAGATTAACCAACACTGAAGATGGAGTTTCTGTCCCGCCTGGTCCCGTTTAGCCCCAAATAAACACACAGAGACTTACTGATTAATTGTAAGTTGATTGATGGCTTAGGCTTCTTACTGGCTGGCTCTCTCTTAATCATTTACCCATTTCTATTAATCTAAGTATTTACACATGGTCTTATCTTACCGGAGAAGGGCCGGGACTTGTTACTCCGTCCTCCGCTACATGGCGTCTCTTTGCGGCCTCTCCCTGCCCCCTCCCCCAGCATTCCCGTTGCCTGATTGCCCCGCCTGTCCTTCCTGCCTGGCTACTGGCCAATCAGTGTTTTATTCGTCAGCCAATAAGAGGAACATATGCAGAAGGACCTCCCCCATCAGGAGACCTGTTCTTTGACGTGAAATTTTGTGTCATCGCTTCCAGCAACCGGGGCCTTTTGTTTTCTCCCTGTGATCCTCTCTGCCACTGCTCTCTTCCATTTTCCAAACACAGGTGGAGCAGCTATCGAACATCGTGTGACTCACGAGGAGCTGGTTGCCAGGGTTGGAGAGGACAGAAGATGCAAGTCTCCCAGAGCCACTGTGTGATGATGGAGGCCTGGGGGCACAGGAGAGGAGCCCCGAGCTCATCTCGGAGGAGGGCATCGAATGGAGATCCCTGGAGGAGCCTCTTGTGCTCACACCCAGGGGTTCTGCATCTGTCGTTGATGCCAAGGACACATCCTGTGCTTGGGTATCTGATGGCCCCAGTCTGCACCTCTCCGGAGAACATTTGATCTCCTTCCAGTTTTCCTGCCCACTGTTCTTGCTTTTGTCCCCACATGAGACCCAGACAGCCAAGGACCACCTTCTGTTTTAGCAACCGAAGACAGGCATTTGATTGCTTTCTTCATGCCCAGAATGCACTCCGATTCTGAACACATGGCAGGAGCTGCTCAAGCTAGGGTGACAGGATTCCCTCTGTGGGGGTTGGGACAAGAACAGTCTCCATGGGCTCAAATGTTTTAAACGCGTGGTCTCCACGTGGAGAACTGTTTGGGAAGGATTAGGAGGCGTGGCCTTGTTGGGAGAGGTGTGTCACAGGGAGAGTTCCCAGGGTGCTTCTGCCTACTTCTTTCAGATCCAGATGTGGGTTCCTAGTTGTCCCTGCCACCATGATTTGCTGTGCCATCATGGACTCCAGCCCCCCGGAACCATAAGCCCAATTAAATGCCGTCTTTTTGTGGATCAGACGTGAGCGCTCAGTGGCTGTACTAGTGTATGCCTGCCTGCCGTCATGCACTCTGCCACGATAGTGGTGGACTCCTACCCCCTGCAACCGTAAACCCCGAGTAAACCCTTTTTTCTATGTTTCCTTGGTTACGGCACTTTATTCCAGCATTATAAGAGAATCTACGACACTCAGGGTCATATGCTGGGTGACATTATTCCCAGGGAGACAGGAAGAAATGTCTGCTCACCCCAGATAGGGAACAGACCACCAAAGTGCATCTGTGAACAATGGCTTTATCGGTGTCACTTGCAGGGATATGGGTGAGGGCTGACTTACGGGAGTAGAAGTGACCCAAAGACAGCTGTGTCACCAGAAGCCCATCCCAGCATGGGTGACAGCTCACAAAACCTGGAAACCTGAAGAACCTTGCACAGCCTGCAGAGAGCTCAACAACCAGAGAGCGTCCTTTCCAGGCAGTTCCTGTTGCCTGAGAATGTCTCTCACAGTATTTACTGCTCCTATGTACCTGTGAGAGGGAGGAGCCTAGTGAGTCTCGTCAGTTTCAGGGACTTCCTGAAGCTATTTTGAGTTCTTTACTTCCTGTCTTAAGGAGCTTCCCTCCACAACAGAAGGTTTTGTCTCAGAGGAGATAGCTGTACAACATCATACAGCGCCTACTCCCCTGGGGCTGTAACAAACAGGGCCTGCACTGGGACATCGCACACACACGCACACACACACACACACACACGCACACACACACACACACACACACACACGCACACACACACACACACACCCTGTCTGTGTTAGCAACTTTCCTTGTTGCTGTGACACAATACCAGACAAAAACAACTTAAGAAGGGCTAATTAGTTAATATAGTTTTAAATTTACATTTTATTTTATGCGTACAGGTAACAGGTGTTTTCCTGACATGTATGTCTGTGCACCATGTGCATGCCTGGTGCTTGTGGAGGTCACAAGGGCGCTGGATTCCTTAGAACTGGTATAACAGAGTGTTGTGAGTGGCGGTGTGGGTGTGGGGATTGAACCTGGGTCCTCTGTAATAGCAGCCAGTGCTCTTAAACACTCTCTAGCACTAGAAACACTTATTTTGACTTGCAGTTTGAGGGTATAGTCCATCATGGTGGGGGGTCATGGCGGCAGGGCCCTGAGACAGCTGGGTACAATGTATCTGCAGTTAGCAAAAAGAGAGAGAGGGAGAGGGGGAGGGGGAGGGAGGAGGAGGGAGAGGGGAGAAGGGGAGTGGGAGTGGGAGGGGGAAATTGCTGGTTACTTTTTGTTCAATGAAGACCTGCAGCTCATAAAGTGGTGCCCCACACCTCACACTCGGGGTGGGTCTTCCCTCCACATTAAACCTTCCGGGAAACTCCCTCAGCCTCTTAGGTGATTCTAAATCCTGTTAGTTGACAATGCTGAGTCCCCATCAGACCTTCTTACAGCTGTAAGCCGTGTCTCCACTCAGGAATTTCCTCGGCTCTGGGTGTTTCCACAACGGGCAATCAGAGGTGTGTGTTTCAGAAGCATCACCGGTGGCAGACAAGCTAGGAAACAGAGAGCAGAGGTTTAGAAATCTTGGTGGCAATTTTCTGGGTAATTTTGTGACGATTGAATCTAATAAAAAATTGGAGAATTGTAGTTTTCATCTCATTTTTCTGGTCATTTACTGTTTCAAGGGAGCATTAGCTCACAAAGGAGTAGAGATACCATGGGCCCCGTAGACAGTGAGGAGAGCCCTACGCCCAAGGGTTCAGGTGTGACACGTCGCTGCTTCATTCACGATAGAGAACCACAATACACTGTGGTCAGGGGGAGTCGTTTCTTTCTTTCATGAAACTTAGCAGTTTAATTTTTTTCCTCTTTTAAATTTTTATTTTATTTTTGTTACAGAATTTCACATGTTCATGCACACGATCTAGCCAGCCTGAGTCCCAGCATGTCTGTGGGAGGGGCTCAAGAAGTCCCATCCCTATTGGAGGAGATATTGGATAGAAGAATTCCCAGCTGCTTTGGTGGGGGGCTGGTTACAGGCCCCTCCCCAGCCACACATCCATGTGTGTGAATGGCACTTTGGGGAAAGGGTCTTCATAGATCACTGAGGGCTGGAAGTAAGACTTCCTACATTATCCAGGTTGGTCTAAATCTGATGACAAGTGTCCTTGAAAGAGGTACAGAGGAGAGGCAGGTGGAGCAGAGGGCTGACTGCTCAGACAGTGGCTGAGCCTAGGGGAGGTAGCTGCCTGGAGAGGCAGGCAAAGAGCCACCCAGAGCTGGAGGAGCAGGGAGAGCAGCTAATGTGGCACCCCCTGGGACCTTGGCCTTAGACTCCTGGCCTCTGGACTGGGAAAACATACATTTTTAATTATTTATTTGTTTTTAGTTTATGTGCATTGGTGTTTTGTATGCATGCATGTCCGTGTAAGGGTGTCAGTTCCCTTGGAACTGGAGTTACAGACAGGAGCAGCCATGTGAGTGCTGGGAATTGAACCTGGGTCCTGTGGAAGGGCAGCCAGTGCTCTTAACCTCTGAGCCATCTCTCCAAGCCCGCAGCATACATTTTTTTTTTTTTTTTTTTTTTGGACAAGGCATTCTTCTGTAAGACTGTGATACTTTGTCTGAACTGACGCAAAGCAGGTTTGAAATGCAAGCATGGGTCCCGATGATGCAGGAGTCAGACTTCAGGACATCTCCTGTGTTCAGACCGGCCTGGATTTGCCTCAAAACCCATCCTCACCCATCCCCAGGGGTGAGGAAGACTCCACAGAATGAAGATCTGATCAGACAAGAGTAGGGGTGGGTTAGCTGCGGTGTGGGCTTCTTCCTAGTTCTTAGTCTTCTGTCTGTGGTCCAGGTGTCTCATTCAGGTGGCCTCCGTGTTCCCTGAGCTTACAGGTTCCAGCTGGTGGTAAGCTCCTCTTGTCTACATCTAAACGTCTCAGAAGAGGAGATCTGGTTAGCTCAGGCTGGGCTGGCCCCACACGGAAGGGTGTATAGAGCCTCATAACCACACCTGTGTTAACCTGACACAAACCTAAGCCATCTGAGGGGAAGGAACCTCAGTTAAGAAAATGTCCCCCACAAGACCAGGCTGCAGGCAAGCCTGTAGGATATTTTCTTAATTAGTGATTGATGGGGGAGGACCTAGCTGATGGCAGGTGGTTCCATCCCTGGGCTGGAGGTCCTGGGTTCTATAAGAAAGCAGGCTGAGCAAGCCATAGGAAGTAAGTCAGTAAACAGCCCCCCTCCATGGCCTCTGCATCAGCTCCTGCCTCCATGTTCCTGCCCTGTGTGAGCTCCTGTTCTGACTTCTTTTGATGATGAACAGTCCTGTGGAAGTGTAAGCCAAACATGGTCATGTGTTTGGTCATGTGTTTCGTCCAGCAATAGAAACCCTCACTAAAACAGGCAGTATTTTCAGAATCTGCTGCGTGTCCTCCCCAAAGTGCCTGGAGCCTGACTGCTTTGGGTTCACCCCAAAGCCACGCCCCACTGCACTTGAAGTCTTCCAGAATCGGTCAATCAACCCCACTAACGGGGTTGAAGCTGTGTGTGAGTTAATCATGGTGCTCAGGCTGCTGCTGTATAGAGTTCTGTCTTCAGTGGGTCTGCTTCGTGGGAATCCGCAGCTGGGCAGGGATAATTTCTAAGACACACCCAGATTGTCCTCCAGAGACAACCTCCCCTACCCCATTGTTTCTACGCATAGGCTGGTGAGACAGGAGGGGACATTCCATGGGCACATCTCTCCCTCTGGAGAAGGCTATATATTTATAATGTTTACATGGCTGATGTTGCAAGATAAAGCCAGCCTCAATAGATCCTCTTAAGATGAAAGGCACCAACAATCCCTCCTCAAATCCCTATAGACAACTGGGATGAGTACCCTCCGTCGTGCTGGGTGGACAGGCTTCTAAATGAATAACGACTGTGTTCGACAAGTTGCCAGAAATAAATAATAAGCCTCGGCCTGGCAGATGACAAAGACCTCAAACAGGCGTCAGGACATACTAAAGGGAGACAGATGAAGTTGGACACGGAGTGTGGGCCCACGTCCCCCTGCACTGAGCAAGGTGCCCAGGACCCATCACTCTCTTTCCTGTCTCCATAGACAGAGCATGAGAAACAGCCAGGGAGGCCACGAGCAAACACCACATCCGCCACCCTGACAGCACACATACAGGGGACACCGTGACACCAGATGAAAACTGTGAATGTGGCAGAAGGGCGCTCCCTCCCGAGTTCTGACTCACTGTTGGCTCCTAGGTGCAGCCCAGAGGCTTCTGGAAGAAAAGGTGAGAACAGGTTCACTGCCTGGGCTTTGCAGGGTCCTTCCTCCCCACTGCTGCCCTGTGCTGGGAGGGTGCTCCTCTCTGAGTGCCCATGCTCCCGTCTGTTAGCTGCCCTGGTTCCCTTCACTGGCTTCAGGGTTCTTGGTGGCAGAGAGGTTGTTTGATGGCCAGCTCTGGGATCCAGCACAACATCTGGTACTTACTAGGGGGTGCCTAAGAAATAATTGTCAGGAGGACCCATATGGGAAACTCTCATTAGACTAAGAACATGAAATTGGGAGGGGACATATTAGAGGGTCTGGGAAGAGTTGGGGGGGGAAGAAATGAGGCTGGATAGGATCGGAATACATTGTGCTCGCCTATAAAATTATCAAGGAATTTTAAAACATTTTTAGAAAAGGAAATGATTTCTTAAGGCGCATTGATTGACAGTGAAGATTCTGGAAGGGACCGTGTGAACTGCTCTCTGGGTTCTGACGTGCCCCCATTTTATGAATATGCTAAACACAGCTATGCTTGGCTGAAGAGATGGCTCGGCGGTTAGAAGCACGTGCTGCTCTTCCAGAGGACCCAGGTTCAATTCCCCATACCTACACAGTGGCTTGCAGTGACTTGTGACACCAGCTCTAGGGTACAAGACTCTCTCTTCTGCCCTTTGTAGGCACCAGGCACGAACATGGTAAACATACACACAAGCATGAAGGCGAAGCTCTCATATACCCACAATACATAAATCTAAAACATTAAAATGCAATCATGCATTGCTCAGTGGTGGAACTCATCTGGAGAATCAAGCTGTCTGCTCTCTGGTGATTTTGTTGATGTGTGAACATCACACTAAGATGGCTACAATGGAGTCACTGTCCTATAGGTAGCGAATCACTAGCTTATGTGATCTGTGGCTGTGTACTCACCATGGAGGCCTTTAATCCTGTGCGGAAACACTTGGTGGCATTGAACTCACCAGCATAGGTGCTCAGCCATCACCGGCCAGCTCCAAGCTGGTATATACTCCTTTCCTCTTTATTGTATGTAGATATATGTGTGTGTGTGCTCAGGAGTGTGTGGTTGGACATATGTGCATGTGTGTGAGGAGGTCAGATGTCAATCTTGGATGCCATCCTCAGGTGCCATCTACCTCCTTTTTTGACATAGAGTCTCTGGTTGGCTTGGAGGTCACCCATTCAACCAGCATGGCAGAATAGAAAGCCCAAGGTACCCCCCATCTCCACCTCTCCAGTGGTGGGAATATATGCACTTACCACATCTGGCCTTTGTAAGTGGGTTCGGTTCGTTTTCATGCGTGCATAGCAAATGCTTTAGTCATTGAGCTTTTCCTTCAGGTCCACTCCCCTTTCCTTTCCGGCTGAGATATGCTCTGACACTCTCTTTTTAGTATCAGTGGCTGAGAAGCCTGGAGTAGGGTGTCCCCAGGACAGGGGTGATCTGATCAGAGGCCCCTTAGACTCAGGTCCTGGCTCTGTCCTCACCCTGGAAAACCAGCTGTGGGTGATTTCTCCTTGCTTGGCGCTTGCTTCCGTCAGGAACTGGATCAGCGACCTTCCTCTGCCCTGCTGCTCATGGGGAGACCCCATGATGGTGGCTCAGAAGATGCAGAAGAGGGCTTACTGTGAGGGGGACCTGGGGTCCCTGGCCATGCACCTGGAGAGGAGGCAGCAGAGATGGGGGACTGGAAGATGGGGACCTGCCACTGGCACTTCTAGCTACAGAATGACTTTTGTCCCTCCCTCCTCTCCTGTTTGTCTTCAGCCATTTCCTTAGCAGCAGGACCTCAAACAACCTTGAGGTCCCTTCTGCCTCTCAGAAATGTTCCAAGGTCTAGCTGTCTTTTGTCAGTGGCCAAACAGTAGCAACTCCTAGTGACAGAGTGTTTGGGCTAAATCAAAACCAGTGACCTGCCAACGAGTGCCTCTAAATCCCATTAGGTGCCCCACAGCCATCCTGCCCTCAATCTCTTCTCCCCTGTTCAGTTTGGGGCCTGTCAGTAGCTTTTAGAGATGGTTGTGAATCTGTCACTTGCCTGGAAAACTGGCTCCATTTTCAGCAGCCGGGATTCGTCTTATCATTTGTGATTTTTTTTTTTAAAGTAATTGCCCATTTCTACCCCCATTCTTCTTGTCTGTGTTGTGAATGTTCTTATTTAAAGTGAAGCTTGGGGAGCTATTGTTAGCCCTGGGTTGGATCAAGGGAGCATACGAACGTGTCGAAATGCACCATGACAAATCTGGGTTATTTTTCTGCAGAGATAGTTTGCAGGCTTGAATTTAAAGCCAACCAGAGCTTCAAAGTGGATAATGTTCAAAGCATTTCCATGGTCTTTGATAAGCGGTGATGCACCCATCCCATCAGATGGGTGGCCTTGGGCGGGCAAAGAAGGCACCCATGCAAATGGGCCTCTGTGGAGAGTGCTGCCCCCTGGGGGAGAGAGTGGGAGAGGGAGGGAGAGGGAGAGAGGGAAGGAAGAGAGAGAGGGAGGGAGAGAGAGGAAAGAGAGAGAAGGAAGAGAGAGAAAGAGAGACAGAGGGAGAGAGAGAGAGAGAGAATACAGAGACAGTCTCTGTGCTCTGCAGCCGTATGACCAGGGGATTGTCTTCCTCTCTGACCTCAGGTCCACCTGAAACCTGGGAAGTCTAAGCTTTGCAAATCTGAGAGCCCTTCCAGCAGCCTTTTCTTTGGAGTGGAGGAAAATGCCTGTGTGATGGCTAATCTCCCCAATTTAATGGGATATTTAGAATCACCATGGAAACAATAAGCATCCGGGTGTGTCTACAGGAGTGTCTGCCAAGAGGTTTAATGGAGAAGACCACTGTGAATGTGGGTGGCATCACCCTGCAGACTATGTCCGGGATACATTAGAAGGGGAAAAACGAGCTGGGCTCCAGCCTTCATCATCTCTGCTTCCCAACTACCAATGCAGTGTCGAACACTCTGCAGTCCCGACTACTGCCTCATGCTCCTGTTGTCAAGCCCCTCCCCTCCCCCGCCCCCGCCCCCGCTGGGCTGTAGTCCCAGACTGTGAGCCAAATAAGCCCTTCCTCCCTTAAGGTGTCTTGTCCAGCAACGAGAAAAGCAGCTAACAGAGCCTTGCTTCTGAGTGAGGTGTGGGGTGGGGCCCCGAGGCCCCCATTCCCCCCCCCAGATCTTCATTTCAAGTCCACCTCTTATTTCTAGGAAACATGGACTTGCTGCATAGATTTGGCCATAAAGAGTTTAGGGCCAGAACCATGCATCCCAGACATGGGTCTGAGGAGATACTGGGATCATCTGTGTGCATCTTCAATGTTCAGGGGCCTCAGGCTTGGTGCTGTTGCCTAAAGGCATTTAAGAAGAAAACACACACATTGAGTCATTGTTTAAAATTGAAAATAATTTCTTCACATTAAAAAAAAAATCCAGCTGGGCGGTAGTGGCACACTCCTTTAATCCCAGCTCTCGGGAGGCAGAGGCAGGTGGATCTCTGTGAGTTTGAGACCAGCCTGGTCTACAGAGCGAGTTGCAGGACAGGCTGCAAGGCTGCAAAGAAACCCTGTTTCAAAAAACAAAACAGACAAACAAACAAATCCCAATCTATTTTGGTTTTTAGAAAAAAGAAGGCATGTCTATACTCTGCCTGTGTGTCCTCAGGGTTTCTTTGCCTGGATACTTGCTTCCAGCTGCTACAGTTGCTACTACTCCCTATAGGCCCCCCTCCCCCCCAGAGCTAGCATCATGGTTTTTGCCCCCTGACCCAAGCCTGGTGTCTGTGATGTCTGCCTGGTTCTGTGGACGCCTGGTTATCTAGCTCCGCGGGGAAGAGTATGCCGAGGGTCAAGTTTTCCTACTGGCCTAGAGTCTGTTTCTCTTGGCAGACAGCCAACAGAGCATGGACAAGACACTTGTGGCAGTTTGAAAGAAAATGCCCCCTCCCGCCCCAAAGCTCACATATTTGAATGCCTGGCCCCCAGGTGGTAGAATTGTTGGGGATGATTAGGCCTTGTTGGAGGGGCAGGCTTTGAGATTTCAAAAGGCCACCCCATCCCCCATTGGCTTTCTTTCTTCCCTGTACTGTGGGTCACATGCAAACTCTGAGCTATTGCTCCGGTGCCACGCCTGATGCCATGCTCCCTGCCACGGTGGTCATGGACTCTAACCCTCTGGAACGTGATACCCCAATTAAACGCTTTCTTCTGTTGATTGCCTTGGCCGTGATGTTTTGTATGGCAATAGAAAAGTAACTAAGACACCTCCTAACCTTTGAGATCCCAGGCCTTCACGTGTACAGTAGACTTCAGTGCCCTGAGATGCTGCCGGCAGCACGAAGCAAGGTCACACAGTTAGCCGTCTCCCAGCAACCATCGCAGGCAGGTTCCAGGCTTTCCTTACGTCCTCTGATCCTGGAACCAGCAGATGTTCACTGCTCTCCTAACGCAGCACAGCATCTAACCACACTCCACACACGTGTCCCCGTTTTGCAAAACATCCCCAGACAATTCAGAAAAGCTAATGAAATGTAAAGGCCAGGTAAATAGCAATTATACCGCACTGTCTGGGGACCAACAGTGGAATAAGGTCTGGGAGTATTTAGTGCACACACAGTTTCAGCTTTTGCTCACTTTCTAGATTGTATTGTAAACTGTACATGCTTGCAGTGTATAGAGTGATTATTGATACACATATATGATGTATAAATGTTTAGTTCAGAGTGTTTCCTCTTGCCATCTGTTTAAACACCACCACCATCATTACCACCATCATCACCATCATCACCATCATCATCTCCATCATCTCCATCATCACCATCATCATCACCATCATCATCTCCATCATCACCATCATCACCATCATCACCATCATCAACACTGTTATCATCACTATGGCTGTCATCACATCATCGTCAACACCATCATCATCGTCATGATTTTGCAGAGCCAGGGATGGAACCCAGGGCACTACTGAATCTGCTACTCCAGCACTTGACCTGGATTGTCAACCCCCCCCTTTTTTTTTCACTTTTTACAGTTTTAGGACAGGGTTTCACAAATTGGCCAAGCTGGGTTTGAACCTTCTCTGCATCTCAGGCTGGCCTTGGATTTATGGTGATTTCATTCATCCTTTTAAGCAGCTGGGATGATAGGCCTGTTCCGGCAGGACTGGCAAGAATGTTCTTTGAATTTCCATGTGGTAACTACGTCTCCATAGAGCACACAGTGTGGTATTGAACACTGGGGCACAGAGCACACATTGCACTGGTCAGACCGGGATAATGTGCATTCCGGCTCCTTTGGATGGTGACCTTGAACTTCTGATCTCCCTGTCTCCATCTCCTGAGTGCTGGGATTTCAAGTGTGTGTACTCACGTTCAGCTTGTATGGTGCTGGGGAATGAAGCCAGGCTTCACACACGGTAAGAAAGCCCTCTACCAACAGAGACATGTGCCTAACCCTTGTTTCTCATGCACAGAGCCATCCAGATCCTCACACCTCTTCGTCACTGCGTGACAGGCTATGGAGAACCACTTTGCCCGTGGTGAAATGCATGAGGCCCTGCGCCTCCTATCTGAGTGTAGTACTACTTATTCAACCTCCTAGTTAGTATAAGTTAGCTGAATATGTCTAGGCAGGATCCGTGGATCCAGTTGGCTGTAATTCAGGTGGAGATTTTCACCCCTTGCCTGTGCTACATATTATGATCACAATGACATCATGTTAGTGATGCGTAACTTGTAATAATTTTAACACCTGTAGCAAGTGATGTTATCCAATGTACACCCTGAAGAAGGCACAGTCCTGAGTTCTTCTCCATCCTTACCCATCCCTTCACAACAGCCCCTCTAGCAGGAGTAAGTCCTGTCTGTCGTTAGCATCCTCCTCCCATTTTACAGATAAAGAAACCGAGGCCCACAAGAAGTTAAGGTGCTTGACTGCCATCTAATATAAAATGGCCCAGCTATGATATGTGCACAGACAGTATGGTGTCTCCTCTGAGCTTTTTCCGGTCAAAGCACAGGTCCCTGTAAGGTCAGACTGCCTGAAGCTGGTATTTCCTGTGGGTCTGAGGCTTCATAATCCCACAGGGTGAGCCACTACTTGCTTTTCTACAGTTCTAGTGGCTGTCGTCTTCTGGGATAACCAGAATAAACTGGAAAGCAAGGGGTATAATGACGGGTGGTTGGGAAATGCTGAGGGACCAGGGAGAGCTTGGGCATTTTGAGTCTTCTGAAGCCCAGCCTCTCAGTGTCCATGTCTCTCTGACAGGACAGGTTGGTCTCTGGTCTTCCACAGCCTCTCTGCATTGGGAAACAACTCCAGGCCATTGTTCTTGTCTGAGGAGCATCCACAAGGAAGCCCACGATCAGGACTCCTGCAATGTCAAGCTTGAGTTTGCAGCTTCCCATCAGAGCCTGTCTTACCAGGAGCAAAGCTCTGGTAGAACACTTCTGAGCTGGATTAATCCTGTTTAAAAAATTCGTAGATCTGAGGCCAGGCACACTTTTTGAAGCCCGAGGGTGCGAACTGCATCTCTTTAAAAGCTCCTGTCCTCCACAGCTGAGGATGGGTGAGGAGAGGTGGGCAGATGACAGACTTTCCAAGCAACTCTACTGATCAGGTCCCTGCTCTCTGCCAGAGAACTTCCTGTGACTGATGTGCCGCAAAGGGACTGAACATGAAAGACAGAGCTGCCCAGCTTCCCTCCCAGCCTTGGTTCCTTCCTCACCAGCCTTCCCAGAAGAGTCTGCCATAGTCCTGTCAGCCTAATGCACATCAGGGCTAGGCACAGAGGGGGAGTCCTAGGGGCAGGGTAGGTCAGTGGTTAGATGATCAGTGGGACCGGAAAACCCTTCCTGCTTGAGCTAAGTGGTCTTAGGTGTGGTTTCTTTTCTTTGCTTGGGGGTGACTGTTGTGCATGTCTTGGGAGGTTAGGAGGTTTGGTGGGTTGGATTTCCCCAGTAAAAAAACGTGGAGGCTTCAGGTGAGTAGGAAGGTCCTTGGGATTTTCCTTGTCTTGCAGGAATGGTAGGTAGGTAGTAGGAGGCTCCAGGCAGAACTGGCTTAACTTGTGGGAATAGAAGATCTGGAACTCTTTCCTGGAAGAGGTGTGGAATTCTGACTCAGCTTCCAGTGCATGTATGAGCCTCACATGTGCTTGCTTCTGAATCCAGAGGAGACACCCTGGCTCCTCACACTCAGGCTCTTCCTATCCTCCAGGAGATTGCCGGCAGGTTCAGACTCTACCATGTGGAATACCAACTGCTCTCTCCTGTGTGGCTGAGAGCGGCCTCTCCCAGACCATGAGATGCCTGACCCCAGAGTCAAGGCCCGGGGGTCAGAGGGCTTGGGAAGGAGCTCCAGCTAGGTGTGTTGTGGGGAAAGGTCCACTCTGTAAGGTAGGGTCACGCCCTACATCATAGAACTTCAGTGTGAGTCTTGGTATGTGAATGTTGATGGTCCAGTACACAGAAATCAGCCCACCTGTTCACCTGTTATAACTTTAAAAAGCGGCCCAAGAGAGAAAAATGGCATACAATAGAGCTCAAGCAGAGGTGGTTTTTTTGGGGAAGGATGGTGAAAATGGGAAATAGGAAGGGGGGGTGGTCTTCCAGGACAGGAGCAGCAGGAGAGAGGAACAGAGGGAGAGAGAGGAGATGGCCAAGGCCCTTTTAAAAGGGAACACAGTGAATGTGCACAGGGGGTGCTCTTAGTGGCTGCGGCCGAGGGCGTGTCCTGTCAGAACCCCAAGGGCAGGCTGTACAGATGCCTAAATACTAACACTGCCTACATTCAGCTCAACGCTTTCTCTCTTGAGTTAAACAAGAGGATGTGGGGGTAGGTGTAGCACAAATAATAAAAACACAGAGACAGATATTGGGGTTCAAGCTGAAGATCAGAAAAGCAAAGCAGCCAGCCGCTAGAGAGTTCTCACCTCTACCAAGGCTAAGACCAAGGGGGGGGGGTCCTGTCCTCAGCATGACCGCAGCTGAATGCCCTGCACTCCTGTGTCCACCCACCTGATGTCCCTCTATAGTGCAGGGACCAAAGCCGTGAGCTCTGTTTCTCTTTTAGACTGATTCACTCGCATGTAGCCAAGGGTGGCCTTGAATTCACAGAGATCCATCTGCCTCTGTCTTTCCAAGTGCTAGGATTAAAGGCGTGGCCACCACTGCCTGGCCTCTATGGCTGTGGATAGCTTTGCCCTCTGATCTTCAGGCAAGCTTTATTAGGTGATAAGCCACAGGTGGGCAGGCAAGCTTTATTAGGTGATAAGCCACAGGTGGGCAGAGTAGGCTTATTCCTGCTCCTGCAGGGTTGGTGGCTGGATAGCCTGGTGGGATCTGCTCTGAAAGCAGGGGAAGGGTGAAGCTGACACAGTGATTCTATCCTGGGCATTCCTGCTGTCCACTCCTCCCTGGCTGGGGCAAGGACAGACATGGGAGGGTTAGGACAGTGTAGATCCCTGGGCAGGGAATCGGAACCAAATGAACCTGGTTAGGTGCCTGCTGCTTCTGCCTGCTGTCTCTGAGAACAGAGTGACAGAGAGCCTTCGGGGGGGATGGAGGCTGAGAGAAACCGAAATCATAGCCTGGGACAGGGATTGGCATGGGGTCAGGGTTCGGGGTGGGGTGGGGTGAGCCTGACACTCAGGGTCTGCCGCAGTTTGTGGTCAGACAGGCTCAGAGGGACAGGGTTATTGCTTGCAGCTGGCCAGAGGCTTCCCTGCTTCCCAGGGACACCCTCTATAACCCTCCCTCCGAGTTCTGCTCCTCCAGCTGTTTCAGCCCCAGCACTCTGGGAGTGCCTTCAATAGGTAGGTGCTTTCCAGCCCACCGGTGCTATTGATTTCCACCTTAGCAAGCCTCACCTTTAGCACGATTAATATTTGATTTATACGGAATTTGTCCTGCTTCTCACGTCTTTCTAGCTCATTAAATCTGAAGGGAACCTCCAACTTTCTCCTTTGAAACTCACCTCCAGCGCTGCGGCCGCCCTTCTATCACGATACATTTATTGGCCCTTTGAAAAACAGAACCACATCTGGCTGGACCCCGTTCGGGTATCTGTCAGGGGAACCGGATCACCGAGACCGCAGCTGCCAGGCCAGAAGTCCTTTCCTTTGAGGCTGGCCGGGGCCTCGCTGAGTCTGTGGTTCTGGACAGAAGTGTGGTTGGAAACATGGGCTCCCCCACAAAATCAACACTGATGATAGATTCACGCCGTGCAGCGAGTGCGGGCCAGGCCCTTCACCAACTGCGTTATTCCGGTCTTTGCATCGGCTCGCACAACGTTCTTGCTTGGTGGAGAAGCCTCTTTATCAGTGTGGGGAACGTATGCTGACCATTGTGGCCGGATGATTTAGCAGTCTGGAGTCTGAGCTGTGGGTGAATTCCAGGGATGTCTCAAATTTGCCTGCTGTGTGTGGATAGTCCCCACCACAGGGACAAGTTGTCACTAGGTGTCCCAGTGGCCAGCTGGAGAAACCCTGCCTCGGGGGACAGGGCGGCCTGTCTAACATGGCCAACCTGAGTCAAGGCCTTCTGCTGGCTCTGGGATGTGACTGAAATCCATCCTCAGGAAGACGGTGTGAAGAGGGGGGTGTGCAGAGCTGCACAGGACACACCTCTTAGAACCTGTGCTGAGGTCATTTGGTCATGAGGCCCATGAGGCGTGGAGTCCTTCTGAGGAACCTTCCGGTGCAGGGAACTCTATGGGACAGGTGGATTAATGGCTGCCTGGGACTGAGGGCTCCTTCTTTCCTCCTTTCTCTTGCCACATCTCTTCTTTCTTTCTTCCTTTTCCTTTTTTTTTTTTTTAAGTGCACACTTACAATGTAGAGCAAGAATCTAGGAAAGGGGCATTCATAATGCAGAGGAAACAGCCAAGGGGCCTGCACTGGAGACTCAGGTCATCAAGGTCAGGTTTTGCCAGGGTGGACAGAGGTTTGGTGTTCTGGGGGTAGGGATAGAGCAGTGGCCACTAGCTAGCTCTTCATAGCCCGTCTAAAGTGGAGCTCCGGCGACAATCACGGTAGGCGAGGTCGTCTGTGAACTTGTAAAGCAGAGGCCAGAGCGGGGGAGCCAGAACCCCCCTGTTGCTCCCTACACCGTGTGTTCGCCCCAAAGGCCACATGGGAAAGCCTGCCCTCCATCCCCACAGGAGAGCACCAAGGCATCTCTCCAGGGTGCAAGGGAGTGGGTCCAACCCTGAGTCTGGAATTCTGCTGTTGCGGCCAGTCAGTGGAGGGCACTGCAGGCCCAGAAACTTCCAGTGAGGAAGGAGGAGAACCCAAAAGTGTCAGTGCGGCCGTGGTTACAGAGAAACATCCACTCTCAGCCCCGGGGCAGAGCCCCACTCCTCCCCTGGTGGAGCAGGATGGGAGAAAGCTCCTGCCACAGAAGACTGAAGGAGTGTCCAAGTCCCTGAAAAATGTGACAGCGTCCCAGTTTCAGTTAAAAAAAAAATTACACATTATACCAAGAACCAGGGACAAATCTCAAACCGAGTGAAAAAACCTACAACCAATAAACACCACCTGGGATGCCAAAGAGGTCAGGATTGGATGGCAAAGACCTTAAGAGCCACGATAAAAGTGCTTCTTAAGGAGTCTCGTACGTGCTAGTAACCCGTGACAATAAAACCCTGTTCCTTGTGGAAGGTGAAAGAGAACCCAAGCGAACCCCCACGACTGATGAATACCTGGCTGAAGGGAGACCTTTCTGGCTTCTTGGAACATTAGGAAGGGAAAAGAACGCAGTGAGCTGAGGCACCGCGATCTCAGCCACCCCTTCCTCCGGCTCCTCGTCTGCCACCACCGCCTCCTCTTCATCCTCCTCACCCTTCTCCTTTGGAGTTTCTAGATTATGCTTGATGGTTCAACACTGTCAGAATATAACCAAATGTATGCAAATGTTAAGTCAATTAAGTTACAAACAGGGAACAAGGAATGCAAAGAAGGGCCAGGCTAACATACCTTACTGAGCCTGGCAAAATGGTGAGATCGGAATACTGCCGCGTGCGTGCGTGCGTGCGTGCGTGCGTGCGTGTGTGTGTGTGTTCAGAAACATAATACAGTGTGGATACCTAGAATAGTCACCAAAATGTACATGAGAAATAAGTACAGAGAAATATACGCGAAACTCTACAGAGGAACTGGATGAGGTGGTATATACCTCTAATCTTAGAACTCAGGAGGCTGAGGCAGGAGGATCATGTGTTCAAGGTCAACCTGGCCTACATAGTAAAACTATGTCTCAAAAATAGCATAATATAAAACAAAACAAAACTCTCTCTCTCTGTCTCCCCCCGCCCCACACCACCATCACCATAGCTAAACTATAAGAATTATAAAATACTTTAGAGTAATCCAAGGGAAGAAAGAAACCATGGAAAGGAAGGCAGAAAAGACACAAATTAAAACAAACAACAGGCCTGATTCCTTGACAAATCAATAGTTACATGAACAGGTTTAAATGCAACAATTAAGTTATAGGAACTGGCAGGAAGGATTGAAAACATGACCCAGCCACAAGCCATACTCAATCTCCAGAAAATTCTCTTCGTAGTTTTTAACTGGTTGAAAGTTGATAATGTAAATGGCAATAAAGTAAAACAAGAATATTTATTAGTATCAGATAGAGTTGATCGCATAGCAAAGAAAATGCCAGAGGCAGAAAGTGTCAATGATTGGGAAAGGCCAAGGAGGCATAGCAGCCCCAAATGGCACGCATTTGTCCTTGGGTCTCTATTCACCATGGCCAAGCGGACCTTGGGGAGGAAAGGGTTTGTTTAATGCTCACACTTCCGGTCATACTCCTTCACAGAGGAAGTCAGAGTCAGAACTCAGGACAGGAGCTGGAGCAGAGGCCGTGGAGGAAGGATGCTTACTGGCTCGTCAGCTGGCTTTCTTTCCAGCACCGGGACGACCAGCCCTGGGGTGCTAACACCCACAGTGAGCTGGGGCCTCCTATGTCAACCATTAATCAAGAGAGTGTCCCACAGGCTTTCCTACACACCAGTCTGATGGAGGCTCAGCTGAGGTTCCTTTATCCCCAGATGACCGTAGCTTATGTCAAATTGACCAAAAACAAAAAACAAAAAAAATCCCAAAACAACAATAGCAACAAAGCCCCCAAACAAAACAAAACAAAAAACTGACCATTGATTGTAGCGTGCACGTTGGAAGCCACAGGTTGACACTGAGTGTGCTCTCTGATTGCCGCCCACCTTATAAACTGAGGCAGGCCTCCACTCATAACAAGAGCTCACGGATATGGCTGGTGTAGTTGGCCATATCCGGGGATCCCCTGCCTCTTATCACTAGGATTACAGGTGGGCCGCCATGTTGGTCCTGGGCATCAGAGCTCCAGCTCTCATGCTTGTTTGATGTGTGCTGTTTTCTGAGAAGCCCTCACAGTCCCTCTCATGTTCTGGGGGGCATCTGGTGGATCCTAGACATCAGGCAAAAGGACCCCTAAAGAGGAGGAGCAGAGGTCCGTGGAGGCTCCGGCCTGCTCTAAGGGTACCCGCCAAGCCTTGGTTACTGAGCGGTGACTTGGAAACTGGTGATCGGAGACCAAAGTGTGGCACAGGGCCCCTTGCTTACCCAGGCAAATGGCTACCTGCTAGGGTGACCTGCACAAGTCAGAGGGACCTCACCCAGAGCCTGGCTCTGATGTCAGGGCGACAGGGATTATATGTTTGAATAACCTGCCAGAGCCAAAGAGGGGGTCCCAAGTTTCCCTCAGCTCACTCAGCGTGGGTGCCGTGGAGGCTGCCTGCAGTCAAACAGCAAAGGGAAGTGAGTTTGTTAAGGGGTTCTTCAAGACCGGGAAGCGTCCCCACTTCCTGTTGTGAACAGGCTGATGTCCCGAGTTTCCCGACCCCAAGGAAGAGGGCAAGGGCTGGTGGCGGGACTCTCTTGCCCCGTGATTGCCACGAAGACCCCTGCCTGATGTCTGCACTGGATTCCGACTGTTCTGAGGTCCCTACAGGGCTTAGGGAGTTGTCCCAGAGGCCAAGAGGCAGAGATAAAGGGCAGGGCTTAGGTCTGGGTACCAAGATGGATTCAAGCATTTGCTGGCCTGTATGCGAACCAGGAGGGCCCTTAGCTGTGCTGTGCTGGGAATAGGTGGACACAAGCCATGACCCTGCCACAGGGAAGCCCACGCCCCCGGGAGAAGAGCAGATGCGACAGTCACAGACCGCTTCAGTTAGCCCACAACGAACAGGCACACGGGTTGACGGAGGGGAGCAGGGGTGACTTCAGGGTTGAATCTGGCTGGGAGGTCCCTCCAGACTTTCTCTCTATGTCCTGCGGGCATGGCCATCATTTTAGAAAAGCCCAATGGCTCTCCATTTAAAGAAGGTTCTGGAAGGATGCTCCTTCCCAGGCCACGGAGCCTGCAGTGCCTGGCCCCTGTCCTCAGCCTCACTCCGTCTTTGTTCCAGATGCTCTCGACCCTCGCGGGCTTTGGTAGGCCTGGATTTTTCTATGCTTAGAATTCTGTGGTCTTATTTTCAAGAAAGAGTCACGTTGAGTGTGTGGTGAACAGACGAGAGCCGCGCGTTGGCTTTGAGTACGGAGGTCTCCATCTAGGAAACTGCGTAGCCTTCACAGTGTGGAAGGAGACTCCAGGAAGGAAGCCCCTGTGGGACTCCATGGCCGAGGACTCACAGTGGCACCAGCCAGGGAACGAACCCAGGGTCCCACAGTTTTATATACTTGGAGCAGGAATCCCGGGCAATGTGCAGGCCCCTTGCTGGGTCTGGGTTTGGGCCCACCATGGTCCCCTGAAGGTAGGGCCGAGGTCGAGTCCACAGACGCACTCTTTTGCTTTTCCAAGGTCAGGGTTTCTATTTCCTGATTGCCCAAGCCAAGGGTGAGAGGGCACGGTACTCAGATGAGGGGCGGGAGAGCAAGCAAGATAGATAGTCAGGCATGGCCAGGGGCAGCCCTGAGCAGGGGCTGAGCCCACAGTGGGGGACGCTGCCGCTTCTATATCTGCTTGCATCCACACATGTATATGCATATGCATGCGTGTGCATGTAGGTGTGCTTACGTGTGTACACAGACATCACGTGCACTCACACCCACCTGTGTACATACATATACTGTGTAATATACTTTAGGGTGGGCAGCTCTATTTGGGTCCTGACTGTAGCCAATCGGCTCCCTTTTTTCCGAGAGGAGCTGGGGTGGTGGGAGTGAGGAAAAGGGAGGACCCCTCCTCTCCTACACATTTGTGAGGCACTGGGGAGGAAAGGCATCTTTCCAAACGGGAGGGCGGTGCGAGCCCATTTTTAGAGCGCTCGTTATAGGGGGAAAAAAAAAAACATAAAAACCACAGCTTAGGAAAAATTACTGAAAGGAGACGGGAAAACATGTCAAGTAGTGCTTTTGCGGCCAGGGGATTTTGGGTAATTTTTCTTCCCTTCTTTTGGCTTGTCTGAATTTTCTAACGTTTCTACAATAAACATCTATTACTTGATAATAACAAGCCCAAAGTTATTTTAACAGTTGGCTGGAGCTGTGACAAGCGTCTGGCTGAGCCGCCTCTGACTTGCCACCTGAAATGCAATGTTCTCGCCTCTGCGGATTCCCGGAGAGCGTGGGAGACACGCTGGAGAGTGGAGTTCATAGCCAGCTCCCACGAGGCTCTTTCCTCCTCCTCCTCCTTCAGCCACAGAGCTGTAGTCTGTCTTTTGTGGTTGTACAGCTTTGCCTGGCCCTCCACAGTGGGCTGAGCACTTCCTGTCGCCATGCGGGTCTGCATCCTCCCAAGTCTCTGAGACAGGACCAGGCTGGTCCTACCTGGGGCTGGTGTGAGCTTAGGTCCCGGCCTCAGCCCTACAAACTCTAATCTCTTAGGTGTGACCTCCATCCTTCTGGCCGTACTAGCAGTTTATACTGCCTAGCTCCCCGGCCAAGGCTGGAGTACAAGTGACCTTGGTCAAGTCACTGAGCCTCCTGTGTCTCAGTGTCCTCAGGTACAGATGGAAGAGTCAGGTAGAGGGCCGCCACAGAGTCTGATGCTACCAGACCTGGGGCATAGCTCCCATTGAGCTAGCTGCTAGAGTATGGCTTGTCACCCTCGCCCCTGCAGCGGATGGCAGAATGTGGCCCCAACATACCCACAGCTTTTTTTCCTGGCTTTTTGAGACAGGGTTTCTCTCTAGCTTTGGAGCCTATCCTGGTACTCGCTTTGTAGGACAGGCTGGCTGCAAACTCACAGAGATCTGCCTATCTCTGCCTCCGGACTGCTGGGATTAAGGTGTGCACCACCATAATCTGCCTATTTCTATTATTTTTAGTTATGTTTATAGTGAGATAGTCCTTCTGTGGCATTGATCACGCCCATTGGGGGGGTGGAGCCATGGGCGGAAGTGACCTGTGGAAGGAAGTCGGAGGGGGGGAAGGGGGGGAAGCTCTCTTGCTGGCTTGAGTTGGACAGGAGAGGATCGGGTTGAATTTCCTGGTGTTCATCTGTCTAGGTTGTAAGTTATTTCTCCCTGAATAAACATCTATTCGGCCCATTTGTTTATCCTGATCCTTATTTTACCGTGATATATGTCTATGTTTGCATGCTGGTGTGTGCACATGGCCAGAGGTGTGAGGTTCCCTGGAGCTGGGATTACAGACAGTTGTGAATGCCTGACATGGGTGCTGGGAATTGAACTTGGGTCTCTTGAGGAGCAGCAAGAGCTCTTAACTGCTGAGCTGTCTCTCTGGCTTCAGATTTTTTGCTGTTGGTAATTTTTTGAGACAGGGTCTTGCCATGTAAGTGGTGACTACATCTTGGGCCTCGGAAAGTGTTTCTCTGACTTCAGTTCCGTCCACCAGGGTGGCATCTAGAGACAGTGTTTAGGGGTTGCTTAGGCCCCAGAGGGTCTGCCACTGAGGACGAGATTAGCATCCCTTAGACACTAGCTGGGCCAGCAATCTCGGCTATTCTGGAGGCTGAGGCAGGGAGATTTCAAGCTCAAGGCCTGCTTGGCTTAGAGTGAGTTCAAGGCTAGCCTGGGCTACAGACTGAGTTCAAGGCTAGCCTGGCGAGCCTAGAAAGACCCCGTCTATAATGAAAAGAGGTGGATGGTGCCCCGTGTCAAGAGTTTAACTTGTATGTATGAGGCCCAGAGCTCCGCCTCCACCACCGGAAAAAGGGGGGGTGTGAAAATGGTGTTCTAGCTTGCTTCCTGTTGCTGTGCCCCATCACCGAGGGGGCGTCAGGGCAGTGACTCTGGCAGAATCAGGAACCATTGAGGGACCCCCCCCCCCCAGACAGGTTGTCTCTGTGTAGCTTTGGAGCCTGTCCTGGAACTAACTCTGTAGACCAGGCTGGCCTGGAACTCACAGAGATCCGCCTGCCTCTTCCTCCCTAGTGCTGGGATTAAAGGCGTGCACCACCACCGCCTGTGGGGACATTACTGGCTGTTTCTCCACAGCTTGCACAATCAGCTTTCTTACACCACCCAGGGCTGCCTTCCTGCCTTCCTGGGGGGGCATTGTCCACGGTGGGCCTGGCCTTCCCAAGTCAATCAAGAAGATGCTCTGCAGCTTTGCCTACAGAGTAGCCTGTTGGAGCTGAGTCATTAACTGAGGTTTCCCTCTTCCAGATGATTCTAATAGGTGTCAAGCTGGCAAAAGTCAGAGCCACACCGGGTTCTTCCTCTGCCGCTGCTTCTGCTTGCTATAGTCCTCCGCAGATATCACCCCCCCCATCCCGCCGTCTTGATTTTGGACTTCAGTCCTGTAGACCTACCAGACAATAAATTTCTGTTAATTATAAATTATGTGGCCAGTGATGTTCATAGGACTGAACCACAGGAAAGAGGGAACCGGGGGTCACAGAAAGAGCTGGAGTTGCTGACTGGCCAAGCTCGAGGTAGGGAGACTATCCCAGCGTGTACTCACTGGCAAGGAGGCAAATGGGGGAGGGAGGCAAATGGGGGGGGTGCCTCTCAGCTCCTCTGGCACAGAGAACCCAGGAGTGGATGGCTCTTAGCTCCCAGTGGCTCTCCTACAGCCACTGTATTTACGGCCTGTTCCAGCTATGAGTCTTTCCCACCCACTCAAGACTCCCTCTCCACTCCTGCCAGCCCTGGGGCAGGGTTTGGGGTGGGGTGGGGGCTGGACGGCCTCACACTCCTGTGGCCAGGGCAAGGCTCGCTGAGGCCTCTGGCAGATCAGCTTCCCTGAGCTTCAGGCTGTCACCCCATCCCTCCTGGACACCACCTCAAGCAGGCTCTCTTGAGCAGAGGGGGGACTTGCCACCCTCTCTGTCTACACCTCTGGAGCTCAGAGCCAGCTTCACCCTTGATGAGGGTTAGCTTAGGAGTACTTAGTAACGTTCTTCCACTCAGATGAGAGGGTGCTTGAGGAGCCAGGAGGCTTGGATGCAGCCCGAGGATCTCACGCTCAGTTTGCCGCCATTCATGTACAAGCTCGCTTTCTGGCTTTGAACTCTCAGCCTGAGAAGTGCCCCCTGGGAAGTGGCAGGGACCACAGGGGAACCTGTGTGTGCATCTCAACCTCCCCCCTGCCTGATTTCCAGGGATGGGCCAGTATAGTCTGGGACATCCTCCTGCCTTGAGGCTCCCGCAGATTTCCTAAACCCTGGAGAAAGGACACCCCAACCTCTCCCAGTCATCCTCACCTGCCGGTGTGGCACGCTGACTGTCCCCTAATCAACCCTTGAGTTCTTCTGTGTATATGTACGTGTTCATGTGTGTGTGTGCTGGTGCATGTGTGTATGCATATATGCATATGTATGTAAATGTATGCGCATGTGTGTGGAGGCCAGAGGTTAAACCTGTGCCCCTCCCAGCCCGGTCTGGGCCCCTCACCCCCAGACTGTTGATTATCACTGCTTCTATGCAGGCGTCTGTGAAGACTAGAAGAGGCATCAGATCCCCTGGGGCTGGAGTTATAGGTGGCTGTGAGCTGCCTGAAGTAGGTGCTGGGAATCAAACTTGGGTTCTTTGGAGAACAGGAAGCGCTCTTAGTGGCTGAACTATCTCTCTAGGCCCCTGGATTTTTCTAAAACGTGGGTTCTGGGGGTGGAGCCTAGGCAAGCACTGGATGCAAGGCAAACATGTTAGCGACTGAGTGATCGATCTCCCCAGCCCTAGACACAACTCTTGACCTTGGCGAGGGAGGGGGTGGGAGAGGGACATAGCAGCACCTCCTGGGGTAATAACGTTCAGTAACAACTTCTGTAAGATACTCCCATGACCTAACTCGTCCTGTGAACCAAGTTGTTCTCTTCATCCCAGCCTACAGCTTCAGAGGTTCATGCCTGCTCCCTGTGGCCCCTGGCCACAATGCCTCCGCATTTGCTGCCTCTCAGGTTCTTTGATGGCACTGAGCCTACTGGTCTCCTACACGCCATAAGGTGGACGAGTGCCGCCTTGCCATATTTGTACCAAACTCCATCCCCTGCCTCCGTGAAGACACAGGGGCCCTGGAGGAGGCTCTCCAGCCAACGTTGAGTCTGAGCCACTGAGTCTGGTGCCGCCAGCTCAGGCTGCCAGGCAACACTGGGAGCGTCTGTGCAAGTGGTCAGCATGTGACAAAGGAGGGGGCCCTTGTCCCTGGGATGGAGAGGAGAGAACAATCATTCCTAATTAGCTGCTCCTTCTACCCATGGCTTTTTAAGTGTCTTAAAGGAAGCGGAGTCTGCGTAGAATTTGCAAATATCCCTGCTCTCTCGTTTCTGAGAGCAAGCCTTCCCTCTCGATAATAGAGGTTGTTGCCGTTCTCAGGTTTGCATGGCAGACGCCAGCCTTTATTCAGAATAATTCCAAGATAAACACTCGTGTGGCCTCTCCAGCGAGGCTGCGCTCCAAGTGTTTTTACCTCCATCAGCTCAGTGTTGCTCTGAGGCCTGCAGCAGCCCAGGTGCCTGGAACGTAGGCCTCCCTTGTCCATGTCCTATGCCTCTCTCCTCAGGACTTGTTCTCTTGTGGCAAGGAAGGGCTGAGCCTTCCTGGCCAAGGGGGGCTCTTCAGAGGTAAGTGGGTCTGGAGGAAGACTCTAGAATATAGCAAGCTGTCATACCGGGCTTCTTGGTTGGAGATGTTTTAACTTAGTCTTGGGGTGCAGTCACACCCCAGAAGGTGAAGGGTTAGCTTCAAGGACAAGGCTTGAGCAGAGCTCAACAGCTGGCCTGGGGTAGAAGGCAGTGGATGCTGGCGTTGTCCCATCGGGTTGAGGGGTTCTTGTGTGTCTGTCCCTCTACACCCACTGTCTAATCGCTGTCCCTTCCGTTCTTGTCTCTGTCTCCATGTCTCTGCTTCCATCTCTCTCTCCTTCTTCTTCTTAATCCACAAAGCCCCCCTCTGTCATTCTGTGCCTTCGTCCTTGTTCGTCTGTCCATGTCTTGCACACAGAGTAGTGATGAATACCGCTCACCTGTCCACTGCATGTCCGCCGAGCATCAGCTCCAGGAGGACAGGGATCTAGCTTGTGCTGCCCTCTGATGCCCAAGCACATGCTCCGCACACGGCATGCACTGATTCAATATCCGGTGCTTGCACTCGAGTGCTGCAGCCACACCCTTAGGGGAGCTGTGCTGCGTTCTACCTGGTCCATACTCCTTGGCCTGCTTGATCAGGGCTCTTGGTGTCTGTTGCATTTGAGGCCTGTGTGGCTCAAACCAGTTGCTTGGGGAGGGGTGAGCGAGGCCACCACAGGAGGAGTGGGACACTGCTTTTCTACTGGGGCTCTCCGATCCTTCAGGAAGTGTCCCATTTGTGTAAAACTTGTCTGCTTTGGGTCTAGCCTGGGCCTTGGGGCCCTGGAGGACTCTGGGGAGGAATCTGCAGTTTGTCTTTGCTGGGGAGCTCTAGGCCGTGGGAGTTGTGCTCTGACTCAGGCTCCTGACTCTCTCCAAGACCTACGGCCCCTTACACGTATCCTATGGGTAGCATCTACCTCTCTAGGGCCCTGTGATCAGTCAGTCTTGAGAAAAGGCACTGACCGTAGCGGAGCTGATCTTCACGAGGCCTGCTCTTCCCGCAGCGAGTTCTGCAGCCTGTCCCGTGCAATCTTACCTGCCCCCTTACACCGAGATCCCCTCTGAGGACACTCAGCTGGCTCCGTCTGGGCTGCAGTGTGGGGACACAGGTGGGCTCCTGCAGCAGACTTGGCAGGTGTGGCCAGCCCCCCCCCTCCCCGGAGACCTCCGCTCTGACTGCTGAAGCTGGCTTTGACTGTTGACCCTACTGTTGACTCCACTGTTTAATCTACAAGTCCTCTTATTTGGAGTCACGGTGACTTGCGAATTCGCTTGGCTCAAGATGGGGGGATTTAATAAGTTGACAACTGAGTAAATGCCAGTTGCCTTAAAAAAGTAATTTAGATTGCTCAGTGAATAAACACATGGGTAAAAATAACCTTCCCGAGGCCCACCCAACGTCGAGGCGGCTCCCTCCCTCTCTGGCTGACTTGGTACCACGCTCATGTAACCTGAAGTCTAGACACTTCATGGGATATATGACCTCTCTGGGAGCAGCAACGAACTCCAGCAGCTCCAACTCTGAGACTGAGACACAGCATCTTAGCCCAGCACAGCACAGCACCAATATCCTCTGTGAGGAAGGAGCCTCTGGGAGCCCCGCCCCAGTCAGCATCGATTGTCTCTTCTGGACTCTGGAAGGAGGAGCATGGGCCTTGCCAATCCCTTCTGGAGGATGGCGGGATTCTGTGTGCAGCCCAGGCCTGTCAAGTTCCCTGCTGTCTGGTACCTCAGTAGGAAAGACAGGAGTCAGGACAGCTCCTTCCAGCGTCCCCCATGGACCCTGGGTTGTGAAATTGCTGGGTTCTGGCCACACTGCCCTCCAGCCTGGCATCTCAGGCGCCTTCAAGGCTTCTTCCCAGGGACTCCACTAAGATTGGTAGATTGTTCTCTTTCCTTTCAATCCATGCAATGCTCCATAACTGCCACCAGGGGGCACAAGGCCCTCGGCAGGCTTGAGGGTGGAGGCTGGGGCAAAGCGAGAGAAAGCAGGAATTTACAGAGGCAGATGAGCCGGATATGCCCGGTTTGGCTGGTATCTCGAAGGCCGATCCTGGCCACCCGAGCTGTAGACTTCGGCGTTTGGGATCCCTGGGGTGCCAGCCACCTCGGAACATCTGTAAACTCTATGTGCCTCGACGCTGGTGCCTTTCAGGAAAACAAGACGGGCTCAGTGCTTGCTAGTGAAACAGCTTGGGGGTCATCTCAAGTCTCCTTCGAATCCTGTGCGATTTCAAGCCACCTTCTTAACCTCTCAGAGCTCCGGAGAGCTCCCCGTGTGTAAAATGAGAGAACAGCCTAAAGAATGTCATGAAATCACAGGTGCAGGCCCTTAGTTTTGCGCAGGCCTGATGGGGCTCGGGTCGCTGGGTATGCTTAACGACTGTCGTTATCACCCATGGTTTCCAGGGGGACTGTCCTATTCGTCACCATCCTCTCTGAGATGTTTCCTGGCTCCTGCTGGTTTTTAATGTTACTAATCTCCCGTTGATTATTCCTGGGGCTTCAGCCAAATAAGCAACTTCCAATTAAAGCCCTTGCTGGAGCTGAGTTGGGTTGCCGTGGAAACGGGAGCAGGCTCGTACTTCTTTCCTGGAATATGCGCGTGCATGTGAGCCCTTCCGGGGAGGGGGGCCTCTTTCCAAGCCCTTCTCTGTTTCTAGATTCGCTCCCGCTCCTGAGGTGTCCTGAGGTGGCAGGTGAACACTGGGGTGGACTACCGAGGCTCCTCCCTCTTGGCCCCTCAGCCCCTGGGATAAAGGGAGCCACTGTTGGCCAAAGCTCATGGACCTTGGGCTGATGTTCCTCTGGGGACCGAGGGAGAGCTCTTGAGAAGCTTGAGCAAAATAAATACAAGGAAGAAAGACGGAAAGGAAGGAGGAGAAGAAGGAAGTCCAGGGAGGAAGGAAAGAGGGAGGACATGAGGGAGGGAGGGCACAAGAAAGGGAGAAAGGAAAAACGAGGAAAAACAAAAACAAAACAAAAACAAACAAACAAACAAAAACCCAGAAGATGCAGAACCACGTACCACAGGCTGGGCTAGCTGTAGCCCAGGCTAGCCTGGCTTTGTGTAGGTCTGAGCTAACCTGGGCTGCATGGGTCTGGCTCTTTCAACCCTAGCTCTGGCCTGCCCCAGAGAGGCTGTGTTTCTAGAATCCCCCACAGGCTGGACTCAGATGCCTAAGGGCAGAGAGCAGAGCTTTCTCTCGGCTGTTTCGGCCAAGCAGATCTCACGGAGATGGGGACAGCCTTGCAGGGTCTGGCGCCCACCCCTGAGTTATGGTCAGGTCCATTAATGAGTCTGGTCATTGCATGTATAGGGGAGCAGTGAAAACCAATGCTCAGTCCAGGGAACCATGGAGGCAGGGGCAGGGGTGGGGTGCTGCCTGGACACAGGACCCTGCATCACCCCTGTGGGGCCAGCTTGATGACACAGGCTTGGCATTAAGATCAGGCCTTGTGAAGAGACACCATGACCATGACAACTCTTTTTTTTTTTTTTGAGACAGGGTTTCTATGTGTAGCTTTGGAGCCTGTCCTAGAACTTGTTCTGTAGATCAGGCTGACCTCGAACTCACAGAGATCCTCCTGCCTCCCGAGTGCTGGGATTAAAGGCCTGCTTGTGCCACCACCACCTGGCCCCATGGCAACTCTTATAAAGGAAAACTTTTAACTGGGCCTTGCTTACAGTGTTAGAGGTTTTGTCTATTAGCTTCATGGCAGTGTTCAGGCAGACATGGAGCCGGGGAAGGAGCTGAGGGTTCTATATCCTTCATCTGCAGGGAGCAGAGGCAACTGCATACCACAGGAGACCTCAAAACCCGACCCCGCAGTGGCACACTTCCCCAACAAGACCACACCTCCTCATAGTGCCCCTCCCTGTGGATCAAGCGCTCATACACTCACACACACCCATTCACACCAGCACAGGCCTGTTCTGCATATGATGTGTTCAGAGCGCTTAGGGCTTGGTGGAGGGCCTAGCAGCCACGCCTTCTGTCATGATGCCTCTCTGCTGACTCTGTTCCAGCTTCTGCCAGGAGTTCACCTGGGCAGGGAGCTGCTGCCGGATGCTGATGCATGAATTAATATACAGGGACTACGCTTAATATAGGTTATTAATTTTATTCGGGGAGAGGTGATTTACATAAGAAACAGATGGCCCGCAAGTTCCTGCTCCAAGGATCCACCCCAGGCTGCTCTCTGTGACCTGATCAGAGCAGAGAGAGAGAGAGAGAGCTGGGGTCTGTGACCTAACCTTCTGTCACATCTGCACCTGTGACCACTTCCGTTTGGGCGGGGTCAGTGTTACAGGTGCGGGTGGGGTGGGTATCTCTCTATGGGAAACCATCAGCTTTGAGACTCTGTGTACCTCCATGGGGCATTGGGACAATGGTCTTTCTCCTGACAAGGGAGCTGTGGCCTGCCTTGGGACTGATGGCATGTTCCAACCACGGAGGGGCAGCCCCTTATGTGGTTCATGTGAAAGGAAGGGCAATGCTTGTTTGGCAATGGCATTCGGTGACGGGTTCTGGGGCTGGCAGATAATCCCTGTGGCTGTCTGTCCCTCTCAGCGATGTTCCTATGTATAGAAACTCTGTCTATCAGTCACCAAGGCCATAATGTCTGAAGCATTGGGGGCTCACATGGGTGAGGAGCCTCCTGCTGAAGATCAGAGCTTTAGCAGATCTTACAGTGAGACCTTTGCTTATGTTACATATACATGTGTGCACACTCACATGAATACACATACAGGCTCACATGTAAATGTGCGTATCTACAGAGACGCTGGTATGTACACACACAGGGTAGATTGGGCATGCGTGTGTGAGCATGTGCATGTGCGTGTGTGTGTATGCACACACACGCATGCACACATGGGCCATCCAGACAAAATGGACTAACGGTTCTTACTTATGATCTTGTTCACACTCTTAGCTTTACTGTCCTTGGTTATCATTCCCTCTTCTACACCCTCCTACCCTCCCTCCGACTCACCAAACCAACCACATATCCACCCTTTCACCCTCCTAGTCTATCCACACATCCTACCTCTTCCATCCACCCATGTACCCTCCCCACCTCTTACCCCATTCATTTTTACACTTATCCATCAACCCGTCCACTCCCTATCCACTCATTCATCAATCTAATTCATCCACCAACCATTTACCCATCCACCCCTTCCATCAACCCACCTTCATCATCCATCACCCATCCATGTTTTACCTCAAACCCTCTACGTCCCCATCCATCCATCCATCCATCCCCCATCTGCATACCTTCATCCATCCATCCATCCTCTCCATCTTCTACCCTTTCCATGTACCCCATTCATTTCCCAGCCACCCAACCATCTGTCACGCCTTCCCATCTATCTGTCCAACCATACTAACATATGCTAAAGCAGCTCAAATAGGTAAAAACCATTAAAATGAAAAGAGATAAAAATCTATGCCTTATGGAAAATATATCCATTTATCTACCTTCTACCACCCATCCATCCATCCATCTCCATCCTTTGTCATGTAGCTGTGTTAGGGATCAAGGAAGTTTAGACTTCTTTGGCTAATGGAATACAAAGACAAGCAGAAGTGGTATATGTTCTCACTGGGTGGATGTTGCAGAGTCATATCGTATGTTCCCATGTTCCTCTTCCTCCTTCATGTTGTCCAATAGCACACTGGGAATTTCCTGCTCCATCAACTTGGGTCCAAGATAGAGGAGGACATGATGATGTTTAGCTTCCAGCCCAGCACCTGGACTGATCCTGACCTGTGCTTAGAAAAAATCTGAGCTCATGGATGAGCCAATTGCTTTCTTTGTTTCTGTGGTAACCTGGGACATCTAGCTGACAGATAGGAGACAGCAGATTGGTTCCAGATGGTTCTTCCCATGAGCATTCCGTCCTCAGTGTTTGGAGTGTCTGTCTTGTCTGTCCTTAACTGTCTCTTTCTCTCTTTTTAAAGAAAACTCATTAAATATTTGGAAGCCAACCTGAAAGGTTCAGAGGTTTCGGGTGTCATTTCTGAGGCACCATCTACTTTTTTCTTTTGAGACAGGGGCTCGCACTGGCCTAGAACTTGACTAGTAGACTAAATAGACACAGTGATCAGCAAGCCCCAGGGGTCTTCTTTCTCTGCTTTCTCCACCTCCCTCCTGGGATTACAAGCACTTGGCCTTTTAAACCTAAGTTCTGGGATCAAACTTGGGTCTTCATGGTTGCAACATGGCATAGCTTCAGCTTCCAATTTGGCACAAAGCTAGACATGCCGGGAAGAAGGGGTCTCAGATGAGGGATTGCTGTATCAGACTGGCCTTCGGGCATGTCTGGGGTGTTCCCTTCATTGCTAATTTGTATAGAATGGCCTGGGCTTAGAGGAAAGGTAGCTGAGCCACCTGGGCCACTCAGCACCAGTTCTGTGGGTTTCTGCTTTAAGCTCCTGTGTTGGCTTCCCTTGATGATGGATTTTAACCCACGGATGAAATAAACTCTGTGTTTCATCAAGGCGGCAGAGAAGCCCAGAATGTGGGGATGGAATGCCTGCACTTAGAGGCAAAATCTTGTCAGTGGACCTGCCTTCCCGGCAATGCTTTTTCCTGTAAATAGGCAGGCATGGACAAGACAATGTGACTTCCTTTTTAAAAGAGTAGACAGCAGATAAAGGAGGTTTACTCAATGTGGTAACATTAGGGGGAGGGACAAAGAGATCCAGTGACCCACCCCCAAGTCTGGGGGGTCCTAAAGTGAGATTAGACCAAGGCTGAAAAATACAAAACCAAACCAAAACAAAACCCAAAAACTGATATCTCAACTAATTATAAAACGCAGTTTGAGAACTAATAAAATCCATCTATTTCAGCGTCTTTGTAATAGGAAGACAGCAATGAGAAACTAGGCCTAGTTCCTGTGTCTGAAGCAACAAAAGCTCGGAGATTGTTCTGATCTCTGTGATGAACTTAAGACAAGATTTTGTGTCTTGTTAAAAAATGTTTTGTTTCCTGCTGTTTGTGTTTCAGACTTGTGGCTGCTTAGGAAATGTCTCAACAAAGGCAGGGTTCATTGGAGGATTGGTGTGCTGAAGTCTTTTAAATGAGTCCTTTGTAAGCCACGATTTCAAATTGATTCCGGCACATTTAATGCATTATGTACCTGACTAGAAACCTGTACAGCTGTGCGTCTAAACTTTGTATTATGAAAGGTTGCAGAGCTGAAAGCACATAAGGCTCACACATCAAGTAACCAGCAGTGTTGCTCAACACAGTGCCTTCTCTGCAGCCGGGTATGGTTGAATAACGGGGGCAGGCAGCTGGAGCCAGGCAGAGCAGTGGGCACGGCAGCCAGGAGGGTGGTTTGGGCCCGGGCTTTAACCAGCAGGACTGTCAATCAAACAGCTGTGGTCCTGCCAGCTCCAGGCATTTTGGGGCCTCAGAAGTCCTGAGACAATCTCACAGATTACAGCCCATTGCCTGGCTCCTGAAGGCCCAACTGGGTCAGAACCCAATAGTTTGTAGCAGAGCTTTGGCTACCAAAAGCCTTGCTGAGCTCTATAGGACCCCGTAAGCACAGGCACCTCAGCCAGAAGAGGAGCACTTCCCAGCCACCCTGCAGAGAGGAGCACTTCCCCAGCAGCTCTGCAGAGAGGAGCACTTCCCAGCAGCCCTGCAGAAGAGGAGCACTTCCTAGCAGCCCTGCAGAGAGGAGCACTTTCCCAGCAGCCCTGCAGAGAGGAGCACTTCCCAGCAGCCCTGCAGAAGAGGAGCACTTCCCAGCAGCCCTGCAGAAAGGAGCACTTCCCAGCAGCTCTGCAGAAGAGGAGCACTTCCCCAGCAGCCCTGCAAAGGAGCACTTCTCCAGCAGCTCTGCAGAGAGGAGCACTTCCCCAGCAGCCCTGCAGAGAGGAGCACTTTCCAGCAGCCCTGCAGAGAGGAGCACTTCCCCACCAGCCCTGCAGAAGAGGAGCACTTTCCCAGCAGCCCTGCAGAGAGGAGCACCTTCCCAGCAGCCCTGCAGAGAGGAGCACTTTCCCAGCAGCCCTGCAGAGAGGAGCACTTTCCAGCAGCCCTGCAGAGAGGAGCACTTCCCCACCAGCCCTGCAGAAGAGGAGCACCTTCCCAGCAGCCCTGCAGAAGAGGAGCACCTTCCCGGTAGTTCTGCAGAGTACCTGGTCTGTGGTCAACATACGCTGCTGTTGTTGAGGGAACAGCGGTCCTTTGAAGCCCAAAGGTCCCAGTCTGCACCCCGGAGTCTGTGCAGGATGAGGGTGCACGGCATGTACTTGGGCTGGGAGGAAAAGATGGTGGGTAGGGCTGATGGGGGAGATGATGATGGAGGAGATGCCCCTTAGTCCTAGATGGAGGGCAGGATGGACTACAAACCTTGTTATGGCCTGACAACCCTGTGTGGGGACAGTTTCAGTGGGCAACTCTGACACTTTGCTTTAACAAACAAACAAACAAACAAACAGCATATTTCTCTTCTTAAATCCTCAACCAAGCCAGTCAGTCATAAGGCATTCCAGCAAAAAGAAATATTATTGCTTGACACAGAACACTGGGGACACAGAGTTATTACCTTCCCTGTGATGGATTATTTGGGCCACTCAGAGGAGAGCTGCGTACCTGGCCATCAGGGTCCAAGGCTTTGCCTCACTGGCCCTGAGGAGCAGTGTCCTCTGGAGAAGGTCACAGGAGCTTTGCTCGGAAAGTTTACTTTGCCTTTAATTACCCAGTATTCATGCCATGTGGGATGTGGGGACAGGATGTGGTAACCTTTAATGCCAGCACCAAGTTTTAATGAGGTTTCATTTGGGCTGAGCTCTGGCAGGACAGGATGTCTGCAGGTTGACTGGTGAGCATCTTGATCTCCAGTAGGAGCGGGTCCTGGTTGGGGGAGGGATGGACACCATAGACAGGACAAGGCCGCTCAGGGACCCTATGGGGTGGACAGTGCTTGGCCCTGTGGAAAGAGCCCTGTATCTGACGATAGCTCCCCATTCCTGGGTTCTCTACTTCTAGATGTTGGCGCTTGGGTGAGGCTTCTGGGTCCTCTGAAACCATTTTGTCACCCTGAGGATGTTCCCATGCATTCTATATACTGGGGGCATGTTTACAAGCATATCCTTTCTACCCAGTGACACCAGCAGTCCCGGGCTGGTAACCGTCTCCACTTCCAGTGGGCGCGTTGGGGCCCAGATGACAGTGCAGAGTGGTATGGTCACATGATGCCCACTCTCTCACTCAGCACCCTCTTACTTGGGGCCTGGTGTGTGTCTGCCACAGGAGAGCAACCCCACGCTGGTCAGAGGTCTTAACCGGACTCAGAGGGGCTCTGGCCAGTAGGTACATCAGGCATGTCGGCTTGTGGCCTTTGCTTCACTCCCCGAGGTTTGGATGAAGAGAACCCTGAGCTTGTTGAGTGTTGAGAACTAGAATGTGTGGCGGGGCTGCATCCACGCGGCCAGGCCACAGGGAAGCTATCAACCTGCATCCATTTCAGGCGGCTGATTTAAGGCCACCCATGCTCCTGCCCACAGCCCCTCACCCCACAGCCCCTCACCCCACAGCCCCTCACCCCACAGCCCCTCACCCCACAGCCCCTCACCCCACAGCCCCTCACCCCACAGCCCCTCAACCACTGCTCTGCAAGCGAGCCTACCACACTATGGTGTATGTACATGGTGAATTTGTCTGCACTCACACCTCGGTTCGTGGTCGGGACCTTAGGAAGAGGGGTAGATGTTGCTTATGTCTCCCCCGGGAAGGAATTTCATCAACACACAGCCTCCTCCAGGGAGGTGAGGCAGGAGACTGGGAAGCGACGCTCCAAGCTGCTCCCTGAGTTGACAGCCGGGGAGGCGATGATGCTCAGTAATGTCTTTTCTGATTTATTATTTCCTCATTGCTTATGCATAGCAACCTAAATTTCTAGCTGTTAATGAAAGATTATGGATGTGTTAAAATGCCTCCGCAAAACCTCCATTCTTTGCACTTGCATTGTTAATTAAATCCCCAAGTTCCATTTTCAGGTTCTAATTAACAGTGCACACTGGCCTCACAGGTAGCAAGGCTCTCTATAGCCATTCTGAGGAGGCTTCTGGGACAGGTGTCTCCATGGGGTTCCCAAGGCCTCACCTGCCAGGGCCAGCAGGCTCCCAGAAACCCCTTGGGGGAGGCGGCACCAAACAAGATGGCTCGCTGGTACCCTGCCAGGAGAAGCTCTTTCTTACTAGGGTCTTTGTGAGTTCTGGTTGGCAGGGGCCGGTGCGTGAGGAGCAGTGCCAGCCAGCCGGCCGCTGATGCTGGACTCGTAGTTCACGCTCTGTGGCGCCACACTGGGCTCCCTAGCTATAGACAGTGCAAGCTCCCTGAGTCAGGGACCTGCTCAACAGAGCTCAGAGCCTTGCTTTTCTGAAGCGGGAGGAGCACTCTGTGGAAACGGGGAGGATGGTCCAGTTGATAGAATGAGGACTCAAGTTTGATTCCCGGGACAGGGTTTAAAAAGCCAGGTATGGTGATGTGTGTTTGTCATCTCAGGATTTGTGGTGGAGACAGGCAGTCCCTGGGACTCACGGGGCAGACATCCCAGCTGAACCCGTGAACTCCAGCCACTCACAAAACAAGGTGGGGAGTGTGACTGAAGAGAACAATCATCCTGTGTTGACCTCTGGCCTACACACACACATACACACTCACACACACACACCACACACTCACACACACACACCACACACTCACACACACAGACATACACACATACACACACTCATACACACACACAGACACATACACATACCCACACAGACACACAGACACAGACACACACACACACACACACACACACACACACACACACACACACACGGAAAGAGAGAGCTTTGCAGACATTTTGCAGAGTGGCGGTGCTGTGCCTGGCACTGCACAGGGGTGTGGGATCTGACAAATAAACTCTGCACAGCCTGGAGGTAAGATGGGCCTGGGTTTAGGGTCACATGTCTGCACTGTTGAAAACCACAATCACCATTGTTCTTCACTCTTGGCTGAGCCTCTGGAGCTGAGCCCTCGAATGTGGGGGTTCAAAGAGTTCCCCACATCTGACAGAGCTTCCGTTCACTTTCCCTTGAAGGACAGTGGGACGCAGGTCTCTTCTCTGCCCCGATCCCTGAGCATACAGACTTGAGTGAGATGCCAGAGCTCACACAGGCGGTGACACTGGGGGGTGGGTAGTCTAGCAGTGAGGGTGAGGAGCTGTGGTGGGTCGCACACCGACCATTTGTACCTGCAGGATGCACAGGTTGCTGGAACTTCTGCAGACCCAGGGGAAAGGCCCTGGCTCCTGACCTGGGGACTTGGGGAGAGGTGAGTGGCGGAGATGACATGTTGTCTCTGGAGTGGTAGTTCACATCTACTTGGATGGCAAGCAGGGCAAGCTGGAGAGAAGGAAGTGTCTGGCTCCCCCCTCCCTCCCTACGTTGTAGGTGGCCGTTCTCAGGCACGAGTTCTGCATCCCCAGGCTCTGGTGTGGCCTCCTAATGACTAGTTGCTGGAGGAGTGAGAGCATGGATCCAACTGAGAACCTCACTCCTTTTTCTGTCTCAATTCTGTCTCCCCCTCTCCCTCTGAGACAAGGCCTGGCTGTGTAGCCCAGGCCAACCTTGGACTCTGCAATCCCCCTGCCTCCACCACCCTAGAACTGATTGTACGCGCATGCCGCCACGCCTGACTCTATCCTCTTTCGAGAAGTCTAACTTCTCTCTCACTAGTCTGTGCTTCTCAGCTGTGGGTTGGGCTATTTTGCTACCGGGTGACATTTGGCAACGTCTGGGGACATGCTGGCTGTCACAGTGAGGAATAGGATGGAGGTGAGGGACACTGTTAAACATCTTGCAATGACAGGTCATTCACTTCCCCCCTTCCTCATTCAGGGTTTCTCCCAGCTGAGGCCTGAGAGGTGTCAAGGTTGAGCAGCCCCCTAATGATGCTTCAAGCAGGACTGGGATGCAGTGGGCAGCTCTCGTCTCTCTGCTCACCCAAAAAGCCTTGTCTCGGGCAGTGATGCCTTCTCCATTGTGAGCAGGCTGGGGAGAGTCTGCCTGCTGCTCCTGTTCCAGTGTTGACCCTCAGCTCCTCGGGGGACCCCACACCGTAGATGCTGACCACTGGAGCCTGCCTGGGCCTTCAGGAGTCGCACAGCAGACCTTTCTGCGTCTGCTGTCAATCTTCATGGCTGCAGGAATGGGGAGGGGGTGTTAATGACCTGGATGCTGTGACGGACACCTGGCGAAAAGAAACTTCAGGAACAAGGGATTTGCTTAGGCTCACAGTCCATCATGGAGGGAGGCAGCTGGCCCCGTGCATCTCTAGCCACGAGGCAGTGAGGGATGGATGCTGCTGCTCAGCCCACTCTCTCCTTTTGTGCAGGCCAGAGCCCCAGCCTTTGACATGGGCGTGTCCACATCACCTCAGTTAATCTATGTAATCCCCAGGTTATGCCTGGGGATTAAAAAACCCCATCAAGTGGACAATCGTTGACCATCACTGGTAATGGGGTAATGGGGGTAAGGACGCGGTGCCCCCAGGTCCCTCTCACTGTAGGTGTTGCCTGACTCTTCTCTGGCTACGGAGGAGATCCCCCACCTCGCCCTAGAGCCCGTGCTCTAAGTGTCAATCTCATTTTACCTTGTGGCCACCGCAATGGGACTCAAGCCTCAAGCCTGCAGAAGCACTGTCCACACCCCTACTCCTGACTGCTTTCCCTTCTTGTTATGTGGCTCAGCCAGTCCCCGAAAGCACAGCTTCGTCACGGGGCCATCTGCTAGGTGCATTGCTTGTGTGGCCTCAAAAGGAGGGGGTGACCAGTATCTCATCGTCTCCATCTTTGATATGAGGAAGCGGGGTAGGAGAGAGGGACACACCGGAGGAAGTGTCCCACGGGGCTGGGGAGAAGTCTCACAGGGAAAATGCCTGCCACTCAAGCCTAACTGACAACACAAGTGTGATCCCCGGAACCCACGTGAGGCGAAAGGAGAGAACCAACTCCAGAGTCATCCTCTGACCTCCACACGAGCCTGGGTATGCGTGTCCCCTATTATACAAACTTAAAAAGTGAGAGTGTCCCATGACAGCTGTGGGCACTCAGTGACGCCGAGGACAGACAGGTGGCAAGTGGTGTGACTCCTCAGGAAAGTGACACTTGCATTTTTCCACACGCGCCTGTGATACTTAACTTTCTGTCAACTTGATATGAACTAGGCGCATCCGGGAAGAGGGGCCGTTGATGGAAGAATCGCCTCCATCAGATGGGCCCATGGGCAAATCTGTGGGGAAAGCTTCTTGATTCATGATTGATGTGGGAGGGTCCAGCCCACTGTGGTTGGTGCCCCCCCTGGGCAGGTGGTCCTGGGTTGTATAAGAAAGCAGGCTGAGCAGGGAGAGCAGGCCACGGGGAGCAAGTCAATAAGCAGCGGTCCCCATGGTTTCTGCTTCTACTCCTGCTTGAATTTCCACACCGACTTCCCTCCAAGATCTACTATGATCAGGACACACAAGCCAAATAAACTCTCTCCTCCCCAAGCTGCTTTTGGTCACCGTGTATCACAGCAATGGAAAGCACCACGTAAGGACAGCGGCCTGTTCTGTCTCCTCTTGCCAGAGAGCTAGGGGCAGAAGGGTATCCCTCCGACTCCTGTGGCGGGTGCTTCCTTGCTGTCTGGGGACTGAGCACTGGTCCCCAACCATGTGGCCTTGTGTCCTGTAGACTCTGGCCGCCATCATGTGTCTCATGTCTGAGTTCGAAGTTGTTTACATATATACCTCTCAATTCAGGGATTAATTAGCTACTACTCTTGGGGACATACGGGGCATAGACCTAGACCAGGTGAAATCCTAAACATGGCCAAGGCATTGTGACTCTCAGTTCAGAGACAGGACAGCTATGTGACTCAGAGGCAGGCATGGGGAGAAACATCCCCATCTCACCAGCCCAGACAAGCCAGCGCCCTCTTCCAGGTCTCCAGGCAACTCGACAAGGACATTCATTTTGCTCAATTCCAGGCATGACATGTCCCAGTGCAGTGACACAAGGAGCTATTAGTGAAGCAAACTCAGCAACTCCGGCTTCTCCCTGTGGCATCGCTGTGGCTTGCTTGATTGACAGGAGGGTGAGCAGTGGGGGCCATTCAAGTGCAGGTGCGAGTGTAGCCACCGTGCTTTCCATAGAGCACCTGGGAGCTGGCCCGAGAAAGTGGGGTGCAACCCCGAAACACAGACTAGCAAAACCTACTCGGGGAGGGACGAGGCTTGCCCCAGTAAGCATGGCTAGAGGTGTCACTGAGCAAATGAGATCAGCAGCCAGCTACACAGGTACACACACACGCACAATACATGCACACACACATACACACATGCACACACACATGCACAATATATGCACACACACATACACACATGCACACACACATACACACACATACACACACACACACATGCACACACACACACACACACACACACACACACACACACACACACACAGAGCACTGGGGCTGTACCCAGAGGAAACAGAGTCAGTAGAGGTGGCTTCTGTATGCCTGTGTTTACTGTAGCCTTATCCACATGAGCCAGGGCAGGGAATCAGCCCAGATGCCATGGATGGAGGAGTGGTCAAAGGCATGTCACTTACCTGTGAATGACTCAGCACAAGATTCTAGGCAGGGGTGTGTGTGTGAAAGATGCTCCACTGTCGAGACAGATGCTATTTGATCTCAGGCAGCGAGGACTCCCGTGCAAACGGAAGACAGACGAACTCTTCCCCAGATCAGGCCAAATCCTGCAATGTTTTGAGTATGCTTACAATCCTGTGTTGGGTGGCATTCATAGCTGGGACCGAGGGAAGGAAATTGAGGCATCCAAGGTTGGGTTTAAGAAGAATCCACTAACCCAAGCTAGTGAGAGATCACTGACCCAGGTCTGACAATGGGGAACCTGCACAAGACTGAACTAGACTCCCTTGATACAGGTGACAATGGTGTGACTGGGACAGTACATGAGGCCACTGGCAGTGAGTGCAAGATCTAACTCCAGTGCACAAACTGACTTAGTGGAGCCATTCTATATGGAGCCATACCTCGCTCAGCCCAGACACAGGGGTGTGGTGGTGGAGAGGTGCCTATGTTCTGCCTCAAAGAGATGATGGGACAGACTTAGTAGACTTCCTAGGGGAGGCCTTACCCTCTCTGAGGAGCAGATGGGAAGAGAGGAGAGGCAGTGGGGGAGGGGAGGCTATGGGGAGGAGAGGAGAGAGTGGGAACTGGGATTGGAATGTAAAAAATAAACTAATAAAAAGACAGCAACAACAACAACAAGAAGGACCGGCTTGACAATCTAGAGGTGACCCGGGCAGCCCCCAGGGAATTCAGATCACTTCCTCGGATAGCCCTACTTGTCCTGGAGTTTAGAGTCTGTTTGTATCTCCCAAAGGCTGTCAGAACAAGCCTTAAGGCAAAGCTCCACAGTGCCCTGTATAAGCCCTGCTTCCTCCAGGAGCTCAGACAGTGACCTCTGACCCACCTTCTTCCTTTCTGGCCTTGGCTCTGTTCCTTTCTTCTGGCCATGCCCTGTGGTAGCAAGATGGCTGCTGCTGCTCCAAATCCCCTTCCTCCAGAGCTCTGTCCCAGCAGAGACTACACAAGGCATATAGCATCTATTTGGCACAGCTCACATTGGATGCTCATCCCAGAACCAGTCATGGCAGCCAGAGAAATCTGGTGCTCTGACCAGTCAGGGCTGAGTCCCATGTCAGCTTCTGGAACCAGGATGAGAACGATTGCCTGGATCTGGCAGGGGGAGTTCCAGAAGAAACCAGCATCATGGTATAAGGAAGAGCCAAGGGACAAAGCAGACAACCCAGCAGCACCGACTTTGGGACAGAATCACAAGCCAAGAAAGACCAAAGTCCACACAGTCTCTCGAGCCCACCCTCTGCTGTGGAACCTTGGTAGATCGTTGGTGTGTCCCCCCCTCCCCAGACTGTCTGGCCTGATCTCTGGTCACAATTTAAATTTAAACAGCTGCTCAGTCGGATGGAATGGAGCAGCAATTACGGATTTAGACATAGAAGTGAAATTTCCAAGAGGCATTTAATTTAGACTTAATTGCCATGATTTCCAGTGGTCTTGCAGGTAGTAATTGTTTAAAGACACTTAATGAAACTTAATCAGTCCACGGCAACACACTGCAGGCCTGGGACTGTCTGCGGACACAGCGGTCACATGCTGTGAGCACCTGCTTCTGCAAGGTGATGATGGATGTGGATGTGGATGTGGAGGCGGGTGCGGATGTGGATGCGGAGTACTGCTTTCAGAAAGGCTGCCAGGCTTACTGTTCTTTCTAGAAAATCACCGTGTGTATTCGTGAGTTCAAGACTCAAGGGGAGCCCTGACTTCTGAGTTGTAGTGAGATATTCATCCCCCCTTGTAGTGCTGACCACCCCCATTTGGGCATGGTCACAGGATTGACTTGATAAGAATTAAGTTCGGGGCTCAGAGCTCTCACTTGCTTCCTGCTCGGAACAGAGAGCATCTGAATGGGAGGGTCAGCATCCTTGGAGCCCGTAACCCACGGCAGTCATCTGTTTCCTGTGTAACTGCATTCTCACTGAATAAACTGCACCTGTACAGAGTCTAGTGAATCTTTATTCTCATGTCAACACTGAGTCCCTTTCCCTGGGACTCCACAGGCGAGCATAGGGGTTCTTGTCATGAGCCTTTATATCATTCTGTAGATGGCTTGCTCAATGGGTGAGGCTGTGGCCAGGCTCACCCTAGGTGATAAGCATCACTTTTTAAATGCTTTGTTTTCTTTGTTTTTATTTTATGTGCATTGCTGTTTAGCCTGCATATATGACTGTGTGAGGGTATCGGTCCCCTGGAACAGGAGTTACAGACAGACCGTTGTGAGCCTATGTATCACCTTGTATGTGAATACAAACCCCCTCCCTCTATTCCTCTCCACAGCCCCCACCCCAGGCTGTGTTGTCTCTCAAGTGTTGTGATGATGATGGTGGTGGGTGTTAGAATCCAGCAGCCATTGACTTCTAGTTGCGAGGGACAGTGCACAAATCATTGATTCTCTGGAAAGACACATCACACTCACTTGGTGTGGATAGACCTGGCAGCTGCGGGGGGTCTCTCTGGAGGCTGAGACAGGTGAAGAGTCTATGTGCTGCTGGCCTGGGGCCCGCAGCCCGTGTTGGCTATTATTGTTGTTATTAGATCTGCAACGTTCATTATTTTAGCTCTAACGATGCACAGGCGCTTTGCCAGGTTCTGTGTGTGAAGACAAGCTCGCCTCTTTGCCCGTGGGGAGACAAGTGAATGAGCAAACCATGCAGGATGCTGTTCACTTGTACCTGCATCTTGTTGCACATTCAACGAAGGCAGTGTGCTCCCTTAGCACACCTTGGGGAGGTGTCAAGGATGTGGATGGTGTGCACTGAGGGGCTCTGAGAGCATGAGGAGGGCTTCCTGGGGATGCTCCAGTGAATATCTATCTTACCTGGGAAAGGTAACAGGACATTAAGTTCCAGCCTGAGCTTGGGTATATGAAATGACCATGACTTAGAAGGGTGGAGTGTCTGAAAACTTTCTACACTCGGATAAGCTTCTCCGCCAAAGTAGCAATCCAAATCAGAACACATCAAACTGAATTAGGAAAAGCCCGTGTTTAATGGATACAATGCTTCCAGGTGGCCTTCCAGCCCCTCCAGAGAGGAGACAGGAATAGGAGACCAGAAAAGCCACACTTCTATTTTTATGGGGGGGCAGTTTAAATACCCTGTGGGAGTGGCCTTGAGCATCTCTGGGGGGAGTGGATATCATTTGGCGGGCTTTCTGAGATGCAGCAGGGCTTGGAGGGAGATGGGGGAGGGGGGCTGGGGTGGAACCTCCACCATAACAATCCCTCAATGTGGTGTCTCCTTCTGACTCTGCAGTGACCCTGGTCATGACGACCTTGTCACCCAGGACTTGGTTTGGTACCCATCTAGGTGTGGGCCTATATCCCTATGGCTTTGGGGCTGCCCTTCCTGTGGAGGGAGAGAATGGTAGAGTCGTAGAGACTGGGACAGACCCGTGATGGGGAACTGGACTGGCCTCTTGGGGACTCTTCTCTCCTCTGGCTCTGACCCTGGGCCAGGCAGCCATAGTCATGAGGTCACCCTAGCACCAGGGACATTTCCTCACCTTGTCAGCTCTTTGCACTGGAGGGGACAGATCAGGGCTGATCCCTTATGTTGTTAGGAGTAGTTCCCCCCACTGCCAGTCTGGTCCCACCACTGCACCAGCCCCAATTAACACACAGAGACGCTGTATTATATATAATTCTGTAGGCCAGTTACTAGTTTCTTATCGGCTAGCTCTGTCTTAATTATTAACCCATTTCTATTAATCTAAGTGCTTCCACGTGGTCTCATCTTACCAGAGAGAGGGGCTGGCGTTCTGCTCTCTCTGTCCTCCATCTTGGAACTCCTCCCTACTACTTCCTCTCTCCTCCTTGTCTCCTAGTCCCGCCTGTCTTGCTTTCCTATTGGCCAACAGTGCTTTATTCATTAACCAATAAGAGAAACATATTTACAGAATGACATCTCCCATCATCATGTTTTATATTCTTTGTGAGGCTTAGCTTGTTTGCACTAAGGAGGTGCTCATGCCTGTGTGTGCTTGCATGCACGAGCATGCGTGTGAGTGTGTGTGCACGCATTTGTGTGAATGCATATGAGTGTGTGTGCGTGTGTGTTTCCCACTCCTTTATTAGAATGTTGGTGAGATAGTCAAGAAGGATGTTCTCACCAGGGACAAGCCTCTGGGGATTCTAAGAAACCAGTAGTGCCCTGCCCCCCGCCCCCCGCGTCCCCTCACCCACCCCCAACCTCTACTCAGCCACTGAACCCTGAGACCAGAGACCCAGGCTCCAGGAGTCTCCAGTGAAGAGCTTGTCCCAGCCCCATCAGTCAAGAGGGTGCCTTACCCATCACCAAAAAAACTGTGTTTCCAGCTACACTTCTGTTTCTCTCCACCGCAGAGTCCCTGCAACCTTGCTTTAGAGACCCCAGGACAGATAGGAGTGTTTCTGTCCATCATCCTATGCAGGCTAGCCAGTGACTGTCCCTCTCTAGAGGGCTGTGAGGTCCCAGGCACCACTCCCTATGCCCTTGGAGCAGCTCCCAGGCTGTGCCCTTATTTGCTGGTCCTTTTTGAAGCTGTTCTGTGCCCTGTGCTGGTGGCAGCAACTGCTGTCGGGACAGGAGCTATGGCGGCCAGAGGAAAGTCCCTTAGGTGAGTGACCTCAGCAATGGTGGCATTGGCAGGGTTAGGGGTCCTTTATCTTCCCAGTGGCCTGCCTGCTCCCCATGCTCATTCCCAACAAGGCACGGGGCTTCTCAGGAGCCCCCTGCTGCCTCCAATTGTCTTGACACAGAGGCAGCTTTGGACTCTTTCTATAACTTTTCTTGCACTTGAGCTGGGCTCCTGGGAGCCACTGGCCAGTCTCCAGGTGGAGCAGGAGCAGATGCAGAGCCCTTATTAACGATCTCAGAGTTATTTCTTGGCCAAGGAGGATGGGGACAGAGTGTGCCACCAGAGCAATCCAGGCCGGCTAATTGGGCAATTTAGAACTCAGGGTTTAGAGCCTGGCAGCTCTGCTTCCCCCAACAGGGGGCCAGGGTGATTTAAGATGCGACATGTATTTTCAGGACCCTTTGGGGAGTTGCAACAATCCCAGTTCTGCGTCACCTGTCACTATGGCAACTGTGAACCCAACTCTCTCCTCTCCAGGCCTGTGCATCACAGAAAGAGGTCGTGGGCTGGGATGCCTCAGGTTTGGTTCGTAAATCAGTTTCCCCGTTCCCTCTTTTCTTTCTCTGTGTGACCTGGGTCTCAGAAAATGTGGGTTATTGCTCAGCCTTGCTTTGGGGATGCCTCGCCTCACCCTTCCGGAAAGAGAACCACCTGCTGGGTTTCTATGTTAGTCGGGGTTCCCTAGAGGAACAGAACAAACAGAAGACATATTTTACGGAAGGATTTGTTAGATATGCCGAGTTCAGTAACAGCCGGCTGTACACTGGAGAGGCTGAGAGCAGTAACTGCTCAGCCTATGAGGTTGGACGCCTTTGCAGCCCTAGCCCGGCTCTACAGGCCTGGAGGATTCTTGGGGAGGCTGGCTTTCAGTCCAAGTTGGAGAGCCAGAGTCTGGGTTCTGATGTCGGTGATAGCAAGGGGAGCCCTTGGGCCTCGTCACGCTGGGGCTTCCTTCCTCCAGAAGGTGCTTCACGCACTGGTCAGGGGTCTCTCCCCTCAGTTAATGCTTTCCAGAAATGTCCTTACAGACCTACCCAGAAGCTGACTGATCCCACATCAAGTTGGCAACCAAGATTTAGCATTACAGTCTCTCATTGGAAGATGAAATGCTGGGTTCCTGGGGTCCCTGTGGGAATGGTGGGGCTCTGAAGGCCGGGTATTAATGAGTTTACTAGACCCAAGATAAATGATAAAATGTTTTTTTTTTTTTTTGGGACCAACTTACACAGATAAGAGTAAATAACCACCATGGCCTTCCTGCTCTGGAAGATGCAGTCTCAAAGGACCCAAGTGAGAGAGACAGCACCCCCCCCCTTTTTGGTCAGGTCTGCACCTGAAGCCCCGCCCAAAAGGGTGTGGCCACTAACATAAATTCACTGGCAAGGTGAGATGCTACTACAAGGCTCCTGTCGTGAAAGCCCCACCCCCATGAGGGTTAGTGGTGACCTCAGGGGCTCTCAGGGTGGATTTTCACAGAGACTATGTCTGGGTACAAACCATGCATTGTGTTTTCTGTGTGTAGTCTGGTGGTTTGGCATGCTGTGATCTGTGCTTGAGGCTTTGAGATAACCCCATCCCCAGTCAGGAGATCCCCAGATCAGCAAGAAGCATTGGGGACAGCCTCTCAAATGCAAAACGGCAATTTAGAGCCACACTCAAAGTCTTCATTGGGCACACACATCCAGGTCACCGTCCTGTCTGGAGCTCCCCAGGGCCGGGGGCAGCATGGTCACCTCCCTCTGTTTCAGAGCCTGTGTCCCAGTGTTTCCAGGGACAGACTCTGCTGGTGGCTGCAGTTGATAAGGAGGTCCAGGGAGGTGCTGGGTTTGAGGCCCCCAGGGAGAATGAGAAGAGACAGGCCACACTCTCCCTCGACCTGGCCTTTTGATGGTGGCCATAGTTGAGTCCATTTCTCAGCAACATCTGTGGGGAAAAGATATCCCAAACCCATGGCCTCATTTCCATGGCCCAGTAACAACATTCTGCTCCTGGCCTCGTTGGAATTCAGGGAGTGATGCACAAGCTGTCTCCTGGTGGGTGCTAGGTGTGGGATCCGGCCTAAGACAGCATTCTCTTCTCGGCTGACATTTTCTCTTCGAAATTGCCTATCACCGAGCAACTTGTACCCGGAGGTCAGCACAGGGCTTCATTTCATTTTTGTGTTGGGGGAAAAAACCAGCAAACAAGCAAAACAAATCATCAGCAGCCCTAAGGGCTTTGGTTTCAGTGCACCTGCCAAGCTTCTGGGGTGCACCCTGGCCTTATTAGAAGAACACTGGGTTGCTGGCTGCCTTGGCAGTGTGTGGGGGCAGCTGTTACCTTGAGGGAAGCCTCTCCCTCTTCTCGAGACAGGACACTGAACAAGAGGGTCCTCCTGGGAGCTTTATCTGATGGAGAAGGGTGAGTAGGTTCTGGGGACCCAAGGTAAAGGCATCTGCTCCTTGAAAGGATGCTTTCCCTGCTGAGGATTCATAAGCAAGACCTTCACCCCAAAGGGTTCTGAAGCAGCAGCTGGGCCTCACCAGGAGGACCGAGACTTGCAGAGATCATGAGTCCATGGGACTCTTGGCCAGTCAGGGGTTGTGTGTATCAACAGAACTGCGGAGTGATTTCTCCCAGCGTGGTTTATTTAGATCAACCCTCCCAGGGGTGGGTCTCTGATGGGTTGTGTGGGATGTATGCTCTCCAGAGACCCTGGGCCAGCATGGTGTGGGACAAGTTGTGGCCTGCCTATGCTTCCAGTGGAGTCTGTTTGGAGGAATGGGGGGGGGCTTCTTGCATAAAACCCTCTGTAGGTTCAGTGGTAGCCCCCCCCCCACAGGGACTCTCAGGGGTAGGTTTCACAGAGTCTGTGTACAAATCATGTCCTGACTTTCTGTCTGCATTCTGATGCTTTGGTGCCGGTGGTCTTTGGTTGGAGGGTGGACACCCCTGTGTAGCCAAGGGAACCCTTAGAAAGGCGTAGACTGTGTGGAGTCCCCAGTGCAAATGTTCAATCTATAGTCACTCCCAGGCTCCTCCTGTGTTGTCTCATACCCAGGACATCCTCCTGCTCAGGTCTCCCCAGCCTCAGGGAAAGCCAGGAGCAGGTCCATCCCAGAGCCTCACCTCTGCCTGCCACCTCTTCCGGTGGACACCATAGTGGGGGTGGGCCTGCCCCGTGCCCTGCCGGCTCCACCCCTGTTTTTATGGTCTGTGACTGCAATAAACTTCCTTCTTCGTCATTCACAGTCATAGTTACTGTTCTGTTGCAGTGAAGAGGCACTTAAAGGCAGCGCATAGAAGAAAGCATTTAATTAGGGGCTAGCTTACGGTTCCAGAGGCTTAGTCCATTGTCATGATGTGGAGCGTGGTGGCACAAAGGTGGGCATGTGCTGGAGCAATGGCTGAGAGCTTATATCTGAGCCACGAGCAGAAAGAGAGAGAGAGAGAGAGAGAGAGACTGGGCTGGTCATGGGCTTTTGACACTTCAGGACTTCAGAGTCCATCTACTTGCCTCCCTGGTCTAGGTAGGGCAGGCACCCTGTGCAACTTCCATCGAGGCCAGACCTGAGCTGGCCTCCTCCATCAGGCCAGGCTTCCTGAGCTTGGCCTGGACTCTCTGGAGCAGGACAGGGGCCTCAGCTATCAGGGAGGTGGGAATGTGGGGGAAGGGGCGGGTGTCCCTGAAGCACAGACAGACAGACTGCCCCACCAGGCAGAACCCCAGGTCACTGTTCACAGCCTCTCAGTGTCAGCCGCTGCCGGGAGGAAGTAAGGAGCAGGTGGGGGGGGGCAGCTGGGGGATGTCATGTTCTCAACACGTCATTCGTCAGCTGTTGAGGGCATCATCAGTGTCTTACACACAGCTTGTGACACCAGAGCGAGTCCCCAGACCCCAGAGGCTCCCTGAGATTGTCCCAGGAATTTGTCTTCCCGGTCCCTCTCCCCTTACACATACTCCATCAGTGTAGTCTACTGACTATGATGTCAGTTTCCCTATCTGTGAGAAAGGAGGCTGCTCTAGGCGACCTCCCAGGCTCTCGGCTGGCCCAAGACTCCCTTTTGTGCTTGTGTGGGCGCCCACTTCAGGATTGTCTGCCCCTGACGTGACTCAGTGCTTCCCCGTCTGGGGACTGCAAGTTATTTACCTGATGAAGGGTTTCTTGTCTTCCCACTGAGCCCGGCAGTCATGATGGAGCACACAGGAATGCCGGGGACATTTTACCTTTATTTTCTTTCTTCCCGAAGTTCAATATTCTCCGAGTCACCTCAGCATGGTAATGCTATTTTCCTAGCAGGAATGCATTTATTGGAGCTGTCACTCATCCCAAGCCACTCTGTCTCAGCTCTCCAGCCGGCCTGACCGAGCCACGCGGCTGCCTGTAATTTACTGGTTGATAGACCCAAATCGCTGTGCAGACCTTGCCAGTGGCATAAGTTAAGGACAAGTTCTCTGCAAATTGGTTGCCAAACAGGTTCGTGGCCCTAAGTGACTGAATTTTTTTTCTCCTGGCTAATTTCCCTCAGCGGGCTGGCTGGCAGCTTTCCAGGGTCGTTCTTGTGGGCCACAGGGCCTCAGGGAGTGGCTCACAGTCCCACAGTCTGCCATATTTGCTTGAGAGTCGGAAGCTGGACTCCCCTTGCCGGCATCAGGTCTCCAGCAGAGGTGTTTGATGCGCAGTAGGGGTTCAGGGTCTCTCTGGGCCAGGCAGTGGCAGGCCGACCACCTTCCAGTGTAAGTACTGGGTACCTTGACAGAGAGTCACTGCTGGGATACTGGGTCTCTGTCCGGGGTAGGGCAATGGCACCACTCCCTGCCAGGACCACTGGGTTCTCAGCACGGGTACGATTTCCCCATTAGTGTGCCACGTCATGTGATGTGGCAGTCAGCAGGGTGCTGGGAACAACGCCATCCTTGTCTCCATAGCAATCTTGCCCACAGTTTACCATAGTTCCTGTACCCGCTGGGGTGGCTTGAATGACATGTCCCCCATAGTCATAGTCTCTGGCATTTGAGTACTAAGTCCCCAGTGGGTGGCCCTGTTTGAGAGGTGTGGCTTTGATGGGGGACGTCCTTCTGTGTATGTGTGTTTCTCTTATTGGTTGAAGAAGAAAGCACTGATTGGTCAGTCGAGGCAGGAAGATAGGCGGGACTAGGAGACGAGGAGGATGCTGGGAAATGTAGGCAGGGGAGCGGGCCAGACAGTCACCATGTAGACCACAAAGGAGTTACAGGTCCGTGCATTCTGTGGTAAGCCAAGACCATGTCGAAATACATAGATTAGTAATTATGGGTGACAATTAAAAGAGAACTAGCCAATAAGGAGCCCTAGCCATCGATCAACAGTCCAATAATTAATACAGCGTCCATGTATTTATTTGGGGCTTGAGGGTGGCGGGACATTGTGGGACAGGAGAACAGCAATTAAAACGGCTTTGCTAACGGAAGCGTGCCCAGCCATAGAAAAAAGAGCAAATACACCCACATCTCAGAGTTAGGTGTACAGTGGTGGGTGGTCATCCCCTGGGGAAAGGAGTTTCCCTCGGCCCTGATTCCTGGACCATACACAGCTACTGACATCCCCTGTCTCCCCTAGAGAAGCACCTACCTCTGTCATCTGCCTCATTGGCCAGTGAGTCCAGTGAAAGTTGCCAAGAGGGAAACTCTGGGAACAGGAGTCAGGCTGGGACGAGCTGTCTGTGAGTGTCTGAGCGTGGAGGGCAGGACTTTTCTTTTTAAGGCAGCCTGGGCCGTGTGTAAAGGAGGATGGCCACAGGCCTTTACAGAGAATGCAAACAGTTTGGTTTTCTTCCCTATAGTGTGTTGGTCATCGCAACGTGCTTAACATCAGAAGCAGGTTTTTTTTTTTTTCCCTCTCTCCCTTTCTCCTTACTCTTCCCTTTCCTCCCCCTCCCTCTTCTCTAAGTGCACCTCTGTAGTGTGGAGACCTCCCCCGACATGGTGGCCCCTCTCCCTAGGAGCCCACTGAAATTAGAGTAGGGTCCCCACAGAACCTGGGATTGAGAGGTGTCAGTCAGCTGGTAGCCCGGCCCCACACTGCACCTGGCTTTGTCCTTTCAGGCATGCTGGGTAGACACGTGGGCTGTAAGAGGCTCTGGGCTCTCCATTCTCAGCGCTCACCCAGTGAGAACACAGGAGGGAAATGCATCCCTGGGCAGAACTTTCATTGGCTCTGCTTATATCGTTAGATCACAGTGTGAGCCGACCTGTGTGTCCTGAAGATTAAAATTCTGGGACTGAACTCGAAAGAACTTGTGGTGATATCTTGCTTGTACAAATAAAGCTTGTCTGAAGATCAGAGGATGGAGCTTGCCCCTAGCTAATCACAGAGGACTGGAGGTGTGTACAGACTGACAGGAAGTGAGATGGCTGGGTAGGGACAGGAAGTGAGATGGCTGGGCAGGGACAGGAAGTGAGATGGCTGGGCAGAGAGACAGGAAGTGAGATGGCTGGGCAGGGACAGGATATGAGTGGGAAGAAACAAGAATTCTGTCTCTTTTCCGCTGGGAAGCTCATGAGGTAAAGGTGGCTGTGCCTTGCTCCTCCTCTGTCAGCATTTCCCTCTATATCTGACTCTGGGTTTTCATTATTTAGACCTATTAATAACTCCGTTTACAAGAACTTCAGCCAGAGCAGGAGGGAACTGTTACAAGCAGTTTTCCCACCAGCCTGGTCCCACAGCCTCATCAGCCCCAAATAACACAGAGAGATGCTGTATTAGATAAAAAGCTGTTGGCCTGTAACTAGCATTTCTTATTGATTAGCTCTGTCTTAAATATTAACCAATTTCTATCAATCTAAGTGTTTCTGCATGGTCTTATCTTACTGGAGAGAGGGTCTAGACCTTCTTTGCAAGTCCCTACATCTTGACTCTCCTACTACATCTCCCAGAATCCTCTTTGTCTCCTAGTCCCACCTATCTTGCCTTCCTATTTGCCAACAGTGTTTTATTCATTAACCAATAAGAAAAATATATTTACAGAAAGAGATCTCCAATCATCTCCTCTTTTCTGTCTAAAATATAAAGAAGGGTTTTAACTTTAACATAGTAAAATATATAACAAAGCAGTTATTAAATAAGAACTTATAGTTAACAATATTTAGTTCATTAACATTATCAAGAATTAAAGAAAATATTCTATCATCTATCCTATCTTTGTGAGTCCAAAGTTGTATATGTAACTTATCTTTAATCCTAACTAAGGAAAACTATAACCCCATCAAAGACCACAGAAAAATAATATGTAAACTCTAGAAATGACAGAGACAACTCACTGCCTGGTCAGTCACCTGAAGTTCTTTTGTAATTTTCCACCTTCAGCCTATAGGCCATAGTGCATCTGGCAGACTTCTCAGCAAAGCAGGAAACTTTAAACTGTCCATCTATATTAGCAATTTGTCAGTCACTTTTCTCTGTGTCCTGCAGACTGTCTGGCAGACTCTTTCATGAAGCAGAAACCATACAGCAATGTCCATCTTGTTTTAGCAGTCACTTTTCTGTGGGTCCTGTATGTTCAGTTTTTACAGCATAAAGCCAAACAATCTAGGCAAGAGCAGTTTCTTGCCAAATATTAGTCTTGCCATATTGGAGGCAAACTCCATAACAAGTTTCTTCAATGTCCATCTTCCGTTCTGACACAGGTGGTGTTGTCAGGAGCAGTTATGTCTCACTGTCAAGAAAAACCCTAAACCATTTTAAATGCCATATTCTGTAGGTCTTTGAAAGGTTTGAAGAATGCCTATCCATTTGAAATATATCTCTGTATATCTTGGAAAACCTAACTAACTTAACTATAAGTTTTGACTATTATAGGTAAAACCTAACTAACTTAAGTTTTGACTGTTATAGGTAACTATCTATAATCTGTACTAAATTATACATTACATTTTAAAATGAGCTATATAAGCACAATGTCTAAACTAGAGTAGAAATAGACATATAACAAAACTGACCTTAAATTTGTATCAATAAATGAAAACCCATTCCAAAACAAAATATTAATTTCTATGCCATAATCCCATTTTTACTTTTAAAAGAGATTGGTTGTGAACATTAATCATTTATAACCAACCCCATTTAAATGAAAACAAACATTTATAAACAATTTTTGGGAATTTGGGCATCGTTCTTTCCAAACTGTTTCCTGCTGGTAGGGGTCGCTGTCATGGGGATCCTAAGAAGACACAGAAATCTTGGCTGTAGTCTGCAATGCTGCTTTGTCCAAGATGTTTTGAATGTTGGATCACCTGGGACAATGTTTAAGGGGGTTCTTGCTTGATCAAACCATGTTAGTCTGGAAGGAATTCACAGCTTTTCATTTTCTATGGAAACAAAAATATAAATTCTTTTCACCAGCGACCTGTCCTTAGACTTAAATTTGAAAGCCAAAGCATATTTAAAATATGTAAATTGGGTAAATCCCACAGCATTTCTTTTAACAGTTGCTGCTATTTCCTCAGCAGTCAAACGATACAAAGACGACACAATAGCATACAGTATCCAGACCCTCTGTGTATTTCCCATCTTTACTTGGCTTTTTATTACTCTGTTTCTTCTATTTTTTTATTTTTTGAGACAGGATTTCTCTGTGTAACTTTGGCTGCCCTGGCATTCACTCTGTACACCAGGTTCGCTTTGAAATCACAGAGATTTGCTTGTCTCTGCCTCCCAAGTGCTGGAATTAAAGGTGTGTGCCACCACACCCAGCTACTCTCTTTCTTTCTATTTTTTTAAACCACTTTATCCTGTTACTTTTTCTCTCTCAAGCCTATGTATATTTTTTATTTTTATTTTTTTATTTTTTTATTTTTTTGTGATCAAATTACTGAAGTGGAGAGTTTGCAGGTGCCATTTACTTTATTTACTTATTTTTTTGTAGTTTCAGCATTTATTTTTATTTATTTATTTATTTATTTTATATAACCAAATCCATTTAAATGAAAACAAACATTTATAGACAATATTTGGGAATTTGGGCGTCGTTCTTTCCAAACTACTTTCTGCTGGTAAGGGGCGCTGTCATGGGGGATTCTAAGAAGATGCAGAAATCCTGGCTGTAGTCTGTAAGGCTGTTTTGTCTGCCTACGTATATTTTTAAAACACACTGTAAACCTTTAGAGGTTTTTCTTTATCTGAATCTGACTTTATTGTAAATATTTATCTTTTTCTGGTCATGAGTCTTTTATCCGCTAAACAACATTGTTAAAATTAAATCCACAGCTGTATTAGCTGTGGTTTATCCAAGATGGAGGGGCTATGTTTACCACCAGCACTGAGAGCTGTGCTCACTGCCTTGGTCTTCTCTGCCATCCAGCAGCATGCTGCCGGCTTGGTGATGTGGTCACTGCCATTGCCCGCTCTTGTACACACCATTAATTTGTTAGCAGGGTTTGCTGTTTATGCTGAGTCAGGAAACCCCCCTTAAAGAATCCACATGAGTCCTTGCTTGTCTCTAGCAAAACAGAGGCCAACCGAGAAAAATGCTGCTACCAAGAAGCCTTGCTTGTCTCTGTTCTTTTGTTTCTAAAACCCCCTTTTTAGCTTTTGTTAAGTTTTAAGTGAAAGTTCTTGGGTCCATGTTGTAGGCGCCATTTTGTTAGGAGTAGTTTTCCCGCCAGCCTGGTCCCACAGCTGTGCCAGCCCCAAATAACACACAGAGACACTGTATTAGATATAAAGCTGTTAATCAGTTACTAGCATTTCTTACTGGCTAGCTGTCTTAAATATTAACCTATTTATATCAATCTAAGTATTTACATGTGGTCTTATCTTACCTAAGAGAGGGTCCAGACCTTCTTCTCAAGTCTCTACATCTTGACTTTCCTATTACATCTCCCAGATTCCTCCTTGTCTCCCAGTCCCGCCTATCTTGCTTTCCTATTGGCCAACAGGGCTTTATTCCTTACCAATAAGAGAACCATATTTACAGAATGACATCTCCCATCAGGGAACTGTAGAAATGAGGCAGGAGGGGACCATTGCAGGGACAGGGGACCCTTAGTCTTCATGGGTTTCTCTTTATACTTTTTCTAGAGAGGGGAAACAGCAGGGCATCTCTCAAACCAGTCCCTAAGAGATGGGCCACTCAGCATTTTTCTGTTCTCAGACTTGCTGAAGAGCCTGCAGGTCTGACTGGTTTCTCCTGCTGCTGCAGGATGGTTGGTTGGTCCAGTCCATTGGCTGCAGACTAAGAGTGATGGTCCTGCTGCCACAGGAGGATGGTTGGTTGGCGCAGCCTAAACATGGGGATGCATCAGAGAGTGGTGCGCCTCATCAGATCCATGTGTTCCTGGGTACCCAGCTCCTTGGAAGAGAGGAAGGATGGCAGAGATAAGGAGAGGGCTGCAGTCTAGGTTGGGGACTAGTGGCTAGTAAGGATTCAGGGCCCCCTGAAGCCCCCCTTATAAATGGCTGAACACTGGGGGAAGGCTAGTTTGCTAGTTAGGAGCCAGGGTCCTTTTGCAGGTTGGGCATTATATCAGGGAAGAGTAGCTTCCATCCCCATTCTCCAAGACAACTATCTAGGAAAGGCAGACAGTAGGAAAAGCAATTGGTGAGGACCCATGTCCTGTGCTTTTCTGTTCCTCCTAGGGGAACCTTGGTTGGTGACAGAGCTGGGTCTCTAGCTTCCCTCTAAGCCTTGGAGGCAGTGGGAGGTCGTTGCATTGGGAGTTGGGCAAGACTGTCTGGAGTCACGGAGTCTTAGTTGTCTTGGTGAGCAGAGGAGAGACAGTGAGAAGGGTTGAGCCTGTGTCCATCTCTCCCTACAACTGATTAATCAACTTTTAGGTTTTAGTAAGTCAGTAGGTCCAGATGTTTCTATTGTATGCTACAAATGTTAATTATCTCCTAATCACTTATTAGCCAGCCGTGCTGGCAAGTGTTGCCCCAGAAGCCCAGCCAAATGAGTCCAAAGCTTCAAAAAGGAGTAGATTGACTAATGGTGTCTTCTGGCAGTGGATTCCAGAGATTTCTCTTGCATATAGGATTATTCCCAGTAGCTGTTAGTTTTGGAGAGGAACCCCACTGGGAACCTCTATAATTAAGTGCTCAGAGCCTCAGGGACAGACTGACATGACCATACTGATCATTAGTGGTTGTTATTCAGCAGCTCTCATGTGTGACCAGGCATTGAGGGGCTCAGGAGGGTTGGTGAGATGCTCGTTCTGGTTCAGGTCTGGGAGGGAAAGACACTTCCAGCATTTGGAGGCTCCTCAAGTCTTCTCTAGGCCTTGTTCCTCCACACCCTTCTCCTTAGCTGCACCTGTGGGCATCTGATCTGATCCAGGGGCCAGACTACTGCACAGGAACTTGTCCAAGCCAAGTCTTTGGTGAACAGTGTCTCTTCTCATGGCCCATGACAGTAGGATATTTGTGACTTACTCCAATGCCCAAATTTGAACCTTGACAATGGCTGTGTCCTGGTGCTACAGTTCCAGCTACACTAGTTAGCATTGGCCATCTTACATCAGGAAGTCAGCATGGGCTGGCAGCGTGGGGGTGGGTGGTGGTGGCGGCGGGGAGTGGATAGATCAGTTGATAAAGTATTTGCCTTGCATGTATGAGCGCCTGTTGCATTTCTACTGTCTACACAAGATGCTGGGTGCAGTGGTGCATGCTGGGGAGGTGGAGACAGGAAAATCTCTGGGGCTTATTAGCCAGTTTGCTAGTCTAACTGGTAAGCTCTTGGGTAGTGATGGATTCTGTGTCAAAGGAGGTGAGCGGCATTCCTGAGAGTGGCATTCAAGATTCTCCTCCAGCTTCTACACCTCCACAATGCACACACACACACACACACACACCACACACACACAATCATAGGACCCAGTATCAGGAATGGCAGTGGAGGGCTTGTGGAAGAGGGTGGGCATCTACTTGCCATCTACTTCCCTACCTTGCCCAGTTGGCAAAGACATTCTTCAGGAGGCCATCTGCTCTGGAGGGACCTGCTTGTCATCTCCCTGGGAGCCCTGCACCCAGTCCCCACTGCAGCAAATGCTTGCTTCATGTTTTCCTCCTTTGTGACCCCTTTGTTATTCACTAGGATTAAAAATAGACAGTGTGGAGTAAAACAGATGGATGTAGTCATTGATCCAGGCAGTTTGTGGCAGTTTTATAGAAAATCATGACCTATTTTCTTTTCCTGGTGTTGAGGTGCATTGATTTCTGTGTAACCCATGAAGCGTGATGCATCTGTTTCTCCAGCTTCCCTGTGGCTCTGACAGAGAAGAGCTGGGCACTGTGTAGTTCTAGAATCCTTGCAGCACCCGGTGGCTCCTCGGTATGTTTATCCATTCATTCATTAATTTATTCTTCCATCCATCCTCCCATTCATCCATCCTCCAATCCATCATCCATCCATCCATCCTCCCATCCATCCATTCATCCATCCATCATCCCATCCATCCATCCATCCATCCATCCATCCATCCATCCATCCATCCATCCTCACTCTGTTGTTTCCCTGATGGGCCCACCACTATGGACTGTACCCTTACATTTTGGGTCAAAATAAACCTTCCTTCCTGAAGCTACTGCTCTAGCCTGTAAGGTTAACAATGTTGCCACCACACAAGTCTATGGTGGCAATTTACTTAGGCTTAACAAGGAAGGGGATTCTGATACTGCTGAAACTTGATGTGATGCTATGGTGATGAAAAGAGCCAGACACAGAGTGACATTGTGATGTTCTAGAGCGGCCAGATTTACAGAGCAAGATAATGGTGGAAGTTTGGGATGAGGGGTACACAAGACTTGCCTAATGAGGACAATTTCTGTTTTGCAAGTTTGAGAGACATTTGAGATGGTGTTGTTGGTGGTTGTTTAGTAATCTGAATGTAGCAACTTAAATGGAACATTTAAGAGTTGTTAGAACTCTTGGGCTGGAGGGAGGGTTCAGCATAAGAGCACTTAATATTCTTGCAGAGAACCTGGGTTTTAGCCTCATCACCCACATGGCAGCCCACAACCATCCACAACTCCAAATAAAAGGGATCTGACGACCTCTTTTGGCCTCTGGACACTGCATACATGTTGTGCAAATACATACATGCAGACAATAAATATAAAATAAAAATTAAAAACAAAAGAATGGTTAAGATGGTGAAACATACGTTACATATTCAACATGATCTAAAACTTAACTCTAAATGTTAAAAAGAAACAAAACTCCAGGTCTGTCTCTTAGGAACTTTGTGGCTGGGGAAGCTGTCCGGCTTCTCTGGAAGACATGTATGTTCATATAAGTTAGGATGGATGGGAGAGTTACAGGAGACCCTAGGAGGAACCATTGTTTGTAAGTGCTCAAGCGTAAGGTGTGGCTGAGATGTGCTTTTCTCTATGCTGCTGGGTTCTGAAGGGCTTTCTCTGATGTGTGGTTTGTTTCCTCCCATCCTGTAGCTAGATCTTTAATCCTCTCCAAGAACCTTTGAAAGAGACACGTTTTTAATCTTCATAAGATCTAGTTTGTCACTTTCATTTGTGGATTCTCTCTGTCTGCCTCTGTCTGTCTCTCTGTCTCTCTTGGTCTCTGCCCCAATTGCTCTAAGTAACTAAACATTTGCTCAACAAGCTGTCCTCCCTCCCTTCACTTAAATGCTTTTGACCTGTGCCCACCATCAGCTGTGTGTACTTGTGGGTTTCTTTCTGTGCTGGATGTTCTATTCTATCCTTGTGTATCCGTCTCTTATCATCCCACATAGCCTTGGATATTCTAGTTAGGCAATAGGTCTTGAAATTGGGCAGATCAGTTATAATCAATTATAATTATACCTTATAATGTATTTAGTTTTCAAAATTGTTTTAGTGACTCTAGATCCTTTGTGTTTCAGAATAAACATTACAACCATGTACAAGACAGTGCTGAGTGCTGCTTGGATTCCACAGGAATCACACTCAGTCTCTTTGTCAAGTTACAGATCAATGATGCTTTTTTTTTTTTTTTTTTGCTGTCTTTAGCTTCCTCATCTATGGACTATGGACATAGTATGTCTCTCCATTTATTTAGACATTTGATCTCCTTCCCATGTGGTGTTCATGTTTTATTCCTTAAGTCCCATATGAGGTTCTTTATATTTACATCAAAAAATTTAATATTTAAGTGACTGTATGTACTCTTTCAAAGACCAGACCCGTGAGGCTAATCGATAAGACGTTGCATGCGTTGGGCTTGTGATTTGGCTTATTGCAGAAAGCGTGCTGACCAAGGGTGAGGTTTTACTTTTACTTTTTAAAATGTATTGACTTTTTATTTTACGTGGGGAGTGTTTTACCTCTGTGTATGTGTGTGCAATACATGTGTGCAGTGCCCACAGAAGTCCGAACAGCACTAGATCCCCCAGAATTGGAGTGACAGATGGCTATGTGCCAAACGTGGGTACTGACAATTGAAACTGGGTTCTCCGCAAGATCAGCAAAGTGCTCTTAACCCCAGAACCAGCTCTGCAGCCCCAAATCCACTTAAAAACATGTTTTTTGGGGGGAGGGGCAAGGTCTCATTTTGTAACCCTGGATGGTCTTGAGCTTACTATATATACCAGGCTCTCCTATAAATCTCAAAAATTTGCCACCATTAAAGGTGCGCACCACCATGACTGGCTTCAGGTTCACAGCTTTGAATTTAGTTCTTGGCATTGAAATCATATGAATTTAAGATGTTGAACTTGAGCTTCAATTAGTCATAATTATATTACTGTATACGAATACGTTGTAACTATATTACTATACAGTGAGTATATTGTCATTATATTACTGAGTAGTAAATACATTGGAACTATATCACTATGTAGTGAGCACACACACTAACTATATTCCTATACAGTGATTGTATTGTAATTATATGAGTACATTGTAATTATTTTACTGTATAGTGAATACATTGTAACTATATTACACTGTAGTGAGCACACTGTATTACTGTATGAGTACATTGTAATTATATTATAGTAACATGAATGTGTTATAAGTATATTACCATGTACTGAATATATTGTAACTATATTAGCATAATCAGTACATTTTACTCTATTGTTATACATTGAGTACAAGGTAATTATATTATAGTATATTAAGTACATTGTAATTATATTACTATATAGTGAGTATATAGTAATTATATTACTATATAGTGAGTATATTGTAATTATATAACTGTGTCGTTAGTATATGGTAATTATATTAATATACAGCGAGCATATTAGAATCACATTACTGTGTAGTTAGTACATTTTACTGTATTACTATATAGTAAGCATATTGTAATTATATTACTGTGTAGTTTGTGCATGACAACTATATTACTATATAGTTAGATTATTGTAATTATGTTACTATACAGTAAGCATATTGTAATTATATTACTGTGTAGTAGGTGCATGATAATTATATTACTATATAGTGAGCATATTTGTGTTGTTAGTATATTGTGTTAACTATAGTTATAAAGGTATTGTATATTCAAATTTTGCTAAAAGAGTATATATTAAGAGTGCTCTCTATAGAACAAAGTAATTATAGAATCCACGTTGTTTTGAGTGTGACAATTATATTTCATTTTCTGTACTACCACTCAGGGGCATTCATTTTGCTCCTGTTTATTCTGACCTCGCTCAGCTCTCTTGTCACTTCTACAGGCCATTTGTTGGCTCTTTGCACTTTTCTGCATAGAAAGCATGTCTAACAGGGCCTGGTTTGTGCCTTTCTTTTTGGCTTGTGTAACTTTTGTTCCTCCGTAGGAGAGGACACCGTCAGCTGGTCCAGTACTGCCTGAGCAGGAGAAGAGAGAGACTTTGAGATCCTGCCTGTTGCTGTTGTATTGAACAGGGGCCAGGCTGGAGCATCTTTGCTTGAGGTGGTGGGTGCCTTCTCTTTGGATCAGCTGCACCGGCTGGGTGACCTTCATGGGTGGCAGCTGGCTTGTGTGTGTGTTCAAGGCTGCATGTTCCAGTTGTTGCTGTTGCAGCTGTGATCTCTGATTTCCTGGGCCTCAGCTGCCACTCCTGATCCAGATGCACCATCACTGGACCTGGGCTGCAGGGGTGCAGATGCCTTGAGGCCTCCTCAGGGTAAGGTGCAAAGGCAGTGGGAAGACAACTCTGCCACCTGCCATTGCTAGCATGGTGGGAAAGGCCAGAACCAGGCTCCTGAGTGCCTAGACCTGGCTGTTCTGCCAATCAGCCCTGAACTCTGGCTGCTATCTCTGATTCCTGGGGAAATAAGCTTTATTTCGACATCAATTGCAAAGTCCCTCAAATAAAGACTTTTCTCTTTAACAGCAAAGTTTTTGTTTGTTGTTGTTGTTTTTTTGTTTTTGTTTATTTTTTAAAATCAACTGAAATACACCAGAGAGCTATAGCCTGTGGTGATAGAGCCTCTGGATGCTGCAGATTTGACTGGCCATCCAGGCTTGACGGTTGCCCTGTGCCATGGGTGAGGATGCTCGAGTGTGGCTTTGGTGGCTATAGTGGTGAGGGCTGGTCACAGCTCAGAGACCCTTGTCTCTGGCTTTGTCCCATCTGCCCCCCTCCTCCCAGCCTGGTGACCTGAAATTGGGTGGACATGTTTGTGAATACAGAGTTGTATGCATGGCACACAAGACACTCAGTGCCAAGGCACAAGGCTCTGTGAGCACTTGGTCTGTTTATCCCTGGACTCGGCCTCATCTGCTTGACAAGAATAATCAGAATTGTGCTCCATAGCGCATAACTGTTGTTTGATCATTCATTCATTTATAGACAGGACATCCATCTTTGTGTAGTTGGCCTTTATTTCTGCTGTGTAATCATCTTTTCCAAGTTTTCTGAAACATTCCACATTGGAGGGGAAGCTCATTAAGACTCAGGAGGTCAACAATTCACAAGTCTCAGAAAGTCCCTGAAACTTACAAGATCCACAAGGCCACAAGATTGTATAAGCAGTAAGGACTGTTGGGAAGAGGCTGTCTTACGAATGAACTTCCCGGAGGAGGGAGCCTTTGACCCACTGAACTCTTTACACAATGTTCAGAGACCAGGAACTGCTGCTTTCATGGGTTGTCATCCATAATGCTTGGACTCTACTATGCTGCAGCTGGCTGTGAATATCCATGCTCCTGTAAGTTCCTTCCACTCAATCACTGGTTCACCATATGCCCTGGGATTGGTGGATGTTTGTTTATGACTCCCCAGGAGAGGTCTCACACATGACAAACTCACAATCTTGTTGCCTCGGCCTCCCAAAGAGCTGGACATCAGGAGGAATGTTGGTGGGCCGTCTTAGTCCATTTTTGTTGTTGTAGCAAGATAGTCTATGATAGGCCAGTGTTTGGCAGGTTTGATGTTTTGTGGGGGCCCAGTCTGTTTCCAAGAAGGTGCCATGTTCCCATGCCTTCTGGAGAGCATGGGCATGGTATGACACCCTTACATGGCAGAAAGAGGAAAGACAAAGGCACCTAACCAACTCTTAACCTCCTGCTAGGTTTCTAATTCCATCATATAGATAATTACAAATAACTTAATCATCTCTTGTTGCCCCAGACTCTTAATTCAGTGAAGCCGAGTTCTAACACATGAATTTTGCAAGGCTACCTGCATTCAAACTACAACAGCATTGCGGGCTTTCTTAACAGAGGTGTGGGACCAAGGCTTTTATTCCAGGAAGCCCTTTGTCGGCCAGCACAGGCTAGCACACAGGCTCTCAGCAGGTTTTACTATCTAAAGGCTGAAAACAAAACAAAACAAACATCAACAACAGAGATGCTGTGTAGTATGGCTGTGCCTCTTATGCTATTTTAGCTTCTTTGTCTCCATATTGGGTGACTTATATTTTGCCTGGGTGCTTTAAACTATTGAGCAATGAGGCTAAAAGGACTGGAATGTGGAGGGAGGGGAAGGAAGAGGTTTCAGGAAAGAAGTGGGAAAGTTGTATGCATATTCAAGGATGTTGACCACATGTGGAGGATACTTTCTGTTTTTCTTTCCCTTTGCTCTCAAATGTCCTATCACAACCTCATCCTTCCTTCCTTCCTTCTTTCCTTCCTTCCTTCCTTCCTTCCTTCCTTCCTTCCTTCCTTCCTCTCTCTCTTTCTTCCTTTCTTATGTTCTATTTTCCACCTATCATAAATCTATCTATTATCTATCTTCTATTTTTCATCTATCATCTATATCTATCTGTCTGTCTATCTGTCATCAATCTTCTATTTTTCCATCTATCATATCTATCTATCTATCTATCTATCTATCTACCTATCTATCTATCTATCTATCTATCTATCTATCTATCTATCTATCTCTATCCATCTGTCATCTACTATTTTTCCATCTATCATATCTACCTACCTACCTACCTATCTACTGTTTTTTACTTTCCACCTATCCATCTATGTATCACCTATCTACATATCATCTATCATCTATCTTCCATCTGTCTCTCCGTATGTATGCATATTCAGTGAAACACCACTTTGTCTAGATGCCTTCAACTCTAATCTGCTTGCTTATGTTTCTTCCCAGCTTCCTTCTTCTGCTGTCTGTCAGGGGTACCCACTGTGCTCTGTCTGCTCAAGCATGCACAATGGCTTCAGGCTTGCTGACCCTAGGCCTTAGAGGGACATTCTAACCCACTAGGTTGCAGTGCTCTGCCAACATGATTTGTTTCTATTCAACCTTCTCCACCCACTCCTAATTTACTTAGATTGATTTCTGTTTCCTTACCTTCAGTGACAGCCATTGTGTCATAATTACACATATTTGTGATGTTTTCTATCTCATCTCAAGGTATCCTGACTTCCTACTTGACTCAAAACACAATTTACCCACAAACCCCTCTTTGCCTTGTGAAAATCTTGTGCTTTTTGATAAATGCATACTATTTTATATCTCTCAGCATCATCTAGATAGTTCAGGGTTGGCAAGGGTCCCTTGCAGCTCACCAATCCAACCCCTCTACTCCCCAAAGCCCCAGCCACCACCCATGTTTCCTTGTTCTATTGTTTTTCCTTGTCTAGGATGCCACATAACCAGTGTCATGTTGTGTGTCCCTTAAAGATCAACTTCTCTCATCCCCAAGACACATTTTTGTTTTTTTTAAATTGTTGTAAATTCCTTTATTGCTAACCTCTACCCTACTTCCATCACCCCCAAACCATGCAAGGCCCAGTCTTTCATTTCGTAACCCTTTCCCCAAAAGCTGCTACCCAGGCAGCTGAGGGGCGGGGGCAGGACTCCAGAGTGGACTTGCTTTTGGCTCTCCTCCCCCCACCGTAGAGCCAGGAACACATGGCGGCAGAGGGATGGATGGATGGGTAGCGTGAAGGCTTGAGAAGGTGGTATCAAGAAAAGAAGCACTATTCTAGGCTGAGCATGTTTCTCCAGATCTGATCCCTGTGTGTGGGAGCGTTGAAGGCATGATTGGCCAGGCCTGTCATATCTAGCGGAGGCAAAACCCTTTCTGGAGCAACCCAATTTAAGTTGTAGGTTTCCAACAAGACAGTGCCTGGTGTTTTAAAGCTGTTGCTGTGGACATGCTCCTAGCTCTGGTTATCCATCAAAACGGTATCCAGGGTTGGAGGGGTAAAGCAGCCCCTGCCTGCTTTGAACTATTACAGGCTGTATCAGGAGAGCAGCCAGCCCGGGGCAGGAGCCGTAGGATCCCAAAGGTGGCTGATACTCTTGTTGGGTGGTACTCCCTGGAAGAGGGACTCCAGGTCAGAGGGATTCCCTGGGACCCTTGGGATCCAGCACCTACACTCCAGCAGGCAGGACTGGTTGAAGATGGGCACTGGGACAAGAGGAGGGAGGTGGTGTGGCCAAGGGCATTACTACATTGGGAGTGTAGAGGGCAAGTAAGAGGCGGGTAGCTGGCCCTCAAGGAAGCTGTGCACCTGTGGGGTCCCATGGGGTGTGGGGACCCTGACGGAAGTGGACGGGCCAGGCGCCTTGCTCTGGGGAAGGGAGAAGGCCCGATGACTCCCCTGGGAAGTCTTCCCCTCTATTCTTGTGGGCCCAGCAAGGGGGCAGAGGGGTCATAGGCTTCTCAGAGGAGTTAGGGAGTAGAGTGCACACACCTTCTTCCCCCTTGGAGCAGGCTCCTGCCTGAGCTGAGCTGCTCTGTCCAGCGAGTGCAGGCTGCTGGGGCCCTGTTGGTCCTTTTGCAGGATCCCATAGCAGGGACTTGACGCTGAAACCCTCCCTGGATGGTGGTAAGGATGAGAGGCCCATACGGCAGGCTATGGAGCATGTTAGGAGGGGAGGGAGGGGCTCGAGTCCTTGATGAAAGCTCTGTCTAGCCCGGGTCTGCTGTCGCTGGCGCTGGCCCAGGGCAGTGTTCTGAAGGTATAGCACCCCCTGCTCCTGGGACCAGGCTCATGCCCACCGCCCAGAAGTTGCCCTTGGCCTCGGGCTTTGCAGGGTCCCTGGACACCTTGCAGAAGCACTGGTTAGATAAAAGGTGTGGCAGATGGAGTTCTTCCAGCCCTCATAATCCTTCCTGAAGAATGGGAATACTGCCTGGACCTGAGAGGTGATTTGGGCCAGCTTCAGCCTGGGAAAGATGTGGCCTAAATCACCAAGGCGATCACAGCTGAATAGGTGTGTGTGTGTGGGGGCTTGTCATGTCACAGGTAACTCTTCTCCCTCCTCTTGGGGACTTCAAGGGAGATTCTGTCTTTGGAGGTCTCAGATGAGTGTTGCTGCAAGGCCCCATGCAGAGGAGGCGGCCCTGGGCTGGGGTCTGGGCTATCGGGGGTGGGGGGGTTGTCAGGGCAGACAGACTGTGTCCAGGTTGAATCCCAGCCCGAGGCCATTCTGGGTCTGCCCAGTACACATTTAAGATTTATCTGCACCTCTTTGTGACTCTGTAGTCTTCCCTTTTAACCACTGACTAGTTTTCCATTAGATGCACGAGCGAGTTTGTTTCACTCCTAAACTGTTGGGAGACGTTTCAGACTCAAGAAATTATGGGGAAAAAAAGATGCTGCCAACCTTCCAGCATGTGTTTTCCATAGCATAGGTTTCTAGCATTTTTGAGTCAATGCCAAGCAGTGGACAGAGACTGTGTGAGCAGGCCATGTTTGGCTTTGTAGGAGACTGTTGCACTATCCTGCAGAATGGCAGTGACATCTGATTTCCCAGCAGCCATGCATGCATGTCCTGTGCCATACTCCTCCCAGCACACATGCATGCGTGTCCTGTGCCATACTCCTCCCAGCACACATGCATGCGTGTCCTGTGCCATACTCCTCCCAGCACACATGCATGCGTGTCCTGTGCCATACTCTTCCCAGCACACATGCATGCGTGTCCTGTGCCATACTCCTCCCAGCACACATGCATGCGTGTCCTGTGCCATACTTCTCCCAGCACACATGCATGCGTGTCCTGTGCCATACTCTTCCCAGCACACATGCATGCGTGTCCTGTGCCATACTCCTCCCAGCACACATGCATGCGTGTCCTGTGCCATACTTCTCCCAGCACACATGCATGCGTGTCCTGTGCCATACTCTTCCCAGCACACATGCATGCGTGTCCTGTGCCATACTCTTCCCACCATTCACCAGTTTTTTTTTCCAAAAAGTGATTTCCTTCATTTTAATAGAGGTATGCATGACACCTCATGAAGTGTTTGTTTTCTAGTGCAGGGATGGGACCCAGAGCCCTTCTCATACTTGGCAGGCGATTGTCCATGGAGCGATACTTTGTCTCAGAAGCGCACATCTGAGTCCGTCTTAGTAGATGACAACATCAGCCTGTTTATGGGACCAGGAACCCCTCTCTGTCAAGCAGTTCTTTGTGAGCAATGAGAGGTTCTGAGGTCTTGTAAGTGGTCTTCGCTCCTTCCTTTGTGGAGTGAATCCCCAGGACTTTTCCCTTTTCAATTCACTGTTTGTGTATACATAGCTGTCGGCATGAAAAATACCTCAGAGAGTCTTAGCAGCACGATTAATCAATGTGTAATTTATTGTTTATGCAGCAGTTACCCAATCTGGTAACGTCACATTGGTCCAGGGAATATAGATCTTTTCCCTCCCCATAAATCTGCTGGCCTTCACAACCCAGGGTATTTGTTTTCCGGAAGGGGTGAAAAATAACCATCCCTAAATTATGTGGGACTTTATTTTAAAAATGTGGATGGCCATTTCTAGCTAACCAGTGAGGCTGCAGGATGTGGAAAGATTCCAGCTGGCCAGGAGTTCAATGGAATGCAGTGGTGTCTCTGAGCATTTTTCTTTCTTGTATGTCTGGCTTTCAAAGGCACCCAATGGTTAGATTTAAAAAAGATTTATTTTTATGTGTGTGTGTGTGTGTTCACGCGCACGTGTGCACGCATGTGTGCGCACATGCGCGTACATGTGTGTGCACATGTGTGAATGTATGCCATGTTCATGCAGCACCCTCAGAAGCCACAAGAGGGCATTAGATTCCCCCAGAGTCATAGATGTTTGCCAGCTGCCATGTGGATGTTGGGAATCAAACTCAAGTTCTCTATAAGAGTAGTGAGTTAACTGGTGAGCCGTGTCTCTAGTCCAATTTGACATTTTGAGGATAAGAAGCTTTCCATTTTTCTAGTGGCATTTGTCAGCACAGCAGAAAAGCTAATACCCTGACCATCACTCCAGTCCTCAGTGTGCATGCTCACATAGCTGTCCACATGAATGCTTTAGTAACTTCAGAAAAAAGCTTAGAAATCACCAGGCTGCGTTCCAAGACACAGCTAGCTCCCATGGACCTAGAAAGGAGAAGGAAACAGGCGCCCGAGCTGAGGCTGTACTCAGGGGTGGCGGCTTGGAGAGGACAAGGCAGAGCCCATACAACACTATGCTGTAGCCAGCAGGTGGCTCAAGCCTACTTTCCTTGCAAGCTGGATCAGGGTTCAGGAACAGGTGCCTGGTAGGGAACACATAGGCGCTGTGCCTGGGTAGTGATGCCGACTAACCACCGGCACAGTGGGTAAGGTCCTTCCAGTCCTGCTGTTTTCTCTCTTCCTAGGTCACCATCTTGGGAGAACACTTGCACTCTCTAGAGGGTCAAGACTCAAAGAATGATGGGGCTCGTCTGGGTTAGCCTACAGAGAAGTGGCAGCTAGGTTCTCAGATCTGGCTGAGAATCCTCCTGCAACCATTCTATTCTAACTAGAAGTGTGCCATCTTTTCCCTTCTTGGCCCCTTTGTGCCTTCACTGTCCTGAAGTGTGCTGGCAGATTTAAAGATGGCAAGAGAGTGACAAAGCCCTCAGTGTGGGTGGCACAGTCCTCAGGAGTGTGGGCGACACAGCCCTAAGGCCCAGGGAAGGTGGGGATGGGAGATGTTGGTTGGAGGACATGTAGGGACATTCAGGAATATGAACAAGAAAGTTCAGAACAGCATTGGAGACAGGCACAGATGGAGTCAGTGAGTGACTGGGGCGGGGAGGCGGAGAAGTACCCTGTGGGCAGTGAACAGGGCCCAGCACACCAAACACTGCACCAGAGGCCGGCTTTCCAGCACACTGAACATTGGGTCAGAAGTCTGCGTCCTGTGCTGGCTCCAGAAGTCACGTGACTCGGGAGCTGATTTAACGTTTGCAAGTGTCGCTGTGGTGTGTTCTGGTGTAATCAAACCTGCCGTGGCTGCCTTGCACAGGCAAGGCTTGTATTAGCTCACTTGGCAAACCATGACTGGGATCTTAGCCAGCACAACTCAGTTCTGGGTCTCAAGGTCAACGTGGACACGGCTGGCTACTGAACCTGGAGGAAAGAAACTCAATCGGGTCTCTCCTGCTTCCAACGGTTCACACACGGCAGTCACGGGACCAGACCTCCCATTTGAGGAGGGCCACCCTACTCTCCCCAGTTAACTTGATGACCTCCCTAATGACCCGTGTTGTATGTTCTGAGGACTAGTAGGTTCTGGAAATCGGGATACAGCACATCCTTTGTCAGGAGCCACGGTTCAGCCCACACACGGCTGGCTGGCAGGTGGAGCCGTAGAGTCAGAGGCGTGGAATCCAGGCACACTGCAGAAACTGGAGGTAGGGAGTCCAGGTGTGTGACAGGGTTTCCATGGCAATAAGGAGGGAGACCAGAGGGACAGGGCTGTGTCAGGCATGAAGGCGAACACCTGAGCAACAGAGCTGATGAGACTGGATTCTATTTTCCTGGCCCATTAGGGTCAAGATGGGACGCAAGAAGAAATGGCCTCCTGTAGCCTTGGGCAGGTTCCAGCCTCTGCTTCAAGAGTCCATGGTGGAAGGGTGAGGGCGTGGTGGCTAGAGTGTCAGCCGAGAGCTCACATCTTTAACCTCAAGCAGCACGCTGAGAGAGGGCACTGGGAACGGTACAAGGCTTTGAAACCTCAAAGCCTGCCTCCAGCGATGCACTTCCTCCAGCAAATCCACCCCTCTTAAATTTATTCTAACAGTGCCACCAACTGGGGACAAAGGACTCAACCACCTGAGCCTATGGGGACATTTCACTTAAACCACCAGAGCAAGAGTCACCCACTATGCCACTGAGAAATTTATACCACTGTTTTCAAAACACCCTGTAGTCTTTAGCTGCGGGCACATGTTAAAAATTAATGTCTGTGCTCTTAATAAAATAATGAACACACAGCACAGGGCATGGGTGATTCTAAAACCCTGCTAAGCCTAAATAATAGAACACAAGTTGTCCATCTCCGTGCAAATGATTGCGTGGCATTTCTTCTAATGGTTATTTATTTAGTTGCTGCCCCAGAGTTGATGGTTGAATTATTGTAAAAGCTTCTGCTGTGTTAGGACGGAGGTCCCCCATCATTACCACAATTCTGTTTGTCAGCGGGGAGGACCTATCGTCCCCCGTTATCTCCACATTTCTTTATTGAGCGATGGTTCCCAGCCCGGGTGTCCTAGCTTCTCTTCTCCTTCAGTCAGGGCGTTTTGGGTGTTCTCGGTGAATCTGGGGAAATTCTCCAAAGCTGATACAATGTGACCAGTTGCTTCAGACTCCTGTTCACTAGCGCTTTCCCTACATGCGCTTTCCCTACCAATCACAGCCTGGGCACTTACACCATGAACTAAAATAAACACCTTTCCCCCCACCCAAGGTTGTTAGTCAATTGCAACAAATGACTTGAAACCAGTCCTGTGAGGCGGCTGCCAGCGAGTCACTTGGTGGTTGTGTCTTCACTATGAGAAGTGTCCTCTCATTATGAACCCCATGGCTTGCTGGGCATCAGGTGTAGGAGTCTCACTGACTTCAGAAACAGGGCAGAGGCCCAGCAGTGACTCCCCTGTGGCATGCATGACAGCAGCCAGTTCTGGGGTTTGGAACCCTGGTTGTGGGACCTGAGTTCTTGCTTGTCTCCCGTCCCTTCTACCTTCCAGTGAACACAGGTTAAAACGGTCAGCAGGATGCAGAGGGACCCTCCTCTGACACCAGGACCATCAACTCACCACAGCCACCCTCTCCAGCTCATGCATCTTGCATGGTTTGAATCTTGGGTCCACCTGTTTCCCATCTGCATCGTTATGGAAGATGGCAGTCAGGCCTCCAGAGGGAACCCATTTAAGTGGGGTGCTTTGAAGGACTGTCTGCGCATCTGTGTTCACAAAGTGGGTTCTGCAATGCGGAGTGAACAGTGGGAAGTGCAAAATGTGAGGTGTGTTGGGCAGCGCCTGGTCACACAGCATCCCTGAACCACAAACAGATGAGGAGACAGAGAGGCACAGGGGCTGAGTAGTCTCAAGGAAGGCCAGCCAGGGTAAGATGAGTCTGAGCTGGCTTGGAGCGAATCCTCAGCCTCTCCCCAGCCTGCCCTTCTTGAGTACAGTCTTCTGGTCTATGTATTGTTTTTATCATCTCTCTCTCTCTTTCTCTCTCTCTCTCTCTCTCTCTCTCTCTCTCTCTCTCACACACACACACATACACACACACACACACACAGAGGCATACAATGCTTCTGCATACCTTACACCCACATGCTCATTTTATGCAACACTGCCCCCTGCCCCACACAACCAGAGTTACTCAGGCTGCATCTGTGTCTGGGCTTCTCCATGTCTATGATCAGCTGCAAACACTCACAGTCGACTGCAGCCGAGGTCTCTACGGTGCCAGATATTGACTCTTTGTCCTATCGATGTTGTTATTTCCTCCCGGTCTGCTGTTTCTGTTTTATTCTGGCTTTGTGTGTTTGCACTGTGCAATTCCACTCCTCCTTATTCCTCATAACCCTTTTCTAGACGTGTTCTGTTACCTGTGATGGTAGGTCACTGTTAGAGGGGCATCTCCCCCACCCACACACACCAGGGCCTCTCAGGATCCACTGGGAGGTCTCAGTGACTGACCCTGAGAGAGCCCCTTCCTTGCAGGCCTTGGGGTCAAAAGAGCTGGAGGTGTTTAGCCATATCTACACAGTAGGAGACCTCTGGAGATGCATGCTCCTCCTTTAGTCAGGCCAGGGTGTGTGAGGGGCCTCTGCAGGAGCGGAGGGAAGTGAATCAGGCCTCCTTGCTGGGGTTGGGTTCTAAAAGAGCAGCTCCTGAGCTTGGGCATGATGTGGAACATGCTTCCAGAGCCCATTGTTCTGGGGGTGGCATGGGGTTTCAAACACAGGGAGACACTTTTAAGGCTTGGGAACGGCTCTCCTCTCAGTGAAGAGGGTAAATTTCATGCCCTCTGTGTGGATCCCAGCAGAAGCTATTCTTAGAAACACACGGAATGCTTTCTAATGCTTGGAAATGGCATGTTGCAGGAAACGGGGGAGGGACGGTCTGTAGCGCTCCCAAGCCATCGTCTTCCCGTGTTGAACAAAGATATCATTAATTCTATTTTTAATCGGTAAATGCTCTGCCTCCAAATATAAACGTCAAGGAACCCCGCCAGCGCTCAGCCCGCTTAGGAAGAGGGCTCTCGAAAGTCTTCATGCCTGTGCAGACCGCTGTGGTCCTTGTGTGAGTTGCGGTGGCCACTCTGGTTTGGATGTGGTTACTCTTGCTCAGGCACCAATGAAAGAAAAAGATGGATGACTGGCACCCCGCTGCCACTTGGGAGACGACGGGCAGGTGTAGGGTTGCTGCCCAGGCACAGATGTGAGCTCATAGAACACATTTGTCGGGACTGACTACAAAACCCCAGCAGAAAATGTTCCAAGAGTGGGCTCCTCTGCAGTGTGGGGTGATGGGAGATGTCATTCTGTATATGTTTCTCATACTGGTTAATGAATAAAGCACTGTTGGCCAATAGGAAAGGAAGATAGGAGGGACTAGGAGATAGGGAGGAAAGAGGAAGTAGGAAGGAGGAGCCAAGATGGAGAGTCTGGAGAAAGCAGTATGGCAGCCGGCTCCCGGTAAGAAGACCACGTGGAAATACATAGATTAACACAAATGGGTTAATACTTAAGACAGAGCTAGCCGATAAGAAAGTAGTAACTGGCCAACAGTATAATATCAAATACAGAGTCTCTGTGTGTTATTTGGGGCTGGCGCGGTGGCGGGACAAGACTAGGCGGCAGGAGGAAAAACAATACTCCTTACAGCGGGGTGCACATATTTAATCAGTCCTGGTCCCACATAGGCCAAGTTCTCGAGTTGGTCGTTGGCCCTTCTTGGCTCCACACTTCGGGCGGTGGTATTGTCACTTTCTTTAATTTCCTCAGCCACACTGGACGTACGAATGGAGGGCAGTGTTCTCCCTGAGGCCAGCCTGCTTCCTGTCTGTAGAATCCAGGCCCTTTTGGTCTGGGGAAGGGGTATGTGTGAGCCGCACGGGGCGTAGTGCTGTGCAATGGTCCTTGGATCCACAGAGCTCTCTCAGCTGCCCCAAGGACTTACCCTGTCCGTGACAGGACCCACGAGCCACACAGCCTCAGTGGTTTGGTTCCCATGCACTCTAATTGTTTAAGATTTACTTTTTAAATAAAGCATATACGTGCATTTGTGCGAAGGTTGAGTGCATGTGCATGCATGTTTCCACAGAGGCCAGAAAGGGGCATCAGATCTCGTGGAGCTAGAGTGGCCCCTGGTTGTGGGCCACCTGCCTTGGGCGCTGGGGACTGAACTCAGGTCCTTTGTGAGAGCAGTCACAGGCCTGAACTAAAGCAGGAAGCTTATGTAGCCGGGTGGGGACCGCGATGACAAGCTGAGTGGGTGCCCAAGTACAGTGGACACTGGAAGGCTTAGGTGGGGACTTGGGCTGCTGGCGGCATCAGGGGAGGAGTTGCAGAAGTCTCCAGAAAATGTGCAATGGGTCTTCCTGTGACCTTTCTCATTGGAGATTCTCTGAGAGGGCGGGGTTTGGAGAGGGAGGGGAATGGGGCTCTCCAGACTATGCAGGGGTGAGCTGGAGGTTCCAAGCCAACGTCCACTTCCTGTCTACTCCACTTTCTGACTGTGGATGCCAGCGACCAGCCCTGTCACACACCGGTCACTGTACCTTCCCACCACGATGGACTGTCCCCCCGAACCATGAGCCAAAATAAGCCTTTCCTCTTAGATTGCCTCCCATCAGCAGGGGGGTGGGTCACCATCGGACTTACATTTACACCAATAGGTGTGTTTACTTTGCTCCTTTTGCACACTCAGGCCCGCAAAGGGTCTCTACCATCCTGACACCAGGGTCTAGCCCAGGCAACTGATGAGGACTTGCCAAGTGATTAATTCCCTCATCCGGGGAACAGCTGCCAGGCCAGGTCTTATTAACTCAGTTTTGTGCCTCTGCAGCTGAAACACATCTGTGGCTAAATTCCTGCTCTTAGGATTGAGCTTACTCCTTTGCCTCTGTGTTTGACCTCTTGATCCCTTGTTTGTGCCTGGCCCTGTGAAGGTGACTGGGCCCTGGGCAGGAGGACTGGAAATGGCTTTGTTGAGCAATTGCCAAGACTGGAGGTGGGGTTTTACAGGCGTGAAGTCTTCCAGCTGATGCGGCCTCCTGATTAATCTTCATGGCTTGGCAGGTTCAGCCCTGGGCGTGAGCTGATGCACAAAGCTCATGTCATGGTTGGATTTTTCTCAACTTGACACAAGTTAGAGTCATCTGGGAAGAGGGATCACGACTGAGAAAAAGCCTCCATCAAATTGCCCTGAAAGCTCATCTGTGGGACATCTTCCTGACTGCTGATCAGTGAGGGAGGGCCCAGCCCACTCTGGGTGCTACCATCCCCTGGGCAGGTGGTCCTGGATTGTTTAAGGAAGCAGGCTGAGCAAGCCAAGGAAAGCAAGCCGGTTGTCAGTGTTCCTGCATGGTTTCCGCTGCAATTCCCACCCCTGGTTTCTGCCTTAGTCACTTAGTGAGCTGTGATCCAGAAAACCCAGTTTCTCAAGTGTCTTTAGGCCATGATCTTCATCACAGCAGCAGGAAGCAAACTAAGAGAGATCATGCTCACCCTGGGGCCTTGACCATGTCATCTGCTCTGGTCCTAGGATGGGGTTGCTGTCTGGGCTCCAGTATGTTGGTGCCAGCATAGAAGGAACCTGCCGCAGATTCTACCATCACGGAGCGTCCCCTGCCCTTGACTTCCTGCTGGGATTCTGAGGTGGGAATCTATATGGCCAGCCATCGCCTTGAGCGGCTGATGGTCACTAACCCTGTGTGAGAATGGCGCTCAGGCTGCCTATCCCTGAGGGTCAGGAGGTGGTACAGCCGGCCCGGGGCCTGCAGGGTGTATACAGGTGGTGTGTGCAGAAGAGGGTGCTCTGTGGCTCTGGTGGATTCAGATGAGGCTATGGGTGCCTGTGCTGAGCGTCAGTGGCCGTGGGCAGATGAAGGGGTTTGTGGAGGGGCTTGGGTTTGCTCTTGTCTGGGAAGGAGAAGGAGATGTACCAGGCTCAGGGAAGTGACCACTGCTGTCCCCAAAGTCCCAGTCCATTGTCCTGCCTGAGTGGGGCTGAGCTGGTTTCCTTAGTGGGCAGCAGGGGCTGAGGATAAAGCCTGATGTGTGTGCTAGATCTGCGTGAGTTGCAGAAGGGCTGTCCCGGAGGAGGATGGAAGTGTGTGTGTGTGTGTGTGTGAGAGAGAGAGAGAGAGAGAGAGAGAGAGAGAGAGAGAGAGGCTGTATGTGTGTGCGTGACTGTGTGTGTTAGGGTATGTGCATGTGTGTGCTCTGAGAGAGACACATACACAGAGACAGACAGACACACATGAGCGAGAAGGGGGGAGACAAGAGGACAGTGGTGGCCAGTGTGTGAGCATGGCCAGAAGGATCTTGGTAAAGGGATCCGAGGGGTCTCCAGGGCAGAAGGCCAGCGCTGGTGAGCCTTGGGGCACAGGTTCCACGAAAACTTCTTTGCTGAGGACGCAGAGCCCAGAGAGCTGTGATTCATTGAGACAGAACAAGAAGCTTTAAATCTTATGATGATCCGTTATGGATCTTTGTTTTTAAAAACTGAGGCTCAGACTTGAGTCTGCCCAGAGACGATCAGTTCCCCAGGCCTCACTGCAGGCCTCTGCTAGGGACCACCCCAGTTGTCGCCTGTTTGGTCTGATTAGGAAAGCAACACATGCTCACCATGGCTGCCTTGGGCAGTGCAGGAGGGGGAGGGTTCAGCAGCACTCTCTCTGCTGCCCTGGGGAAGGCCTGGCAGTGACAGATGGGCTGTTTTTGTTCTTACCTGGGATGCATCCCCTGATAGCCTCTCATGGCGGCCCAGGCTTCTGCAGACTTCATAAATCCCTCTGGCAGCCCAGCTGACAGCCTGGGTGCTTTTATTACCGAAGGCTAATTGCTCCTTCTCCATCTGCCTCTGGGAGGCAGGTGAGGAGAGGGAGGGCTGGGTTGCTGGGAAGTAGTCAGTGCTGGCCATGCCCTGGGGAACAAAGGAACAGCCCAGCAGAATCATGGCGTGGGCAGCGCTGTATGTCCCCTGCCCTGTGCTGGGCAAGTTGCCTGTCGTCAGCACTTACGTTTCAAATGACTTTCCAGATGGGTGCTATCACAGGATCTATATTGTAGGAGAGGAAACAAAGGCATAGATATGTTACACAAAGTCATACAGCCACCCAAAGTCAGTTGAGTTTCAGTTCATGTGTCCTGAGCTGCGGTCTCATCAAAGTGGGCCACCAGCATCCTCCCTTTCCCTGGAATGGACATGGGTGTAGTGGTGGGCATGGTAGTGGAGGTGGGTGTGATGGTGATGGTGGGGATGGTGGTGATTGTGGTGATGATGGTGGAGGTGATGGGGATGGTGGTGGTGATTGTGATGGTGATGATGGTGATTATGATGGGGATGGTGGTGATTGTGGTGATAGTGGTGATGGTGATTGTGATGGTGGTGATGGTGATTATGGTGATTGTGATGGTGGTGATGGTGATTGTGATGGTGGTGATGGTGATTGTGATGGTGATGATGGTGATTGTGATAGTGATGATGGTGATTGTGATGGTGGTGATGGTGATTGTGATGGTGGTGATGGTGATTGTGATGGTGATGATGGTGATTGTGATGGTGATGATGGTGATTGTGATAGTGATGATGGTGATTGTGATGGTGGTGATGGTGATTGTGATGGTGATGATGGTGATTGTGATGGTGATGATGGTGATTGTGATGGTGGTGATGGTGATTGTGATGGTGGTGATGGTGATTGTGATGGTGGTGATGGTGATTGTGATGGTGATGATGGTGATTGTGATGGTGATGATGGTGATTGTGATGGTGGTGATGGTGATTGTGATGGTGGTGATGGTGATTGTGATGGTGGTGATGGTGATTGTGATGGTGATAATGGTGATTGTGATGGTGATGATGGTGATTGTGATGGTGATGATGGTGATTGTGATGGTGATGATGGTGATTGTGATGGTGGTGATGGTGATTGTGATGGTGATGATGGTGATTGTGATGGTGATGGGAATGGTGACAGTGATGATGGTGATGGTGATTGTGGTGATGAGGGTGATGGTGATGGAAGTGATGGTGGTGGAGGTGGTGGGGATGGGGATGGTGGTGGTGATGGTGGTGGGGATGGGGATGGTGATGGTGGTGATTGTGGTGATGGAAGTGATGGTGGTGGAGGTGGTGGGGATGGGGATGGTGGTGTAGGTGATGGTGGTGGTGATGGGGATGGGGATGGTGGTGGTGATGGGGATGGGGATGGTGGTGGTGATGGGGATGGTGATGGTGGTGATTGTGGTGATGGGGATGGGGATGGTGGTGTAGGTGATGGTGATGGTGGTGGGGATGGTGATGGGGATGGGGATGGTGTTGGGGGTAATGGTGGTGGTGGTGATGGGGTGGAGGTGGTTTTGGAGGTGGACGTGGTGGTGGAGAGTTTGACTAGAGTGACTGGAAGCTCCTTGGCTCTCCCTGGGTGCTGTCAACACAGCTGGCCCACGTCTCTGGCCTCTTCCCCAGCTCTGAGGCACTGAAGAAGCTGCTTGTGTGCCGTATGGCTTTGCTTCCCTCCAGGCTCAGAGGCTCAGCAATGAAAACATTTGTCTGTTTCCAAAGGTGGGGAGCGCCTGGACTCTGGAGTCTGGCTCCTCAGGCTGTAATACTCGTCTCTACGGGTGGCCCTGTTCCCAAGTCCTGAAATGCTATGTGGGGGTGGTTAATGAGATGAGCTTCGAGAAGCTTGCTCCACAGGGCTCAGGATCTGGCTAGGGTTGGAAATGAACCATAAACACTAGAATAGAGGATGCACAGCCACAAAATCACCCTAATCATCCTTCCAAGGATTTGCCCCATGGCTGTCACGGGCGTGTGTGTTGAGAACGACACCCTCGGCTGCTTCAGTTCCAATGAGTCTGAGCTGCAAAGCCCCACCATGTGCTTAGCAAGACACAAACTCTGCAAGCAAAGCAAAGGGCTTTTAAGGACTCCACGCTGCCACAGCATGGTGTGGTATGGGCCTAGTGAGGGTTTCTGTGGGGGCCATCTCTCCAGACTCTGAGTGGGACCCCTATTCTTCCGTGAGCCTTCCTGACTGCAGATAGCTTGGGTCTGTCCAGGACTTTGTGTCAGAGCAGTTGTGAAATGTGCTTGGCAGCTGTGATTTTACCACCTGACTCCTCCATAAGGGAAGGGCCAGTGTTCGGTGTCTCATCTTTACACTACTAAGTCCAAAGCCAGGTATGCAGGGGACATGTTTCTAAAGCCATCATGTGAAGGGGCTGTAGGAAGTGGGGAGCAGAAGCCCTTTAAAAGAAAGGGCTGCTTGGAAGTATCTGTAAATTCATGCTTTCCTATCCATCCAACTCAGTATCACGGCATCCCCAAGTTCAGTGCACCCTTCTTGTTTGCAAAGAAGGAAACCGAATCCCAGAGAGGGAAGAGTTTCTACACTGAGATGAAGACTAGAGCTTTCTTAGAGATGCCGGTGGCCACTGTGTTACGTTAGTATCTCAGCCACGCTCCAAGCATCACAAGGTGGTCTATTCATTTTTCAGGAGAGCTGTGTGGGTGACCCAACAGGGGCAGAGTGGGAGAGGCAGGTGAGGGCCCCAGTAGGTGAAATCCCCTGGCTCTGAGAGTGAGTACCTCTTGGTGATATGTGTGGTTGGTGCTTGCCCATCTCATCCTTTACCTAGCTCTGATATCACCATATGGTTTTAGGAAGGTTATTCTGTAGAATTGTGGACTTGAGAATAAGGGTAGACTAAGAGCTTGAAAAGATACATCTTCCTCTCATCTGTATATTCATCCACCCACCATAGATCTACCTCCTATTCACTCATCACCCCTTACCATCCTTTCATTTACATTCATCATCCATCCTCCCATCCTTCCATCCATCCATCCATCCATCCTCCCATCCATCCATCCTCCCATCCATCCTCCCATCCTCCCATCCATCCATCCATCCATCCTCCCATCCATCCTCCCATCCATCCATCCATCCTCCCATCCTTCCATCCATCCTCCCATCCATCCTCCCATCCATCCATCCATCCATCCTCCCATCCATCCATCCATCCATCCATTTATCCCCTTTTTCATTAAGTTTATATTTTCAACATTTCACCTCTTTATTTCTCCATCTGTCTTTCTGTGTGCCTGCCTGTGTATCCATCCATCCACCCACTCACCTACCTACCTACCTATAATATATTTATTATAATCTATCCACCACATGCATATTTTAGTTTAAAGAGTCCTGTTTTCTTCACTATATTACTCTTGTGTGTACCAGGACTGTCACTTGCATCCCAAACCCCACAAAATAAGCAAAGTTATTGTACATCATCCAAATATTTCATACCACATCTGTACCCTTCCTTGACCGATCCTGGGCAAGTGAACCACTTTGGAGAAAGTCCAAATGTATTCCAGTTGGTAGTTCACTCTTTCAGCGTATCACTGGAACCCATCCATCCGCCAGGACACAGGATCTTCCTGGCTTGCTTATTCCTGAGACATGTTCCTACCTGGAAGCCCCTAACATTTCATGTCGTGTCCTTTGGTCACTTAGTTCCTTCTGCTTCTGGTAACCAGCCCCACACATGGGGCTGTCCTACTGTATCATTCTGACCGTGTGTTTTTATGTTAGCCTCTGTTATGAGCAGTTTTCCCCTGCCAGCCTGGGTCTACCGCTTTGCCAGTCCCAAATAACACATAGAGACACTGTATTAGATACAAAGCTGTTGGCCTGCTATTATCATTGCTTATTGGCTAGCTCTGTCTTAAATATTAACCCATTTCTATTAATCTAAGTATTTCCACGTGGTCTTATCTTACCGGAAAGAGAGTCTGGCATACCACCTTGTAGGCCCTCCATCTTGAATCTCCTCCCTACTCCTTCCTGTCTCCTAGTCCCTCCTTTCATGCTTTCCTATTGGCCAACAGTGCTTTATTCATTAACCAACACGAGAAACATATTTACAGAATGGCATCTCCCATCAAGCTTGGCTTCCTACCTTTCCCCTTGAGACACTCATTTCTCCTGGGAAGACACACGCTCTCACGGCAGGACCTATGCAAACTCTCTCATTCTCTCATTTCCTGGATTCTCTCTCTCTCTCTCTCTCTCTCTCTCGTGTGTGTGTGTGTGTGTGTGTGTGTGTGTGTGTGTGTGTGGTGTGCGTGTGTGTTTTGTGGGATAGCAATACTTAAGAGACTCCATGGTCACATGAGCAAGAGTTCAGCCTGAGCCAGGGGATTTGACTCCCATGGTTGTCTTCTACTTCCCAGGTTTTAGCCTTGAGCTGTGGGGAGGAGAGGCTGGAAGTATGAGCGGCTGGGAGGCATTTATTCCAGAGGCTTCCCCAGATACCCAGGACTCCTACTCTTCACATCCAACCCTTGCTCATTCTCCGTTACTCACAGCTCCCAGGATGGACCAGGGTGGCTAGCCTTGCTAAGGACCCATAGGTAGACCATTCCATGGAGGACTTAGGCTAGTCCTGGGTTGTTCTTACCTGCACACGTCTTGCTGGATCCTCCACAGCAACCAACATGACTCACACTGTTTTCTCTGTGCCCGTTTGCTACTTTAGTGTCTGTGGGTGATTTGTCTGTAGGTCTGTCATCTCCTGTCTGTCCCAGCAGCATATAGAATGCAAGCTGTCTGAGACAGAGATGAGCCTGTCCCTGGTCTCAGGGTCTGGCACAGCGTCCTGTGTTGTTTTTTCCCTTCGGTTTGATGAGTGTGGTCAAACCCCTGTTGCTGCCCAGGAGGAAACCGCTTAGGTTGTCTCTTGGGAGGGACCCAGGGCTTGCTCTCTGGGCTTGCACGTCCTCACAATCTCTCCTACTTTCCAATGTATTTCCTGCTATTTTCCTGTGATGGTGGGACTTCAGAAGCCCGGTGTGAATTGGCCCAAAGGGATCACAGTTCAAAGGACTCTTCCTGCCTTCAATGCCTCCAGACAGGGCTCCGCTGACATGGTCTCTGCCTTCTTCTCGACCGTTGGGCTGGGAGTCTCAGTGAGTGTCCTTCTCACTGAGTGCTCTCATCATGGCAAGGCTGGACAAGGGGTGAGTGTGGCGACTGCCTGGCCTGTGGAAGGTCTTCAGCCAGCATTTGTGAATGAACCTGTGAATGACGTTTGAGAAAACATCTGCTTTTGGAGGAAAACATTCTCCCCACCCCCAACATCCTGATGAACCATGATGCAATTAGTCTAAGATGTGCCACAGTCACCATCCCCATATCAACCCCCCATCCTTTCCTCCTCCTTCCTCACTGCTGCCGCCCATCTGTACCCACCTGGCTAATCACAGGGAGCTATTTTTATACCTGACGTCGTGGGAAGGTAACAGATTAAGAGCCTCAGAGACGCACATCTCTGCTATTAATATTAAACAGGGTATTAATTTTACCAGTAACAGATATTAAACATGCATCAGGGGTCATTATTTAATCTCCAGGAGTCGTCTAGCACCTTTCAGGAATAGGTCTATTCGAGGGTGCCTTGCCTCCTTCCCCTTAACTCAGGGGTGAATCAGAGACCACAGTTTGATTGCCCTGGAAAGAAGTGGGTAATTATAAACTCATAGCTGCTCAGGGAGAGGGTATGAAAAATCACCACACTCAATTTCTGCATTAATATAAGACCCCCTGGACCAGACTCGGATGTGTGCTAGGGCCAGCCGAGGGCAGCCTGCCTAAGATCCTCTCTAATAGGGTTGCCTTGCTGGTGTGCCGTTCTCAGGACCTCACCACTGTGGTAATTGCAGGATATTCGGGTTTGGGTTGCTAATGGTGGCTAGAACAGACATAGCTCAGCACCTTTGGGATGGCAGGGAGGCCTGGCATTAGTTAATGATGAGAGACTCCCGCTGGGAGTGAGTGATGGGTGACTTATTAAGCAAGCACTGGTGATGTACAGGATTGTAGAGTGTAGATGGCAGTTTCCAGCTGTCCCTCAAGAGGGATGGGACCTCCAAGGCAAAACCAAGGGACAATGGTAGTCAGAATTTTAATAACTTGGGGGCTGATCTTACATTTCCAGGCCACACTCCAGGGAGAGAAGGCCCAGATAGAGCTTTGGAGTACTCTGGATTTGAGCAGATAAGAGTTGGGAATTTGGGGAGAACAGACAAGGTCAGCCCAGCTACAGGGCAGGGACCCTGAACAGTGTGTTTGTGTTTGTGTGTGTGTATACCAGTTGCCCCTTCCAACCTCCAGCTGGGCTCTTGTGGATACCTGTGTGAGGCCACTATACAAGTCTGGGGAAAGGAACAGACAGAGTGGATGAAGCTGTGGATGAAGCTCGGTGTCGGCATCCTGCAGAACCAGCTCTATTGGCCTTCCCACCAGGGACAGTGGGAAAATCTTACTGACTTGAGCACTCTTACCTCTTAACAATCTGAAATTCAAGATGCTTCAGAATTTGAAACAATTTAGCCACTGACATATTGTTACAATTGGATGTTTTTCACCACCGGATGAAACCTTGTTTTCTATACATAATTGTTAAAGAAAATTGTATGCAGGAATGACTCAGTTGGTAAAGTGCTTATAATCGGAACACCCAGACCCAAGAATGATCCCCAGTATGTTCATAAAAAAGCTTGGCACAGTGGCATGCACCTTAAATCCCAGCACTCAGGAGGCAGAAACAGGGACATGCCTGGGGTTTTCTGGTCAGCTAGTGTATATAAATCAATGAACTGCTGCTTACCAAACCAAACTAAAGAGGACAGTGATGGAGAAATATACATGATATCGACTTATGAAATGCATGCTCACACACGAGCCACACATACTCGAACATGTATGCACACGCGCGCGTGCACACACACACATACACACACACACTAGCATATATGATCTATCTTCAGGCTGTGTATATATGGTCCCTAGGAAACATGTCTAACTCCTGCATGCTGTAGTTCATGTTCTGTCCCACTATGGAGATATAAGTTTTTCAAACTGGAAAAAAAAAAAAAAAGTCCAAAAGTTAAAATACTTGATCCAGAAATTTTAAGGTAAGAGATTTTCAGCCTGCACTTCCCAGAACTCTGTGCAGAGTTCTGAGACAATGATTGCTTCAGTGGAGTGGAAGATAAGCCCCTGGAGAAGGCTGCTCTGGCCCTACTTAAATGGGCTTAAAGAAAACCTTAAAGTGGCGACTCTAGGCTACTCAACTGTGCCTTAGATAAACAGGAACACACAACATCCAGCACATGCTTAGGTGCAGTTCTTGATATCACTACAACCCCAAACCTCCAGCATTGTAAAGAAACAGGAACCGGTTATCTGCAGTGAGAATAAAAACAGATCCATAGAGACACAACAATGACTACCCCGGTGGAATCGGAAGCCAAGTATGTTTGAGCAGTCACCTTTATGACTTTACTACACACCAGGAAGGTGGAAGGAACAAGACATGATGGTGTGTGCTTTTAATCCTAGTGTCTGGGGAGTAGAGGCAGGAGGGTCAGGGATTCAAGGTTATTCTGGGCTGTGTAGCAAGGTTGAGACTAGCCTGGGCTGCAGAAAGACCACGTAATCAGTGCTGGAATGATGGCTCGGCTGTTTTAAGGGCTTGCCTTTCTTCCAGAAGACTCCAGTTAGCTTCACCAGCACCCAGGAATGGTGGCTCAAAACTGCCTGTAACGCCAGCTCTTGGTGATCTGGTGCCCTCTTCTGGTTACCACAGGCACTGCACTCAAGAGTCAGATATAAAGATACAGGGAGAAGGACAGAGTCTGGGAGACGCCAGCAGCCACCAGGGAAGCAAGACGTGAGGTAACAAGCCACGAGCCTCGTGGCATAGAATAATAGAAATGTATTAATTTAAGTTATAAGCACTAGTTAATAATAAACCTGAGCTAATGGGCCAAACAGTTTGTAATTAATATTAATATGATTAAGCCTCTGAGTGGTTATTTTAAAGCAGCTGCAAGACTTGCTGGAATGAGGACCTTCCAGTTACAGCAGGACACTGGGTGTTTTCTTCCGGCTTCTGTGTTTCTTACACTTGCACACCCCTGTATGTACCAAAAACGCATACACAGATACAGACACACATATCCGACTTCACAGGAATTATGAAAGACAACAAATTTATATTAAAAATAATTTTTTAAAAAAGAAATAGTAACAGGAAAGGTAATTATTCTCTGGAAATGTCATAATGAAATGCCTTCAATATCACATAAATATGAGTTATTGAAATGATACAATTTACAAAATCACAAGGCATGAAGATAATGACACCAGGGCATGTTCCCATCAGAGGGGTTGAAACAGGTGATGAGGTCACAGATCTCAAACTGGCTAAAAAGGGACAAGATGGACTAAGAATGCCAGGTGGGTGACTTCTGACTGAACGGTGGTGCCAGCTGGAGGGCAGTGGAGTGCCGACTTTAAGGTACAAAATGGGCAAACTTCAGTCAGTGGAGAATTCCATACCCAGCAAAAATACCCTCCAAACAGTACAACGGGAACTTTCAGTCACCCAGAAGCGCCATGAATTTATTACCAGCAGAACCTCAGCCCAAGGGAATAAGGCAGGCAGTGATCAACAAGACACCTGGCATCCGGCAGAAGGAACATTATAACATCAGACAAACATCTTGACATGTAGAAAAGTATAAAGAGCACACAAAATGGCAAATGCACGAGAGATATGAGACACTTAAAGAAATGTTTTAATGGTGGCTGAAGGGCAGCTAGGTGGGTTAAAATGCCCGCTGTGCGTGCACGAGGACCTGGATTTGGACTCCCAGTAATTATGAAGCTGGGTGTGGCAGTGCAGAGGAGACAGATGAGGCCAGGGGCCTGTGGCTAGCCACTCGAGCCGAGTCTGTGAGCTCCGGACTCACTGAGAGACCCTGCCTCAAAATATAAGGTGGGGAGGATGGAGGAGGGCACTTGATGTTTACTTTGTCCTTCTTCACAAACCTGCGACAGATAATCTATTATTCGAACAGCAATATAGCACCTGCTTAGTCATACGTGTAGAAGAACAGATGATTACACACAATGACACGAAGGCCTCAGGTAGAGAGATGAAGGCACCCCATGCTGAGGGCCTCGTCACATGTCACACTGAACCATGAACTGATGGGAGATGTCATTCTGTACATATGTTTCTCTTATTGGTTAATGAATAAAGCACAGTTGCCCAATAGGAAGGCAAGTTAGGTGGGACTAGGAGACAAGGAGGATTCTGGGAGATGTAGTAGAGAGGAGTCAAGATGTACGCTGCAAAAGGAATATAAGAGGCCCTCTCTCTCTCTCTCTCTCTCTCTCTCTCTCAAGACCACATGGAAACACTTAAATTGATAGAAATGAGTTAATAGCTAGAACAGAGTTAGCCAATAAGAAGCTCTAGCCATTGGCCAACAGCTTTATAACTAATAGAGTCTCTGTGTATTATTTTGGGACTGATGCGGCTATGGAACCAGGCTGGTGGGAAAGCTGCTCAAAACAAAATGGCGCCTGCAACGTGTGTACTAAGAACTTCCACTTAAAACTTAACAAAAGCTTGGAAAAGGATTTTAAAAACAAAAGAACACAAACAAGGCTTCTTGGTAGCAGCTTTTTTCTCAGGTGGGCTCTGTTTTGCTAGAGACAAGCAGAGACTTGCCTGACTCCTTTAAAAGAGGTTTCTTGACTCAGCATAAGCAGCAAAACACTGCACGGCTCTTTTAAGAGGTCCTGCTACCAAACAGGAATGGTGTGTATGAGATTTGGCAGTGGCAGTGACCTCATCTCCAAGCCAGCAATGTGTTGCTCAATGGCATCATAGACCAAGGCAGGGAGCGCATCTCTCAGTGCTGGCGGTAAATATACTCCTGCCATATTGGAAAGCCAGCAGCCACAACAGCTGCCACTTTAATTTTAGCAATGCTGTTTATCAGATACAAGACTTGTGGCTACAAAAAAAGTAGAGACATACAGTAAAGACAGATTCAGATGAATTAAAACATGGTATACACAGTGAATTCCAGGACAGGCAAAAGGTACACAGAGAAACCCTGTCTCAAAAAAAAAAAAAAAAAAAAAAAAATAGAAGTAAAAGAAATAGAGTAATAAAAAGGCCAGGCGAAGATGGAAAATACACAAAGAGTCTGGATACGGTATGCTATTGTGCTGTCTTTAAATCGCTCAATTGCTAAGGAGCAACAACTGCTAAGATACACTTGATTATCAATGTTGCTGAATTAATCCAACTTTTATATTTTAAAAATGCTTTGACTTCAAAATTTCAGTCTAAGGGCAGGTTACTACTGGGGAAAAGAATTTCTATTTTTGTTTCCACAGAAAATGAACCAGTCAAGCATACAGGTCCTGATTGGTGACTGGTGTCAGAGAGATATGGGGGAGAGAAGGGGGAGGGGGAGGGAAGGGAGGGAGAGAGAGAGAAGAGAGAGAAAGAGAGAGAGAGAGAGAGAGAGAGAGAGAGAGAGAGAGAGAGAGAGAGAGAGAGAAACGTCTTGCTTTCTGAATCAGGCCTCAAATAGGCAGGTAGACTCAGCCCAGCCTCATGGTGGCTTGGACACTGCACTATGGGAATCTGGTGAAGGGGAATTTATTATAGCTGTTTCTTTAGCAGGGCTAAAGAGGGTGACTCCACCTTCCTGGGGGGGGGGCCTCTCGGCAGGGGACTGGCCCAGCACACATGGAAAGCTATGCCCCTCAAGTACTCACACTTGGATGGCAGTTTTAGGTGTGGTGAAATCTGGCGTGGGCCTGGTTGTGGGCAGTGAGTGGGTCATGGGTGGGTGCTCCCTTTTGATACATGTCTGCTTCAGCCTCTTCCTCCTCCTGTGCTTCCAGGCAGCCTGGACATGAGGAGCCTTGCCTCTCCACACACTCCTGCAGACACGATAATCTGCCTCACCACAGGTGGCTGAGCAGGAACCAAACCACAGAGAACTGCGCAGAAAGACTTTTCTCCTACAAGCGGGTTTTGTCAGGCTCACCTGGATGAGATGGGCTAATACGAAGATTGTGGCTGAGGCATCACTGGACCTGGGTCTGGAAAATTCTGTGTCCTGTCCCAGCCTCCCCGGCTTCACACAGCTGTGACTCATCGCTGTGACTTGTTCATCACGGGTTGGGGGTAGGGAGCCCCACCCAACGCAGGTCATTCTAGGGCTGGCCACCCCTCCGAGTGATGCTGCCCTGATAGATTCTACCAGCTGCCTTTTCGTTTTTGCATCTCAGGATTGTGGGTCCCTCCAGGCACAGAGTGCCAGCTGACTGCATCCCTGCCCTGCCCCTGCTCACTCCCTTCTGAGGGTTTCTGAGGAAGCCAGGGCCTCCTGGCAGCTGTTTAGTAATGGTGGCTGTGAGGGCTGGCGGGGGAAGATCCCCCTCCCCATCCTTTTCCTTGTCTTTTGAAATCTTCTCTCTCCTTCCCTCTGTCCCTCTGTCTGTGTGTCTGTCTCTCTTCTGAGTGTTCTCGTTTGTGCTCATGCATGTGCTTACCTTCCAAAGGATGAATTGTTTGCTGTGGTGTAAGCTGGGCCAGCTGAGTTTCTTGAATGCATCCAAACTCAGGAATTCACACTTGTACTGCAAATGCTTTACTCAAGGAAGCATCTCCCGAACCCCCGACTTCCCAATCTCCCCATCATCTCCCCACCATGTCCCCATCATGTCCCCAGGCCCCTGTTTTCTGGACACCAGGGGCTTGCTCCTGGCTCCAGCTTTCCCTGCCCTGACTTCCCATTTCCCTCATGGGGACATGACAGCTGGGGCACAGGGACATTTTCATCCTGTAAGCCTTGGGGATTTCTGTAGGCATCCTGTCATAGAACTAAAGCTGGGTATCTTCCTGAAACCCAAAGCACCAGTAATATTCTCTGTTTAGCTCAGAGCTTCCCCACCAACAACCCCACCACAGGCCCCTCAATCCATACCATAAAATGTACATTGTCAGTTTAATCGACTCCGGGTCCTGCCGAGAACTTAATCCTTATTTAAAGCTGATGTTTATTTTATTTTGGAGTTTAAATTAATCAGCCTCAGGATACAAAATTAGATAAGGCAGGGATTTAACGCCCCTGGAAGGAATCATTTCATATCGAGCCTCCGTGCCTCTGGCTGCCGGCGGCTGTGTTCATATCTTCCTCTGCAGAGCGGTCCAGGGGACTTCCAGGCAGATGGACACTGTCTTTCCTCACTGTCCTCCCAGCTAAGGCACGGCCTGCTCGGAGGCAGGGATGTGAAACCAGGCTGCTTCTGCATAGCAGAGCTAAATCTCACACAAGGGAAGTGAGATAATGCAGGGGCAGGAAAAGGAGAAGGAAGAAAAGAAGCCAGGAGGGCGCTGTCTCCTGCAGAGGAGCTTCATAGCTACCCAGGCATGCTATTTTCCATGTGACACCAGTTCTTAAAGAATACAGTGCAGGGTGGGGGGAGGGTAATGCCAGCAGCTGTCACGGACCTGTCTGGCTACCTTGTGGGCTGCACTGGGGAAGTGTGGATGGAGCGGGCTGCTTTTGATTACATACATTCTCACCCTCCCTGCCTTCCTCACACTGATGGATAGCTCTCTGTCTCTCTGTCTCTCTCTCTCTCTCTCTCTCTCTCTCTTTCTTAGTTGTTGTCCACCTTTTTTCTTTTTTTCCTCTAAGGAACTCCCAATTAGGCTGGGATGTTCTCCTGAGTATTTCCTCCTGGGCTGTGGGACTAGGCAATGTCTATTCCTATCTTAAGGTCACAACAACAGCCAGAAATTTGATTCCATCAAGGTTCACTGTGGGGGAGACACATGAGTTTATTAGGTTTATTTGCAGAGCAGTGGGTGAGGGGTTAATGGACACCAGAGCCCGTGACCCTAAACAGACACACTGGAGACACACTCGGCATGGATGACTACCCATGGCCGAAGAGATGGGTCCCCAGCCTGGAGAGTCTAGACTTTTCTTGAGACCTCTCTGCCACAAGCAGTTAGGTCAGCATTGCATACGCCTTGTTGAGGGAAGGGGTGGTTGAATTCTAAATTCCCAAGACCCTCCTGGTCCCTGTGAGGGAGCACCGACAGTCAACAAGTCCAGCTGAGATGAAACTTTGCAAGTGGGCTCAACTGAACTCAAGATGGTGGTTGGGTTGGAGGAGAACATCACTGGCTGTCCGAGGAGTCCCAGGAACCTGCCTGCCTTTGATGGGAGATGTCATTCTGTAAATATGTTTCTCTTATTGTTTTATGAATAAAGCACTGTTGGCCAATAGGAAAGCAAGATAGGCGGGACTAGGAGACAAGGAGGAAAGAGGAAGTAGTGAGGAGGAGTCATCATGTAGAGACTGGAGAGAGCAGAACGCCAGCCCGCTCTCCGGTAAGATGAGACCACGTGGAAATACTTAGATTAATAGAAATGGGTTAATATTTAAGACAGAGCTAGCTAATAAGAAACTAGTAACTGGCCAACAGAGTTATATCAAATACAGAGTCTCTGTGTGTATTATTTGAGGCTGGCGAGGCTCTGGGCCCAGGTCAGCAGGGAAAAACCTTCCTCCTAACATGTCTTGAGCTCACAGGGCTGCGAGAGCAAGCCCGTGCTATCGCGCCCACTCTTGGGTTCACCTTGCCTGGGTTCTGGGCATTAAACTCAAGTCCTCATTACACAGTCGTTTCCATAGTCTGTTCTTTCACGTGTGTGTGGTGTACATGTGGATGTCTGTGGATATGCCAGTGTACATACCTGTGAATGCAAGACCCCAAGGTGATGTCCTGTGTCTTACTCAGTAATTCTGCACTTTAAAAAAAAAAAGCATTGAGGTAGGATCTCTTGGTGAGCTTAGGGCTGGTTGGTTCAGACTAGACTAGCAAGCTGGCTTGTCCTAGGAATCCCAGGTGTCTGTGCTTTGAGTGCTGGGATTATGAGAGCCACTACACTTTGATTGGGTCTGGAGGCCTGAACTATTACCTTCACATTCCCAGCAAGGCTGTTATCTACGGAGCCTTTTCCCAACACTCCACCCAGGTGGTTTTAAAGCAGTGGTTCTCAACTTCCTAGGGCCATGACCCTTTGATACAGTTCATGCTGTGGTGAGCCCCAACTACAAAATTGTTTTAGTTGCTACTTCACAATTGTAATTTGCTACATACTGTTATCAGCCATAACATAAATATCTAATATGTAACCCCTGTGAAGGGGCTGTTCGACCCCCAAAGGGGTCAAGACTTAGGTTGAAAGCTGATGTTTAAGGGACTACAGCCCTGCAGATGTAGCCGGGGCCCCACGCGCCTGCTAATCCAGTCTGCCTGCCTCTCCTCCACAACACACTCCCACACACGATGGACATCTTCTTCGCCGTGAACCACACTGAGCTTGCAGGGCCTTTAAAGAACGCACCATCTTTGCGTTTGTTTCTGGAGCCTGAGATAAACAGTTCAATCCAACTGTCCTGCGATTTGCTTTTCCTGCCAATTGATGACGAACCAGTGCAGCTTTCCATTTGCAGGGTTTGGTGACTATGGCGGAGCAACAGCCTGGTGTTCAGCGGCCCCTGAGGTTTGCTGCTTCTTTACCCATTGTTACCGTTTTCCCAGTAGGGTTTAGCTTATAATGTGGGCCTCAGTGCTTTACAAATCCACTCTCCCTATTTGAACGCTGCCTTTGTCTTCTCACTATTCATGGCCTCCTTTGTCAGAGAGGGTTTTGCCTTCACGTTAGTTAAACTTGTCTGTGTTTCCTATGGCGTGCGCCTTTCATGCCTTATAAAGTCTTTCTCTGGTTATAAAACATTGTCTCCTGCTTTCTCCTATGAAAAGGAAACGTGCCACTCACTTTTAAATCTTCAAATGCCTAGTTATTCTTCGAGCCAACAGGAAATACAAGGTAGGGAACTGTTCTGTGAACCCTTGCTTTGCAACAGGAGACCGGGGTGGGACCGCGGTGGTCTACCTGGCACCCAGCGACCCTCTTTCTCCCGGGGCAGGGCCTTCCGAGACTTTCTCTAAGTGACTGCAACCATACAGAGCGTGGAGGGAAGTGTGGCAGTGTTCCCAGACCTGGCCTTCCCCTATTTTCCCTGGAAGTCAGGGGCAGGAAGTTGATTGGAGCCCATCTACATACCTATACACTGCCTGTTTTCACTGGGGTTTCCGCCTCCTCAGGCTGGAAGATTGTGTCCCCCTCCTCAAGCCCTACAATGCACCTTTTGGTGTACCCCTGTACCCAGAAGCCAGGATGATTCTGACTCCTAAGGATCAGATGAACCCCATGGCCTCTGGTCATAGTCTGAGCTGGGTCTGATCCAGCTCTTGGCCCATTAGCCAACAGAGGCACTTCCCATCTTTGCCATGCCCAGAGCCTATGTTATCTTATGTATTTACTACCTATTTCTTTAAAAAGGTTTATTTTTATTATTTTAAATTATGTGTGTGCGTGTTTGTCTTCTCTCTGTGTGTGTGTGTGTATGTATGTATGTATGTATGTATGTATGTATGTATGTATGTATGTATATGTATGCCTGTGAGTTGCAGTACCACTGGAGGCCAGGAGAGGGCACTAGATATCATGGAGCTGGAATTTGTGGTGGTTGTGAGTTACTCAGGGTGGGTGCTGAGACCCAAACTCAGGTCCTTCGCAAGAGCAGTACATCTCTCCAGCCCCTGTCCCGTCCCTTCTTTCAGGCCATCCCCTTATTCATCCCTACTCCATTCATTCTTCAGTTGCTATGTCCTTCTGTACGTGGACAGCACACATGCTCTGGTGTTGGAGGCTGAAATCAGTCCAGCCTGCTGTGTTCCCCCTTCAGAACCTACCTGCACCAGAGTTCAACACACCCAGATTCTCCCCCTTGCCCTGGAGGAGGCTGCATGCCGAGAACTAGCTGGTTTAAGAACTTTTACTCTTACCACGGTGTTATAGGGGTTGGGCGGGTCCCTAATACAGGACACCTCCCCCAGACCCAAACTCCCAGCATGAAGGAGAATTGTTACCCCAGAAGGGCAAGCAAGGGGTGGGTGGCTGCCTCTGGACCAAGCAAAGACAGAAAGCAACAGCAGGTGGGTTTTTTTTTTGGGGGGTTGTTTATGTTTTTTTCATTATTTCCCCCCAAGAATGGGGTTTTAAGGAGAAAAAGGGGGAGTCTGTGATAGGGTGGATTGGTAAATCCTGTTTAGACAGGTTAGCCAGTGTAGCCAAATAGTGAATTTTGATTGCTGGACCTTGGTGTTTTGTCTCAGGAATGAATCAGTGGCCAAGCAAAGGAATGGACCTCGGGGCCTAGCTTTAGGAAAGTAATCTAATGGCTTAGCAAGGGACGGAGAAGGCTGAAGGGCAAAACCTGTTGGTGCCACGTTTGCCACGCTCGGGCCGGCTGGAGCCCTTGACACGCCCCGTGCTTGCTTGGTGTTTTGTTCCGCCCCCCTCCCCCGAAGTCTTCTGCCAGACCCTGGTGTATAGCAGAATAGGGGAAGCAATGTCCCCTTTCTCCATTTCTGTGTTAGTCACAGAGGGTGACTCCTGTGCTTAGCCTACAACTCAAGGCTGGAAGGACTCGCAAACAGCGGTGCAGAGCGCGCTCATGGCCTCTAGGAAGGGACACCAGCACACAGCAAGACGAGGAAGTGTGGTCTCTGGCCGCCGATGAAGAAGCTGAGATGTGAACGTGTGTATGAGGATTGGGAATGTCCAGCGCAGGGGCCACAGGGGGTGTGGGCAATGAGAACCACGCAGCAGGCTAGACAGGGCGTCTTAGCAAGGATTAGTCACTTAACGAATGAGCAGCCACCATGGAAAGAGAAGATCTGCCTGGCGCCCCAGGGCTGTGGCAGGGATCTGGACAGAATTCAGATGCCCCAGGAGAGTGCAACTCTGTCCAGAGGATTAGGGACGTTAAGATGAGGCCAGGTTGCCAGGGCTGGGGCTATTAAACCGAGCATGGGTGGGTGACAGTGGGCAGGGGCTCTGGCCGCCTTTGCTGAGCAGGGGTCACAATGGGTCTCGCAGGAGGAACGATAGCACGGCAGAGGCCGTCTGGGTACAGGTGGCTGTGTAGGCTGTAGGGTGACTTTCAGGCAGGCTCTGGACACCTTCAAGGACACTGCCCATCACAGGGGTCTCACGGGGTTCTGTTTCTCATGCTGAGAGGCCACAGTGCGATTGTGTCTGGGTCCAAGATCCCTGCCCTGTGCTGCCTCCCCAAGATTCTGCTTCCACACTCAGTGGCAGCTTGTGTTAAATGACTCTGGTGTTTATCTTAGTGATGATACCGCAGGTGTTTAGGCTCTGGAGGGAGCGACCAGGCAGCTGACTCAGGAAGCATTGGCAGAGAGGAAGGTGAGGGGCTGGGAAGAAGGGGGTTTGAGCCAACTGGGCTGCACATGAGGGATACACACGTCTTTGTCCGAGGTCCATCCCGTTTGTGAGCTGGCTCGCCTCTCTCCATTCAGGCATGGCCTTGGAGTTATTTCATACAGCAGCCGGTGAGCAGATGGGCTGTGAATCCCTCCACCACAGGAGATGGAAGAAACAGTATGGGGCTTATTGTGCTTTCTTTGCTCAGTCTCTGGAACGGTGGGAACATCTTTTGGGATGAGGGGCCATCTGTTTCAGCCTCTGAAGAGTTACAGTGTGCAGAAGCCCCTGCTGACCTGTGATGGACACAAAACCCAAAGGAGAGGCCAGCTTCGTCGCCAAAGCCCCCGTTCTGTGTGGGGATGCTTGTTACAGCAGCACAACAGTGCCCATCCGGCTCGACACTTGGTCTCACCGAGTTCTGACACAGAGCTGTGAGAGCAGCAGGTTTTAGTCCTTATTTCACAAATGGAGAAAGTAGGTTTCCGGGAGGTAACCATGCTCACACTATGGAGGGGGTCGGGAGCAGAAGGCACATGTCTGACTTGAAAGACTAGAGTGGGGATTACACTTAATCATGTTGGCGTTTGCTGCTCCCAGGAAACTGATGTGTGAGTCACGACGGGGTTGGGAAATGTTTCTGGTCAAGAGACAGGAAGAGGATTAAAAGTCCACACAGCACACTCATCCTTTTGTAGAAATACCCAGGTTTTCAAGTGTGGCGATGCAGGAGTAGGTGCTTGAAGGCGGAAGTGGCCTGTTGGTTTACACTGATATTATTTCAGTGACTCAGACATCACCACCCTCCAGTTCCTGCAAGCCCAGCCTGGGGACTGGGATGTGGGTCATGGGGGGACAGAGTTTGTGGGCACAGAGGACTTTGGACTTTCCCTGAACATGCTTCCTCAGTCACTACTCTCAGTCACTGCTCCCACACCCTGGCACTGCTGAGGAGAAGGAGCAAGTGGCTTGTGTCCCTCAGTGCAGCCATCCATCTTCTGCCCCCAGAGTATCAAGGGTACCCCAGTGCCCACCTGAGTCACTGTCCCTGCGCAAGGTGACCTCACCTCAGGTCCTCAAGCTCTCTCTGTGCCTGAACATGGCAGGTGCTCTGCAGAAACATGGAGAGAAGAGAGGGAAATACAACTTACACAGGTACACACTCCTCCCCACTTGTGAGCCAGGTTCAAGTTTGTGCACACACACACACACACACACAGATGCACAAACACAGACACACACACTCTCACACACAGATACATACACACAGACACACACACACAGACACGCACACACAGATACATACACACAGACACACACACACAGACGCGCACACACACAGACACAGATACACTCACATAGACACACAGACACACAGACACACACACAGATACACACACACACAGAAGCACACACATACACACACAGACACACACACACTCTCACACACAGTTACACACACATAGACACACACACAGATACATACACACAGACACACATAGATACATACACACAGACACACACACACACACACACACACACTCCTCGGACAGGCTCACTTGCATGTGTCAAAGACATGTGGACATAGAGTAAGACATGTGTGTGACTGCACATGTACTCATCATCATTTGCTCCTAGGAGACACACTTGTGCATGTGCATGCACACACACATGCATGTACATGTACTCAGTGACATGTGCTTCTAGGTTCCACACACACTTACATATGTACACACATGTGCACACATTCATATACACATATATGCACACATCAACATATGCTTCCAGGCTATACATGCACATGCCTGTATGAACATGCACACTTGTCATGCATATGTACACGTATGTAGACCTGTTTGTGGTTGTTGGGAGGGAAGGTTGTCCTTGTGAGGAATTTTTCCCCTGGGCCATGAGACCTTTATGGCTCATCTCTGTCCTTGCTACCGACTGGCTGGCAAAGACCATTTTGCACAATCCTGGGCTTTAGTGGACCCTCCATTCATATTTTATAGGCCAGTGCTTATTTTCTGGGTGGTTTTAATTCAGCTGTCAAATGCCAGGGTCTGAGGCAGGAGGAAAGCTCAAGGGTTTCTGAGTTTGGCTGACCCTTCAATGGACCTCCACACTCCAGCCAAGATCTGCTGATCCCAGTGTGCATTCAATGCTAAGCACTTTCCCGGCTGCTTCATGCTCATAGGGGAGGTGGGGGCTGGGTCAGGAGCCTCCTGACATGGAAGGATGCTGTGATTAATTCTTTACCATGGGCAACACCACCCAGGGCTCCTTGCCATAGGCAACCTCGTCTTCACTCAGAATGGCAAGTCCCTGGTAGGAAGATTTAGAGGGCGAAGGAACAGGGCTTGGCATTAGATAGTGTTTGGGAGAGGCAGATGCCTTTAGCATCCTGGTTGTGGTGTCTCTTGTGTGGCTGGTCCCTAGTCCCGCCTTAGGCGACACTGGGCACAGAGGTGAGTCAGCCTTGATCTCTGGGGTCAGTGGTTGTTACCGCAGCAAGGCTGAGCATGGGCGGACTGATGAACAGCCAAGGGGCTTCCCTGCTGAAGGTCTCCTGCGACAGATGTTCTCAGCTTGCATCTCTGACCCTGGCTGGGCCACAGAGTGTCTTTGAGAGAGATTCAGGGGAGACAGTGATAAGAGGAAGGTGGCAGAGGCCATTCCCACGCAAGGCAATTATCCCCAGGTGTCCCAGGCCATCTTATAATAGCAGCGTTATTTATTAATGTGTTAATCAATGCTTTCTCCCTGGGTAATTGCTTGGCCAGGGGGACCATGTGTACTTCCTAATGAGCAGCCGTTAGATGCTCTAGGGTTAGCTGTCATTTCTTCTGCATCCATGGTCTGCAGCCCTGGCATGCTCTTGATCTGGATGGACAGGTTCGGACTGGAGGTCAGAGGTGGGAGTGTTCCCCGCAACGGCAGGCAGGGAAGGCTGCATCTCCTCAGAAAGAGGAATAGCTGTCCTCTTTACCATAGCCACTGCAGGCATCATCTCCACAGCACATGCTTCTTTGCTCAGTCCCTGTGCCAGGGAAAGCTTCACGGTAGTTGAACAGAGTCTTGCACATGCTGTCTGGGGTTGGTCGGGGCACCTGATGTGAACTCATAATTCTTGCTTCATTTCCTTTCTGGTCCCTCGTCTGCCAGAGGAGGCTGAGCTGGCTGTCACCACGTGAGGATAGGCTGTTCACTCTCATGTGGAGTGCCAAGACCAGGCCAAGACCCAGAACACTGGTGTCCCTTTCTCCAGACGGGCAGGACAAGGCACATCCAGGTTACGGGACTCGCTTGAGGTTATCTGTCTAGACACTGGTATAGCTAGCAAGGAGACTAAGTCCCAGATCCCAGAGCCACTCACCCACCCACCACACCCCAGTGCTTCAGAATGTCCTGTGACAACCTTCTCACTGAGGAAGCATGGTGCCTACGGTGTCTGCTAAGGGGCCCCACGGTCCTCCTCAGCCTGCCGCATCTCTTCTTTTCTGGGTCCCAGCTGTGGCTCAGCATCCTATTAATCCATCTTCTCATTCCCATCTTCCTCCACACTCATGAAGGCCTTGGAAGGGACAATCGCAGCTGTGGCTAGAAACACATGTGTGCGGGAATCAGCCATTGTCACCTGTCTTGGGTCCAGAGACCCCCACTGCCACAGGCCAACGCTGAAAACATGGATTGAGGAGATGAAGAGGAGTGGCTTCATTTCCTGATTCAGTTAGTCTTCTGTCTCTGGGCTGTGACCTTGCTCATGTCTAGAAAGTCCCAGGCGTTTGAGAATGAGTGGGTGGAGTTGATTCCATGTAATGGGTGGGGCTGCCATGAAAAAGGGGGGGCAGAAAGAGGACAGGCGGGTACTATGGCTACCCTGCTCTAATTCCTGTTGCTGCAACAAAGTATCCTGAAAAAAAAAAAGCAACTTAGAGGAGAAGAGTCTATTTCGGCTCACAAGACCAGATTGTAGGGTGTCATTTTGGGGAAGTTAGGGTGGCAGGTGCTCAAGACTGCTGGCCGCATCCTATACTGGCTTGCTTGCACTCAGGTCCATTATCCGCTCAGCTCAGGGGAAGCCTAGGGAGTGAATGGTACCTCCCACAGTGGGCGGGGCCGTCCCACATACGCCAACTTAATTAAAACAATCATTACCCACAGGCCATCACGGTCCAGATAATTCTTCATACAGAGTCTCTTCCCAGGGACCTCAAGTTGACATTTAAGGCTTAACCATCTCAGCAGCCAAGCAGAAAATATCTGGGCTCCCTGTGAATACCAGATCATTTGAAAATCTGGCAGATACAGCCGGCACCCTGTGTGTCCATGGCCTGTGTTATCACTGAAGGCCATGTAGGTGTCCGCTGTCCCTGCTATCATCAGAGACCATGCGGGGGTCTATTGGTCTGTGCTGCCGCTGACTACAAAGGGCCAGGGAGCTTCTTCTGTAGAAGATGAGTGACATAGAAGGCTTCTGTGACAACCCCCTCTCCCCCAAAAGAAGGTCAGGGCAGGAGGCAGTTGAAGAGAACTCTTACAAATTGTGATAAGGATGCTGAAGTGAGCTTTCCACAACTGATGGCTTCTGGCAGGGTGGGGTAGGGAAGGACTCAGCTTTCTTTAAGGGTCAGGCCAATGGGAGTTTGACCATGCTCCATTGAGTATACGGGCAACACAAACTGGACTCAGAATACACACACACACACACACACACACACACACACACACACACACACACATATATATATATATTCTTTTTTTTTTTTTTTTGCGGGAGTCAGGTCACAAGGGTGGCCCTGGAAGGACTTGGAAATGAGTGTGATTGGAGTGCATTATGTGAAATTCCCAAATAATCAATAAAGATATTATATCAAAAAAGAAACCGTGGCGTTGTAAGCGGTGTGTGGCCCCATCCTCTAGACACATTGTGTTGGAGCGTCCAACCCTGCCCATGGTTGTGTGAACACCTACGTGTTTATCCTGCATGGAATTGTGATAGACTTTGTCATCCATAAAGTTTATGCTGGAGAATCGCATAACTGAGTTTTACCTTAACTACTTTCCCCATTGCTGTTACTGGATTCTCTGACTAAGGTGACCAAGGTCAACTTTAAGGTTTGAGGACAGAGTCCCCCATGGCAGGGAAGGTCTGCGGAACAACTGTGGAGAGGCGGCTGCTGATGCCCAGCTTACTTAGTCCTTTCTATTCCGGTTCAGGATCCCAGACCTTGGGATGGTGGTACCCACTAACCCAATCTAGATATTCTTTTAGTGGTACACCTGGAACTTAACCAAGAGAAACTGCAAAAAAATAGAAAAATGCATTGATTTTATACATGTGTGTGGGCTGCATTCATAGCTGTCCTGTGCATCATGTTGCCCGTTGGCTTTGGGTTGGACATGCCTGCAAATGAAGGCCACAGCCACCAGTCTGCTGGTGCATGAGCATTCTCCGTGGAGTTGGGGGTGGCTTGGATGCGTGTGATGGGTCAGGCAGGAACACTGACCCAGACCTTGCTGAGGATGACAGGGTCATGGGCCACCCTCAGGTTGACATTGTGATTACACAGATTCCCTGATACACTGAGAAATGGACGCACTGCCAGCAGCTTACGCCAGGCTGCCATAGCTTGGTCTCTAGGTCCACATCTTCTCATGCCTGCTTGCCCAAGAAGCAGCCCACTGGCCCCCCGCAGCAACTCTTGGCTTTTGTGTGGGTCAGGGTGCAGGACTGGAGTTAGCGGAGAGCACCAGGAGATCCAGGCCTGGAGCACTCTTCCCCATAGGAAGCAGACTACAGCTCCAGAGGAACCTCTGGAGTATATGTGCTTGACCTGTGACTTCTCTTCCCTGCCTCCATTTCTCCATTCCCCCCCACCTCTGTCCTGTGCAAAAGCCTGCTTACAAATTCCTCCCTCACTACCAGGAAGGCATCAGTAAACTTTGCCCAGAGGATAAGGGACGGCTTCCAGCTCCTTGATATTTACCAAGTGGAACATCCCTAATACCAAACCCAAACACCCAGCAATTAGATTTTCAACCATCCTTTGAGCCTCCGTCAACGGTAGGATGGAGCCAGCACACTGAGATCAAGAGACTGTCGTCCCCATTCATCCTCTGTTCCTCCAGCTGCCTGCAGATGTACTGGGGGAGCCCCTTGGTCCTCATGCCCTTGGCCCCTTCATCCCGTTTCCTAGCAACGCTCCCAGCCACCTCCATCCACAGTATACTCGGGTGGCTCCTCAGTGTTTATCTTGGCCCGAAGGGGAGCCAGCACTGTCCAGACCCTAAACAGACCAGACTGTGGTGAGCTGTAGGGACCTGAGGACCAGAGCACATTGTCCCCGTCCTGTGGCCTGGGTGTATTCCAAAGCCAGCTGGGAACAGGACGTTCGGTTTATTATCCCCTTATCTCCAAGCCGAGGCTGCATTAATCATCTTCTCAGACCTTGCTGGGTGTCAGTTCATTCTAGCCTGTGCCTCTGCAGGAGCTGGACTCAGAGGCGTGGGTGCTGGGGCATGGATGCTCAGCCATCCCTGCTTCCAGCAGACTGCACATCAGGTACAGAGTCAGTGCTGTGCTGCTGACTAGCTGTGAGCTCAGGCACAGATTTGACCTCTCTGTCTTAGCCTTTTCCTTTGCACAATGGAGGGACTTCCGAGCCTGTCACTCAGGGTTGCTATGGGGAGGCCAGTGATGCTGCCCGGGGAAAGTTATTCCCCTTGCCAATTTGTGATGATGGTCAGTTCTCTCTGGACCAAAATACTTGATGGATGATGCCCGGTAGGTGCTGTCACCCCTGCACAGAAGGGCAGAGGCCAGTGCTCCCTGGGAAGGGAGGGGCTAGTCATCGCAGCCATTATGATATCTAGAGCCAGAGTGCCCCAAGCGTTACTTCTACCCATTTTTTTAACTGCTGGGTTGTTGCTGGAGTTTATTTCTTGCCAGGTCCAGCTCCAAATGAACACACAGGGATGCTAGATTAATTATAAAACTGTTGGCAGATGGCTAGGACTTCTTATTGGCTGGCTCCGTCTTAATTATCTTATCTTACCGGAGAATGCCTGGCGCGTCCTACCCTTCCAGTCTCTACATGGCGGCTCCTTGCGATTTCTCTCTGTCTTCCTTTCCCAGAATTCTCCTCATCTCCTAGCCCTGCCTGTCTTCCTGCCTCTATTGGCCAAACAGTGTTTTATTCATCAACCAATAAGAGAAACACATATACAGAAGGACGTCCCTGGTCACTGGGAGACCTGGGGGGGATGACTGTACTTCTTTGAACTTGCTCCCCTCCATGTGTGGCAGAAAGGACAATCTCTTCTTTGGGACTGTTGCCAGTCAAGGGCAAGGGTGTCAGCTGTCCAAGGTCCCCTGTCCCTGTGTCAGACGCCCTCACAGATGGCTCACAGTCAAGGCTACATGTTGGCCTGCTTTCATAAAGAACCTCATATCTACCTCAGAGGAACCGGTGGGAAAAGCAAGTCTCACAAGAAGCTGCCTATGATGACATATACCCTTAACCGGAATATTCCACATCTTTGTACACAGCCCAGTGACTGCCCCACTCTGCCTAGAAAGTCTCTTTCCAAAGTCATGAGGACAATGCTTCCCCCCCGCCCCCCCGGGACGGTTCTCAAACTTGTTCAGAGCAGAGTGCTCAGCAGGGCTGAGTCAGGCCATGTGTGGGGGCTGAAGACATGCTCTGCTGTCACACCTCTAGGCTGTTACATCACTGTCCCCAACGGACGTTAGTGAAGAGGAACAGCCATCAGAGAGTGGCCACCCTGCCGGAAAGGGGTAGAAGTTCTGAGCTGTGGTCTGGAGGACTCCGAGGTTAGGACAATCCCGGGAGGGAGTGTCCTTCAGGGCTTTCCTGGCCTTCCCTGCAGCTGGCCACACCCTGAGAGGAGGGGCATACGCTCTTTGTCATCCTTCATTCCAAAGCTGGCCTTCAGGTCCTGGAGTGGTGCTGGACAGAGAGCCCTATGCCTCTGGCTCACACCGGCCCTGCCCTCTCCACCTTGAGTTCTGTTTTGCACCCAGAGCCAAGCCTGCTCGACTCTCATTTTCTGCACTGACTTTGAATTTCAGCCGGAGGCGGATGCACTGTGAGACAGCAGCCCCAGACTGGCCAGCCACCGTGCCTGATGGGGAAGGTGACCCTGAGGCGTCCCTGCTATCCAGTCTTCCTCCAGGCTGACTTGGCTGCTAGATTAATGGTGTGTACAGGGAACCTGACGGCCATCACTCATTCTGCAAGTCACTTCCTCTGGTCACAGGCGGGGCCCTGTCTCAGGCTCTCCCTGCCTTGAGCCTCAGCCTCACCAGGTAACTGGACCCCTGCTTCTGTGAGCCTCAAATGGATATGTCTCTGCCTGGGGTTAGGGGCATCCGATAGTCCTTATTCCCCTTCCTAGGCAGCCACGCCAGGGTTAATTACCCAGTCCCCCCAGCCATGGAGATGCTTTTCTATTTCTCACTGCCTGGATGGATGCCTGAGGGCTTATTGATTATCCGATTCACATCTCCAAAGATGAAGTTTCAGCCTGGAATGAGATGAGGCGGATGGCCCTGGGTGCTATGAAGCTCCCTACAGCCCGTGCCCATCAGGGCAGTCCCACACCTGTGGTGGTCTCAGTCAGGACACAGGGCTTCTAGTGAGATCTCTTGCCCATGACAAGCAGTGGAGTGCTGTGCAGGAAGACTTGGTCAAACCTGGGCCCTACACGTTTCTCACAATCTCCCTGAGGTGCCAGGACCTCACCAGCTGCATTATGGGGTGATGGGTACATCTGTGCCGTTAGACAGTACTCTAGGGGGCATGTGCTTCCACTCAGTGTGTGCAGGGCAGGATTGTGTCGTCCTCACGTTGCAGATGAAGAGACTAAAGTCCTGAGACGTTCCTGCAGGCAGAAGGTGAAGTGGGACTAGCTTTGGGGTGGTGGGAAACTGAAGGACTTCATCCTAGCCTGGCTTGTAGTGTCGCCCTTACTGAATGATCAAGGACGATGGAGAGCTAGGCCCAGCAGAGAAGTTCCTTGAAGCTCACTTGTGTTTTCTGTAAACAGAGGCAGAAAGGCAAGGCTATCTGAGGAACCCAGGACTCTGGGCATTGTCAGGGACCTGACTCTAGAAGATTCTACAGTAATATTGCTTAGGGCCAGTGTTTATCTTGCTGTCCTTGCCTCCTGGATGAGGTTCCTAGGTGGCTGCTTGCTGACTGATGGATAGATGTTCCTAGGTGGCTGCTTGCTGACTGATGGATAGATGGTGAGGAGTTTGGGCGAACATTTGACCCCTTCCCAAGGGAGGTTCCTAGTCATGTGCCCAGGACTGTCTTTAGTCCCCCTAAGAGAATATACTTTTGTTAGTGACTTGCTTATAGGCTCTAGCAAAAAGGAAAAGGTGTACTCATTTTCTTTTATGAGTATGGTTGTTTTCCCTGTCTGAGTACCATGTGTGCTGTTCCCACAGAGGCCAAAAGAATGTAGAGATGTGCAGTAAAGACAGATTCAGATGAAGTAAAACCTAAAAGTTTTTTTTATAGAGATGTGCAGTAAAGACAGATTCAGATGAAGTAAAACCTAAAAGTTTTTTTAGTGTGTTAAAAAATATACATAGGCTGGGAGAGAAAAAAGAAGCATGATAGAGTGGGTTAAAAAGAAAAGTAAGGAAAAGGTAAAGATGTGGTGGCACACGCCTTTAATCCAGCACTCGGGAGGCAGAGGCAAACGGATCTCTGTGAGTTCAAGGCCAGCCTGGTGTACAGGGTGAGTTCAAGGGCAGCCAAAGATACACAGAGAAACCCTGTCTCAAATAAGGAAAAAAAAGTGAAATAAATAGAACAATAAGAAGTCATGTAAAGGCTGAAAATACACAGAGAGTCTGGACACTGCAAGCCATTGTGCTGTCTCTGAATGGTTTGACTGCTGAGGAAATAGCAACAACTGTTAAAAGAAAAGCTGCTGGATTAATCCAACTTATATATTTTTAAAATGCCTTGACTTCAAAATTTAAGTATAAGGATATGTTACTTTGGAAAAGAGATTTTGTTTATGTTTCCACAGAAAATGAAAAGCTGTGGATTCCTTCCTCCCAGACTAACATGGTTTGATGAAGCCAGACCCCCTGAAGCAGTGTCCCAGGTGATCCAACATTCAAAACAGCTGGGACAAGGCAGCCTTGCAGACCACTACAGCCAGGATTTCTGGGTCTTAGGATCCCCAAGACAGCGCCCCCTACCAGCAGGAAGCAGTTTGGAAAGAATGACACCCAAATCCCCAAATATTGTCTATAAATATTTGATTTCATTTAAATCTTGTTTATTATAAATGGTTATTGATTGCAGTCAAACTTCTTCTAAGAAAAAAGGGAGAAATGGTATAGGAATGAATACTTTGTTTTGGAATGGATTTTCATTTCTTGATACAAATTGAAGGTCAGTTTTGTTAATGTATATTTCTCCTCTTGTTTATGTATTGTGTTTGTATAGCTCATTTTAAAAAAAGTAATGTATAATTAAGTACAAATTATAGATAGTTACCTATAATAGTCAAAACTTATAGTTAGGTTAGTTTGGTTTTCTAGATACATAGAGATATATTTCTATATTTCAAATGGATAGGCATTCTTCAAACTTCTCAGAGACCTACAGAATATGGCATTTAAAATGGTTTAGGGTTTTTCATGACAGCGAGACACAACTTGTTATGGAGTTTGTTTCAATATGGCAAGACTAGCCATTTGGGCAAGAAACTGCTCTTTGCCTGGACCGTTTGTTTGACTGTCGCTGTATAAACTGGACATGCAGGACCCACAGGAAAGTGATTGCTGCACTTACAAAAAAGATGGACAGGCCATGCTGCAGGGCGGAGGGTTCATCAGCTTCCATGCCAGCTCTGTACGGGGGGAAGGGGGGTGTTGGCAGTCCCCAGGGTCAGTTTCAGGCTCCATGGCTCAGCAATCCTCCCTAGGCAGCAGCCGGTCCGTTGATCTCTGCCAGGACCCCACAGCTGGGGCCCCCAAGGAGCAGGGGACGGAGTGGCCTTTGGAGCTGGCTAGTGAGACCACATACTGCCTTGGTATGTGCACTCTTGACTCACCCTTGCTGGCCTGCCCTGCCCCCTCCCCCCTCTGCTGTGATGGATCAGAGTTTGGCCCGGATTCTGAACTTGACCAGAGAGCTATCAGCCACTTTGAGAAGGGCATCTTTTACTCTAACCATGTTTGCTCCAATTTGTTCCTAAAATGTGTCACTTGGTTTCAGGGCAGAGGAGAGCAGGCCATGGCTGTGCCTGCACTAGACTGACACACCTGGGAATAGTGGCCAGAGGAAGGAGGGGGCGGGCGTTCTCCAGGTCCTAGGGTGTGGGTAAAAGACCCATTGTTCCAGAAGGGGAATTAGCAGTTGGTGGTGAATGCACAGGAAAGATGTGACTCCACTCTGTGTCCTGATCTCCCCTCTATGAGGTGCTAAGAAAAGCAGTTTTTACAATGGCATTGCATGCTGGGATGACCTCTTCCGAGGGTAGGGCAGCTTGCAGAGATCTGTCAAGATCTGAGATGTGTGCACCTTTGTCTAAGCAAATTCATATCTAGGAGTTAAGTGTACAGATCTCTCTGTGTTCACACATGATGGCTTATGTGATGGCAGGGTTTAAATGAGTCCACAAGACCCAAGATAAATGATTAAGAGGCGTTTATTAGGGAAGCACTTACACAGTTAATAGTAAATAACCACCACAGTCTTCCTGCTCCTGAAGAAGCAGTCTCAGAAGTTCTGACTACTGTCCAAGAGAGCAAACTAACCTCTCCTCTTACAAGGGGGTCACATCAGCACTCCAAAAGCCACGCCCCTAGCCAATTAAGATGCCATTGCACTTCTGCACAAGTATGCTGGCCAGGGAATTGCTTAGGAAGGAAACACAGGTGCCCACCAAGAGGAGGTACCCCCATCCATTCCCGGTGCTCAGATAGAGGAGAGAGCACGATGCAGCGTGGAGAGAAAGAGGCAGGAATGTGAGTCTGGGATGGTCCTTGGTGTGTCCCCAGGTAAATGAGACACAGGTGGGACATGCTAGGACATGTCACGTTTGTGCTGAACACACACAGGCAGCCCATCTCCAGGACTGTGGAGAGCCTCCTCTTTTCTTGTCCATGTTGGTTCTGCTCCTTTGTGTGTACATCACCTGCTTAAAACAGATAATGAGCCCACCACACGCTCTGCCTGTGTTTCCTTGTGGCAAACAAAAGATCTAATTACCTGCCCCACTCCAAATATTTTGAATTGCACTCCAGGCTGAAGAGTGTGGATTCTGATGCTTTGCTACACAAAGAGCTGTAGCCTGCTGGCTCTGAGGTTTGTCGTGAGCAGGTGGCAGGGGGGTTTCCTGCGCTTCCCTTCAGGAGGGTTTCTGTGTGGAATGTGGGACTCAGGCAGGAGGATTCCAGAAACCCAGAGCATATGACTGAAGCCTAGAGTGGGATGGGAGAGACAGGGTCTGACTCGTCATTTTAGAGGCGTGTTGCGTCAAGACACCATATCCAAGGCGTGATGGCCGTTCGTGGTTGTGAACTTGGCTATGTCTGGAATTAACTAAAACACGAGTGGCTGAAAACTCATGTGAAGGGTTTTTTCTGGAAGCTTGCTCTCTCTGCCTGCTTGCCCTCACCATCACCAGCAAATCCACTCCTTCACTGGCACTGGAGTCTAGTTCCTTGGGATTCCAGCATCTACTGAAGACCACAGCTGAGACATCCAGAACAACTACTTGGTTCTTGCACTTTTCATTGGTAGACAGCCATGGGTGGACTAGTTGGATCACAGCCTGTAAGCCACCCTATAAATTACACACACACACACACACACACACACACACACACACACACACACACACACAGAGTTCTATCAGTTCAAGTCCTCAAGAGAACCTTGACTAATATACCAGGCAGCTTATAGGAGAGAAAGTTTATTTGAGCCTATGGCTCCTGAGGGGTTAGAGTTCGTCATGGCAGACGGTTGTGGCAGCAAGTGATGGGCATGACAGCAGGTTCACCAAGCTGAGGGCTCACACCCTGGACTATGAGCGAGAAACAGAGTGAGCTGCAAACAAGCCTGGGCTTTCACTATCAAAGCCCAGTGCCACGCTTCCCCCAGGGCTACGGAAACCTTCCCAGACAGCACCGCCAACGAGAGGCAAGTGTTCACGTGCTTGCAATTATGGAGGCTTTTCCCAGTCAGCCTAGCACTGGGGGTTCAGCGCACAGCTCCTCACGTGGTGGTGGGAGCTTGCGGAAGGGGATGTGGTTTGGAAGCAGAGAAAGACGCCAGTCAGTGCAAGGCGTGCCCTTCAGAGACGGCTCCTCCAGCTGAGCCTGGCTCCTTCAAGTTCCCATCATTTCAGACAGTGCCACCAACTTGGGATCACAGCCCTAGCACTTGGACATGTGGGGACATTCATATTCTAGTTATAACAGAGATCCTCGTGAGCACAGGGCTTGCTCCTTCTTGTCTGACTGATGTCCTCTGATAGTGTCCCCAGCACACAGGGGACACACAGTAAGGTTTTTTCTTTTCTTTCCTTCCTTTTTTCTTCTCTCTCTCTCTCTCTCCCTCCCTCCTTCCCTCCCTCCCTTCTTTCTTTCTTTCGGGTCAATTATGTATTTCATTAAGAGTTCTACCTCCCTTTCCACAAACCTCCTCTGGGTTACCTTAGGGGATCAAGGTCCCTGAACCATATCCATGTAGCTCCCACCTACAATAAGGCTAAAACTGGTGGGGAGAGGAAGGCCGTGGCCAAACACAGCACGGTGGCGAACGGGTCCACACATCCTGATGAGAACTGGAGGAGCCGGTAACAGATGCCCTCTTTGGATGACTGGTCAGTTATTTTACTGTATTGGGGTTGAACCGAGGCCTCACACACGCTAGGCAAGCACCCTGCCCCTGTGCTGTATCTCCATCTCCTGATTTGAAATATTTAAACCAACCCTCTGCCTTCTGCTTGGGGTTTGAGGTATGAACAGCTGATGCTCCAGACTCCTGCCACCACATCTTCACCCTGGTCACAGACTCCCAGTCTCTGAAACCGTAAACTATGAGGCCCTTTCTTCTGTGGTTGCCCTGGTCAGGTTGCAGAGCAACAGAAACAGACAATGCGAAATACTTCTTCCTTCAGTTGCGTTGGCCAAGGATTCTGTCTCAGTGACTGGAGAAGCTGCTGGTACACTCTGGTTCCTGGCTCCCACTGGCTCCCACTGGTTCACACTGGCTCCCACTGGTTCACACTGGCTCCTACTGGTTCACACTGGTTCACACTGGCTCCCACTGGTTCACACTGGTTCACAGTGGTTCACACTGGCTCACACCGATTCCCACTGGCTCCCACTGGCTCCCACTGGTTTACACTGGCTCACACTGCCTCACACTGGGCACAAGGTGGTACTTGGACTCTGGCACCTTCGTTATGAAGGTGGAGTTTCCACCAGGGCCAGCTGCTGCTACATCTCCACTTTCTGTTCTGTCTCCCCACGCTATAGCTATCCCCCTCATGAACCACATCCTTGTAAATTTCCTAACCCTTGAATTACATTTCTGTCATCTGCCCATTCGCCATTTTATCTCCTGCCAATAAAGAAAAGGTCAAAGTCAGTAATCCCCAATTTCAAAAGTACTCAATCACTGCTGATAAATAGAAACCCTTTCTCCAAAAAGGCAAAATGCTGACATTAAAATGGGGGAAATATTGTCGGAAACTTTTAAGAGGGCAGTGACCTTCCAATTGGACCTGCTCTTTGTTGAGCAATCAAACGACACAATTATATCTCTCCTGAACTTTCCCGGTGTTGGGTCTTAATGCTTTTTAAAGGTTTGTCTTTGCATGCAGAACAGCTTCACACCGCTACACGCCCCCCTCCCCCATGCAGTGAGAGTCCTGGGAAGGAGCAAGTCACTTCTGCAGACCCAGGTGACTCCCACATCACAGAAAGCTCTTCCTAGAAATGATGGGAAGGGTGTAGAGGCCGTGGTGGAGGCCGAGCATGTGTTCGCCAGGAGAGCGGATTCTGTCCAGTGCCAGTGAGCCACCCCGCTGGCTCTCCTGTTTGTTCAGTACTGTGTCTTCTGTACCTTCTGCCTCTTATACACACGGAGGGTGGACAGACAGACAGCAGTGGGTGAGGATGGACAGACAGCACTGGGTGAGGATGGACAGACAGCACTGGGTGAGGATGGACAGACAGCACTGGGTGAGGATGGACAGACAGCACTGGGTGAGGATGGACAGACAGCACTGGGTGAGGATGGACAGACAGCAGCACAGAGTAAGGATGGACAAACAGCAGTGGGTGAGGGTGGACAGACAGCACTGGGTGAGGATGGACAGACAGCACTGGGTGAGGATGGACAGACAGCACTGGGTGAGGATGGACAGACAGCAGTGGGTGAGGATGGACAGACAGCACTGGGTGAGGATGGACAGACAGCACTGGGTGAGGATGGACAGACAGCACTGGGTGAGGATGGACAGACAGCAGCACAGAGTAAGGATGGACAAACAGCACTGGGTGAGGATGGACAGACAGCACTGGGTGAGGATGGACAGACAGCACTGGGTGAGGATGGACAGACAGCAGTGGGTGAGGATGGACAGATAGCACTGGGTGAGGATGGACAGACAGCACTGGGTGAGGATGGACAGACAGCACTGGGTGAGGGTGGACAGACAGCACTGGGTGAGGATGGACAGACAGCACTGGGTGAGGATGGATGGACAGCCCAGTGTGAGGATGGACAGACAGCAGCACAGGGTAAGGATGGAAGAAGATTCTGGAATCAGGCACCATGATGGGCAGGTGGGCAGGGAGCCACCCGTCTGCTGTGTTCTCTGCCTGTCTTCTCCCTGGTCACTCCTAAGAAGCCTAGAGGTTCCTCAAGGACAGGCATCATTGAACATCATGATAATCGCATGTTCCTGGAAGTTGACTCTGGAAAATACTCCCTGACTGTGACATGTCACTCTTGCCTTGGTCTGGATTGGTGGTGAAGTGGGGGATTGGGTGGGGGTGGGGTGAGGTAGAATGGGGAAGCTTGAGGGTCCAGCCTGAGGTCTACCCTTGTCAACCATAGCACCCCCTTCAGATCACTTACATCCTGGCCGTAGAAGTGTCTGTCATGTGCTCCAAAACCATCAACACCGCAGATGTCGTATGATCTTGTGCTATATGATCTACAGCTTTGCTGTGCTGAGGGCAGGCAGGGAGCTGGGGCCTCACCAACACCTCAGGGAACAGATTCACAAAGTGTGCCCAGGTTCCGAGAGAGGGTTCTTGTGGTGACAGAACATTGATCTACCTCAGGGTGGCGATCAGGGTGTGTGTGCATTGTGAAATTGCATGGATCTGCACATGTGTGTAAAGAGATACACTCTCGTTTGCATGCATGAGAGACACACGCAGACTCACATATACTGATGCACATAGATATGTCAACAGGTGCATTATAAGGCTTGTGTAAACTTGTGTGAATGCAGATACCCTTGTGTGGGGACATAGCTAACAACGCACACTTAGAAACATAGACTCAGAGACACGCACATGTACACACAGATGCACCACAGACATGTGCAAGACACATCTCTGTGTGTGTGCGTGCAGACACACACAAACACACAGACACTCACTGGCCTACACCAACACAAACCCCCACCCAAAGACACACAAGCACAGACCTCTAAGAACACATACATAGACATTCTAGTGTGTGGAGAACACTGTGGAGTGTGTCCATATCTGCTTCTGGCGTGGCTTTTGCAATGCAGTTTTCAGAGATGCTTCGACTGGGTGTCAGCTGAATGTGTGGACATCTCCATACCACTTCTGCAACCTGGCCTAGCCAGCCAATGTGTGAAATACACACACACACACACACACACACACACACACAACACACACACAACACATATATACACACCACACAGACACACACACCACACACAGACACACACACACACAGACACACACACCATACCACACACACAACACACACCACATACCACACCCACACACACTCACACACACACCACACCCCACACACATACTCACACACACACACACACACCACAATACACCACACACACACACCACAAATACACCACACACACACTCACACACACCACACACCACACACACACACACCACACCACACATACACCACATACTACACACACACACACACTACACACAGACACACAGAACACAGACACACAGACACACAGACACACACACATAATCTAGGGGCTTGAGGGATGGCACAGTGGTTAAGGGCACTGAATGATCGCCCAGAGGACCCAGGGTTAGCTCTTATCTCTCACATCAAGGCATGCACAACTGCCTGACTCCAGTTCCAGGGGATGTGACAGCCTCTGCTGGCCTCCAAGGTCACTTGGAGACACATATGCTGTGACACACACACACACACTCCTGAAATAATAAATAAATAAATCTTTAACACATATAATCTAATAGTTCACTATTTAATATGTTTAAAAACAGTACACTGATTTCAATTGAATTTAAATGATATTAAATTACATTTAATTCAATATAGCAAATTAATATAAGGATAGTGGTTAAACAATCACCTGCAGGTAGCTTAAATGTTTGAGTCACACACTGGTAAAGCTTTTAGTGATGTGTGTCCCTATTTATAAAAATATAAGTGATGTTGGTGAGACGCAGGCTTGCTGCCAAGCCTGAGGACTCGAGTTTCATCTTGGGGACTCACATGGTAGAAGATAATAGACCCCTCCAACTCACCCTCTGACCTTCACCTGCATGTCACACTAAGGACATGAGAGCTGACAGTGCGTGTGCACGCTCACACGCATACACAGCTGAGTGTGTGGACATCTCCATACCACTTCTGCAACACACATTCACACACACGTATTGAAAAATTAAAATCACAAGTGAGCAAGCAGGAAATAGGAAGATGGCGTCTATCTGTAGGAGCTAGGGTGGAGGGGTCAGGTGTTGGGGAAAGTGAGCCAGGGAAGGGGGGTCAAGGCGAGGTCAAGGCGAGGTCAAGGCAAGGCAGGACCCTTGCAGTGTGATATTGCACCTCTGTCTTCCCTCGCGGTTCTGTTTGTGGACGTTTATTCTCACCTGTACGTGGACCTTGCAGAAGAACTTTCAGCTGGGGAATGGAAGGTGACACCCGGGGGTAGAGTCTCACATCCTGGGGACAGTCCTCAGCACACACCCCACGCAGCCCGGGTTTGGGACAGGAAGGGGCGCATTGGATCCTTGGGGCCCTCCCCTCCCTTTCCCAGCATCCCTGGCCCTTCTTTGCACTTTGAATACTAGCCCCGAGGGGAATGTACGGGGTGTTTAGATAGCCAGATGCTTAAAAACTGTGTTGAAACTACCTATAAACCACAGATTACACAGGGAGGCATTTTATGTCTTGTTTACTTTACAGCTGTTCTACATGGGAACATAAAACTCACTGGGAAGTCCCTGTTCCTGCCACTGTTGTCATTTTGCTGGCAGAATGGCTCCACTCATGTGTTTACAGAGGGCCCTGCCCCAGTATGACATAGGAAGGGGCCAGTGGCTGCCTGTTGGCACTTAGTGGCGGCCCAGCTGGGAGAAGGCCAGTCTTCTATAGCACCGAACACCCCTCTTCCTCGGGGATGCTGTTTCTTTCTCCTTCCTCCTGCCCAGGATGGAGGTGGGGATTGACAGCTGACAGCATGATCTCTGAAACCAGGATTCTGGAATGATGCAGATGATTCTTCCCGGGAGGAGGTCCAGCCGGAAACTCAAGGTTTGGGATCATGATGGAAGGCCTCTTGCCACTCAACCTTGGACCTCAGGCATCACTGAACGGCTGGGCCTGGCTTTCAGCAAATGGACCAGTGTGGTGATAGGTTATTTATGATTTATTAAAGCTTGCCTGAGGATTCAGAAAGCAAAGTCGGCCACAAGCCACAGCAGCCAGCAGCTAGAAGGTAGTGGTACACACCTTTAATCTTAGGACTCAGGGTTAAGAGGAAGATGAAACTCTGAGAGTCCAAGGCCATTCAGATCTACACCTTTAGTCTCAGGACTCATGCGAGGTATGTAAGACAGGGGCAAAGGAAGAAAGTCATTCCCATACATGTACAATGTGAACCCCAGTGTACATCCCAGCACCCTTTCTTGCCCTCACTTCCAAAGTAGCCCTCCTATCTTAAAATCATAAATTCTAAATTTTGCATTTGGGAAGAGGGACTCTCCAGATTAAGGAGAGCTAAATTAGATGCTGTCCTGCCCAATCCTCTGTTGCCCACAGCCAACAGTATAATCAACACATCTATTAGTGTACAGGTCTCTCTCTTCCTCCTCTCCCCTTTTTTTTGTGTGCATGTGTGCATGTTCATGTATGTGGAGAACAGAGGTCAACATTAGTGTCTTCCTTGATGAGTCTTCATCTTAGGATTTTAAAAAAGTGTTTTTTATATTGTTTTATTTATTTGTATCTTATGTGCATTGGCGTTTTGCCTGCAAGCAAGCCTGTGTGAGGGTGTTGGATCCTAGAGTTACAGACAGTTGTGAGCTGCCATGTGGTTGCTGGGAATTGAACCCAGGTCCTCCAGAAGAGCAGTCAGTGCTCTTAACCACTGAGCCACCCCTCCAGAACCCATCTTAGGTTTTTGAAGACAAACTCTGTCATGGAACTGGGAGCTTGCCAGTTTGGCCTGACTTGTTGACCATGAGTCCAAGGAGTCTTCTTGTGACTGCTGTCATGATTCTGGGGTTGCAGACATGTGTAAACATGCTCAGCTTTTCACATGGATTTGGGGATCCCAAATTCAGGTCCCCATGGTTGTACGGTAGACACCCGACTAACTAAGTTGCCTCTCCAGCTTCCAGACCTTTCCTAACATGGGACAATGGACCCAATTCCTGACTGCATTTGCTTATTGAAGAATATGCTGCCAGGAAGGATACCACAACTTGGGCTTTTTAAATGGAATAGAATTCAGACAAATAAAAATAAGTGATATGATTTGCTTTATAACTTCTTTTCTTGGAAACACAAATGTACCAAACACAGAAGTGAGTTGTTCTATTGGAGGTAGTGGCAAGAGTCCAAGTGTCCAACCCTGGGCACTGACGTGGTTCCGAAGCAACTGTCCATCCCATTGCTGCTCTTGGAGCGAAAACTGAGTGACCATTCTGGGTTGCAGCGTTCTAGCTGGCCAAGACTTCCCATCAGCGTTTACAGCCCAGTTTATTCATTTAACTAACATTTTCCTGGGCATCCACCATATGCCAGGACTTGTTAGGTATTTGGGACATGGCAATAAATGAGAAAAACGAAGTCAAGATTTTATAGATCTGTGGTCTGAGGGAGCAGTGGGGACATATTGGTACTGTGCCATGTGCAGGGCAGGAGATGCAAGGTTTGGGCTAGAACTGCAGGTGTGGGAAGCCATGTCCTCATTGGTTCATGTATGTGGATCGAATGCTACTCTTGCCTCTCAGGCTCTCACTTTTTTTTCTGCCTGGAAAGAGGCCCTCAAATGTGCTAGGATTCCTGAGATGCTCAAGCTGGGAGGGGTCTGGCAGAGGCAGAAAATTCAGCAAGGGACATTGGGCTCCTCAGGATGGTTGTAGGCAGACAATTAAGCTCCAGACTAAGACTCAGAGTCATCTACAGGGGGGCACTGCATCCTTGACATTGACACAAGAACAACCTTGGGACATTATTCAGCATCCCAAGAGCCTGGCAAAGAGGTCAAGAGCCTTCCACAGCCCACTCCGTCCTTTATCCTCAGCGGAGCCTCTCAGGACCACGGACAGCTCCAGCAAGGCTGGAGAGTCAGTGTGGACTGGCCCAGACCATCGCCATGCCTTCCTCCTGTGTGCAGAATTTAGACTTTGGAAAGGCAGTGAAAGGCAGAGTGTTCGGAAGTGGTCATGAGGGATGGTCAGGACTGAGGTACACGTGTGAAGATGCCAAAATGAAACCCATTCTGCATATTCGTGTGTGCAGGCACGTTGGGCATGGGGGGGGGTCAAAGGTCAACTCAAGTGTTGTTCTCCAGGCATCACATACATTGTTTTTTGAGACAGGCTACCTTGTTGGTTTGGAGCATGTCAAGTAAGCTTCCTGCCTCCGCCACACTTATTTCTGTCTGTCTATCTTTGTGTGTGTGTGTGTGTGTGTGTGTGTGTGTGTGTGTGTGTGTGTGTGAGTGTATGCTTCACAGCTCATGCATGAGATGGGATAACAACTTTCCAGAGTTAATTCTCTCCTTCTAACATGTGTCTCCTTGGGATCAGTTTTGGCAACAAATGCTTTTATCTTGTACATCACCTACAGTAATGAAGAAAAGCCAGGTGTCTTAGTCAGGGTTTCTATTGAGGTTGGAATGAGACTGGTCCCCACAGGTTCATACATTTGAATGCTTAGTCACCAGGGAGTGGAGCTCTTTGATAGGATTTGAAGGATTAGGAGGTGAGGCCTTGCTGGAGGAAGTATGTCACTGTGGTGGGTTTTGAGGTTTCAAAAGCCCATGCTAGGCCAAGTTCTCTCCTTCTTGGCCTGCAGATCAAGACGAGGCTCTCAGATACTGCTCCCTTGCCAGGCTCCCCACCATGATGATAAGGGATCAAGCCTCTGAAAGCATAAGCAAGGCCCCCAATCAAATGCTTTCTTTTCTAGGAGTTGCCTTGTCATGGTGCCTCTTCACAGGAATAGAACAGGGTCTGAGACTGTGATAAACACATCGTTTATAGCTCTACACCACAGTCTCCCACTGAGAGGTCAGGGAAGCAGCTCACGCAGGGCAGAAACGGGATCAGAGGCCATGCAGGAGTGTCACTTGCTGACTTGCTCCTTCTGTCTTGCTCAGGCTGCCTTCTTTTGCCACCCAGGACCACCTGCCCAGGGGTGGCACAACTCACAGTGGACGGGTCCTGTCACATCAATCTTTAATCAAGAAAATGCAACCACAGGCTTGGCCACAGACCGATCCAGGGGGGGCATTTTTCAAATGAGACCCCCCTCTTCCCAAATGACTCTAGTTTGTGCCAAGTTGACATAAAACTGGTCCGCAACCCAGCAAAGCATGTTTTCTTAGGGAAACAAGGCATGGGGGGGGGGGATGGCCACGGGAAGCCGTGTGTACTTGGACGACACAGATCCCACATGATGGAAGTGTTCGTGATTAAACAGATAAACACAATAATCTGAGAGCAATGTTTTAAAAAACCAAAAAGAGTCCCCTTAATTGAAGTATAACCAGCAAATCCTAAGACACATGCACTTCAGATGTACCTCACATCTCCACCAGATCCTCATGTTGAACTCCTCACACCCAGCATCGCAGAATATGCCCGTGTTTGGAGACAAAGTCCTTAAAGAGGTCTCCCTGGTTGCTATGAGGTCGTATGGTTGGACCTCATGGAATCTTGCTGTCCTCATCAAACGTGGAGATGAGAGCCAATACTCGCAGGGAAAGAAGATGATGTGAGGGTACAAGAGAGAAGAAATTTGTCAGTAACCCCAGAGAGAAGACCAACCAGCAACACTTGATCTTTTGAAAAAAATTTATCTTAATTATGTGTATTTGTGTGTGTCTGCATAAGTTCGTGTTGTATGTGCATTCAGATGCCTGCAAAAGGCAGAAGAGGCACACGTGCATACATGTATGTGCGCGAATGCACAATAACTAAGTGTAATTAATGAAAGTAAAGGGCACTGGCCCTTTAGACCTACTTTGGTAATGTGATGCGTTAGCCCTCATTCATCTGGTAACTCACTAACACAGCACATCTGTGGTGGTTTGGAAGAAAATGGCCCCCACAGGGAGTGGCAATATTAGGAGGCGTGGCTTTGTTGTAGTGGGTGTGGCCTTGTTGGAGGAAGTGTGTCACTGTGGGGGTGGGCTCTGAGGTCTCAGATATGCCTGCATGCTAACATATTGCACCATGATGATAAAGGACTGAACATCTGAAAATGTAAGCCACCCCAATTAAATGTTGTTTTGTTTTTTTTTCTCTGAGAGTTGCGGAAGTCATGGTGTTTCTTCATAGCAACAGAAACCCTAATTAAGACAGCTCTTTCCAATTACTGTGTGTATGTGTGTCTGCAGAGGATAGTCTTGGATATTACTCCTTAGGTGCTGCCCACATTTCTGTTTGAGACAGGGTTTCTCGTTGGTCTGGAGCTTCATTCACCAAGCAGGTTTGACTGATGTCCAGCGATCTCCCGGAACCCTCTGTCTCTGCCTCCCACTTCTCCTCTGGAAGGATTACAGGCATGTGTTATGATGCCTGGATCTTTATGTTTTTGCTGGGGATCTGAACTCAGGTCATCATTGCTGTTGAGGCAATTGCTTCTCCAACTAAAGCCATCTCCCTATCCCTTAGGACTTCCTTGGTTTCCCTCAGAGATGTTTTGTAGTTTGCGTGAAGACATCAGATATATTTTAGAAGTTTTATCCTAAAGTATTTTTTTTATTGCCATGGCTAAGGGCATTGTTTTTCTGTTTCAATTCCAAGTTTTCTTGGCCACTCCTATGCAGAAACACAATTAACTTTTAAAAATTGATCTCCGGTGACCTTGTTAAGCTCACGTGTCTGCCTGAAGCACCTGTAGCCTTACAGTGGTCTCATTCCCCCCACCAGGGACTAGCTTGTTCTCTGTTTTTCTGCTTGATTCAGTCTGGCCGGAGCTTGATCAGTTGTATTGTTTTCCTAAAGATCAGCTTCCACCCCCTCCTTTCTCCAGCGACTGACTCTCATTCCCGTTGTTCCTTTTCTGCTTACTTGGGCTTTACCTCCTCTTCTCTTATGAGCTCATTAAGATGGACCCCAAACCACGGACGTATGTGGAAGCTGGGCTAATTACTCCCACAGACCAGCACAAGTCCCTTCTGCGTCTTTTCCCAAGGTCCCTTGAATGGTGGGTTCACCATCCAGTTGGCGTGTACGGCTGACATCTTCACTTCCTATGTCTGGAGTGGACTCCATTCCTTTAGGTCTCACAGTGGCCTCTGTGGTCTCTGGTCACTCCTTACACACGTGCACTGACTTGGTACTTTTGGGGACCATCTGCAACTCCAAAACACTCTTGTGTGTGCTCTCTGCCTCAGTCTCCCCAAACTCTGAGCAGAGCCAGAGTTTCAGGGAGTCCTCTGTGCTGTGCCTAGAAACCAGATGCGGTCAGATAAGCATTGCAGGGTGCATCTCCCATGTCTCAAGGATCTTTGGTTATCACTGTCCCAACCAGGTCTTGAGCATTGTTTTGGGGAGTCCTGGGGACCTGTGCATGCCGGGCACATGCTGTGCCTGCCTCCCTGCCACAGTCTCTCCTCTCGGGCTTTTGTTTATTCGCCATCTTTCTGCACCAATCCCAGGACTGTTCATTTCCTCATGACAATCTTTTCTACTTCTCTGGAATATGTGTTTGTGTGTGCACCCCGAGAAGAACATCATCACTCTCTTTCCTCTCCTCTCTCCTCTCCTCTCTCTCTGTCTCTCTCTCTCCCCGTCTCCTGAGAAAGGCAAGTCTAGCCTCTTTGCCTCAGATTCATTTTGCACAAAGACAGTTTCTTCATCATTCATTGGTTGGGGAAGATTAGGCTAGCACAAGCTGGGTTTCATATGTGCATATAACTCAAGGCCATGCTTTGGGGGATCCCCAGAGCCCAAGAGCAGAGAGGCAGCTGTGGAGTGGACTGCAACACTTGGGCCCTATGAAGGGACATGCCACTTTTTGTTTCCAGCCCCTCAAGGGGCGCCTGGTGGTACCTGATTTAGTCATCATTTCTCAACCTTCCTGTGTTGGTCAAGCGGATGCTCCATGACCCATTCATTGAGTATGACGAAGTGATGGTGTGGTTAGTGTGCATCCCTCTTCCCTCTGTCTCCCTGGAGTGATGGATGCCATCCCTGGTCCATGCATGTCAACCACATAAAGCAGGCTTAGTGACATAGTTGCATTTGCCTGCTGACACAAACAGCCGATCCCGTGTTCCATCTGCTCCAAGCCTGGCTCCCTGGGTGCCAAGGCAGTCCTGAACATCTGACAGCATGTCTGCCCTGGATGTTGTGTGGACAAATGTCATTTATGCTCCTGAAAGGGTTTTCTGTGCTGCACTTAAGGACGTTTATGGGTTAGTGGTGACATTTCCATTTTAATTTGCTAATTATTATTGGTGAAATTGAGAGGCGACTCTAGATTTATTGGCATTTCACAGTCTGTTGTGCCCCATGTACAGCTGTGAATCTTAACAGCCAAGAGCGTAACCTTCCCTGCATGGTGCATATTAACCTCAGCTTTGGGGGGGCATTGGCTGCCCTGCCTGGTGCATGTTAGCCTGCTTAGCTTTGCGGGAGCAATGGCTGCTTTGCATGGCTTAGCTCCTGAAGCTGGGGCTGCATTAGGGAAGGGATACTGTCTGTCAATCAAGCTCTCCACCTCTTCAGGGAACTAGATTCCTTCTTGGAACACCAGGCAGGTGTGGGTGGAGCTTGGCTGCCAGGAAGTTAGGCACTACAAGGAAAGAAAAGGAGTTCTCAGTGTCTCTATTGTTACTAGTGACATAATAGATCAGTGCCTCTCAGCCATGTTACACACACACACAATGCACACACATAGGCACATACATACACACATGTTTATATACATGTGTACACACATATACTCACACATATATGCTCACACACATGCACATTTACCACCCACACATGTTCACACAATGTACATGCACATGTATATACATATATACATACATACACAGACATGTATATGCATATATACACATGCACAAACATATGCACACATACATATGTAAACATATACACAAGGGCACACACATATACACATGCACACACATATGCACACACACACACACACACTTCCCTTAGAACCATGCATTTGAACGTTTTTCACAGCACCATTCCCTATGCTGATGAATGTCTTGCTCTGCCCACTGTTTGATAAGCGCAGACTCTTTCTCCTCAATACACATCACAAATTCCTCAAAGACGGGGTGATGCCTGCCTCCCATCCTCATGCTCAATAACAAGGGTCTGGACAGCAGGCGGTGTGAGTGCTTTGATAAGGAACAAACTGGGCTCCCCTGTCCCCAACTATTTACAAGCCCAGAAATCAATGGCAACTGCAGAAAAAGTCTTTGATAAATTACAGCAATTGAAGAAACATGGCAGTTATTAGAAATTAGGCTTAGCAGGCCATAATAACACAGGAGCCATGTAGATCATAATAGTAAACGCAAAGGCAGCTTGACAAAACAGTCCATGATGCTCCGGGGCCAGGTGTGTGACAATTTACTCACTCATTTATACTCCACCTTGCTCCAAGGATGAGCATAAATGGTGCAGTTGTGTTTGAAGTCGCACAGAGCTGAGGAGTCCAAATCGACACACACTTCCTTACCTGCAGCCTCAGGGAGAGGGCAGCATTGGCCTTTTGGGTGAGGCTTCACTGTCCACAGACACAAGACAGCTGAGGACATCTGGAGTCCTGTGTCTGCCTGGGGGACCTTGAGAGTCGAAGGTTGTCCACTGTGATGATGCCTCTTGATCTCTGCAGCAAGAGGGTTTGTGTCCCTGGGAGCCTGTACCCCATCTTGGCCCTGTCCTGTGTCACTTATGGGTGCTTCTCCAGAGAGGTCTGGCTGACCATGATCATGGCACTTAGGGGGAAGGACATGGACTTCTGATTACTTTTTCCTTTTCCATTTTTTTTTGTGCAGTATGCATGTGTGTTTGTGCATATTTTTGCATGCGTGTGGGTATACATGTATGTGATTGTGTTGCATGTAGAGGCCAGAGATTGATGTTGAGGATCACCCTCCATCACTCTTCCTCCTTATTGACTGAGGCAGGGTCTCTCAATCAGTGCCAGAGCTCACTCATAAGTAGTCTTGCTATAGTCACCTTGCTCCTCGGACCCTTTATCTCAGTCATTGGAGGCTGGAAATAGAGATGAGCCGTCACACCCACATGCACAGCCAGACCCCGCCCCATACATCCCTGCACAGGGTCTCTCCTTGTTGCTTCACAGAAGCACCACAACTCTCTCTGTGGGCGTGGATCCTTGGACAGTCAGCAATGAGTGAGCTCCACTCCACACTTCCCTGGGGTGAAGCAACAGATTCATTTCTCATTGAGAATCTTGAGGGTCACATGGGTGTTGCGTCCACTGGAGGTTTGTCTCAGTCTGTGTTTGCTGCTGTAACCATAGACTCCAGACAGGTGAGCTGATAAACAACAACCATTGCTTTTGCAATCCAGGAGTTTGCAAGTCCAAGTTCAAGGCACTGACTGGTCCCAGGTCAGGTGAGGGGCCTGGCTGCTGCTTCTGAGGTACAGGCTCCTAATGGGGGCTGTCCTTCTGTAGATAAGTGTTATAAGCACTTTCCCGCCAGCCTGGTCCCAGAGCCGTGTCAGCCCCAACTAACACACAGAGACACTGTATTAGTTATGAAACTGTTGGCCAATGGCTAGAGATTCTTATTGGCTAGCTTTGTCTTAAATATTAACTCATTTCTATCAATCTAAGTGTTTCCATGTGGTCTTATCTTACCAGAGAAAGGGTCTGGACCTCTTATTCCTCTTGGTCCTACATTTCTACTCTTCTCCACTACAACTCCCAGAATCCTCCTTGTCTCCTAGTCCCACCTATCTTGCCTTCCTATTTTCCAACAGTACTTTATTCATTAACCAATAAGAGAAACATATTAACAAAATGACATATCCCATCCTCTCTCTCTCTCTCTCTCTCTCTCTCTCTCTCTCTCTCTCTGAGACAGGGTTTCTCTGTATTGCTTTGGATCCTGTCCTGGAACTAGCTTTGTAGACCAGGCTGGCCTCGAACTCACAGAAATCTGCCTGCCTCTGCCTCCCAAGTGCTGGGATTAAAGGCATGTACCACCAATGCTTGGCTATATTTCTCTTATTGGTTGATGAATAAAACACTGTTTGGCCAATATCCAGTAGAGGTAAGAAGATAGGCAGGGGCTAGGAGAAGAGGAGAATTCTGGGAAACGTGGGCAGAGGGAGCCTGCTGGAGAAAGTTGCTATGTAGACCACAAAGGAGTAGCAGGTCTGGACATTTCTCCGGTAAGATGAGGCCACGCAGAAATACTTAGATTAATAGACATGTGTGAAAAATTAAGACAGGGTTAGCCAATAATAAGCCCCAGTCATCGGCCAACAATTTTATAATTAATATAGTGTTCACATGTTTATTTGGGGCTGAGAAGAGCGGCAGGACCTGGCAGGACAAGAAAAAACAGCACAGACCCCTCTCCTGAGATGTCCTCAGAGGGCAGAAGGAAGAGGGAGGTGGAAAGGTGTAACAAGTTTGGTTTTTCTGCCCGCCACCGCTGGTCTTGTCCCGCCGCCATGCCGCCAAATAACACACAGAGACTCTGTATTTGATATTATCCTGTTGGCCAGTTACTAGTTTCTTATCGGCTAGCTCTATCTTAATTATTAACCCATTTCTGCTGATCTATGTATTTCTCTTACCGGGGAGCCGGCGGCATACTGCTTTCTTCAGACTCTCCATCTTGACTCCTCCTTACTCCTTCCTATTTCCTCCTTGTCTCCTAGTCCCTCCTATCTTCCTTTCCTATTGGCCAACAGTGCTTTATTATTAACCAGTATGAGAAACATATACAGAATGACATCTCCCATCAGAAAGGCCCAGTAGTCCCCGGACTCCCTTCACAAGGTCTGCAGGGCTGCACCGGGACAGGTTGTCCGTGAGCTGTGTGCAGCCTGAGTTCTTGAGGTGCTGGAGGGAAGAGGGCAGGCAGAGAGCAAAGCATGCAGAGAGGTGGCCCGGGAGCAGGCGCAGACACGGCTGTTTATTCAGGCCCCGCTCCGTTCCTGAGCCCTGCAGTGGTTCTACACTCGTCCTGAAGTGCGTGCGTACTGGACATTGTGAGGTTTCAATTTGGAAGAAACCAGCGCCTTTCTCAAGAGACCTCTCATCTATTCCTTCTGAGGCGTCCAGAGTCCCGCAGGGCAGGATGGGGCCTTACGGGGTGGGGCCTATGGGGAGGGGCATGGGCAGGGCCATCAGGGCTGGGCCAGCGGGACTTACACCTTACCCAGAGTTCCCTAGGAGGCCCTAATAGTCTCCAGTGTGCCCCACATGGGGTTGCAGTCCCAGACACCCAGAAGACTTCGTGGAGGCCGTAAAGGATCAAGAGCACCTCGGGGGTGGAAAGGGTCCGTTTCACTTTACGGGTCCACAGTACATCCCAGGCATTATGTCCTCTGAGGAAGGCAGGCAGGAAGCAGAGGCAGAAGTCCAGAGGCAGGATCGCGAGGAGCGCTGCTAACAGCTATCCCCTTCATGGCTTGCCCAGCCTGCTTTCTTATTCCATCCAGGACCACTCACCCAGGGGTGGCACCACCCAGCAGCCATCAACTGATTGCGGCTTGCTCACAGACCAATTTGGTGGGGACATTTTCTCAATTGAAATTCCCTCTTCCAAAATGACTCTAGCCTGTGTCAAGTTGACATAAAACTAGCCAGCTCAGAACTTTGGAACATATTGCTTTCTGCTTTTGACACGCAGCTGGCAGGTAGGAGTGTCAGAACAAAGCCCTCGTGGTTGATGATGCCACGGGGGAGGGGCTTCTGCCCACGCTAGGGTTGCTATGCCCACCTGACTGTGCCCCATTGGGGCTGCTATGCCCGCCTGCAGCTGGCTATTCTCTATGACACTAGAAAGAATGGCAGGTGGTGGAGTCTGGCAGCTTTGCCCCGTGCAGCCTAAGATTCTCATTGGTTTCCTGCCCCAGGCTGGGTAATAAATGCTGCTCCTGTCACTCAGGAGGGTGGGTGACAAGGCAGAGTCTTGTGGGTCACCGGCTGTGGGGATGGAGCCAGCTCCCCTGGGTTGAGGCACCTCATGTCTTCAGCCTGTTGATGGATTGAGATCTAATGGTATTGCAATGTGTGTGCAGGAGAGGGAGGGGTTTCAGACCTGAGCATAGCAATTGTTTTGTGGGAACCTGGGAGCTAGGGGAAGAAGTCCCATCTGTCAGGAGTCCCCTCAATTCCACCTTCAGACTGATCCAGAATCTACCTGCTCCCCATGCCTGCTCAGCCTCCACCCCACCCCCACACCCTCACCCCAGCCACAGGAATCCTTTGAATCCAAGTCACGTTCTATCTGCCTGTTCTCCACACTGGAGGACTGAATGGTGTCTGTCCAAAGCTCACATCTACTCGGACTTCAGGCTCTGACAACGCTCAGGAATGAAGTCACTATAGGTATGTTAAGGATTGTGTGGTCTGACCTTGTCTGACCTTGCTGGCTTAGTGGACCCAAACCAGTTCCCTGTGTCCTCTCAGGAGAGAATAGAACTCACTGATTCAAACAAGCTCAGAATGTTGGGCCATTGGGAGCTGAAGAGGTGAGTGGGCAGACGACCCTGCCTGGACCCTGACTCTGGACTTCCGGCTCCATGAGAGACGTGGCTGCTCACTGTGTGTGGACAAGGTATAGCACCCACAGAGTACAGGCATTGCCAAAGGTCTCAGGGAAAAAACCTGCATGCTAGGGGGCCCCAAGGCCCTCCACGGCATTCGTCCTGGAATGGCTAGTTTTGTGTCAACTTGATACAAGCTGGAGTTATGTGACAAGAGGGAGCTGCTGTAATGTGAGATTCTCAGCCGGGCTGATCCCACCGCCCTTGAGCCCCCAAATGAGCACACAAAGACTTACATTAATTACGAAACTGTTGGCTGATGACTAGGGCTTCTTATTGGCTAGCTCTATCTTAACCACTAACCCATTTCTATTAACCTAAGTATTTCCATGTGGTATTATCTTATTCGGAGAAGGGTCCGGTGCATTCTACCCTCCTGGGCTCCACATGGCAACTGCTAAGCCTCTCTGCAGAGAGTAATTTCCTGCTCGTCTCTGCTTATACCCTGATCTTGCCTAGCTACGTCACTTCTTGTCTGGCCAATCAGCCAATGAGTGTTACATTCATTAACCAATAAGAAAAACATATACAGAAGAACATTGCCCATCAAGCCACCACTGAGAAAATGCCTCCATCAGATTGGCCTGTAGACAAGTGGACCGTGGACATGCTCTTGATTGATGATTGGCGTGGGAGGCCCCACCCCATTGTGAGTGGGCCTGGGTGCTATAGGAAAGCAGCTGAGCGAGTCAGTAAGCAGCACCCGGTGGCTGCCTCCTTCCCGGCTCCTCCTGGAGTCCTGCCTTGGCTTCCCTCCGCGATGGAGTGTGACCTGAGTGCTGTACACTGGAGTGAAGCCTCTGCTGAAGAGTTACTCTCAGTCATGGTGTTAATTACAGCGACTGAAAAGTCACCAAGACACTTCCTATTCCCCTGCTCGGAATCGCTTCTCATCTCCACCATGCGGCAGGGCTGCCTGGCACAGAGAAGGGGACCACTGGAAACTATTGGAGGAATGCTCTGGGCTGGCTGCCCTGCATGCTCCGAGGGAATGTTGAACCTTGTAAGATCTGAGTAGATATCTGCTCAGAGGCATAGGAGTCAGAGCCTAACCCACAGCCTCAGCTGGTCAGCTCTGAGGGGTGTGAGCCTATCCCATCCTATCCCACAGCTTCAGCTGGTCAGCTCTGAGGGGTGTGAGCCTATCCCATCCTATCCCACAGCTTCAGCTGGTCAGCTCTGAGGGGTGCCCAGCAGTATGCTACCGTGTTGAGAGTAGCGAGGTTGCCGGTTGGTGCATATTGCAGTTTACATGTACGTGAGATGACTCACATGGCACAATGCAGTGTAAACCCTCATCTAAGACCAGACATCTTCACACAGAGGGAGCAAGCATGCTCTACAGTCTGCTGGAGCTGGGGGGGCCTCATCCTGTGACCGCTGGGTAACAATTTATTCATGTTAACACTCTGGAGCCTAGCCACGCCCCCTCAACCCAGTCCCACTCTTTCTACTTAGATGACCCCAGGACCCCTGCCGCTGTGGAGGTTTCTGATCATGCCAGCTGTTTCCACGAAGGGCAGATGGTAGCGCCTAGCCCTGTTGGGTTGGTCTCCCCATCAGCTCAGCGCTGAGGACAGCAGGACACACAGCCAGTACCTGTTGGGTTGGTTGCCTCAGAGCTGGGGGCTCCATCTGTTCTGCATTGAAGGAACCTCAGAGGCAAAGGGCGCAGGAAAGATCCTGCATAGGTGGGTTGCTGTCAGGTTAGCTGCCAGCTGGGGACTCATTCCCTGGGGCAGGGAGGGGAACAATACAGTGGCTCATTTCCAGGAATTCAGTGAGTGATGTGTCAGTCTGTGCGTGTGCCCAGGCTCATCACTGACTCCGGCTTCTGTCTACATTGGTCATTTCCTTGTTCTTCAGTGTTGGACCCCAGCAAGACCTGGGAGAGGTCGGGACAAAGAGAAGCCCCAGGGAAAATGAGTGAGTGGACACACCATCTCTGCAGTGTCCCTTTCAGAGGCTGGGGCCATACCGGGTCCCAGCTTTCTCTCCTGCCGCAGGAGCACACCTTCGTCACTGTTGCCAAGTCGTTGCAGACACTGTCCCTTAGCACTTATTAGACATTCTGGCAGTTGCTAGGTGCATGCCCAAGGCGTGCCCTTTCCCTCGATTAGTCTGGCCAGTGACCTTCACAGTCAGATGCGAGATGTAACAGGGGACACAATCAAGTCCTTGCATCCAGGACAGGGCTGTACTTTGGATCTGGTTGGGGCCTCTGAGTCTGGGTACTTGACCAGGGCATCAGTGCATCGCTCGTGTGTGGCTCCTTCTAGCCTCCCCTGTCCTTCTTTCTGCTGGAGAGAAGCAGGGAAGCGTCTCTCTGGGCCAGAATGTCCCGGCGGCAGCTAGAGGGACTTCTGTGTGCCCTGAGCTGTGAGAAGATCTCCGTGTTGGGTCCTTACAGTGATGTGGCCAAGGGGCGGCTGATCAGAAGCTCCCCGAAGCCGGGGCTTCTTCCTCGGTGTGAGCTTGCATGGACCCCTCACAGATACCTAGTGATACCAGCTCCTCTTGTTATCCCAAACCTGCTTGACAGTGACTTGGGGCTGGCGTTTCACAACTATTTGCTGGCCTGAACCTGACTGAAAGATCAATTTGCAAAGCCACTGTGTCCCTGGCTGAGTCCCTGCTCCTCCCCACTCTGTCCCTGGGTAAGTGTGAGCCTTCTCCCTGAGCGGCCCAGTCCAGCTGGCCCAGGGCATCATTCATCCTCATTTCTCCCACCGATTTGCTGGTGGCTTGATGGGTAGACACTATTCCTGGTCCACACCTTTGATGTATCGAGGGCATTAGTGATGGGCGATGGAGGTAGAAATCACTTTTTAATGCGTAAAACATAAATACAGCAAGGGTGCACAAATGAGCCATAACTTTCCCTCCTTTCATGGTCAATAAAAATATCCCTACAATCTTTCCTCATTAATTTGGGCCACGATGAAGCCATGGGGCTGGTGATTTTCCAGCATGCTTTCTGCAAAATAATGAGGCTGTTTATTAACATGGAATAGGCAGAAGGGAGCAGTGGCTACAGCAGTTTCCATGACAACTCCGAGGAGAGCCTCCAGGCTCAGCCCGGAAGGTCCGTTTCCCCCACCCACACCCCAAATGCTAGGGCAGGTCAGGGTCCCAGGGACGAGGCCATCTGAAGCAGTGTCAGCATGACGTTTCTTCAGGTGGCATGGGAAACAGACCTGGGGGCTTAAGAAAGGAGATGCTTTATAGGAAGGGGCATTCTTTCTGTGGTTGTAAGGAGCATGTGGTGGCTTAGAACTCATGGCTGTTGGGTGCAGTGCAGTTGTCAGAAATGGTACTTCACACCCCTGAGGATGGAGGATGGCTGTAATTGAGAGAGAGAGAGAGAGAGAGAGAGAGAGAGAGAGAGAGAGAGAGAGAGAGAGAGAGAGAGAGAGGATGCAGACACTGGAAGCCATGTGACCTGCTGGTAGTAACATCCCATGGTCCAGCCACTGCAGAAATCCCTGTGGCAGTTCCCCAGAGGTTAGGGACAGAATCACCGTGAGGCCCAGCAGTTCTAGACATAGACCCCATAGACCTGACAACACACAGCCACCCAAAAATCTCATACACACTGTCGGTGGCAGGATTGAACATAGTAGCCCCATCATGGAAACAACCCAATTGTCAACTAGCATCGTTGGTCAAAGCAATGTGGCCAGCCCAGTACTGAAGTGTGATTTGTATGGAGACGATGGGGTCCTGATGTGAGCTGTGAGGTGATGCTCTGTTTGTCTGACTTCACATTTTCTGTGACACAATGCCTTACAGAAACGTTTAAGGAGATTTTTTTTTTTTTTAAAAAAAAAGTTTATTTTGGATCAAGGTTTCAGAGGTTTCTGTTTATCAAGGTCGAGAAGAGAAGCTAATCTTGTGATGGCTAGGAAGGAAGGAAGAGAGAGGGGGAAGGTAGAAGGATAGGGAGATGGGGAGGGGGATGGAGAGAGGAGAGGGAGGGAAGAGAGGGGGAGGGTTTCCTGTTTTTATTTAACCTGGTACTCAGTCCATGGGATGTGGCCACACACAAACAGGATAGGTCCTTCCCCCTTTGGTTAAGTTCTGTGCCAACTTCTTGCCGATGAACCCAGAGATGCCCTTGACTCATCTTCTAAGCATTAATCCAGTCAAGCCAGCCATCCAGATTATCTGTGACAGACAGCTTCCACATGTGCAAATCCACAGAAGCAGGTAGGCCGATTGCTGCTCAGGGCTGGGGAGTTTTGGAGAGAGGGATGAGAGTAAGTTAAAATCGTGTCGATGGTGAGGGTGCTCTGAGGTTGCCCTAAGTCACTGAGTTGTATAGTGTAGGTGGGTGTGTGGTATATGGATTACAGCTCAATAAAGCTATGGGGGAAACTCAGACATCTGGACACAGGTGTGTTTTCTTAGTAGGTTTTGATGTGGTGACCCCAGGGCTGGACCAAATGGTTTCTTGCTGCTTTTGGTCTATGGCGTTCTGTAACACACACACACACACAAAAAAAAAAAAAAAAAAAAAAAAAAAGACCCAGAGACTGATACTGGGGTTCAAACTTCAAGCTGAATATCAGGAAAGCAAAGTAGCAGGCCACTATCTTCTTACTGCTACCTCAAGCTGAATGGGCTGGTCCTGCTGCCTCTCCTCAGCGTGGGGTTCTGGCCAGATGTAAGATTGAGCTGTAAGCTGATGCTTCAGACACAGAACAACACTGGGAAAATATTAAAATGGGAACATTCCTGCTTCATTCCAGGAGAGTTGAGACGATTTCTCCACAAGCAGGCAAACCATCCAGACGGAATGCAGAGGCTCTTAACAGTATATCATAAATCAAACAGACTTAATTGACGTATATGAAATAGTAGCTGACTCCGCCTTCCTTAACTCCAGCAATGGGCATGGGACATTTACCAAAATTGACAACACAGCAGTTCATAAAGGAAACCCTGACCATTTTCAAAATAACAGAGAGAACGTTCACCGGCCCCAGCGCAATTACACCAGAAACCAGGAGAAAAAGACAAGCAGGAAATCGCTGGCTGCTGGGTTTATAAGCCTCATACTGCTAACTGCCCTGTGGTACAGAGCAGGAGCCTCAATGGCAACGCAGGGATCATAAAACATTGTTGATTAAATGTCAACCGAGGTGTGTGGCATCGTTTCTGTAGGTAATGGCTAACGCAGCATTTAGGGAGAATTCTGTAGCATCATTTATATTTGCAGGTGTGTAAAGATGTAATGTGTGAAGAAAGGCTGAGGAAAATTTAAAGCTTTTGTTTCAAGAAGCAAGAAGAAGAAATTTAAGGGCCGGTGAGATGGCTCAGTGGGTACAAGTGCTCGCAGCCAAACCTGATGACATGATCTCAGTCCCAGGGACCCACATTGTGTATGGAGAGAACGGACTCCTACAAGCTATCCTCCAACCTTCACACACTCACGGTGATCTGCACTTGTATGTGTGTACATGCACATCTACACACACAGAGAATCAAGCCAACGGCGAACAAAATACAAGGAAATAAATGATAAGGACAAAACCATAAATATATATATATACATATACATATATACATATATATATATATTAGAATGCAAATATGCCATGAACAACAAGGGAGCAAGAAATGTTTTGTCTGAGGTCAATGCATTGACAGTGTTTCTGTTCCACCTGGTCCCGCTGTCCTTTAGTCCCAAATAAACACACAGAGTCTTATATTAATTATAAACTGTTTGCCTGATGGCCCAGGATTCTTATGGGCTAGCTCTCTCTTAATTATTAACCCATTTCTATTAGTCTAAGTATTCCCTGTGCTCTTGGCTTACTGGCAAATGCGTGGACCTATTACTACTTCAGCAGCTACATGGCGTCTCCTTGGTGGCTTCTCTCTGCATCCTCTCCCCAGAATTCTCCTCATCTGGTAGCCCTGCCTATACTTCCTGCCTGGCTACTGGCCAATCAGTGTTTTATTCATTAACCAATAAGAGAAACATATATTCACAACATAAAGAAGGACATTCCCCCATCATCAATGAAACTGATAGATCTCTAACAAAACCGATGAAGGACAAAGAGAACACAATGCCATCAGGAATAGAAAAAGAAATAGCCATACAGAGCTTGTCAACCTGGACAGGTGATAAGATATCACAAACAGAGTCTTAACAAAGAATTAATTAGTTAGGTTAGCCCTTGGGCATGTGTGTGTGTAATTGTCTGTTTAAGACTCAGCCCACTGTGGGCAATAACATTCCCTTGTCAGGGTCCTGGATTTTATAAGAGATGAGAGAGAAAGCTGGGTTATACCAGGAGAGTCCTGATTCTCCTGATGTGGTGGTTGGAAGGTTAGGCCCCCATAGACCCATGTGTTTGAATGCTTGGCCCATAGTGAGCGAGCAGCATTATTGGTAGGTGTGGCCTTGTTGGAGGAAGTATGTCACTGTGGGGGCGGGCTTTGAGGTGTCATATATGCTCAAACTACACCCAGCACACAGATTCCTACTGCTGCCTGCGGATGAAGATGAAGAACTCTGGACTCCTTCTTCAACACCATGTCTGCCTGCACACCACCATGTACCATCATGATGATAATAGACCAAATCTCTGAAAATGCAAGCCATCACCAACTAAATGTTTTCCTCTTTAAGAGTAGCTGTGGTCATGGTGTCTCTTCACAGCAACAGAAACCTGATGGGGGACGTCCTGCTGTGTATATGTGTTTCTCTTATTGGTTGATGAATAAAACACTGTCTGGCCAGTGAGGCAGGAAAATGGGTGGGACTAGGATGAGGAGAATTCTGGGAAACGTAGGGAGAGAGAGGCCACCAAAGGCACTCACCATGTAGTCAACAAAGGAATAGAAGGTCTGGATGTTCCCCAGTAAGCCAAGACCATGTGGAAATACATGAACTAATAGAAATGAGCTAATAAGTAAGACAGAGATAGCCAGTAAGAAGCCCTAGTCATCGGCCAACAGTTTATAATTAATATAGTGTCCATGTGTTTATTTTGGGCTGTGGGAATCTCTAGCAACAGAAACCCTAACTAAGACACCTGTCAGTATGGTTACCAACGTGACAATGTTTTAAATGTCCACCTAGCAACATCCTGAACCATTGGGCTTGGTGTCAACACTTTCACTTGCTGTGGCATCTTGCAAGCCCCCACCTCAGGTTGTAATAAGCACTGAACATCCAGAGCATAACAGCGTTATCTGTGTCCCAGCCACACCTCTGCCTCCCGGGCTATGCATCCCTCATTTTGTGTTCAGCCTTTTGCATCCTGAGCTGTGTCTCCTGTACCCAGAGTGTCTCCTGTACTCTACAAGCCTGGGTGAGTATATTCCCTGCGTCTCTCACGGAAACCTCTCCACTCAGGCGCCTCTGCATCCTATGTTTACATCTGTTGTGTCCCCCACAGACTCTCGCATGTCCCACCTTGCAAGTGCTGTTGTGGTGTGCCTGGGACCCCCTGAACCAGTGGCACATCCGGTCGCTCACACATATCCACAGGGTGGCCAGAAGAGACTGTTTCCAGTTCTCCCAAAGAATGAGGTAGCCTGCCAGTCTAGGAGCAGACTGCTGGTCTGATGCTTGTGAAGCTTTCCGTTTAACACCTTGTAGATGTGTTATTTTCATTATCCAAGAAATTGTTTAAATATGATTACAGTGGAGTTTGTATGATAATTTCTGGCATCCGCAAATGAATTCTGAAGAGTTTTGAGCCGCATGGCTTGAAAGCTTACCACCAAAATCCCCTTTTAGGTTAGGACTCTTATTTGTCCTGCCTGAAATTCTGGTTAGGCTTCAGGAATCATTGAAGAGGCGGGAACAAAGTCCTGTTCTTAAGCCTTGCTTAGCAAAATTCTAAGGCCATATAACTGATGCTTGGGGCGAACAAAGGAATACTTGTCTATCCCTTAAGGAGAAGAGATTGCTATGCTTTCATATCTATGGGGCTCTGTCTAAGACCTGAGAGATAGCAAATTGATGGGAGGGGAGATAAGTGAATGGGTACATGGGTGTGTAGTTGGGTAGATGGGTGGCTGAGCAGATAAGTGGAAGGATAGTTGTGTAGCTGAATGAATGGGTAGATGGATGGATGGGCAGATGGGTAGATGGATGAATGACTAGATAGGTGGCTGGGTGGCTGGGTAGATGGGTGGGTGGTGGATGAATGGCTGTATTGGATTAGATGGATGATATGTAGACGAATGTGTACATAGGATGGATAGATAGGTGGCTGGAAGGGTGGATGGTTGATGGATAGCAAAGACTCTTGTCTTCCAAGACCATCACAACAAAGAAAAGGAAGTTGATGCTGTCCTCAGATTGCCTGGTCCTGGCTTTAGAAGACAATCCAGGGTATTCTATTCCTAACATCCCAAACATACCCTTTTCTGCCACATGTCTGTCCACGGGATAAGAAGTTCCTTGTCTGTACCCTTACTTGTCAGGGCACCAGCGACCCGTGCCTTGTGCCTTAGAGCTGAAGACGAAGCCATTGCTGCCACCATTCCATTTCCAAAGCGGGGCCTACATCATTTGCTTTTTTATTGATGTGGCAAAACACCATGACCCAGGCAACTTACAGAAGAAAGAGGTTTGGGCTGAGGGTTCTAAACGGATAAGAGCCCATTACACTGGAGCAGAGGCATGGTGGCTGGAGCTAGAAGCTAACAGCTTACATGGATCAGGAGCAGGAAACAGAGAGAGTGAGCTTGCAATGGCAGGGTCTTCATACTTCCCTCAGTGACACCCCTCCTCCAAGGCCATGCCCTCTAAGCCTCCCCAGCAGAGAATCAAGAATTCAGATGCCCTAGACTGCAGGGAGCATCCTTCCGGGCCAAGGACCTCATCGTTGCAAGGTCCGGGGCATTGGGAACTGTAGAGCAGGCTCTGCCACCTCTCCCGGTGCCAGCAAAGCCCAAATCTGAGCAAATCCAGCTCCAGCAGTCTCTCTCTCTCTGACAGACTCCCCCCAAACAATCAGACTTGTCAGGACCCATCAAGTGTGGCAGGCTGCAGGCAGTGAATTGAATTTGCAAGCAAGATAATCAGTTATTGACTGAGGAGGTGAGCTGCGGCTCCAGCCTACTCCTGAGGAAATGAACTTCTTCGAGTCCTCGTATATTTACTGGTCAGAGCGAGGAGAGCTAGCCCGAAGTCACTGCTGATGCAATAGTGGAGGAGTGGATGGGAGCTGCCCCTCCTCTCTCCATCTCTCTCTCTCCCTCCATATCTGTGATAGGGAAAATGTGGCCGGAAAAACACGTGGCTTGGCAAAATGCACAGGTCCATGCGTAGAGGGAGGGATGAGGATGTGGAAATCTAGACTCTTGATTCTTATATTTCTGGTTCTCCTGCTTCAGGAAAGAGATTGTGGAGCCAAGTGAGGATGGGGGGGGGGCGCAGAGCTGGTACCCAGGTTCATCCTAACTCTTCAGATGCCTGGATTTGACATCCACCACTAAAGCTCCTGGTTGTAGGATGTCTTCGACTGTAGGGGGCACCATCGACCTAACAACAGCGAGGGTACAGCTTGCAAATTCTCGTTGTGCTCAGCATTCATCATAATTATAAAATGTGTCCCAATTCCAGACAAGATAAAAAGAGAAACGAGAACACGTGTCTTAGCATCAAGGAAACATGGGGCTGTTATTTTCATTATTCTCATTAATTTGTTTATATCTCACTTTGTACCCAAAGAGTTTACCGTGGGGAGTTGAGTCAGCCATGCCTGAGTCTCTCGGATGCATCTCTGCTTGGAGGTTGCAGCAGACGAGGCAGCTGGTGACCAACCTTAGGATGGCCAGTTCAGAAGGCCCTCTGCGATGTCCCACAGCTCAAAGAGAAGATCTGACAGACTCAAGGAAGCCTGGAGCCCACATGACAATACCCTGGGAAAAGGGAGTCCCAGACCCGCATACGGAACCCCTCTCAGGGACCACCTGAGTTCATCCTCTTACGACAAACTGGGTGTCCAGGTGGCATCTGAACCAGCTCTCTGGAGTGACACACAGGCCTGATATTGAATTGCAGGGAGTCCTAGGATCCCACGCTTGCTCCTGGCCTTCTGGCTGTTAGGAAGTATGACTGTCAAGGTCAGAGGAGAGAGTGTTTCCTTTGGAAATGGGATCCTGTGCTTTACCTGTGGGCTCTGCTTCTCCTCCTGCTGATGCTGGGGTAGGACATCAGGTTACAGAGGAAAGGGGTGAAGCATGCAAGCTCACGGTATGTGTTCTTCCGTGTTTATTTTTATTTTATGTGTATGATTTTTGTGCTTGCATGCTATGTCTGTGTACCAAGTGCCCGCCTGTGTCCGGAGGCCAGAAGAGGGTGCCAGATCCACGGAACTTGGAATTATGGGTGGTTGTAAGCCACCACACGGTTGCTGGGAATCAAACTTGGGACCACTGAAGAGTAGCCAAGTGCTCTCCAGTACTGAGCCATCTTTCTAGCTCTCTGTGCTCTGTTCCCCTTGGGTTCCATGCGTCCCAGGGTGTCTGTCTGATGGGAGACACCTACAGGAACCTTCAATTTCCAGAGCTTGTGGCCCTTTCTTCCTGAACCACCCACCAGGGCGCATGGGCAGAGCAGCACTCACAGGTACCGGCCTCACCTGCACCTGGCAGACATCGAAGGAGCTCTGCTGGGCTTATTAGTCTCCTCCATCCAGGGCCCATGAGCTTCAGATGAACCTCTTTCTGCAGGGCCCCAGAGGGATTTGGAACTGCAGGCTTCTAGTGCTTCCTTCCCTTTGTCCCTAGGGGTCTCTGAGACGATGCCACGGTTTTGCAATTGTATCTCATGTGGGCCAGGGCATTACGCTATTTGTGTTTATTCCAGCGGGAGCTTTGTCTACTGCAAACATGAGCTAATCTTTTTGGCTTTTCTTTGAGAAAGATACCAGAGAGTTGGACTAAGTCTGGAACCCCAGTCAGGAGCTGTGCAGTAGAGAAGGGGGAAATCAAAGCCAGGAGTGGGGGGCCGGGAGCTGAATCAATACACAAGGCGAATCCTGTGTCTCCTGCTGTCTCATAACAGAGCTCAGTCTCTGCCCCTGGAATGCCCAGGGCACAGGCACTTCCCCCTTATTAACAGTCTGGTTGTTTGGGTGTTAGCTGGAGGAAGGAAGGCTGCCTCCTTGCATTTGAAAGGGAGAAGTCTTTCAAGGGACTTCTTGAAAGGGAGAGATGCCTGGTGAGCCTTCCGACATGGATCCTGGTTCTCTGGATGCCCTGGGCAGCTTTTCCTGCCAGCTGTCCCTTTCTCCCTGGAGCAGCCAGGGGTCAGGTACTCTTAGGCAGTCCAGGGATGTTACTGGCTGGATCATGGATGATTGCAGCTTTGTAGTTTTCCGGTTGTGTTAGCCACTTTAGCCTTACTGTGGAATGACACCTGATAACTTATGGGGAAAAGGACTTGTGCTGGTCCATGTTCTAAGACGTGTTTTTCCATCACAGAAGATGCTGAAAACACAGAGTAGAGCTGTTTACATCACGGTGGCCAGGAAGCAGAAAGGGGGGGGGACCTCACAGGAAGATACGGCACCATTCCCTAATAATGCCACCATCCCTTGAATCCACCAAGGGGTGAATCTTTTGATTAAGTCAGAACCCTCATAATCTAATTATCCATGGAAACTCCCCCAGAGACACACTCAGAAGTGCTAATATCCCAGGTAACTCTAAATCCAGGAGGATTAATCTTGATCCAACCAGGATTAATTAATCAAGACTAATCACCACATGTGCGTATTTGAGCTCCCCCTTCTTCTGAGAGACATTAAGGATGTGACTGGTCCAGTGCGGTGCTAGGAAAAGAAAAACCACTGGATGTCCCAGTCTGGAAAGCGAAACCTGGCCCTGGATGGTCAACTTTCTACTCTCAAAAGTGGTATTTAAAAGCCTCATTTCTAAGTGAGCACTGTGTTTGGAGGGCCAGGTTGATAAGGTCATAGGCATGGGTCCCTTACCCAGTGGCTAATGTCCCTGCAGGAAGAGGGAGAGTAGGGTGTTCTCCTGCCAAAGAAAGGCCACATGGAAGGGACCCCCAGAGGCATCAGAAGACGGCGCCGGGAGACACTGTCACCATGATCACGGATTTCCTCACACATCTCAGAATTATGAGAATGTAGCCTTGTGTCGTGGAAGGCACCAGCTCTCTGGTTTTTTTGCCAGCCTGGGCACATTCCATGTGGTGCCCTGGCTCCCCTCCACCAGGGCCTTTCTGTGGGTTCAGCAGGCTGTCTGCCCTTTGGACTCTTCCTGCTTCTAGAAGATATACACCCTGGGAGCCTTGGACACTGGTCTCTGGTATTGGTTCAGCTCAGACCTGGAGTCCAGGGAGAAGGGCGCCTGGTGATTTCTCTCAACTAATGGAACCCAGCTAGAGCGAGCTGGAGGCCGTTGGGATTGTCCTAGACAATTTCCTGTGATACAAATGCTAATATTTCAACCAGCTGGCCTCAAGGGAGGGATCGATAATTTCTCTAAAGAGGATGGCCATTTCAAAGCGTCCCCGGGTACCAATTTTGGAGACCAGCTCCTGGGCTAGATGGGCTGCAGGCTCAGGCCACAGTGACCATTCTTATTTCCTTAACTGACAAGAAAAGCTGAGTGAAAGGGGCAGGGAAATGCCTTCCGATGACTTGCAAAGGAGGGGTGAGGGCTCATGATGGGGTTGGTGCTGGCAGAGCTCTGGGATGGAGAAGACTATGTTGGACATTAGGCATGCCAAGCTGATGTCTTAGAGTTCTGCAGACACCAGACCAAGGAGGTGGCAGACTCCGTAATATAGTGAGACCATTTCCTAATTAGTAGCTGCCCTAGTCAGGGTTTCTATTACTGTGATGAAAAATCACAACCAAAGAGCAAGTTAGGGAGGAGAGGGTTTGTTTGGCTCACACTTCCACACTGTAGGCCATCACTGAAGGAAGTCAGGATAGAAACTCAAACAAGGCAGGAACCTGGAAGGCGGAGCTGATGCACAGGCCGGCCGTGGAGAGTCGCTGCTCACTGGCTTGCCTCCCATACCCATGGCTTGCTCAGCCTGCTTTCCTATAGAAGGAACTAATAACCCTGGGATGGCCCCACCCACAATGTGCTGGGCCCTCCCCCATCAGTCATTAGGTAAGAAAATGCTCCACAGGCTTGCCTGCAGCCCGATCTTACACAGGCATTTTCTTAATTGAGGCTCCCTCCTTTCAGATGACTTCAGCTAGTATCAAGTTAACATAAAACTAGCCAGCATAGCAGCCCGCTCTCTCCTCCCTGTTCTGCAGGAAGTAGAGACATTGCACCTTCTCTGTGTTTCTGACCCAGCAGGAGGTTCCTCTGCACTGACCCAATCATCCCCACAGCCCCCACCTCCTGACACAGTAGGGCTACGCCTCAAGGCCTTAAAGCATGGCCACCGTCCATCAGCTGGGTAAGGCCCAACCCTTACATCACATCACTTTCCTCCTGTTCTCATTTTCTTTTCCATTGCTGTGATAAAAACACTCTGAGCAAAAAGCACCTTAGTGGAGGGAAGGGTTTTCTTGGGTTGCACTTCCGGGTCACAGTTCATCATTGAGGGAAGCCACGGCAGGAAGTCAGACAGAAACCGTGAAGGAATTTGGCTTTCCGGCTCTCTTAGGCTCACTCCAGGTTTCTGCTTAGCTGTATTTCTTGTATAACCTAGGGCCACATGCCTAGGAAGAGTTCTCCCCATAGGGGTCTGGGTCTCCTGCATCCGTTTCCTGTTAGGCTTCCACAGACACATCCTCACATCCACAGGCCAGCGTGACCTAGGCCGTTCCCCAGTAGAGGGTGTCACCTCCGATGACGATGACTCCAGGCTGTGTTGACTGTTGGGGGTAACCAGGACACCCCGGATTGCCACCAGAGGCTCCTCCAGGTCAGACTGCATGTTGAACTGACAGTACCGCATTGCTAGGTTGCTTTCCTGTGTCTCCTCCCTCAAGCTGCCTGTCCTTCAAGGACCAGAGCTCGCCTCCTCGCTGGCTTGAGAGATGTCCTCCGCCGAGCCCTCCCAGCCTCACTGCCCCTGCGCCTGGCTATTCTCTGAACAGCACTCCTGGATTCGTGCTCTAGCTTAGTCCATGCTGAGGCCCCGTCTGCTACCTTTGCCCCACCCTCCAGGACAGGGCCTCCTGAGACGTCTTGCACGTGCCAAGTTTCCCCTCTTCTTGGCATGTACAGTTTGTCTTCTTTGCATTTGAAACTGAGTTGAAGTCACATAGTGAAAGACAAAAAAGTAAAAGTTAAAGAACCCCCCCCAACTTGAAATAAAGGAGAGTCTGACCTGGAATTTGCTAACTTCCCCTCACAAGGCCCTGAGATAACAAGAATTCACACTGCCCCTCCTTTCCGTGAGTCAGCAGGTGGTAAATAGGGTCCTTAGGAAACAAAGAGATAGTTGCACCTTCGGTTTTCCCAGACAAAATTAATTAGCACACCCCGAGGCCCTAAGGTCTGTTGACCCTAATAGCAGACCATCCGGCCTCCAAGGGTCACGTACTCAATGGACAGAGGGTCCCATCCCTCCCTAAGCTTGTGGGTTTTGCCTTTAAAAACTCCTGTACCCAGGGGATGGTGCTTCTCTCTAGCCTGCGTGCTGGAGGAGCCCGTTTTCGCAAACATTTCCTGCTCATTAAAACCTCTTGCGTGTTGCAGCAACTGGACTGGACATTGAGTTCTTGGGGTTACCGACCAAAACTGGGAGACTCCTCATTCTGAGGGTCTTACAATAGCACACCATGGGCCACTTAAAAGTGAACAACTCAGTAGCAGCCAGGGCACTCGGCTCAGTGTTGTGTACCCATCACCCCCTTCAGTCCCCAAGCATCCCCATCCCCTGCCATGGGAACTCCTGGCATGAAGCCATCTCCGTGCCCATTCTTTCCTCCCTCAGCCCTGGATTTCCTGTGTGGTGGATTGAACAAGACTGGCCCCGCAGACTTAGATATCTGAATGCTTTGTCACTAGGGAGTGGGGCTCTTTGAAAGGATTAGAAGGGTTAGAGCGGTGGTCCTGTTGGAGTATGTGTGGCCTTGTCAGAGGAGGTATGCCCCCTAGGGGTGGGCTTTGAGGTTTTAAGAGCCCATACATACTAGGCCTAGACCGTCTCTGCCCATGGATCAGGGTGTAGCTCTCAGCTCCTGCCCCAGCATCTGCCTGGGTGCCACCATGCTTCCCACCATGATGATGATGGACTAATCCTCAGAAACTGTGATCCAGCTCCAGTTAAGCGTCTCTTTTATGATCGCTGCCTTGGTCATGGTGTCTCTTCATAGCAGTGGAACAGTGACTGAGACAGCATCGATCTGATCTCCTTCCTGCCCCTGTGGCTGCCTTAGGTGTATACGGCAAGTGACCTGTGGCCCACCTTGTCTGGCTTCTAATGCGTGGCCTAAGGTTCTTCAAGTTCAGCCATACTGGAATGTCCCCGTTGATGGCCAGCCAATATCGCTACATTGAGCTTGTCCCTGTGCTTTGTGAGGACCCCCTCAGATTGTTCCTTGCTGGGTCCTGACATCCTTTGTGAAGGCCCTGTGCTGTTCTGAAGAGAAGTAGTTACTCTCTGCCCCATTCGGTACCTAACTCTCTGCACTATAGTGAGAGACGTAAGGTGGGAGGGGATTGCGTATTTTCCTAGCAGGGGCAGTGGTGGGTCCGTGTGCCACGTGACCCGGGTCAGGACTTTCCTGCCTGTTGCTCCGTGATGTCTTCGCTTCTGTCCATGTTAAAGCTCCCTCCTTCACTTCTCTACCAACTCTGAGGGTGTCTGGGCCCTGTATGACACTCCTGTTTGCTCGCGCTTGTGTGTGCTCACTCATGTGTGCTCATACTTGCTTGTGTGCGCTCATGTGTAGCCAGCTTCTGGTCCCTCTACTTCCATCCAATAACTCTGTGCACAAACGGACGCTCAGCCTGGAGCAGAGCGAGAGCCCCCCCCCCCGCTTCCATGCGGCAAGGGACAGAAGAGTCACTAGCACAGCGATCCGGACACAGAATGGCTGAAAGCTATGTGCACTTACTTCTCTCTCTCCAGCAAAGTTTAAGTGTCAGAAAAGCTCTGAGTTAAAGAGGACATTGTTTCCAAGCCAATGGGCAGAAGGAAGGAGGAAAATCTGAAGGGAATCTTTTCCCAGAAGCAGCACACAGCTCTGTCACCTTGTCCCATTTAAGCTGCAAGGAAGGTTGGGAAGCTGATGGCCAGCTTGTCACCCCTGAGCTGCCTGAGCAATGGGCAGTGCATTCTCACAGCTCAAGAAAGGGAGACAGAGCAGCTGGGCCATTAGCAGCCGCAGCTACAGAGAGAGGGAAGGCCTGGGATGGGCATGAGTGGCCCGTGGCACCCGGCTACCTACGTCTACTCTGTTGTGTAGTGCAATGCTGTGTGATATGGGGTGGGGGTGGGGGTGGGGGTCAAACCGACAGAACCACGAGGCAGGCCCGTGTGAACAATTTAAAAACGTGCGAAGGGAGCGGAGTCTTTTTCTGCTCTGCAAAATGACTCACAGTGGAGAGCGTCCATCTCAAACCTCCAATCACTCAGCAGCGGGAAGGGGACTTAACTGCTGCCCTACCATGCCGTAAAAACCTGTCTCAGCAGGCTGGAGAGCGAGGCAAGCAGATGCAGAGCAATGACAAGCACCCCAGGGGCTGGATCTGCTGAATGGTAGTTCCTGTATCAGCCGGCTGCACAGCTTCACCAATCTCTCATGAGAAACACAGGGCAGCGATCAGTGGAGAAGGAGGCCCGAAGGCTGGGCAGGAGCAGTTGGGGAGAACTGGCGGCCTCTGGCTGCCTGGATGGTTGTATCCTCCTGGGAACCACACTGCAGAGGCAGCTGCTGGACCCCCGGGGCTCGGGGCCACCCCCTCAGAACTCTGCCCGCTTCACTTTAGTTTCAGATCCCTACTTGAGACCACGAGGGCACCCAGTACCCTGCACTGTCCTCAGATTCCCGTGGATAGGGCCAGACCTTGGAAGATCCCACGGGACCAGCCAGCTTCATAGTAAGATGGAAGTTTCCAGAATTTGGATAGTTTCTGTCATAACATAAATAACCCGAGACCCTCTGTGTGTCTCAGGGGGTAAAAGTGTAGAGCAGAAAACCAAGGAGCAGGAATGTAGTGTGTTGTAACCATGGTATGTGTGGGCGCAGGCCCTGTAATCTTAAAATCATGCATGCAGCAGGGGAGACGGGTCAGCACATGTGAGCACGTACCCCTCAACACGAGGACCTGAGTTCAAACCCACATAAGGAGTAGCATGGCTATCCGTGTGTCTGTACCTCCTGAACTGTGGGAGGCAGAGGCAGGAGGGTCACGGTGGTTTGCTGACTGCTGTCAGTCTGACTTCAGTTTCAGCAAGGGACCTGGTCTCAAGGGAGGAATCAGAGTCAGAGAGCAGGACACCTGACATCATCCTCTGGCTTCTGTGTGTGTGCAGCAGTATACACACACATCTGTAAAACACAGACACCACACACACACACACACACACACACACACACACACACACACACACTGAATCTGCGTCCTAGGGTGTCAGGAATGGTTTTTAAACCATGTGGCTTTAGTAGTAGAGCTTCCTTCTGTCACAGGCTGTCATGTCCACAGTCACGTTGTTGGCAGGGGTGACATCCCTCTGAGGGCTTTGGGGTGGCTGCCAGGACACCTTGGCATTCCACGGTGTGTAGATCATTCTAACAGCTTCCCTGGCGTCCCCTGGGCTCCTGCCCTTGACGTTCTTCCCCACTTTTGTCTGTGAAGGGAAGCGGTGATTGGGGCTCTGTTTCTCTCTGACTCAGTGTGTTAGCTTGATTACATCTTGTTTCTAAATAAGGTCACATTCATGGATACCAGAACACATTTTTGAGGGGAAAATCTTCGACCCCGTTAAAGGTCACTTGATATATCAACTTGGAGGTGGCTGAATCATTTTCTTGCTTATTAAGAACAGTCTGGGCTCAAAATCAGCTTCAGTAGCTGGAGATGAGGTTCCTCTCCACTCCAAACTGCCCCTTGTCCTGAACTGGCAATGAATGAAGATAGTTAGGAAGTGACCCAGTTCACAAACTTCTAAAATATTTTACCTATTTTCTCAGGTATGAGTGCTGTACGTGTGCCGTTTACCCCCTCTCTCTGGTCCTACAACTCCTCCTGTGTTCCATTCCTTCTCAAATTCATGGCCTCTTGTTCTTGAGTTATTATTTTTTACCATACACACACACATACATACACACTTATAAACTTATAAGTGTAGCCCGCTGAGTTCACCTAGTGTTGCTCATGTCTGTTTAAGGCTGAGCACTTGGAGCCGACCATCTCTCGGGAGCTCCTCGTTGGGACAGATTGACCCCTCTCTCCCCAGCCCTTTACTGCCTGCTGTCTTCATCGGGAGGTGGAGGCTTTCTTCTTTAGCTACTGTCTTCTGTGATAGACTGTGGACAGGTTAGATACCCCATTGGCAAAAAAATAAAAAGATCATAAAAATAATAGGAAACCAAAGTTTGAAAATTTAGACAAAACTAAAACAAAATTGTTGGAAAATACAAATTGAAGTGCCAAAACTGTCAGAGGAGGAAAAAAAATGTTCCATATTCATATAACTGCTAAGGAAATTGAACTTAGTTTAAAATACTTCTGTAGAGAACAAACCTTATGAGTTTTACTATTCAAAGAATAGATATTATTATTCCCACTCAAAAATGTCAGAAAATGGTTTTACAACCAACCTATGAGAAGTATATAATCTTGATATCAAAACAAGGGCAGTTTGAGAAAGGGAAATTACAGGCTAGTCTCAAACATTAATGCACATTCAAAAGTCCTAAAAATACGCTGGCCAAATATAGTGTAAAACATGTGACCTTTCCTGACTACACGGGTTTTCATTCCTAGAGAACAAGACTACAAAATATATTAACTTACTTATTTCTTCCACATTAAATAAAAAAAAAAGTTCAGTTGGCTCAGTAGACATAGAAAACTTTTCCTACATTCAGTGTTAATTTATGACACAAGTTCTTATCCAAACTGCAAAGCAGCTGTTCAGATTCTAAAACCTGTGGTAAACACTGCATTCCAGGACAAAATAGGCTAACTCTGCCCTGTCATCTCTCAGGAAACGCTGTATCAGAGGGAGTAAACAAGCAATAGAATAAGAAAATGAATCAAAAGGAGCAGCAGAAACCAAACATTAGGTAGGGAACAAAATGCTAGACTCAGAAAACATCATCTCCGAGAACCCAGAGGGACACTGCATAAATAGAGCCATCTTCTAAGGTGGGGAGCCTCAGTAAAGGTAGCTTTGATCTCATGTAATGCTTTGAAACCTTACTGGGTGTAAGATCGATAAGCAAGTTAATTGTATTTGCATATGATAGAAGTAATCGATTTCACTTTTGCCAAAACAAAATTTACAAATATCGATGTCAATAAAGATAAGCCGGGAATAAATCCGATCAAATGGATGTGAGCTACTTATACAAAATGTTACCAAAGTTCGTTGAAGGTCTTTTTGAGACATCCTGATAAATTAAAACTTATTGCACATTTATGGATAAGCCAAGACAAGAAAAGGACTAATTAATCGATTAGCAATGTTGAAATACTTGTTTACTCCTGTGGGAATATGGACTCGCCTACCCACTTCTCATACGACATTCATCAGCATGTGTTGGATCCAGCGCTTAAAAGAGAAAGAACAGGCTGGGATGACGGCTCAAAGGTAAGACAGCTTGCTGTACGTACCAGCATGAAGACCTAAGTTTAGACCCCTACCACCCATTCCGAAGCCAAGCACAGCTCACTGTAACTCTAGCACTGGTGGAGGGGAGGGAAGGAACAGGCTGAGCTAGTTAGCTTAGTTGAAGTGGAGAGCCTTAGGTTCAGGGAGAGAGGATGTCTCATGGGAATGAAGTCAGAGAGCAAGAGAGGAAGACACTCAGCCTCCTTCTCTAGCCTCTATATGAGCATGTGTGTGAACACACACACACACACACACACACACACACACACACATGCCAAAGAGGAGAGACTGACTTCTTAAATGAGGCTTAGAAGAAATCCTACCACTGAGATGCCCAATAAAATAATTCATAATGACAAATTGACACACTTGATAATATAAAAATCTAAGTACTTATATTTTTAAAACAGTAAGTGTGTTTGTGTGTGTCTGTATGTATGTATGCATGTGTGATGTATGTTTGTCAGTGCCCATGGAGGCCAGAACAGGGCTTTGGATCCCTAGAGCTGGAGTTACCAATGGTTGTGAGCAACCATGTGGGTGCTGGAAACCAAAATCCGTTCTCTGGAAAGCAGTCAGTATCCTAACTGCTGAGCCATGCCTCTGGTTCACCTTCCATTTTAAAAAACCCTTAAGGGAAGGTGTTCACTGCCCTTGTTACTGATAAAGGGCCAGCACCTAGGGAACAGGTCAGTGAGCAAAGTGGCAAATGGGCATTTCACAGAGCTCCTCCCTAAACTGTCACTGAGACCTCAGTGAAGACACTTAATTAGTAACCACAGAAGTACAAATTAAGCACGATGGACCCTCTCATCCCAGCACAGAGCTGCCTGCACTCTGCCCTCCTGTCTCTTCCTGCTCTCCTCCCCTGCTGTGCGCTGGCCCTGGGGGAGATGTCACTGGTCCACACCTGCTGCTCCATGGCCACAGTTTGCATGGAGAGTTTGGAGCACTCCCCTGCTATCCTCAGGGCGACACCTCTCTCCACCTGAGTCCTAGCTGATGTTTCCAATGACACCAATCTCTGCCCAGGCCTGCCTGCCCTCTGTCCCTTCACCCCAGGGGTGGTATCAGCCCTCCTCCTCCCCCAAATTTGCTTCCTTCTTGCCACTCATGGAATCACTGTTCAATAAGCCCTCTTTGTGGGGCAACCTGCTTCCTGCTGGGCCTGATCAACACTCGCCACAGAGGAATGGGGCCTTTATTCACCGAGGTAGGAAGTGTGAGCAGAAGAAGCACCAGAGAAGGCAATCTGACATCTACTGCATTTGAAGATATGTTCATCTCATGGCCCGGCCATTCCAAGCCCACATACGTCATCCCTGGGGAACTGCAGGCTCCATGGGGGCTAGCAATGATTTCATTCGCAGTAGAAGAGAATAGAGAAGAAAACTCAGAAGTTTCTGACAGCACTGTGACTAAATAATTCATGGCTGCATCAGCACCCGGGAGCAGCCAGTGTAGACAGCACGGAATGACATGGGTAACTGCTTAGGAAAGGAAAGCCAGCCAGGGGGCATTGGGTGCCATGCGTGTATATTAAAGACAGAAGCTGAGTAAATCGAAGGACATACCATTTAGGGGTACAAGACCACAAAAGGGAAAGGGAAGGGTAGGGAAGACAAAGCTTAGGCTAATGAGCATTGCTGGGGAAGGGGCCTTTAAGAGACTGGAATGACTAGCTTTTTGTTGTATATCTCAACATAAGCACATACGTGTGTGCATGTAATTGAATGTGTATCTCATAGTAGGTATACCTATGCGTACCCTGAGTGAGACCCAAATGAGACAGCTGTGGAAGGCTGAGCTGGCTCCTGTGCAGGGAGACACCAGATACACAATAGCGGTTCCTCAGAGCCCTGACTCCACCTCCAGACAGAGCTAAGGGGCAGTCCCCACTCCCTGTCCCTCTCAGCTTCCTGATGCTGCTAGGAACCCAGAGTGTTGGAGAAGCCGTTATGTCCCATCGGTCGGTCAAGTCTTATCCGGCTACCTCTCACTGCTGTGTCAGAGCTAAGTGAAGGAAGCGAGGTGTCTTTCCGCTCAATGCCAGCAATTAACGAGCGATCAGCAAACATAATTAGCAAGGGCAGCCCCCTCTGATGGGCCTGCGCATCACAGGCCATCTGCTGTCTGTTCTCATCCGCAGCCGCGTCTTCCTGTCTACTTTGGGGCAGAAAGGTAATTGAGAGTTGGATGGGGTTGCACGGTGACCTGAGACAGCCTGGGTGGAGTGTTAAGAAGAGAGGCCATTGGGGAAGCACCTTCCTGCCTCCCAGAGCTGGGCAAGCAATGCCAGCAAAGGGGAGCATCGAGCTGGTGATGGTTCCCATGGAGTCACCGAAGCGGTTAGGGTTTAACACAGCCTGGGAGGCCACAGGTCAGTCACTGTTGAAAGAGATTATTGCCAGTGATTTCCTTAGTGCTATTAATTGTCCCCAGAGGCCCCTAGAAGATTCAACTCTTCATCTGGAGTCACAAACACCAGTGCATTCCTCAGCCACTGCGGGATGTGGACCAGAACACGGACGAGGGAGCTCACCGCTATTGGCTTCAGCCTCCCAGACAGAGCCCAGACAGACTTGCTTTGTGTAATGACAGAGTTAGAGTCAAGGTCAGGGTCCGGGGTGAGGGTTAGGGTTATTTGTTAGTGTTGGATTTGGGATTTAGGATGGGGTTGTAATGTCTCTTGGAAATGCAGAGGCTTTCGAGATTTGGGGTTAGCACCAGGGTTATTGGTTAAAGCCAGAGTTAGAGTCAGGTTTAGGGTTAGGGTTGGATGTTAATAGGGTTATGGTTTGGTAAGCTCAGTCTAGGGTTAGGGTTATGCTACGGTCATTTTAGTGTCTGAGTTATGGTTTGGTTAGATTTAATTAATGTTGGCCTATGTCATATAACGCCTGAGGATGTCGCTGGTTTTGCTGGGGCTCCTGTTGTAAGGAAGTTGAGAATCTAACCTCATCCGTAGTTTCCCTCGAACCCTCAAGCCTAGAGACGCCCTTTTCCCCTGTGCCGCATTCTCCTAGTCAAGAGTTTCAGCTCAGCATTACTCCCTCTCCAAGAGTGAGTGCAGTGTGAATGTGGTGTGTCTTCTTCCAGGGACCGAGATGACGGTTCGGAAACTGATGACCTGCATGGATGGGCAGTCTCCTGGAGGTCGCCTATTATGGGATCAGTGCTTATGTCCCAGTGTTCACTGTGGGTGCACGGTCACGGGTGTCTCATGGGATGAGAAACAATCAGGTTCCTGGTTAGCTTTAGCTGCAGACTTGACACAATCCAGAATCACCTGGGACAAGTGGGTCCGTCTAAGTTGTCGGGTGGGCAGTCTCAGCTCACTGCAGGTGATACCATTCCCCTGGCGGGGGTCCTGAGCTGTGTGAGTGGGAACCTGGAGCTGAACACAAGCAAGCAAGCAGCGTCTTTTGCACTCTGTTTTCTTTGCTTGCCTGTGGGTCACTGTGAAGTGACCCACTGCCTTGAGCTCCCACTGCTGAGGGTTCCCTGTAATAACTGGAGTTATGAGCTAAAATAGCCCCCTTCTCTGTGAAGTCTGTTTTTATCAGGGTACTTTATCATGAGAATGGAAACTGCTCAGTAATCTAACCCGTTAGATGTGGATACAGCAGGCAAAGGCTGCAGACTCAGGCGTGACCCGGGGCATCAGGAAACCTAAGATACTTTTAAAATAGAGCTTTATTAAAGGCTTCTTCACATGTACCCAGTTTCAGTTCCGGCTTTGACAGGCTCTAATGTACTGTGTAGCCGCCCCCAAACTCTCCCGTAATGCTATGGTCCATATAGTCTCATGCTGGGTGACGTCATCCCTGGGGAGATGGGAACAAGTGTCTGGTAACCCTTGAGGGAACTGATGACAATCCAAAGGACAGAAACCACTGTGCCCCAACTTGGCGAACCAATGAGCATCACTGGGGTTACTGAGTGTGGGTGAGGGGTTACTTACAAGAGCAGAAAGGAATTAGAGGCAGTGGCATCATGAATACCCAGGCCAGCATGGTGACAGCTCATGTAAACTTGGAAACCTTTGCACAGCCTGCAGGTGGCTCAGCAAGCTGAAACTGTGGGTGGCTGAGTTGTTCTGAGTCCTCGAGGAAGCCCGGCCTTCCCAGTCTTCCTCGTTTCTGCTAAGCAGCTTGCTCTGGGCTTCTTTTATAGCTAGGCTGGTCTGAGCCTCTTCTAGGCAGCCCAGCTTGTCTAAGAGTGAGTCAGTGGTGTTCGCTGCACACTCACACACATGCACGCGCACACACACACATGCACACACAAACACACACACTCACATACACACACACTCACATACACACACATATATGTACAAACACACACACACACACACACACACACACACACACACACACACACACACACGTGCTTGCAGAGAAAGGGACCAAGCGAACCACTGGAAAAAGTTGATTGCAAGGGACAGGGTTTTGAGGGTTATAGTCCTGCCTTGCTTGGGGTGGGGTGGGGGTCTGCTTCCTGCCCGCTGTGGTGTGAATAAGCAGCCACACCCACCCCACCCGCTGCCACAGTTGGATGGCCCCTGCTGCCATGCCTAACTCAGGATGATGAAGTGAAACCCTCCTGAAACCCTGAGTCCAAACAAACATCCCCCCCCCAAGCTGCTCCTGTGCGGGGGTTTTGTCACAACAACAGAGTAACTCATACACCGTGTAAGAACTAAAGGACCCGTGCACAGATAAGTATCAGGGTTACGCAATTCTCACGAGGGCAGATGGCTCTTCTCTTTTCCTTTTTTGCCCAGGACTGAGAACGATGCATGGCGCATAGTAGGGGCTTAATGTGCACCACTGAACACAGGGGCCATCTGTCCTTTGCAAGGAAGTTTGGAGCGCCGCCGCAGTATGAAGAGCCACACCACACAGCCATGCCTTTCAGCCAATCAGGACCCTCCCCAGAGTGACTGGAGCTGGAATATGGACAACTGACAATATTCACCAGGATCGCGTTTTAGCTGTATTGGCTGCGTGAATTTCGTTCCCGGCTTCATTGCAGGTGAGGTAGAGGTGGCAGGAGGCATTGGTGGTTTCTGTGCCCTTGGGAGGATGAGACAGTGTAGTTGCCAACACATGGTGATGCTTACCAGACAGCTTTCACCCGTTAGGGTAGGGGGTGCCAAGGCAGTGTCCTGACTCCACCTCAGGGATCATGCTGGACCACTTTCTTCACAGATTGGGGACCGACACTCTGCCTGGAGTCAGGATGGGAACTGGGGACCGGGAGGGAAGCTGCAGTTATGTGTGCCCTCATTCCTGGAAGGGTGGCCTGTAAGGAGTAAGGTTCTTCCTCCGACCGCTGGTCTTGTCCCGCCGCCGCGCCAGCCCCAAATAACACACTGAGACTCTGTATTTGATATAATGCTGTTGGCCAGGTACTAGTTTCTTATCGGCTAGTTCTGTCTTAAGTATTAGCCCATTTCTGTTGATGTACGTATTTCCACGTGGTCTTCTTACCGGGGAGTGGGGCCGGCGTCTCGTCTCCCCAGTCTCTCCATGCTGACTCCTCCTTACTACTTCCTCTTCCTCCTTGTCTCCTAGTCCCTCCTCTCTTGCTTTCCTATTGGCCAACAGTGGTTTATTCATTAACCAGCATGAGAAACATATTTACAGAATGGCATCTCCCATCAGTGGCCTCGTCTCTGCCCTCAGGTATGTAGTGTCTGAAGGAACCCGTGGCTTTCCCTGAACCCAGACAGAAGGGCAGGGCAGTGTGCAACATCTTCATCCTTTCCCCTGGAGAAACCAAACTGGTGTGATAGCAACACTCCCCACGGGGTGCCAAGCAGGGTGGATACTGGCTTTCTAGCTCCTTGTGGAACTGAAATCCAATATGGGCAGCACAGTTCACACTGTGCCAGTTTTTAAGAAATGCAGTAAACCAGTGCCCATGAATGGCTGTCCAGACGCTGTTGCCCCGGTATGAAAAGGTTGGCCTTCATCTGCCTCCTCCTTCAGTTTCCCCTGAGCTCGGGCCCGGGTTCATTGTTCTTTTTGGAAGTGTCATGGGCCTCTCTCCTGGTGGCTAGCCACTCTTTGATCATCTCAAGAGTCCTCTGGCAGATGGCCTGGCAAAAGCTGGGAACAGTGCCCAGCAACAAGCCCTCTTGTGATTAATACCGGGGCTTTTATTATGCAGCCGTAAAGTGATATATTTTACATACAGTATAAGGCATTAAGCCACCATAGACTAAATTATTCTCCCCTTGCTCTATCAATATTGTTCCCTTCGCCTCTGGAAAATGTAAAACCTGCAGATGCTGACCCCATTCCTAAGGAGATGGAGGGCAGCAGGCGGCACATCTCTCCACTTCTGCCTTACTTTCTCTCTCTTTTTTGTCCTGAAAATTACCTTTCATGTGGGTAGGTGATATTCCAGTGTATGTGTGTGCGGTGGCATGGAGTGTAAGGAGTAGGGTTTTTCCTCCCGCCGCCCGGTCTTGTCCCGCCACCACGCCAGCCCCAAACAACACACCGAGACTATGTATTTGATATAATTCTGTTGGCCAGGTACTAGTTTCTTATTGGCTAGCTCTGTCTTAATTATCAACCCATTTCTGTTGATCTATGTATTTTCACGTGGTCTCCTTACCGGGGAGTGGGGGAAGGCATCTGGTCTCTCCAGTCTCTCCATGCTAACTCCTCCCTCCTACTTCCTCTTTCCTCCTTGTCCCCTAGTCCCTCCTATCTTCCTTTCCTATTGGCCAACAGTGCTTTATTCATTAACCAACAAGAGAAACATATTTACAGAATGACATCTCCCATCAATGGAGGGCTCGGAGGGCTTGCTGTGCCTTGCTAGGATACCTGAGTTTAGTACAGCAGTGAGCCCTGTCAACATGTCTGCACCCAGCTTCAGGAGATCATGATCTGACACGGGGTGGTGGGTAATGTCAGGAACCAACTTGACACCCTAGGGTCTCCTTGGCTCCCCTGGGAAGATGCTCAGGACGAGCCAGCATGAAGCAGAGCTGCTGGTATTTATTTGAAGGGATTAAGCAATGTCTGTGTGCGTGAACATCTGTGAAGGTCGGAGGACTACGCAGAGGTGGAGTTGGTTCTCTCTTCCCGTCTTCTTACCTGGTGTGATGGTTGGAATGAGAAACCTCCCCCTTAGGCTGAAGTATCTGACATCCAGCTTCACTGACTTCTCTAGCTCCTCCTCAGCGCCACCCCCACATCGCTTTGCAATCTGTGTCTTCTCAAACTCTGGGCCTCCATCTCCTCAAGTGCTTGGCTGTGGTGTCCAGCCATGGAGATGATCCTGAGTCTGTAGACACCAAAATTAGCAACACTGGCTAAACACAGGCTTGCTTCTTGTGATCACTCCCCATATTAGAACCCAGCTAGGGAGAACTGCTCCCTTCCAGGGGACAGTTGCGCACTTCTCCCGAGTGGCTGGTGGCCAGCGGCCAGTCCTTCCATGATTGGCCCTATTGAGCATGCCTGTTCAGCCCTGCCTCCCTCTGGCTGGCATGGGCCCTAACTTCTTCTTCCTCTCTGGCTTTGCACAGGAGTCAGAGGCATCTTGCACAACTGGGTCCCATCAGTCCTTTCTATAGAAGCTTCCTGAGGGCCCAGAGGCCACGTCCTGGCACCCTTCCTTTCCAGTACCTTATGTTTCAGCCTCACCTACTCCTTAATTGTTCCACAGACAGGCAGAGTGCTCATCCTGGCTCTGTAAGGACTTGGAGTCCACAACGCTGTCCCCAAGAGACTCCAATACAGTGCCTGTGACACCTGGAGAAGGCGGGATAGATGGTCACCTGGCAACAGCGTCCTCTAGTGAGTCTAGCGGGACTCTGGATGGCTCTGGCCGGTACCAGAAGTGAACAGGGGATGTGGCAGGTCTGTACCGTCTCTCCGTAGGCTGCCTGCCCTGATGTGATGCTAGGAAGAGGCCCAGCTTGGTCGTGATGGATGGCTGCGTGGAGCCGTGCTCTGAGAACCTCTTGTGACTCACTGCCTGGATTCACTGATGTGTCAGCCTGGCTGATGGATGGGACAGGCAGACGCTGCCCAAATACGGAGAGCTCTCATCTTCATGGAGGAATTAGAAGAGACTGCCTTAGGAATAAATCCTGGGCAGGGTGCCCGGCCCTTTTTTTGGAAAGCATCTCCTGGAACTCTGGGAAGAGGCCCTTCCACAGCGTCTGTCCAGAGGGTCTGGTAGGAAGGGGCGGTCTGTGTATTCCTCTCGTTTTGATGGTGGTACAAGAGGCACAGGGGAGGAGCTCAGCAAGGGTCCCTGATGTGGAACTGTGGTGGCAAAATGACTGGATTTGCTGTCACCTGGTGCCACCTCCCTTGGCCTCCCCATGCCAGCCAGTGATCATCTTCGGGAATGTTCCGAGTCGGAAGGCAGAAGAAAAGGGTCCTTATGCTAAGAGGTGTGGTTGTCTTGCTGCCAGCGATGAAACACGAATCACAAAACTCAACAAACCCACATGGAGTTTATTGCGTCGAAAAGGGGCAAAGGAAGGGATAGGCGGTGGCCAACCAGGAACAGAGATGGAAGAGAACAGAGGTAACAAGACACAGAGACAGAGAGAGGACAGGAGAGAAGATGGAGGCAGGAAAAGTCCGGTCTGCCCCAGGGGAACAGCAGGAAAGAGAGGAGAGCGGGAAAGAGAGAGTGGAAAGACAGGAGTGGGATATAGAAGAGAGCAGAGATTTAGCGGTCGAAAAGACCGTTACCATTAAGTGGGCAGGGTCTTTCTCTTACAGGGGTCCTTCGCACCTGTCTGTAGACTGCAGGGAACCCTGGGCTGACCAGGCACTGCCTGAGTGCATTCTTCCAGGTGACGGGGCAGGCCAGCATAATGCCTGAATCCTTATAAGAGGGATCCTAGGAAATGGAACTCCAAGAAACAGCTTTGGAGGGTGAATGTAGGGAACCTCCAGGGTGAGATCTGTCCTGAGCCTCCAAGGTCTGGTTGTGACATCTAACCCAGCCACATGAGTTCTTGAACACCACTGTCATTCCAATGCCCAGTACGGGACCAGGCACAGTCAGTCCAGATACTGTATGTTGAGTAAACGTGAGAATGTGTGGCTGGGTGTCCCAGCAACTTTATACCAGGTGCCTTGGGAGGCTGAGCTGCTTCATGTTGCTGGCTGCCATCATGACTCCTGTCAGATTAATACTTCTACAAACCAGGGCCTACAACAGAGGTGTGAGGTGTAGTGAAAGCTAAGCAAAGGACTGTCACTGCTACTAAGATAGCCGAAGAATGTTTTAGGACTTTGTTGCTGTATTTCCTGCCTGGTTCTGCAACCACCTTGAACACCAAATAAGCACACGAAGATTTATATTAATTATGAGACTGTTGGCCGGTAGCTTGGGCTTCTTATTGGCTAGCTCTGTTTTAATTATTAACTCATAGCTACCAATCTATGTATTCCTACATGTCTTATCTTACCAGAGAACACTAGATTCTCATCCTCTCTTCCCAGGCTCATATGAAGTCTCCCTTCTGCCTACACTTCCCAGAATTCTCTTCGTCTGGTGGCCCCTCCTATCTTTCCTGCCTGGCCACTAGCCACACTGTTTTATTCATTGACCAGTAAGAGAAAAATTTACAGAATGGCATCTCCCATCAGGACTTGGTTGACACATGAGATACAGAGGCAAATTATGTCCCCATTGATCCCTCTCTGCCTGCTAGCTGCTGGAGTCCCTGGTTTCCTCTGCCTGCTAGAGCAGTGAGCTCAATCTGGGGAGCCTGGAAAGGCTGTAATGGTAATTTCTCAGGCTGACTGGGCTCACGGGTCACCTAGGCCTGAAATCTTAAAAAAAAAAAAAAAAAAAAAAAAGTTGATTAAGATTCATCCATTCATGGTTTGGGGATTGTGTTTGTTAGATTTTTGTTTTGGTCAATTTGATACAAGTTATCTGAGAAGACGGAACTGTGTGATGATACTTTGTACTCTAACAAATAAAGCTTGCCTGAATATCAGAGGGCAGGGCTAACCATAAAGCCTGTCTGTACAGACAGACAGGAAGTGATATGGCTGGGTGGACAGAGGAATATTAGGCGGGAGGAGGCAGGAGCTCCGTCTCTTTTCAGTCTGAGGATTTTGTAGAGGTAAGAGCTCTAGTATCTGTTGAGGATTTCATAGAGGTGAGAACTCTAGTGTCTGCTACTCTGCTTCTCTGATCTGTAAGCTTTCACCACCTAACGTCCGACTCTGGGCTTTTATTATTAAGATCTATTAGAACTTGGCCTTTTTTGTATTCCCAGTCTAATTAAAAATTAAAGCTGGCTTTGGATTTGGAGTGTGGCTCTTTCCATATCTAAACCCAAGCATGCTTATTAAAGTAAAATCCTGTCTCATGTCAGAAGAACCACCTGATATGGGACAGAAGAAAAACAAAAATTAAAGGACTGTTTTATTACCACTAATCTCATGATCCTTTGGTTCTATTTGAGTCTTTGAGACTTTTATTGAGGTATAAATATTATCTAAAAGTTAATAAGATTAATATATGTATATATATATATTAAAGTTTTGTGATGATATTAATGGTCATACACTAACTAGTCCTAGAAAAAGGCTTCATCTAGTTTCCTGATTTCAGGTTTCAGTCTCTATCAGGTAACTAGGAATTAAGTTTTTCTACTCTGGATGTAATAACAAATATTGATCCTTTAACCTCTTTGAGATCTGTTGCATATAACATTTTAAATGTTTAATTTTTTTTGCAGTGAATGATGACTATGCCTAACAGCATCCTTTGAAGTCTTCAAAAGAATGATGGGCCCCCACAATGATGATTCCACCGCCTAAAGATCGGCTTTGGACTATGAACTGCTCAGAACAACTTCAAGGTGGCTAGCTGAGATGATCCAACTTCACAGACTACTCTAGCCAGGACTGGAGACCAGCCCTGCACTTTCTAATTTCACGGAGACTGGACACAGCTATCTCTCCCAGGACTTAACAATCAATCCAACTTTTCTTTTCTGGATTCCCTAAAGATGCCATCACCCCCAGACAGCAGAAAGTAAATTTAAGAATACAACACAACATCTACATTCCAGAAGGGTGGGGTGCGTGGTTTTTGGTTGTTCAATGGATTATGGATGTTTGTCGTTGTTTAGGAGTGTTGGTTACAAGTTGCTATTGGTAGTGATCAGGAAAAAATTGAACAAATGAGATTAGATTCAGAGTTCTTGTTTTTTTTTTTTTTTTTAGGGACCTATAGATATGATAGGATATAAGGGTAGATTATTGAATCTACTCTGAAAAGAAAAGGGGGGAGATATAGAAATAGGATAAAAAAAAGATGGATTGTTGGATCTGCTTTTAAACCAAAAAAGCAAATACTAGTTTTAAATATTGATACAAATTTGAGGTTTGTTTTTTTTAGAACATACTGTCCATACATTGCTAATCTTATTCAAAGTGTTGCACCTATGCAACTCACTTAACAATGCAATGCAAATTTTTAGGCCTTGGAAGTTATTATTGCCAACTTTTTAGTATGATAAGGAAATGCAGGTTAGCAACTAGTCACTTTCTACAATTGGGCTTGTAGTCGTATTAGGCATGTTTTCAAAGTCAAACAGAGTATGCTTTAGATAGACAGGTTGTCTTCAGACACTTCAGTGAGCTGTAGAATATGGCATTTAAGATCTTTTAATAACAGAAGTTCTTTTCTTTTTATGACAATGAGACATGTCTGCTCCTCACAGCACCAATCTACTTCAGGGAACATGATGGATGTTGAAGAAACTCCACGTGGAGTTTACTTTCTTCATGGCAAAAGTCAGATACTGGCCAAGAAATTGCTCTTGCCACAACTGTTGACAGTTTGGTGGACAAATTGGACAAGTAGGACATACAAAAAAGGGCTGCCAAACTTTGCCAAGACAAGTCAGGACAGCCCTTCAGAATATCCTGCTTCCCAGAAAAGTCTGTCAGATCTACCAGGCCTGTAGGCCAAAGGTGGATGCCCCAACATTTCAGAGAAACCTTGGGTGACTGTCTAGGCAGCCAGCTGTTTCTGTAATTTCTCACAGCTTTTAGAAGTCACTTGCTTGCTGAAGTGATGCCATTTCCTTCTCAGGTCTCTGATGGGGTTGAAGACTTTATAGTTACAGTTTTTCTTGTTATCAGATTCAGAAAAGAAATTCACTAAAGAAATTCAAAGTGTACAAGGTTGGGAGACATAAAAAGATAGGTTTGGTAATGCAAATTAGGATAGAAAGTGAATTAGATACAACCTTTTGAACTCACCAAGATAGGATCAATACAGAGTATTTTTTTTCTGAATTTGTCAAATGCAAATGGATTAGACATTGTTGATGTACTTTTTGCCTGTATATATTTTATAGTTATTGTACTTACTGTATATAGTTTTTATTATATTAGTTATAACCTTCTTTTTAAAATTTTAGTTAAAAAGGGGAAATGTGGTGATATATCTTGTTTATACTCTAACAAATAAGGCTTGCCTAGAGATCAGAGGTCAGAGCTAGCCACTAGCTAATCATACAGATCTGGAGATCTGTACAGACAGACAGGAAGTGACATGGCTGGGTGGAGAGAGGAATATAGGTGGTAGGAGACATAACTTGGTCTCCTTTCAGTCTGAAGATTTTGTAGAGGAAAGAGATCTAGCAGTGGACTGCTCTGATTCTCTGATCTCTCAGCATTTCCCCTTAATATCTGACTCCAGGGTTTATTATTAAGACTGCTTAGGACTGGTGTTACGGAACCTCAACTGAGCGAATGCTCCCACTAGACTGGCATATAGGCAAGGCGATGAGGCATTGTCTTGGTTAATGATTGATGCAGGAGGGTCCAGCTCACTGCAGGCAGTGCCACCTCTGGGCAGGCTTTCCTTGGCTGTGTGAGGATGCAGCTGAGCAAGCTGTGGGGGAAAATCCAATGATCAGCATTCCTCCTCGGCTTCTGCATCAGCTCCTGCTTTGAGTTTCTGCCCCGGCTGTTATGAGTAGCTTTTTCCTGCTGGCCTGGTCCCGCCACCTCACCAGCCCCAAATAACACACAGAGACGCTGTGTTAGAAATAATTCTGTTGGCCTGTTACTAGTTTCTTATCAGCTAGTTCTGTCTTAAATACTAACCCACTTCTATTAATCTAAGTGCTTCCACGTGGTCTCATCTTACCAGAGAGAGGGGCTGGCGTTCTTCTCTCTCCGTCCTCCATCTTGGACCCTCCTTACTCCTTCCTCTCTCCCCCTAATCTCTTAGTCCCGCCTATCTTGCTTTCCCTATTAGCCAACAGTGTTTTATTCATTAACCAATAAGAGACACATATTTACAGAATGACATCTCCCATGACCCGGCTTCCCTTGATGGTGGACTGTAAGCTACAAGCCAAACGAACCCTTCCCTCCTCAAGCTGCCTTTTGGCCACAGTGTCTGATCATAGCAACAGAAATATAACCAGTACAGGGATTGATCCCAGAGCCTCACGACTGACTGGCGGGCAGGCATTCTTCTACCGAGCTTTGTTCTTCAGACTCTCTTTGGTAAACCTTTTATTTCAAGATAGGGTCTCACTAGGCTGGCCTTGAACTTGCTTGCCATCCTCTAGCCTCAACTTTCTGAGTAGCTGGCTTTACAGGCGTGTGCCAGCAGATCTGGATTCTTAGCATACATTGGCTGTAGGTATGAATGGGGGTCAGCATGCTGCGTTAGTACCTCACAGAGCAAACGCTGATTATTTTCCTGCCCTTCCTTCTTCCCAGCTGTCAGAGAGCAGGCTTGACCCTTAAGACAGAGTGCACTCTTAACAGCCAGGTTCCACAGCCCCAGGAAATGAGGCTTCAACCCCTGAAGATCTCTCTTAGCTTAACACAGAGTTAAGAAGTTACACTGTGTCTCCACGGCCCTTGATTTGTGGCCTTACCCAACACCTGGCTCCTCCTTGCTCCTTGTCACGTAGGCTATCTCAGACTAGGTCACAGGGTGAAGGATTTCTCACCGCCCTTGAGAAGGCATAAAAATGCAATGTTTTTCTTTGTTTTGGGGAGTTTGCTTTCATCTGAACCTCCCCACTCTCGACATACTATGACAGCTATCTTGTTTTACATTGAATTATTCCCTTTAAAATATTTTTATTCATCCTTTGAAAGTTTATACATCTTTACAATATGTATTGATTGTATGCACCTTCTAGTCTCTCCCTCTGTGTTTCCCTACCCTGTTTCCCATGCATCTTCCTGTCTCCCTTTTTACCCTTGATTATTAACAGACCTCTAAGGCCAGCTTGTTTGTGAGTGTGAAGTTATTCCCGGGGGGGGGGCAACCAAGTGGTTTCTGAACCCCCTCCCTCTACAGGTTTTAAAGGGAAGTCTCTTTGTCTTTAAGACTCCAGCATGTTGTCTCTGGCCTGGTGTACAACCCTTTCTAGTATTCTCCTACCTCAAGGCCTGATCATGGCTGCCATGGTCAGTGCCCCTGAAGGGTGACTCTGTTCCTGCTCCTCTTTTATTTTTAACGGGATTTCTAGTAACCACTTATCCATTGTCAGGGAGCCTTGAGAGGGACCTGGAATTCCTGCCTCAGTGTCTGGCCTGCTCTCTGAATACAGTGGGAAATTCTGAAGATACTGGAGCTACTGCCGGGAAGGGGGAGGGGGTTCTTCCCATACAACAGAGAGATGCAGCCACCCTGGGTCTTTCATGGGTGCCCTGTTCCACTGAGGCTACCCTCTGCTCAGTGTGTGTCCACCGGGTCTTCACAGACCCTGCATACCTTTCTGGAAGATTCTTAGGGCAGGGCCTGCCTCACAGGGCTCAAATCAGGGGCCTTTGCTGCCACAGATTCATCATCTCTGTTGTGATGTCCTGGGAGAACGTAGCCTCCTCCAGCCTTTCACCCTTCACATCTCGCTCTGCTCTTCCCCCTTTGAGTAGTGGCCTATTACTGCTGGCATCTTAAAGGGTGGGGCTCAGGCTCTCCTGTCCTGACCTCCAACCACACATGGACGCTGAGTCCTCTCAGACGGCAAAGGCCACGGCTGTCCCAGTGGGACTGGCTGCAAATGCACTCCTATCCCATTGCAAACACATCCCCACTATAAACACCCTTCATCCTGGGCTGAGTTTCCAAGACCGGCAGAGACCCCATTTCATGGACGATGTCCTCGCCTGAGGCCAGCATGTGGAGGTCCACTCTCCTTCCTGCACATCCATGTCAAGAGGCTCGCTACGGAGCCTGCTAGAGCATGAAGCTCCCGTGTGCAGTGCACACCCCTCAGAAAGGACCATGTCACCTCCTCCACTAATCCTGTTCCTGCAAACACCGCTTCCCCACGTGCAGCCAGGGCTGCGAAGCAGGACAGCTAAGAAACAGGAGTCCTTGAGTCCTGGAGCACCCTCCCTGAGCTAGGTCACGTGTGCTGGGCTGGCATAGCGTGGGTTGGAAGAGGCAAGTGCTGAGGACAGCTGTGGCACACTGTGGGAAACTGAGGCAGCTTCTGCCATGTTCTCTCTGAACCTGGCAGCCTCAGAAACCGCTTCCCCCATCTCCTCTAATCTTCAAGCATTCCATGGTTCCATGGTCCTGACAAGAAAGCTGTAAAACACAGAAATAATGTAAATAAAGGAACATAGAGATTAAAATCAAAGTTTCTCTTGATCCCATTTCAAAGGGTAGCCAGGATTTCTGTTTATCTTTTATGTTCTTTTCTGTATCTAGGAAACAAAACATCATAAAACTCAAATGGACAGGATTTTCTGTTTATCTTCTGAGCTCCTTTCTGTATCGAGGAAACAAAGCATCATAAAACCAAAATGGTATTACGTCCTTGGTTGAGATCTCAACTTTGTTTTAATATAACATTTTAAAAAGAGCAACATTCTTAAAAGCAAATATTTTATTTGTTTTTGTTGTTGTTGTTGTTCTTTAGCTACCGGACGCTTCACTCTGGAGAGCTTGTGTGTCTCAGCCAGGTGGGAGGTGGGAGGGGCGCTGGCGTTCCATCCTTCATCTTTGACAGTATTTTTCCCGTATGCAAATTTTGTAAGTTTACTAACAGTTTTCTGGACTTCACTCTTCTGCACTGTTCTGCTGGCTCAGGTGTCCTTAGTGGTCACATTGCCAACCAACAGCCATTTCCTGCCCAGCACAAGGACCCTTGGGTGCCTACCATGTCCTAGAGGAGGGTATTTCACACCAGACTTTGCCTTAGGGCTATGTTTTACCTCTCTGGAGGTCAGTCTCCAGGCTGTGAAGTCTCCTGAGGAAGACTCCAGCAGATGTAGAATATTCTGCCTTGGCACAGAGAGCTGGCTTCCAAAGGAGAGGCTGTGTAGGCTCCAGGAGCTCAGTGTCTTTGGGGTTTCCAGGGGAACAGGCTTGTGGGATAGACTCGGAGCCTCCTGGGTCTTCTCTGTGGTCCCTGACAAGTTGTCCTTGATACTGTGTGGGATAACTGGCCCCTCATCCCTGAATTCTCTGAGGAGTTTGTGATGCAGGACCTGCCCCAGCGCTTGGCAGCTTCAGGGCCTCCCTTGGGGGTTCCTCAGACCCTGTCATTGCAAGCAGGGTGGCACCAGATGGTCGCTGCTGCTGATGCAGTGAAATTAAACCAGGAGGCACAAATTCTTTCCCAGCTCAGGCACCCGGGTCCCCAGGCTCACTCTCCCTCCTGAGACCCAGCAAGGAGCTAGCAGAACACTGCCAACTACACACGCCAGCTGCCACACACACTATACTACACATATACATATACACACACCATACCACACTCACCACATACATACACAATACCATACATACACACACATGCACACACATTCACACATATACACGTATACACTCACACACACATACACACACACTCACACATACATACACACTCACTCACACACACATACACACTCACACACACTCACACACACAGTGCTCACCGACATCAGCACGTCTCTCTCCAACCATAGGTCCTGCTGGTGGCCAGGGCCTGCAGCATGCATGGAGTCCAGTTCTTCTAACAAAGGTCTAGGGTGGTCTGATTTCTGCCCTCTCTCCACATAGCAGATTTCTTTCTTTTTCCTGTTTTGAACCTGTTGCTTCCTGGCTGCAAAGTACTGTCTGTCTCAGTCTGTGAAGAGGCACTATGGCCATGGCAGCTCTTGTCAAAGAAAGCATTTAACTGGGGCTGGCTTGCAGTTCAGAGGTTTAGTGCATTACCATTCCATTATCATCATGGTGGGAAGCATGGCAGCGTGCAGGCAGATGCGGCGCTCAGAGCCCTACATCTAAATCCACAGGCAGCAGGAAGAAAGGAAGACTCGGGGCTTGGCTTGGGCTTTTGAGACCTCACAGCCTCCTACCACTGACACAGTTCCTCCTACAAGACCACATCTCCCTGGTGACTAAGCATTCAAACATATGAGCCCGTGGGAACATTCTTTCCAAACCACCACACTATCATAACACCAGACCATGCATTTGTGTCCATGGTAGAAACCCCAGAAGAAAAAAACCACTCCTGAAACTCTTGAGTATGCCTCCCTTTGGGGGCCCCGTATAAACAGGGATCATGGCCATTTCGGTTCCAGGGAGGCCCCCGGCTTTCTCACCCCTAAGAAGAGAGGTGGGCTGGCTCCGAGCAGCCGACACCAGCAGCTTTACCCGAGCAGCTGGACCTGAGCTGTGCTCCAAATGCTTACTGCACACTCTCTTAGGCTGGCTAAGCAGGCCACTTAGCATTTTTGTTGTGAACATTCTAGTGAGCCATGCTTGTGACCTTCCCTAGGTTTATTATTTTTCCTTATCATAAATTCCTGAGGATGAAATTCTGAGGTCAACAGTGTCTGCTGCTGAAGGTTCCTCGTGTGTAGTTGGGACTGAACCCCCCTCTTGACCTTCATACAATGTCTTCCAGGCTCATCTGTGTTACCCTTAGGCAGTGCCTATCACCCATGTACATGCCACAAAGGGGGGCAGTTCCTTTACCTCTGGGGCCAGCAAGGGCTCAGTCATGAGTGGCTTGCTGAGTTGTTTCGCAGTCTGCACACTAGGGTGGCCTGTGGGTGAGGCTTTCCTCTTTTACCCTATAGCTGGAGTTTCTGTCCTGCCTGGTTCCACACCCACTTTCCCCCACATAAATACATGGTCACTATATTAATTATTAAATTGTTGGCCAATCACTAAGGCTTCTTACTAGCTAGACCTCTCTTAATTATTAACCCCACTACTACTATGTATTTCTACATGACTTTATCTTACCAGAGATTGCCTGGTGTATCCTATCCACCTGGTCTCTACATGGTGTCTTTTCCTGGTGGCCTCCTCTCCCTAGAATTCTTTTTGTCTCATAGCTTCGCCTATATCACCCACCTCATTGAACAACTTGGTCAAATCTGCCAGTGGTGGACTTGAGGTAGTGTCCATTCAAGCTGTGGGTCAGTCCCAAGGTCACCATCCCAATGGCTTTGAGCCAGTTATTCTGGAAGAGTCGGGGAGAGGCTGGATGCTGGTGGGACCAGGTTCCCCTCTTGCACTTGTGTGCAATCTGATCTTTTGACTTGGAGGGTGGGAGGGACATAAACTGGCATCTCGTGTCTGAGCTGGAGCTGGTCTACAGAGTGCGGAGGCTGTGAGCTGTGTGTGTGTGAGTGTGGCTATGGTCTGTCTGTCTGTCTGTTGCAGCTGCTTTTTGCTCCTGCAACTTGCAGACACTAGATGCAGCCGGCATCCCAGGGTCTTAGGAAGAGGATCAGTCAGAGTCTCCAGAAGAGACACTTTGGTGGGCCTTCCTTTATGTAGGTTTCTCCCTGCCATGATTCAACTGTTGCTGGGATCATCCTAGATGCTGGCTCTCCAGAAAAGGGCATAGTTTGGAGTTTGATTTTTCCTCTTCCTATGCACCAGCTGAACTTTCCAGAGAGAACCTTGACCAAGGAGGTCACTGCTATGAAGCTCACTCTAAGGAAACACAGGAGGCAGGAGGATTCAGCTAGCTGAAGCCCTGGTAGAGCTGAGGGCCTGGAGTCAGCCCTGAGCTTTGCTTCTGTGGCATAGGCAATTTCCGGAAAGGATAATGCGTCTATTGCTGGACTCCATAGTTTGCTCCCTTAGATGGTGTCCTAGAAGCGTTAACTGCCAACCTGACACAGCCTAGAGCTACCCGACAAAAAGAATCTTAACTGAGCAATTGTCATCAGGTTGGCCTGTGGGCATGTCTACAGGGATTGTCTCCACCGTGGGCAGCGCCATTGTATGAGCTGGTGGTCCTAAGACACAAAGAACCAAGTGAACACGAGCTGGTGTGAACCTGAGAGTGACTGAGAGTGTGACCAGTGAGCGATGCTCCTCCATGGTTAAGTCCCTGTCCTGATTTCCCTCGACAATGGGCTGTGACCTGTAAGTATAAGGTAAAAGAGACCGTTTCCTCCCCATGCTGCTTTTGCTCAGAGTGTTTTATCACAGCGACAGAATGAAACTTGAGTGGAGGATAATAGTGAGGAGAGACGGATCACTGCTGCCCCAGAAGTGAGAGTTCCCATTTTCCAGGAGACTGTTCTCTTCGCAGACAAGCCAGAAAGACCTAGAAATCCAAATCTGGAACAAGATCTCTGTAGCACATTAGTTAGTGCCCAGCCAGGGAGGTGGCGCCTCCTGGGAGCCTGTGTGATCCCTAGGTATCTGGGAATACCTTTGCTGAGTAGGAAGCAGAAGACTGTGGGACCGGAAGTTTTCCACCCTGCGGGAGGCGGGGTTTACCATCATTTCCACTTCCGTGAGAGGTTTGTCTTCTCATTGGTATCCAGAAAGCACAGGGCTGCTCTCTCTGTCCTCCATCTGTGAGCACCCAGCTTCATGATGGAATTCTCAATTAAAATAAGATTGCTCCACCTCTGTAGTGGCATCTTGACTTTCCAATGAACTTGTAGCAGTGACCACACCCTTTGGGCGTGGTTCCAGGTGCAGATGTGGCCCATTAAGGGAGAGGAGGGGCTGTGGCTCGCTCTTGGTTCCTGAAGGCATCTGGAGAACAGAGACTGTATTGTCTGGAGTAGGAAGATCACAGAGGTTTTTACTCTTATCTGTGTAAGTGCTTCCCTGATAAACACCTATTTATCATTTATCTTGGGTCAGGTGGACTCATTTAAAGCCCGCCTTCACACCTCACTCCCTCAACGTAAATACGATTTCCCCACTCCTAAAAGGCCCTCATAGCTCTGCCCTATATGATGCTGACTCTCTCTCTCTCTCTCTCCATTTGTCACCATGCTTCTATTATGGCAGGCCTCTATTTGAGTTGATAAAAGAAATAATACCTACCAGTCCAGGTCCAAGCTGGAAGTCACCAGAGTGGGAGCCAGAGCTCATTTCCTGACGAAGCAACGCCATCTAATCTGTCAGATGAGATGGTGTAGGGAGGAAGTCTTGAGTAAATATATGTCATTGACCTGAGCATAGCTACGTGGCAGATCCCAATGCCTTAGACCCACGGGAGATGGCGGTAACTTCCCCTGGCCCGTGTGCAGAAAATGTCCACTGTAGCGTTCTCATAGTCCTCCGCCCAGCTTACACCCGAAGACCCATGCTGTGCAGAGAGCACGTCTACTTAACCCAGCTCACCCTGCCTCCTCGCTCAGCTGTGGGTGATTCCCCCACCTCCCATTCAGCTGTGGGTGAGCAACACTGAGCTTTGGGGGTGGGGCGGAGGCTCCACCAGAGCTCAGCTCTGCTGTGTCCGTGTGTCTGTGGGGTCTGTCCTGTTCTTTCTTCATCCCGTCAGAGACTTCTGTTTTCATATTCGCTGTCTCTTTCCAGCTTATTGGCACAGTGGCCAGCAAAGGTGTGGTTTACCATCTGCTTTCCTTGACATCAGTGCAGAGACCCGATCCCTCCAGACTCACTTGTCTTTCCCGTCGCCTCTGCCAGCCCAGAGACCAGATGCAGGGAGATGCTATAAGCCTGCTCAGGGATAGCTCTGCAAAGGGGCCAGGTGAGACCTTGCATACTGTGAGACCTGTGCCTTAAGCAGGGAGACTGAGGCAAGAGTTTACATGTAGCGCATCAATAGGGTAATCCTTCTCCACAAAGGTTATAGCAGCGGTGGATGCCTTAGCGGTGGTGATTTCTGCGTGAGGTGGGGGTAGCCTCTGTGCTAGCGTCCGGTCCTGGCAGAGTCCTTTGTGATCATTTTGTGTGGTTCTCTCCTCCACATTCCCCAGCTTTGTTTGTTAGAGCTTGACATGAGCGACTCCATTTCAGTTCTGACAACTTTCACATCCATTTCTCCTGAGGGAACAGGCATGGATTTTTTTTTTTTTTTGTCCGTTTTGTTTGTGTTTAGCACCCAGCAGGACCTGGCATCCTGCACCCAGCAGGTGTCTGATAATGGTTTGCTGTAAGTTGATGGAGTTGTAGCAGTGTTTCCAAAAAGAGTGAACCAATTTCCTTTTTTTTTTTTTTTTTTTTTTTTTTTTTTGCAGTACATTTATTGTTTTTAAGGTCATTACTTTCATTTCCAAAATGTTAATCGATCATTTTCAACCACTATGCCCACTCTCATTTTATTTGTGTAACATCTCAGTGTTTGTGTCCCAGCCTGGATTTTAGGAAGGAGTGGCTGGCGGCGGAGGAGTTTGCTCTTGGCTTATTGGCTCACCTTTGTGCAGTCACTGGGTTGCTGTGGTCTGCACTGGAGGATGCAGTCCACCCATCTGGATCTTGCTGGGGTCTTCCTTGGAAGCTGACCTGGCTGTGCTTTGCATCTGGCTAGCAGCTGTTGTCTAATACTCCACAAAGCAACTTGAGAGGGTGATTTATTCTGATGCATGGTTGGTGGGGATGCAGTCCATCCTGGTGGAGTGGGCACAGCAGCAGGAAGTGATCTCTGCCGGCCAGAGCTTCAGCCTGGGACTCCCGACATAGGACATACTCCCATCTCAGATGACCTGGAGGCACACAGTGGATGGGAAGTAAGGCCAAGCTGTCCCCAGCTGTCCATGTCCCCTTGTGAGGCCTCCACCTCTTAAAGAAGTCTCCATACTCACAAAACGATCCACACCAGCTTGAGATCAGAATTCACTCAGAGCCTGTGGGGAATGTCCTGTACAACTATGACACACATTCCACCTTATTTCCTGCTACTGCTCTCCTCTCTCTCTCTCTCTCTCTCTCTCTCTCTCTCTCTCTCTCTCTCTCTCTCTCTCTCTCTCTCTCTCCCTCTCTGTGTGTCACACTTGGCCTGTAGCCTATATGTTCAGAGTCAGACCTTGGACACCACCCATCGTGTCCCTGGCTGAGCATCCTGCATCCCTGGCCTTACGGCTGCTACTATCTCCTTGGCCTCAGAGCCCGCTGACACTGTCTCCCTCTGTTTTTTGTGAGTTAGTAAGACCACACTGTCTGATTAGCTCCAGGCGCTGCATTCTGTGGGGCACTTTTGGTCACTGTGGCTTCCGTGGTGGGAACTGTCATGGTTGCCAATGTCTAGATTTGGCTAACTTTTGTTCTTACTTTTTTTTTTTTTTTAAATCTATTACAGCTCTCAGCTCAGGGCAGGTTATGTGTGTGGTGTGTTTGTAGTTTGTATGTGTGTGTGTGTGTGTGTGTGTGTGTGTGTGGTATGTGTATATGCATGTGTGTGTGGTATGTGTGTGTGTGTGTGTGGTATGTGTATATGCGTGTGCATGTGTGGTGTGTGTGTATGCATTGGTGTGTATATCTATGTGTGTATGTGTAGTGTGTATATGTATGTGGTGTGTTGTGTGTGCCCACATGTGTGCCAAGGCCAGAGACTGAGGTCAGATGGTTCCTTAGTCTACCTTACTTTTGGAGGCAGGGTCTCATTGAGCCTGGAGCTCTCCTGTTCAGCTGGAGTAGCAGTCCAGTGCACCCCATGGTCCTCCTGCCTGCCTCCTCAACCCTGGGATCACAGGTACACACCATGACACCTGGCTTTTAAGTGGGTGCTCGGGGACCAGACTCAGGTCCGAACGCCTGTACAGCAAGAACTTAGCCATCCCCAGTCCTAAGCAGAGACTTCTTTTTGAAAGCCTTTTTCTTTTACTAAAAATAGTTTTTGTTTTGTTTTGTTTTTTTTTTTAAATATAATATATTCTGGTCATGGTTTCTCCTCCCCCTACTTCTCCCAACTTCTCCCCTCCCATTCAGATCCAACTCATTTCTGTTTCTTGTTAGAAAACAAACAAGCATCTAAGGGATCATGTTATAGTATGATAAAACGAGAATGAACAAATCAGAATAGGACCAAACAAGCAGAAGAAAGAGAGTCTAAGACCCAAGAAACAGACACAGATGCATATGCGTACAAGTTCGCACACCCAGGAATCCCATAAAAACACAAAACCGAGAAGCTATAACATACATACAAAACCTGCAGGATCCACAAAAATAATAAAAGTTCAAAACAACCCCTGACACGCCATGAGGCGTCACCTTAGCATCACTGCCTGAGCAGAGAGCCTTCACATCCGGCCACTGGCCCAGCTCTGCAGGTAGCTCTTCTCACTCAGATCTGCTTCTCTTGCTCCTCTGAGGACTCTGGGAAACGGGTCTGTGACATCACTGTTCTCCATCCTCGGGGTCATTTGGGAGACTCTGCCCCAGACAGTGTGGTAGCTTTGAGGGAGGCAGTTCTGAGTTCAAATCCACACTCAGTCATTTTCTTTCTGAGTGACCTTAGAGTATACCTGGAGTCCTTAGACTTCAGTTTGGTCACGGGCTGTGTGAGTGGACACAGCTGTGTGAGGCTGAACCCTTGCAGTGGGATTGGGTGTCTGGCGGCTTTCCCCAGATCACCTAAGCTGTCGCCAGTAGCCTTGAGCCCTCAGGACTCTGTCTGTGACTTATTAGAGTGGAGAGGGACAGTGCACCAAATGAAGCTAGCTGCTTCTTTTAATTAAGGGACACGTGTTAAAAGGGTTATTAGAGGAGGAAGTCGGCATGAACTGTGTCTCAGTCAGTGTCATACTCAGAGATTAATCTGAGCCCCTGGTGGGGGTGGCGTGAACAAGGGAAGAACCAAGTGCAATGCTACAGTCCTAATAGGATGACAGAAGCCAGTAATGAGAGCCAGCAGGGCGGAGCCTGGCCTGGGAGACACCAGAGATGCAGACCTGGGCGGTTTCTGCCCTTCTTGACTGCAGTCTGTCCTTATGACTATAAATATTCCCGCTATGTTGTCCACACAGCCACTCTTACAGGACCATTTTCTTTAATGAAAACGAAGTGCTTGGCGGTACTAAATAGAAGCTTCGCTGACATATTCGGCTATCTCACTGGAAGCAGAAAACCACTTTTAAAAGCAAGTAGAACCCCAGAGAATCCGACAGGCTCCTTTTAACGACCTGGGGGGGCATTAACTTGAGGGGAAGATGTGTTTTCCAGTCGCCTAGCCTCTGCACCCTCCCTTTAAGGTGTCTCAAAGGGATGGTGTGTGTTGGAGATTACACAGTCAGTTTTTTAACCCGGACTTTCACTTGACACATCTCCTGGGTGCTCTGCTGAGCTGCCTTGGAGCCATCGACCCTGAGGGGTGAATGTCTGAGAGAAAATGTAGCTGCTGACTGGAGCCCCACCCTGCCTGGCTTCCCTTTGACTCTAGTCTTTTCCTTTGTTTCCCTGGATGCCAAATCTGGCAGTGGGAGGCAGGGTGGTAGAGAGGAACCTCTTGGTTAACTTGGGGGCAGAATGAGCCAGGAGTCGAGCCTGCTCTTTGCACACCGACAATGTGTGTAATTGCAAAGGATTCTGCCAGCTTAATAAAACGGGCCTTCTCAGAGCCAGACAGATTGATTAATCCACTAAAGGAAAACTTCTGGAAGGAATCTTCAATTGAAAGTCTTTACTATCCTAGAATATTTTCCTAAAGTAAGCCCAAATTAATGAGGTTTATTGTATTCAGACCCAGAAGTTTAAATCGCTATGCTTTTCTCTTTTTCTTCCTTAAATCTCCCAGAATGAAGAGGCTCTGAAGGGAGAAGAAAAGGAAAGATCTCTTGAGAACTTACCAAAAGCAGAGCACCATCCACCTGAATGCTGTGAGCTTGAACTGTTCTGGAAGGAAGCCTGCTGAAAGGCAACTGAGTGGGGTAGACTATTAGGGGTTGGGTGGTAACTGTCCCCAGAAACTCCATGTGGGGACTATTTGGGGGAGATGGTGGGTTTATTCATTGCTTTTCTGTTGCTGTGATAAAACATCATGGCCGTATTTGCCAGGGTTCTCTAGAGTAACAGAACTTACAGGATTTTCTTTCTCTATACATAGAAAGGGGTTTGTTGGAATGTTTTACAGGCTGGCTGTGAACAGAAAGTCCAAGAATCCGACAGTTTCTTTGTCCACATGGCAGGACGTCTCGGCTGGTCTTCAGTGTACACTGGAATTCTGAGAAACCTCCTACCAGTGAAGTAATGGGCATGGTAGCAAGGTGAGAGCAAGCAGGCAAAGCACAAAGGCTTCCCTCTTCCAGGTCCTTACATAGACTTCCAGCAGAGGGTGTGGCCCCCATTAAAGGTGTGTCTTCCTGCCTCAAGATCTGAATTAAAGGTGTGTGTCTTTCTACTTCAAAAACCTGGGCCAGAAGTGAAATCACCCACTTCGAATTAAGCAAAAAAAAAATCACTTACAGGTGTGCCCTACATTTCTGGGTTGTAGTTCATCCCAGATGTAGACATCCAAGAATAGACATCACAATTATCCAGCAAATTATAGAGGGAAGTTCATTTGGGGTCATGATTAGGTAAGCCAAGTACTCCCCAAGTCTTCAACTTCAGCTCTGGGGTGGGGAGGAAGATGTGGGAAAAGTCAGCATGGATCCGGAGGGAACTAATCCATGGAGCCATGGATCACCTCTTAATTCCTCATGTCATAATCTGCCTGTCTGTGGGGTGAGGCAGTGCTTAAGGGATCCACTAAGAAGAGAACTGTTCACACAGTGGGCACAGGGTGCCTAGCTAAATCAGCTAAAGGGATTATCAACTTTGTGACAGATGTCAGGCTTGGTGAAAGCTGGGGTTGCCTTGGTGGGGGGAGGGCTGCAGACTGCACTACCGAACCCCTGTTTGGAAGGGTTAACATACGGGAGGAAGCCTGGTGTAAGCAGGTGGTTTCCTCTGACCTGTGGTCACTAGACATTTTGCCTTTCAGTATGGGAGGATGTGTAGACTTGGAAGTAAGTTAAAATCTTTACAGGCTTGCCAGGCGTGTTTGGAAACTGGTTTAAAGTGGCGGACGGGGGGGGGGGGGTTTAGTGGGAGTGTCAAACAGGCCTCTCTGAGCACACTTACAGGGTCCCAGCAGGAAGGTCTTGATTTTGGTTCCCCAACTTGGCTCATCTGGCAGAGCTGTTCCCAAGAGTTCCTCCATGTCTCATTGTCTCTCTTGGGGAGGTCCCTCCCTGCTTGACCTCCAGGGGCATCTGGTGGAACTTGCTGGTGTTCATCTGTCTAGGTTGTAAGTTATTTCTCCCCGAATAAACATCTACTTGGCCTATTTGTTTATCCTGAGCCTTATTAAACCGCAATGTGGGGGATGGTGCCACAGCCTGTCTGTCAGTGGGCTTTGCCCACTGCTGCAGGCTATAAATGACCTGGGCCACCCAAGCACTTTGAGGCCCTCAAACCCGGGGAGATCATTCTGGTCTTTGCTCATGAGGGTGTAGGACATCCCAGATGGCCCCTTCCTGAATGTCCAGCTTTCCCTGGACAGCAGGTTCCTGGGCCCAGGGTGCATTAATGGGCATAGGCTGCCAGCTGGGTCTCCAAGGGGGAAGGTGATGTGTCTTCCACTGAGCCAGCAGTGCAAAGCATACACAGCCTCTCTTCTTGGGTCCCCTTTGCTAAGGCTCGTTGCATCCTCCTCCTGCCTGTCATTTCCATCAGCCACACGGGGCAGGGTCCTGGTCCTTCTGCCCTTCTGCCCTTCGGGTACCCAATGGCTGCCTTATGAGCCAGTAGGATGGGACTGAATTCCACTTTTGGGATGCATTAGTGCCTGGGGCATTTGGTTTTACTTGTTTCCTTACAATGGGTGAGACTTCAGAACCTCAAGATCCCAGGAGGCCTCAGGGCCCACAGGCTTAGAGCAGCCACGATGTACAAATGCTGCCCAGATGCCAGTGCATAGGACACCCTGGGGTGTGACAACCTGAGGAAGGCTTGGAATGGTACAGTTGGTGGGACCTCACCTCCAGGGTTCCGGGTAGACATGGCTTGAGGACTGGCACCCTACTGGGCTGCAGGATCCCATCTAAGTGACTCAAGGTAGGGACACAGCCTGGTTCTCACAGCTTCAGCTGCAGGTGACAATCACCTGGGCTCACTGAACATGACTGCATGCGCAGCTCTAAATGGATCCGGGGCAGCAGGGATCTGACGCAGAGGGAATCCTGGCAAGGGCCTTTCTGTGCCTTCCAACCCACTCCTGCCTGGGGACACACAAGGCAGAGGTCAAGATCCCTTTAGAATCCAGGTGATCACAGGCTGGTCCTGTCCTGTCCAAGGTCTCTCTCCACTGCTCACTTTCCCCTTTGTTACCATGATGACATTAGAACGTGTAAATCCCCAACAGGAGAGGGCAAGTGTGTGGCCTAATGCCAGGTATGGTACAAGATCCCACACATTCTGCTTCCCCAGCTGACAGAGTAACCAGAGCCATCCACTTCCTACACTGACCCCAAAGTGGGGCCCGGCAACAAGTCCCCTGGACACGAAGAGACATGCCTGGCCGGAGTGTTCCTTCATTGGTGATGGGCACCCATGGTCCACACGGAGTACAGCGTGTCAACCAGGCAGGATGGCAGTTGTGTTTTATTTACAGAATCATCATCTCCTCAGTACTTAATGACAAGAAAAACTTCCAAGAGGAAGGAGATAAACGGCCCTACGGCAGAAGGTTCTTTATACCCCAAGTGTAAATACCATAAATAAGTAGCACAGCAATCCAGCCGTCAGCCCTGGTGAATTAACCTCTGTGGGATGCGGAATGTGAGCTCTGGTCCCCTCTGCTGCCATCATGCTCTTTAACTTCCAGCTTCCAGAGAGAAGCGGCAGAGAGACTGGAAGCCAAGGGGTTAAGCGGTATTCTCCTAATGCAGAGAAGAGATGATTTAATGAGGCTCTCTTCCTCAGTTGCAATCCACCTCTGTGAAGAGAGCAGAGTTAGTGCCAGGCCTTTTCTCCAAGCCCCTTGAATTAGGATGTGTCCAGACAGGAGAGTGACATTACTAGGGCTCTGTAAGCACCTGAGTGCCTCACCTGCCGCCGCATGCACTGTCACAGCTCAGCATCTCTAGGGTGTTAGGACTTGCTGGTCCTCTTAGCAATCAGAGAGAGGAAGAGGGCTCCGCCCACACTGGGGACTCTCCACAGTGATGACTCCTTATACTACGTGCTGTCTCTGACTCCGCGAGGGACGAGGTTGCCCCTCCCCTTGTCCCTTCCTGTCTGCTGTGGTCCAGCCACTTGGAAGGTTTCTGGAAGAAGCAGTGTCCTTGAACATGGTCTTGACACCATGCAGGTCCTCAGCGAGCAAGGGACACCACACTTTGTTGATTTGTTCTTCCTGGCTTGTGCCTGCAGTGAGTTCCTCTTCCAGCCCCGGGGCTCTGAATGAGGCCTGGCCCAAACCCTTCTCCTTCAGGGCAGTCATAGGAACAAATGACGATGGTGAAGACCGGTCTATGGACAGCAGGGACACTCATTCATGGGCTCCTCTGGCCAACCCTTCTATACACCAAGTTTCCAGAAAAAAAAAAAAATACCCGGCATAACACAATCGATCAGTGTCCTTGGCAAAGAGGAACAAAGTTCAGAGTCAGAGCCCAGTGATGCAGGACCTGGGTGTTCTCACTCAAGACCCCAGCCAATTATGCCTAGTCTCCGAGCAAGGACAATGCGCTATCCGCTGAGACCCACCTTGATGACAGTGCAGAGTACCTTCTGAGTGGCCAAGCTATTATTGGAATACAGCAATAGTATTAAGTACTCTATTTGGCAAATTTAATCTTCCTGGGTCTATTATCAACATCCCATCACATCAAGAATCGTTCACGACAAAAACGCAAATTATAACTGGGTTACCATCATAACATCTTAAGCAATAATAAATTAGTCCTCATTTAATAACCCACTCTAAGAGTAGAAATAGTTATGCTAATAGATGATAAAATATCTGGGTCTGTATATACACAACACCCTGGAAATACATTAAAAATTAATTATAGTAAAATCGATACTATTAGAAGCACAAGTCCTTTCTGCGGAGGCAGTAAATGCGCTTAAGATGTTACGGGAAAGAGAGAAAAAAGAAAGGAAGTGCTGTGTGATTAAAGAGATGGGCAGCGGCGATGGAAAACTTTTAATAAACGTTTCCCCCCCCGGGGAAGTTTAGATGACAGATCTCAGAGCCTCACTCTCTCTCAGAGGTAGTCTTGGCAGATGATTGCTGTCATTTTTATCATTTTAGAGGCCTTGAACTTGGCCTAGAGAGGCTCAGCAGCATCCCAGCCCCTGGTCTCCCGAGGATTTCCAGCCCAAGGCCTGGATGTGTAATTGTACCTCTGTCTGCTTGCATCTCCCATTAGACGGGGCTGGTGTGTGTGTGTGTGTGTGTGTGTGTGTGTGTGTGTGTGTGTAAACACTCTCCATCCTAGTGCTATAGTTTTGAGGAACATGCCCTGCCCCCATTTTACAATAGGAACACTGAAGACCACCGGGGACCGGGAAAGTGAAGCTGTTCATTTAGTGGCTTTGAATAGTTGAGTGCCAGCCCAGAACAGCGGCCATGGTGACTGAGAGCAGACGATGGTTTTGATAAACCAGATCTGAGGTTCCTCTCATCACTGGCTGAGTAATCAGAAGAGGACAAGCTTACAAGCCATCTAGATTGTACCGTTCCATTGGCCACTTACGTCTGTCTTTTTAGAAACTGAAGCCCTTGTGCACATGGGTTCTTCTCTGTGTTTTATGCCGTTTGTTTGAAAGCTCAGAGGCATTTGGCTGTTGTAGCTATTCTCTGTCTTAAACTTCTGGTTTGTGTGTGGGAGGGTAGGCTAATGGAGTACAGGTGGCAATAGATAAGGTCTTAGTTTGTTTTTGATTGCTTAGATAAACACCGTGATCAAAAGCAACTTGTGAGGGAAAGGCTCACTTGGCATACTCACCTGGTCACAGTACATCATGGAGGGGGGATTCAGAGCAAGAGCTCAAGCAGCGGCAGAAGCAGGGCTCGTGGAAGAAGGGTCTTAGCTCGCTCCCCATGCTTTTCTCTTCTTACTTTGTAGTATAATCTAGGACTGTCTGCCCAGGGATGTGACCACTCACATCAGTCAACCATCAAGAAAATATTCCACAGATACAACCATTGTTCAATCTCATGAAATTCCTCAACCAAGGCTCCCTGGAGTGGAAGCGGTTGATCTAGAGAGCAACAATGTTTCTTTCATCTAATAGAGGCCTCTTCAGCCTAATGTTTGAGCAGAGATTTGATCCTCTTCTGCTGCTGCTATCAGGGGGATGTGAGTGTGAGTGAGTGTGTGTGTGTGTGTGTGTGTGTGTGTGTGTGAACACTCATGTGCAGAAGAGTGCTTGTGTGTAGTGTGTCAGTGTATATGTGTTAATGTGTGTGTGCTTGTATGTTTCTATATTTGTTACTCTAACAAATCCCTAACAAATCAGCTTACAAAAAGGAAAGGCTTGTGTTGCTTCATTGTTACCTATGATGTTGTAGTTGCTTGACCATAGACACTTTGGTCCTGTGGCAAGGCAGGACCCTTGCAGGGCATGCCTGTTTTGGTTACATTTGTCTTCCTGTGACACAGAACTGCGTAAAGGAGGGAAGGCTCTTGGCTCATGGTTTCCCACCCACGCTCAGCTGGCTCCATCCCCATTAGGTAGAACTTAATGACTTGGAATGTGCAGGTGGGACCAAGCTGCTTACCTCGTGGCCGACTGGGAACAAAAGAAGGAACAGAGCAGCAGCCAGGAAGAGAGACACTAGAAAGGGACCCCAGGCACCCCCACCCTCTACCTCCCTCAACTGCTGTGTCCTCTCTATAATCCTTCTCACTCTGAGTCCATCAATAGATCAATTCACTGATTGCTTCAGAGGACTCATTACCTAAAGCTCTTTGAGATGACAACCCAGCCTTTACCCATGAGCCCCCAGGGGGCAGTTTGCATCCAAGCCCTGCCAATCCCTAGTGCCGGAAGACTTCCCACTAGGCCTCTGAAAGGTCCCATGTGTGCCCCGTAGTGATGGGAGATGTCATTCTGTATCAGCAGAAATGGGTTAATAATTAAGGCAGAGCTAGCCGATAAGAAACAAGTAACCAGGCCAACAGTATTGTACCAAATACAGAGTCTCTGTGTATTATTTGGGGCTGGCAGCATGGCGGCGGGACAAGACCAGCAGCGGTGGGCGGAAAAACCGAACTCGTTACACCGTAGCATCAACCTGAGAGTGAATCCGTTACCATGTGGACCTGGAGGGTGCTCCAGACACAGTGCAGAGCTGTGGAGGAAGCCGTCCCAAATTAGAGCTTGTCAGGTACAGCTGAAGACACTCCAGCGCTTCATTTTGTCAGCCGGAAGGGAACGGAAGCCTAGGGAGCAGCTGGCTCTGGGTCAGCTCAGACTGCTCTGTGAGGGATGCGGTAGGGTAGGAAGGATGCTCTGCCTGGTGACAGGCTGGGGCCCTCACTGTCCGTGCATGGCTGAGCATCAGAGCCTTGGTCCCGCGGTTCTGATGTGCCCTTGTCACCAGATCTCATCTCTTCCATGTGTCTACCCTGACAGCGCGTGAGAAGCGCCTGCCGCATACCCAGGCACAGTCTTATTCCTGCACGTAGCCCCAGGCCGAACATGTCCAGTTAGAGCCTGGGTGGAGGCAGCTGCGGCTGGAGACACCCCAGCATGGGCTGCTGTGATGGACAGCCCTGTAGTAGAGCTCCACAGTCATAGACAGGAGGTGACAACTCCTAATTTGTCAAGAGTCTTCCTGGTTTGGACACTTACATTTTTCCAGGCTTTTTGGCCACTGCTCAAATTCTCCTCCTCTTATTCATGACAAGGCGCCATCTGAGTCAACGAGAAATCCACGTCTCTAGGTGAAAGAGATTTTAGGAATAAATCCAAACAAAACTTCCCAAACTCACACTTAATCACACATTCTCTGGATACAGCCCCAGCCTGGGGGGGGCCTGGTTTACAGCCCTTTAGTATATCTTGGAATTTGCCCGCTTATCCTTTGTATTTATGTAGCTCATACATCTCCCTTGACTGGTGGGGTGTCTCCATAAATACTGGGTACAGCAGCAAGGGAATGCGGGCTGGCTGGTAATGGGGCCTCGCATATTTCACCCACGGCTGAATGGAAGGAGGTGGATTGACGCTGAGATGCATGCGCAGGGCTGTGTGGCGCTGAGGCCATGAGCTGCGGTGCAGTCTTTGCTGGGATGGCATGGCACGTGGTCTTCTGCTCTGCCCAATGGCCGGGCGATAGCTCTGCTGCAGATACGCAAGCTCGGAAGACACTTAAGATCCTTGACTGTGTTCTTAGCAGTGAGTGAAGATGATGATGTTTAGAAAAGGTTGTGAATCCAAAGACACCCCGTGCAAATGACCATGGGATTCTAGCCTCGGGGCTTTGTGACCCCAGGCACGGTTTCTAGACTTGCAAGCCTCGTATCTGGTGTCTAGAGTAAAACAGTAGCCTTCAGGTGCCCAGAATGGAACCACAGTGGAGGTTGGCTGCTTCCTGGCACTTCCCGGGGTTGGCCCTGAGGTACGAGGCTCAATTCTGATTTGGAATGTTGTGTGAAAACCTGGATGGATCTCACAGATATGTCAACATATCTCCGCCACATCGGCCATGGCCACCTTAACCGACCTTCTCCAGAAGAGGCTGCTGGGGGATGAAGAGTGTCCCTCATCCAGCTTGTTCTGCCTGATGTAAGAGACAGGATAAAGAGATCAATTGGGGGACACAGGCCGTAAGGTGCACATGTCAGGAAGTAAGGGTGGGATAGTTCTGTGGCTGTGGATGACTGGGGGCCCCATGAATAATGAAAGGCTTGGGTATTAACAGAGCCAACAAAAGTGCGAGGCAGGCAGGAATGTCATTGTAAATAGATTGAGGAAGAACGATGAGGGACAGGGCATGGATAAATTCTTCATAAAAGATGTTACTTAAGAGAGGAGAAATTAAGCCTCCAAGCATCCATTTTCCCAGCTCGCCGAGTCAGCCTTTTATAGTAAATTCCAGTTAAATCCACTCGAGCTAGAGCAGGCTCAGTAATGAGGCTTGATGTCTGCTCTCTGTGCAGGGAGAGGGATGTGCGAGGCCAGCCAGAGGTTGGGCAGGTCCTTCAAGCACCCCTGTGCAGTGGTTGGTGAAACACTGAGATTACCGTCAGGTGCCAACAGTCATAAAAACATGAAATGAAATATCGTGTCACTTCTAAAGGCAACCCAGTCAAATAATTAGGATAGCCCTGGCCCTGTTAATTTAGGGGAAGACACACTTATTCTAGAAGAAGGTTTTGACCAAATTCTTTTAGGAAATATTTCAGTAGAACAACATTAGGCAAAATATTTTTCTGCGTTGGAGAAGTGTGTGTATGGACACAAGTTGCCAGAGAGCCTAGCATGGCGTCTTTCTTCATGTTGTATGTTAATGCTTATAATATAATATAAGTCTATCTGCACACATGAGTACATGTGTATGTGTATTGCACTTGACAGATAGATGGATGCGTAGTTGAATGACAGAGAGATGCATGGATGGGTGGATAGATAGATAGGTATATAGGTGTATGGAGAGATGATAGACAAAGGCACAGATACACAGACAGGCAACGGGTACATAGATGACAGCTAGATGGATGGGTGAGTAGATGCATGTGCACACATCTATGTATATAATGGGTAGATGGAAAGAGAGGAAAGTCAGAGGAGGGACAGAGAAACTCTTCTGAGCTTCCTGGGGGCTGTGGCTGCTCCTTCAGCCCAGCCCAACGCAGGAAGTGACACAGCTGTGTGCACACGCTTCTTCATGGCCCCTGCGTGTTGTTGTGACTTGGTACTTGGACAGCCCCTGTCTCCTTGTCTGAAAGGTGACTGGCTCCACCTGGACAGCAGCTCTACCCTGGCCACCTCAGCTTCTGCCTCCTCACCCCATGCCACCTCAGCCCCCAACTCCTTCACCCCAAGTTACCTCAGCCCCTGACTCCTTCACCCCAAGTTACCTCAGCCCCCGACTCCTTCACCCCAAGTTACCTCAGCCCCCGACTCCTTCACCCCAAGTTACCTCAGCCCCCGACTCCTTCACCCCAAGTTACCTCAGCCCCCGACTCCTTCACCCCAAGTTACCTCAGCCCCTGACTCCTTCACCCCAAGTTACCTCAGCCCCCGACCCCTTCCCCAGACCTCCCCCGACTCCTTCACCCCAAGTTACCTCAGCCCCTGACTCCTTCACCCCAGTTACCTCAGCCCCAGCCCACCCCTTACCTCAGCCCCTGACTCCTTTTCCCCAGTTACCTCGGCCCCCGACTCCTTCACCCCAAGTTACCTCAGCCCCTGACTCCTTCACCCCAGTTACCTCAGCCCCTGACTCCTTCACCCCAAGTTACCTCAGCCCCCGACTCCACCCCAAGTTACCTCAGCCCCCGACTCCACCCCAAGTTACCTCAGCCCCCGACTCCACCCCAAGTTACCTCAGCCCCTGACTCCTTCACCCCAGTTACCTCGGCCCCTGACTCCACCCCAAGTTACCTCAGCCCCCGACTCCTTCACCCCAAGTTACCTCAGCCTCTGACTCCTTCACCCTGAGTTACTGCAGTTGATCCTCTGCACCTGTATTTTCCCCTTTGGAGGTTCAAGTTACCCACAGCCAACTGTACTCCAGAAGATATGAAATGGAAAATTCCAGACCTTGACGATTTCTAAGTTTCAAGTGACATGGCTTTCAAGTAGCACCATGGAATGTCACACTGCGCTGCTTCATCCTTCTGTCCTGCTGGGATGGGAGTCATCATCCACACAGGGACCCACACCCCACGATACCTGCCCAGTGTCCTTATAGCCCGTGGTTAGAATGGATGAAGAAAATGAGGTACATTTACACAGTGGAGTACTACTCCATGGTAAGAAATGACAACCCAAAATTCACAGGCAGATGGACAAAACTAGAAAAAAAAATCCGTCCTGAGCGAGGTAACCCAAAACCAGAAAGACAAATATAGTACGTGCTCACTCTTAAGTGGATACCAGACATAAAGCAAAAAATACCCAGCCTATAATCCACAACCCCACAGAAGCAAGAACCCTCTTCCAAAAACAGAAGGAAGCAGATGCAGAAACCCACAACTAACCAGTGGGCAAAGCGCCTGGAGTACAATTGAAGGGAGCGAGGAGCGATAATATGAACAAAGGAGTCAAGACCATGAGGGGAAACCCACAGAATCAGCTGACCCGAGCTAGTGAGAGATCGCTGACTCAGGTCTGACAATGGGGAACCTGCATAAGACTGAACTAGACTCCCTTGATACAGGTGACAGTGGTGTGACTGGGACAGTACATGAGGCCACTGGCAGTGAGTGCAAGATCTAACTCCAGTGCACAAACTGACTTAGTGGAGCCATTCTGTATGGAGGGAAACCTTGCTCAACCCAGACACAGGGGTGTGGGGTGGAGAGGTGCCTTGGTCCTGCCTCAATGAGATGATGGGACAGACTTAGTAGACTTCCTAGGGGAGGCCTTACCCTCTCTGAGGAGCAGATGGGAAGAGAGGAGGTGGGGGGGGAGAAGAAGGAGGGGGAACTTGGATTGGAATATTAAAAAAAAGTTAATAAAAAAAATTAAAAGAAAGAGCCTCAGACCCATCTTCAGAATGTCAAGAGCCTGACATTCATGCCTGAGACAGCCCAACTCCTTACACAGGCTTCAAAGTGTAGCAGAGAGAGCAGAAAAAGACTCAGAGACGTAGACAGAGAGGCAGAGGCAGAGACAGAGACAGTTACACAGGAAGACAGAGGCAAAGAGACACAAAGAAACACACAGATCCCAGCAGGCTCGTGTTTGACAACTGGTCCCTCAGTTGGTGGTACTGTTTGGTAAGGCCCACCCTGCAAAACAGGCAGTAGGGGTTGGCTTTTCACGTTTACAGTGGCTCTGGATCCCCGCTAATCATGATGGTATAACCTTCCCAGCGTCCCCGCTGTCCTGCACTGAGACTGTCTGAAACCAAGAGCCCAAGCCAACTGGCCCCCCATTACTTCCCCAAGGTCACAGGACTACAGAAGTAACTAATAGATGAGGGTGTGATCCCTACTAGAAATCCATCAGGCAGAGTTCCATGAGCCGCCAGGGTGGGGTTATTTCCAAATTTGTTCCCTGGTTTTGTTCTTGGCTGTGAGTCACAGGGCGTGGTTGCTTTCTTGATTTGTGTTGGGTGAATGACAGACCTGGGAGGAATTTATCTCAAAGTTGTCCCTGAGTGGGGCAGGAGGCACTATGCTGGCTGTTCCCCCATGTCACTGGGGTCTGAGCCCCGTGCTCAGACACAACAATGTAATGGTGTCCGATACAAATAATTTATTGTCAAATAAATAAAAATATCGCTACCGACTTGTGACAGTGACTCCCACGACATCTAACCACATGGGGGGTGGTGGGGAAATTTTACACAAGCTCATTTGTTTAGTTTGGGGCGATTTTGGAATCTTGCTCTAATTTAATTTGTTGAGATTTGACTCGATTAGAGGGTATTGATCTGGGGTGCCTAAAATTACTGCCATTTGTCAATAGTGGCTAACTTGTAAGATCTCACTGTTAATAAATCACATCTTCGGCTGTTCAATATGAAGTTATTACAGTCAGGACATAGATGCTGCCCCCGGCTGCCCATGACAGATTAATACCAGTCAAAGTTGCAAGAAGGATTGCTAAGTTCGTTTGTCTCTGAGGCCAGTGTCCAGGACAGGCTGCCATGCAAGAACCCTGGGGCAGCTTGGGGCGGGGTAGAGATTCTGACATCAGTGATAGCAGGGGAACTGTAGCCACCGACCTTCCAAAGCGGCTCTTTGTGCATTTATGCCTCTGCACTTTGAGAGTGCATGGCCCAGACCCTTCTCTCTTCTTCAGGATGGGCGCTGCCGGGCAGTGGTTCGTCCTGTAGGTACAGGTCTCGGTCAATTAAAGTCTTGCAAAGTGTATGGACTTGGATGCAGGTCCTCAGAGCAGCCTCTCTCTCTCTTCAGAGTGGTCTGAGAGAGTCTGCCTTTGCCTGACTTATCTGGGCAGAGTGTGCTGCAGAGCTGCCTTGGAGCAGGGCCCCCCACAGAGAATGCTGGACATGCAGGCTCACCCCATGCCCAGCCCGTCTCCGTAGTTGGAGATCTTCTATGGACAGCTGGTGTAGTGGGTGCAGCAAGGACCAAATCCCTTGGCAGTGCTTGCAGTAGGAGAGTTCACAGCATGAACAGGCGCTCTACTGGGGTGGCTGGGAGAGTCCCTTCCTGTACCTTCATCATAGAGCTGGTATGGTAGGCTTCCGGAACTCCATGGCTGTGGGCATCTGCAATGCTTGGGAGGTCAGCCCGCCTGTCATCTGACACTTGGCAGTCTTGGTTGCTCCAGGTTGTTGGAGGAGAGGTATCTGGCCAGAGAGCCCTGGGCAAGCTGAAAGCAAGGCCCAGCCTGTACAGGATCTGTTCGGAGCTGCTTGCGATGCATAGAAACCGGGCACTTGTGTGTGAACGGTGTTCTTTTATTCATGAACCTGCCTTTGAGAGCTTGTAAATGACATTACCCGTTTTGCATTAAGCAGGTTGGCAAGGCTGGGGAGGCTCTGCACTCTGGACACCGTTCTGGGGCCAGACCGGCCTGTGAGCCAATTGCTTTATTAGGCTTGTTAAAGAGATGCCAGTCATTTCATCTGAGGGCTATTAAAGTGCTGTGAGCTGGTCGGGAGGAGAAAGGCCTGCACCCTGTCTGTCTCTGTGTCCTTGACAGTCCTTGGAGGTCAAAATGTATTGCTTCCTCTTTAGCCTGTCCCTCAGTGACTTTTCACCCATCAGAAGGCCCAGAGAAGGTGCACTGGTGTGCCTGCCTCCTCTCCTTCAGATCAGCTTCCTTCAGTGTGCTGGGCCGGATTCCCTGTCAGGATGCAGCTGCCCTGGGCTGAGTCCCGATCCTGGGTGGATCCACGTTCTTTTCTCTCTTCTTTCCATTTCCTCTAAACCTGGCACATGGTGACCTCACAGAGGGAACTTGAAACCAACCAACCAGCCACCAACAGCCAGGCGCTCAGGAGGAGCGCAGGGGATGAACTACAAGTAGAAGCCAGGGTTTTGCTACTGTGTGAGAAAGCAAGAGGCTTTTGACTTGGGCCCGATTGCAGGGGTAAAGCCCAGCGTGGTAGGGATGTGACACGTGTTTGCTGAATGAATGCATGATTCACTCAGAATCCTGGAACCAGCAATCATGGAAAAGACATGCAACAAAACTTATTTTCAATCTGGAGCCTTTGAAAAAGCAAAATGCTATTTGCAGTGCTGGAGGCCTTCCTTTGCCATGTTCTGTGTTGTTTACATCAACATATAAAAGGGTTCTGTGATCAAATTAGTTTGGGAAAACAATAGACACATCCAATTTAACTACTGAGGGGCTTTTGAGGGCCTTTATTTGGTCCTCAAGCATGGGAAAGTCTCTTTCAGTGATCAGCGTCTCCCATTCTAATGTGTGTAAGGAATTTCTTTTCTTTCAAAGTCAGAAACATCAGCCATGGTTTTCTAGACTATCTCTGTTAACATGATGATGTGTGTATGTATATATGGATATATGGTGGGTGGGTGGATGGATGGATAATAGCTCTGTGGATGAATGCTGGGTGAATGGATAGATAGTGGATGGATGGACAGATGGATGGGTAGATAAGTGGATGGGTAGAATAATGGATGGATGGATGGGAGGATGATAGCTCTATGCATGAATGGTAGGTGAATGGATAGACAATGGATAAATGGATAGATAGATGAAGGGATGAATGGGTCAATGAATAAAGGCTTTGTGGATGAATGGTACATAAATGAATGAAGACACAGTGAATGGATAGGTAGATAGTAAGTAGATAGGTGGATAAATGAATGATGGGTAGATGAATAGACGAACAAAGTCTTGGAGGATTGTGGATGGTGGATGGAGGGTACACGGGTGGTTTAGATTGAAGGACATTTGGTAGATGGAAATATGATGATGCATGCGTGTGTGTGTGTGTGTGTGTGTGTGTGTGTGCTTGGATACATGGTGGATGGATTAATGGACAGATGAATGGGGAATGGTAGGTGAATGGTAAGTAGATGAATAGATAGGGAGTAGCTTTGTGGATGGATGATGCATAGGTGAGTAGAGAGAGAAGAAGGAACACATAGGTATGGATGGTGAGTTTGTGGAAGGGTAGTGGGTGGCTGGTGAGTGGACAGAAGGATACACAGTGGATGATCAGGTTGTGTGTGTATGCATGAGTGGCTTCATGGTGGATTAAAAGCAAACAGTGGGTAGATGTATGGAATGAGGAATGGTAGAAGACTGGTTGTTGTATAGATGGATGGATGGTGGCTTTGTGGATGGATGGTGGGTGAGTGGATGGATGTTAGATGGTAGAAGAGAGAACAGACAGTGATGGATGGATGACAGCTTTACAGATAGATGGTAGTTTAGTAAGTGAGTCAGGTTGTCATATTTTTATGGGGAGCCTGCCTTGTGTGTTATTGATTTAGGTGTAGAGGAGCAGAGCAGTCCACACTCTTGCCTCCAAGGAGCACAAGTGCCCCTAGAGAATGGATGAGTGACGACAAGTGACTGCTTCATGTTTGGCCCCCACAGTAGGCGTGAATGAATCTCACAATGAGTTTGTGTGCCACTGGGTATCGTGTAGAATGAACACTAAGGGCTGTGAGCATCCGAGAAGAGGAGCCTGTCAAGTGATAGGGAGTGGTAAGACCTGGCTGGGCTGGGAGTGATACAGGATAAGCAAGGCGGGAGAGGACACATCAGCTTGGGTAGGAGGCGAATACAGTCAGTGGTGAGTGAGTTGCTTCTTGTTAGACAAGAAAGGGTCATGTTGGATCCAAAATAATGTCTTTCCTTAGGCTGTAGTCTGACTACAGAGGCTATCTATGTAGATGACCTGATGAGATGAGAAAGAGCCATTGAGCAGGGCCCTGGCAGTGGCTAATACCTTTCCTTACTTAAATCCCAGGACCATGACTCCTTCCAGAATTGGTGAAGAGGCAGGATGGGACATACAGAGGTGGGACCAAACTGTTGAGTGACCCCCATGATAGCCTCCTTTCTGTCTCGCTCCTAGAAATGCCAATTGGACTCATGAGCACTGAGCCCTTTTGCAGAGACCCAGGGATTGCTCCTGGAGGGAGGAGGGAGAAGAGGCTATCCTTCAGCTCCTAGAGACTGAAGATCAAGGCACCTGCCAAGAGTCTCCATGCTGGAAAGTATCACTGCTAAGTGGAACCTACTTCCTCTCCTGGCTCCATGGGGACAAGGGAATGTGGAGGATTTGAGCTGTTGAGACCTTAAGGGTAGGTAGGGCTTTGAGAGTGCAGGAGGAGGATGCCCTGCTTCTCTGTCCCCCCAACATCCTTGGCAGGCACACGACAACATCTTATTGAAAAGTCTAAGTCCTGCCCCATTGCCTTCCCCGGTTCTGGGTATATGAGTGGATTGGTTACTGCATGCATGGGTGGATAGATGGGTGGATGGATGGTTGGATGGATGGGTGGATGGATGGATGGGTGCATGCATAGATGGATTATTGTATGCATGGAAGGGTGGGTAGATGCACAGAGCATGGGTAGGTGGATGTATGGATGGGTGGATGGATGGATGGATAGGTGGGTGGATGGGTGATGGGTGAGTGGGTGGATGAATGGATGGATGGGTAGGTGGATGGATGGATAGGTACATGCGTGGATGGATTATTGTATGCATGGAAGGGTGGGTAGATGCATGGAGCATGGATGGATAGATGCACAGGTGGATGGATGGATTGATGCATGGTCCAGAGTAGCTGATGGCTGCTTAGAAACTAACATGATACTCCCCATGGGAAGTCACCCAGAGGGACTTCTTTGTGCCTCCTGGCTGTCATTGGAATAGGTGGTCATCTTCCACCCTCTGACACTTGCCTTTGGACTTGGCCAATAACTGAGTTCGTTTTCCCCCTAGAAATCTGTCACTGGCAGCCACTGGTTCCATGCAGTCACTTCCAAACATGCCCAATACAGTGGCAACTGCAGCCTCGCAGCTTCAGCGAGATACTGACCCTGGTGTTTCATTCGCTGCTAACCTTCAATTTCTGCTCCTGACCTTTCTCTGTGAAATATTTCAATATAAATAATGCAGCTTTGCAAACACATTGCCCTGATTACTTCCCAGGGCCTTGATTCTCTGCGTGTGAAACTCTCTGAAGTAAGTAGTAATTTGTTCTCCTTTCTGGTAATTGCTGTTTTAGAAATAGCTTCTTCAGACTTCTGCCGCAAATTGGCATCACCCAGGCTCCCTGTGAGCTTGCCAGCAGCAGTAGCTCCGTGATCAGCTCCCGTGGCTGGCGCAGTGCTGCCCAGGTACAGGGCCCTGGACCAGGGAAGGGATGTTCAAGCTGTGGCTATGATGGGTTCTTGAACTCTGAAACTAACCCCATGTCATTGCCCAGGAGAGAGGCTGTGCCATCTGTGCCAGGGTCAACAGCTTACAATGCCAGCAAGGAGCGGCTTCTGGAGGAATGACAGCCTCTGTAGGGGGGATGCTTGTGTTTCGGATCCAAGGGACAGCCAACCTTGAGCAGTGCACAGAAACAGCAAGCCTGAGAAGGGAACCTGTGTCTGTTGCTGTGTCCTCCACCCCCAGGCCTGCTGTGGGTCCACAGGTCCAAAGCAGCCGATCCTCACATGCTCCTGGATAGAGTTTCTCCACACGGCACCGAAGCATTCTTTTACGCCCTTATTCCCTGACTCACTCCTACACCTCCCCTTCATCTATCCTCTACCACCCTGCTGCACACAGCACATGCTCACCTATCGGAATCTATGGGGACGGTTGTAGAGCCCTTAATGGTACAGAAGTCCATGGATGCTTGAGTTGTTCTGAGATGGCACAGTGGAGTGCCATCGTAGGCATCCTGCCTGCTTCAGCTCATTTCCAGATAACCTCTGAGCTGAACACTTTTTTTTTTAAAAAAGGAGCAGAACACTGTTGAACACTGTTGTATGCTCTGCAGGCAACTATCTCTCCATGTTGGAATGAATCTCTTAAATGTCTACCCTTGACACCACTTTTTCTGTTTTGGAATATTTTTTCTCTGGCAACGAGTTGAAGCTGCAGAAACCAAGAGTATATGCCATCAGCCTTGAACCCCAAATCCACTTGTAGCAAGTCTGGGCAGCCCGTAGTGGCTGCAGCTCCCATTGGGAAGTGTTCTTGGTTGTAACTGCTTCTTGCACATTAAGTGAGTGGGAGAAGTATGCTGGGAGGGATTGGCAAGCAGTGTGCCCAATGGTCAGGTCATTAGGTAGCTAGTCAGAGGTTGTATTCATCTTTGTTAGTGGGTCTCATTGGCCTAGGGTCCTTGTCATGATAAAGCTCGAGGGGGGGACCTTGCATGGGGGAGTCAATGGTGTATTCCATGGCAGACGAGGGTGATGGAGGTGGGGGACAGCGCTAAGTGAGAAGTTTTATTAGAAAGGGAAGGGAGGAGAAGGAAAGGAAAGAGAAAAGAAGTAAAGAGACAGAGAGGACAGGAGAGGAGAGGGAGACAGGAAACCTCCTGTCTGCCCCAGGGGAACCTCGGGGAAGAGAGTGGGAAGAGAAGCCATTGAAGAGAGAGCATAGTGTGTGGGGTCCTGTGTTTTAAGGGTCCTTTACCCCTGCCTGCAGACTAGTACTCATGGAGCCCTGGGCTGCCAGAGCACTGCCTGAGTGCCTTCTGCCAAGTGACAGGGGCAGCCAGCATAATGCCTGGATCCTTACAGTCCTTGCTGATTCTGGTAAATATGGATCTTGTCTTGCTGTGGTTTGAATATGAAATGTTGCATGGGCACATGTGTTTGGACCTTGAACCTTTGGCGTGCCATGATTGCTGCTGTTTGGGAAGGTTGTGGAAACTTTAGGTGAACTTCGACTGCAGGAAGTCAATCACTGATGGGGTGGGCCTTGAGGTTTTACGTCTAGCCTCATGTATTAATTACTTTTCTGTTGCTATGAGGAAGGACCAAAAACAGCTCATGGAAGGAAGGGTATTACGGAGTGGCAGGAAGCACTTTACTCTCAAAGCTCAGCTCTGGCGCATCACCCAAACCTCTCCAAATATCGCCATCAGCTAGGGAACAAGTATTCAAATGTCTATGCCTATGGGGGGTGGGGGGCATTATCATTCAACACACCCCACCCCACTCTCTGCTTCCAGTTGAAGATGAGCTATACCTGGAGTCTCTGTCCCACCTGGTCCCGCAGCCGATTAGCCCCAAATAAACACACAGAGACTTAAATAGTTTATAAACTATTGGCCTATGGCTAGGGCTTCTTACTGGGTAGCTCTGTCTTAATTATTAACCCATTTCTATTAATCTTTATATCGTCATGAGGCTGCGGCTTACCCATTACCTGGCCTGTTGCCTGTTACTCCTTTGGCAGCATGGCATCTCTTAATGGCATCTCTCTGCCTTCCTCTCCCCTGGTCTGGTAGCCCCGTCTATGTTCCCTGCCTGGCTACTGGCCAATCAGTGTTTTATTCATCAACCAATAAGAGAAACATATATACAGAAATGGGTCCCCCATCAAGGAGCCACTCTTTAGAGTGTTTATGTGTGTGATTGACCTGTGTCCTCAGTGGGATGAAATTGCCAAGGTCATAATGGGCAGAGAGCCTCTTGTTCCCATGCAGTGGTTGAGGAGGAGGCAAAGAAGCTGAACTCAATCCAACAGGTGCACTCATGACGGGCAGAGTGCTGCTGGCTGAAATTTCCTCCCTCCAGGACCCGGCTCCTCCATGCCACTCCCTACCACTGGGAATAGAAAGTGCTAATCCTCAGTGGCTGTTTTGAGCCATTTGGTGATTAATTTCCGTGGAAGGTTAAGATGCAACGGGAGGGAAAAGTCGATGACTAATCTATTAAGCTCCTGGGGTAAGTTAATTTACATGTTTTTAATGATTTCTTCCTACCTGAGACTAAGTGGCTTTGACGCCAGGCAGGAGTAGCCTCTTGCACACAAGGGCCTGGCTCCCAGCAGAGTACAGGGTGTTCGGTCCAGCAAGAGAGGGACACCTGCTCCTTGTGACCTGAGCTCCCTACTGCAGGGAGACTTTCCTAGGCAGGCACTTATGCACTCCGTCTGGGCAGGGCAGACATGCCACAGATGTCTAGGCCTTTAAAAAAATAGGGAAGAAAGACGGCTCTGCAAAGTCGTAGGCTGAGTGAATGAAGGGCAGCCGGGTGCTACAGCTGTGTCTGCAGGAAGTGGTCACCTGACCGGGAAGGGGGAGAAAAGGACTCTTCCCTAGAGCCTTCAGGTAGAAGCCAGCCAGTGACCTTACATGCCAGACTTCTGAACCCTGACTCAGTTCGTGGTGCTTCTCCAGGGCGGCTGTGCACCCTGCCACACCCAGGAGCCTCTCTCATATGCTCTGAGTCAAGACTGGCTGAGGGGATCCCACACCATGCTTCTATCTCTCTGCACGTGGGTGGGACTTGTTCTGGGGAGGCGTCAGGTGGCATGTGGGCATGCTGTAGGCCCCGACTGAGCTCTTCCTCAGTGGGTGACTTGCTTCTCCCAGTCCTGGGGAGACAGACATGCCTTCCAGCATTCCCAGGGTGATTCTCTGGGGTCCGGTCAGGGAGGCAACAGGACAATGTGCTGAGCGCTCCACTGGCCAGTCTGCTCTTCTCAGTGTCCAAACCTCTGTCCCAGCACCCCCTCCTTGCCTTCCCTCTGCAAACTGCACTGTTCAGGGGAAGGGATAGGCTGAGAGGACCAGACAGCTGTTAGGGCCACTAGAGGAGCTGCTCACACAGGAGCGTGCAAGGAAGAGTTGCATCTGCATCCTGAGAAGACTCTACAGCCCCCCAGAGCAGCCCAGGGCAAGTCTCTGCAAGGACCAGGAAGCATGGTGAGCCGAGCTTGAGACGAAGTCGATCTCTATGGGATCAGTGATCATCACGGTGGCAGGCCTTGGGTGGCAGGAGGTGGGCCAGAGGACACAGGGGAAATTTGAGGTGGGAAGTCCCTCACCTTCAGCTCACTTCAGCTCATAGTGATGTGTCACACTGCAGGCACCATGCTTAGTCCACAGACTGTGCACCTTACATGGAGACCCTTAGGAGATCACCAATGGGGAAGAGGGGCCAAGGACATCTAGAGACTAGAAATATTGGTGACCATGGTCCAGGACACAGGGTAACCTCCCAGGACAGAAGGCAGTCTATCCCTGAGAGTTCACGGAGGAGAATATGCAAGAGAGTAGAAGTGCCAAGGGCAGCCTTGCATACCAGCCTCCAGGTTCCTGCCCTGGCTCTAGCCCTTGGGGATGCCCTGCATTTGAAAAGGAGATGAAGCACACAGGTCTCTTGCTATGGTGTAGGATAGTGAAAGGCCAGCTCTGCCTGGCTTCGGTAACTGTGGCAGATTGTGAAACTTGCTGGTGTGGTGTCCCTGAGTCATTTTATCCTGGGAAGCAATTGTGGGGAGCCCATCAGAGAAGACCACTCAGACATAGTCTATAGCTGAAAGTCTTCGTTCTAGCTGGCTGGGGCTACACTCGGGTATTTGGGACGCAAGTGTCGCGCCAAGCATTTAAAACATTCTGTTGTCTTTCTTGGCTGCTGCAGGGAGGTTTTGTGCAAGCAAGCAGTTTAACAGAAGCTAAGTATGCAGTTATCTGGAAGGGAAACTATGCACAGACTGGCAGTTTAACAGAAGCTAAGCTAAGTTATCTGGGGCATCTTATCCTTGGGTTCCCAGAAGAGAGTTGGGTAATTTTCTATGGGGCTTTCCATCAAGATCAAATTTTAGTTAAACCTAAAATGGTCTCAGCAAGAGTACAAGGTGGAGGAAACTCTGTGCTGCCTTGCTCTGTTACACAATAGTAGTTGGGCTTCTGTTCTAACTCTTAGCTAAAAGCCCAGGGGAACCTTCCCAGGGTCACCTTGGACTTCATGATGTGGCATTTAGAATACTAACAGAACTGCCCCTACAGGGGAGCCACCTTCAGCACACTTTGGAGAGGACTCCCTCCTAGAATACCTCCTTAGGGAGGACTCCTTCCTACCATTCCTCCTTGGAGAAGCCTGACACCTCCCAGCATTCTTCCTCTGGGAGGACTCTCCCCTAGGATGCCTTCTCCAGGAGAACTCTTTACCATGTCTCTTTAGACAGGACTACTCCAAGCATGCTTCCTCCGAGAGTACCTTCCCTAGCATGCCTCTCTAGGGAGGATCCTCTGGGGACTTCTCCCAGCATGAGGTCCTGTGCATTTGAGGCAGATGGGTGAATAGGCGATAATATGGGAGAGGGGAGAAACTGAAACTCAACAAGCTTGCAGGGTTTTCTGGGGACACGGATGGATGTCTAGAATCCAGCACCATGAGTATACTTCAGTTGCTACTGTTGACTTCAATGGGAGCCCCCAAAGAGCCTTGTGAAAGGCACTTGCCCGGGTCCCCTGAAGGCATTACCAGATTTGCCCCTAATTCTTGCTCCCTTTCGTTGTCTGCATTCTGTTGAACGACCCCAACAGCCGCAGCCCTGATGCTGTCCTTAGGAGAGTTCTGGAATTCAACCGTTGACTGGTGTGGCTTGAACATCTACCAGTGTGGCTAGAAGTAGTCCGAGATGCTGGAAGAGATGTGGGCCCTGAATATCAGGCTTGCCTCAACTCCTGCTCCTGCAGTCTGTCTACCCTGTTGCTTCCCATTTGGAGCAAACCATCATCACAGAGTTAATAAGGGTGACAGTCCATGTGTGAGCAAGGGCCAGACTCTGAAAGCGGATGCTTTCTGAGAGCCAGGACATAAGTGCCGGCAGAATATTAAGACAGGGCCACAGGGTACATCTCCAAACAGACTGTCAGGGCCCATTAATGTCCACACTTGAGGATGTTCTTGTTGTCATTTCTAAGTGCTCACTAGAAGCCCAGATTCATATTGAGTTCCCCCAAGCACAAAGCACAGGAGGCCTGTGGATGTCATATGTCTAATGACATCCCTTTTATTGGTGGAAGTATGTACTGAATACCACTGGGCCAAAACCTGCAATGCTCACTTGGGCTTAGACAGCCTGAATTTGAACCCAGCAAACTGGGTAAGCTGCTCACTGCCCCGTGCCCATAGGAGCATGCATCTCCACTGCCGCTTTCTTTGAATCTACCTGTGGGACAGCTGGGAGCCATCAGAGCCATCCTTCTTGAGGCCTTGGCATCGGTCACCGGAGGAATTTAATTAGTGCCTTTTAATCATTTATTCTAAAATGGATGGATGTTTGCTGCTAAAATCCAAACACTTGCTCACTTAATAAATGACTCAGCCCCATTTGGGAGACAGACTGGCTTTGATCAAAATCAGCCCAGGAACAAATGGCCTATTTACGTGGAATGTGGACACAGCCGATGAGTCTGGCTAGTGCTTGGTGGGTCACTGCCTGGTTAAGGAGTCTTCAGTTAGTGGAGATAATGACTGTTGAGGCTGCATGTACAGATGAGTGCAGCATTCAGGGCAAAGAGTGGATTTGTCCCAGGAGCCCATATTGGCCTTCCTGGCCGCTAGGGACAAATAGCCCTACTATGGTGTACCCAGGAAAGAAAGCCAAGGGCAGGAAGCTGCTTGCCGAGTCAGGTGGCAGAGGACTGAAAGTGTGCAGGAAGGAAGATCTGCGGTGTGGACACCTGACTTCCAGGGCGGTTTTGATGGGTACACTACTTACACTACTTGACTTGGGGGATTATTAGAAGATGCTTTTGTTTCTTCTCATTTGTTTGTTTGTTTATTTTTTGGTCAGATTAGAACTGGGGACCCTACAGGGGATCCCACTTTTTCTAATGACTCTGGGGTTCTGTGGACTCTTGAAACCCTTCTGGGGATGACCAGCAATCCTGCCCCATGGTGTTGAACATTCTGCATTATGATAACTAGTGCTTGGGTTCCTTGAAGGAGGACCCAACTCCTTCTTCCTGCTCCAAGTCCTTGTTCAGGTATCATGGACTGGAGACCTTGCCTTCATTCCCAACACAGGACATCGTGCCATCCAGAAAGCAAGAATCACCATGCTGGCATTTCATTTAAGAGTGAGGCCAGCATGGTGAGAGTCCCGAGGAAAGGCAAAGCCCCATGGCCCGAGGTGTGGCATCCTGCCTTATTCTCTGCTATTCCTTTGAGATTCCTGAAACAGCAGGTTCAGGAGAATCATGCTTGTTTAGGCTGTGGAGCTTTTCTACAAGTCTTCAACAGAGGAGGGGAGCTAGGAAAATCTATGAAGAGGAAGTAGAGTACACCCTCCTTTCTTCCTGCTTTCCCCACTGAGAGTGAGTGTCCTTACACTTTTAAATAGTGTCAGCAACTACACCATGCCTGCTCAGGAAGCCAGACCCCCACCTCTTACCTGCATAGTGACATTCTCCCAAGGCTTGTCTTTGAGAGTCAACCAGTATCCTAGGGTCAGTGATCAAGACAAAGGACATGTGGTCATAGCATCTTAAGAGAGCCCAGTTTCTGCTGGATTGCAAACACTCAGTAACCTACCATGAACCAGGTGAGGAATAGACCTAGCCCTCAAGGACAAGTATGCATGCCAATGTGAGAAATCCATCACACATGCATGGTGGGAAAGGCCATACTTGAAGGCAAATTAGATGAAGCTTGTAAGGTTGGCCAAATACTGAGATTCCAAGCTAAGCTGGGCCTGATGCCTGTGGGGAGAGGAAGTCAGCTAGCTCTAGGTCAGTTTGGGCAATTTAGTGAGATACTGTGTCCGAATAAACAAGGGAACAAAGATTGTGGTTGGGGACTGGGATATAGGTCAGTTGGTAGAATGCTTGTCTAGAATGCTCAAGGTCCCGAGTTCAATCCTCAGTATGGAAAAACAAAACAAAAACATTTAAAATAAAGTCTTCTCCTCCCCAGCATCTTTCATTTGTCAAGGTTGCTTTCAATGACTCTATAGGTGGCCTTCAGGGCCTATGGGGGTGGGGAGAGGTTAGGGCACCTCTGGGTGTCTACAACTGAGTTGGTTTCATTGAATCAAAGTTGGGGGATGTGAGCCAGCATAAAAATTCTGTGTTTCCATTTTAAGATAAAAATATGTAAAACTGTTATTATGTTGTTAACCACATGGTGTTTGCTGTAAGCCTTCCCACCCTTCCCCGACTCTGATTCTAATAGCTCATTCTCTTCCCTGTGCTTTCTCATAACCCACACGTTTATAATCTAGTCTTTGACTTCTAGGTCTCTGTAAGGTGGACAGAGAATTTAAAGTAGTGCGTAAAACAGTCCTCTAGATTCAGGTGATTTATCCCCGGTCTCTCATGGTTGATTTAGGAGCCTACCTAATCCAGCCATCAGGTATTTAAGAGCCCACCTTATCTGTTCTTTCACAGCTGGGTCCAGACATCGCCTCTCTTCCCACATAGCTGGGCTCACTCCTGTACCATTCAATACACCTCCTAAATTCAGTCACAACGGCTCCTGGATAAAGCAGTCCTTAAAGCAAATGCAAGTACTTAACCTCTGCTTTACACTGGTCTCTGTTATGATAAAGCGTGAGGAACCTTGGCGGAATCCCTGGCAGGAGAGGGTGACCTGGGTGGAGGGACAAACACGCCAGGCAGGCAGAGCTTAGTGAGAAGTTTTATAGAAAGCAAAGGGGGAGGGGCAGGGGGAGGAAAGAGAAAGAGGTAAAGACAAAGAGACAGAGGACAGAAGAGAAGAGGGAGACAGGAAGAGTCCTGTCTGCCCCAGGGGAAGAGCGGGAAAGACACTGGGAAACAGAGCGTGAATGGGCAGAGGTCTTTCTTCTAAAGGGGTCCTTTGCACCTGGGCTGACCAGGGCACTGCCTGAGTGCATTCTGCCAGGTGATGGGCAGGCCAGCATAATGCCTGAGTCCTCACAGTCACAAACCGAGTGACTTAAACAGCAGGGCTCTGTCCCATTCTGGTGTGGAAGTCTGGATGTTCAAAACTGAGGCACAGGCTGGACTGTCACCTTTGACTGACTGAAGGGACTGAAGTCCAGCCGGGTGTGTCCCCTACCCTTCTCTTGTATGAGTATAACCCTGGCCCAACATGGCTGTAGACACATCATGCTGTCCTTCCTTTCCCTCTTGCCTGTCTGCCCTCTCCTCTCCTAGTGAGAACACAGTCAAGCTGGAGAGGTCAGAGACCCCCATATTCGCTGACCCTACCTGCCAAGACCCACTCTTCCAAACCTACGGGGCCCAGGAAGCTTCACCATGTCTTCCAGGATTCAGATCACCACACATCTGATTGTGACACTTGCTGTTGGGCAGCAAAAGAGGGACAAACTTTCTCTGGGTGCACACACAGAGACCATCCTCTGGTGGCATCTGAGGAAAGGTCCTGCAGTGAAGAAAACTTCAGCTTATTGTCTGTTGCAGAAGGATCCGGCACTGCTAGGAGTTTCTCGATTTTCCCCCCCAATTCCAGGAGGGCTTGGGACTAGGAAAACAGCCACAGTGGCTCAGGGAATCAGAGCTGAGTCTGGAGCAGAGTTCTGAACTCCTGGAGAGCAGCAGACAGAAGCCAGGGGTGTGCCACGTGGATCTGAGGAACCGTACAGCCCCTATCCTGGGAGAAGAAAGGGACAGAATCACTCAGAGTTCATGTTTGCTGTGGAGGCAGCGGCTCACCAAACACTGACCGTGTGACCCTCCTGTGTCTGCCTCCCCAGGTTTGATCCATCACCGAGTCACACTCGTTGTACCCACCTGTGTGTCTCTCAAGTCCTAGGTGCCTTTGGTTTCTGAATGCAGAGCTAATGACAAGTGTGATTCACAGGAGAGCCCTTCCTTGCCCCAGGCCACGTGGTTAGGCATTCCCTCATCCTGTTGGGCTCATCAGAATGACCTTGACATCTATAATTGAAAGATGGTTAAAGAGAGGCAAGCTGAGATGCCTGGGAGTTAGGGGCGGCAGGGTAAGGAGCATGGGACTTGCTATCATGGAGGTTGAGCTGGTGTCCATGGACAGAAGATAAAAGGATCATACCAGCTGCTGCCCTCCACCCCAGCTTCAACCCGCTGTTCCTGTTCCTCCACTGTGGTCACTCCCTCTGGTCCTTACCAACTGTCTTAGGGTTCTATGCCTGTGACAAAGACCATGACCAAAAGCAACTGGGGAGGAAAGGGTTTATTTCATCTTAACCACCCAGGTAACAGTCCATCGAGGGAAGTGAGGACGGGAACCTGCAGGCAAGAACGAAACAGACTGTGTGGAAAACTGCTCACTTGCTTGCTCTTCATGGCGAGAAGAGCGTGCTGGTCAGCCTGCTGTATCACACTGTCCAGGACCGCCTGCCCACAGTGGGCGGGGCCATCCCCATCAACCATCAGCCTGCTGTATCACACCGTCCAGGACCGCCTGCCCACAGTGGGCGGGGCCATCACCATCTACCATCACCCAAGATCACCTGCCCACACTGGGCGGGGCCCTACCCGGGGTCCTACCCATCAATTATCAGTCAAGAGAATAGACTTTTCTACACACTAATCGGATGGAGGCATTCTCTCAGTTAAGAACAAACAGAACCTCCAGCAGACAGATAGACAGACAGACAGACAGACAAGATAAGAGTCAGACAGACTCTCTCTCTCTCTCTCTCTCTCTCTCTCTCACACACACACACACACACACACACACACACACACGCATATGTTTGTGTTAAGAGTAAAACCAAGAATATGAACCCTCTAAGCCCCTGAAACCACCAACCAGGACACTGGGTCTCCAGGGCAGTAGGAGCTAGTGCTGAGATCCTGGGCCAGGTTGAGGCTGGGGCTGCCTGGTGTCCTCTGTGAGGCACGAGCTGAGCTCGGACCCTGTGGGGAAATAGCAGAAGCAATAAAAGGGTTATGTTCACACCAAGACGCACAGAAAGTGGGACAACTTCAAAGGGATGTTAAAATGAGCGTGTTTAAAGTATTTCGGGAGATAAAGGAATAAAAGAGAGACACCATAAAGCGAGCACATGGCATTAGGAAAGAAAAAATGCAGCTGATCCGGTGGAAATCAGTGGAATCCAAACAAGTGAAATACGACTAAGAGCGGGCTGGCGAGGGGGCTCAGCAGGTAGGGGTGATTGCCACCAAACCTGATGACCTGAGTTTGATCCCTGGGCCCCATGTGGTAGGAGAGACTCAGCTCCGGAAAACTATTCTCTGGCTTCCACTTGCGCACAGATGTGTGATACGCAAACAAAACGTAAAAATAGAAACTTGGACAGAGAGGTTGATGACTGACGAGGATGAACGATTTAAGGGGATCGTCCAGAAAACAAAGGGGACATGGGTTTCATGACTACCCCCACGAGGTGGTGTGGAGCAGACAGAGCCGGGTGGAGCAGGTGCTCTCAAAGCACAATGAGTGAGAATTTTCTAGAACCAATGAAAGACCTGAGACAGGTGGACAACACAGCCTCTGAGCAGGGTTAGGAACCAGTGCCCGGTGAGACACCTGCTTCCTGTTTGATGCCTGCAATTCCAAGGGAAACCCTAGCTGCTGCAGAGGGAGAGAAGACAGACATTGCAGACAATGAATGAGCCCTGCTTGGAATATAACTGGGTAGAACCCAGCTCCTTTAAAGAAATCCAGGAAACCACCGACTTGCTGTTTTCTACTCTAGAAACTTTTTTCTTAAACGTTCAACTGGTGTTTGTGAAGATTCTGTTCCACTCATGCTGGTGATGACCAAAACCCACTCTGACCTAAACCATCTGACAAATATATCTATGGTGCGAGACTGACAATAAAAAAATGAGAATAAGACAGAACAACCATAGTTCTTTAAGTGTGTGTGGTGTGTGTGTGTGTGTGTGTGTGATGTGTGTGTATGTGGTGTGATATGTGTATGTGTATGTGTGTGTGTGTGTATAATGTGTGTATGGTGTGTGATATTGTGTGTAGTGTGTGTGTGTGTGTGTGTGTGTGTGTGTGTGTGTGTGTGCAGGTGCCTGAAGAGTCCAGAAGAGGGCATCAGATCCTCTGGACCTGGAGTTGCAGGTGGTTGTGAACTGCCCAACATGGGCGCTGGGAACTGAGCTCGGGTTCTCTACAAGAGCAGCCAGCCACTGAGCCATCTCACTAGCCCCATGTAATGGCATGGAGGGATGAACAGGAAAGGTGGTTAATTGGAAGAAAAAGCACACTTATGTCAGTGTGTTTGTATTCTGTCTCCACATGTGCTCATGGATGGGCACAGGCGGTGACTGACATCTTAGAATAATTATTTGGATAGCATGCAAACGGCAATTCACCTTGTGTTTTATGTCGGTCTACGTGTGCCACCGACAGCATCTGTGACAGTCATGCATGGATGCATTGGTGCTGAGGTGGCCAAGCACCCGACTCCCCTGTGCCCGGAGGGAGACTCAGCCTTGGCAGACCGATAATGGCGCCCAGCACCAACGCCTCCGATCCTCACACTCATCTTTGCTGTCCCACAACTGCCCGTTCTCCAGGTTTGCACAGCCTCTGCTCTGTTACTATACCGCCCTGCATCTCCATCCTCCCTGACCGCTTTCGCCGCCTTGTTATCTGCCTGTCTCCCTTTCTAGGCTGTGATCCATTGCCTAGTAGCAAGGCTGGGTTTTGATTCCTGCAGGTTCTGGAGGCTGAGGTGGGGCTGTGATAAAGACTTGTAACCAGAGTCTACAGATCTCCAGTCCACCTTGAAGCTTTGGTTCCCAGCCTGCGGAGCCATGGGGAAGGGGGAGAGTGGGGCCTGGTGGGAGGGAGAGAGATCACTGGGGTGGGAGGGGGGCAGGGTGGGTCCCACCGTCTCTCTTTCTGCTTATTGGCTGGGACTAAGAGAGCAGCTCTTGGTTACGCTGCGTACCTCTGGGAAAGCTCCCGTCTTGTCTGTTGCTTTCCTGAGAAGTTGGCCACCCCCCCACCCCCGGTATCCACCACAGTGACGGATCTTGCCTCCCCAGTGTCCTCCTCCCTGAGTCTGTGTATCTCTGACTCTTTGTACAAGGCCACCAGCCATGCTGGATTAGAGCTTGCTGTAGAGCTTTCTTCCCTGGGAGGCATCTTCCAGATGATGTCTCCAAAGACATTGACGCTATGAGGTCCAGAGATTGTAAATCCCACGCAAATCCTTGAGGGTGATGGGACAACACTCCTCTGCAGCCTTGTTCTCTGCAGCACCAGGCGCCAACAAAGAGATCTTGCCCCAAGCACAATGGAGAGTCACTGGGCGTATGTTGTAAAGAACCAATTGCTTTCTTTTACAGTATAGATCTTGTGGGATCTGGATAAGAACTCTTCACCCCAAACAAAGAGCTCCGGAGGTGGGGCTAGCGGAGAGCAGAGGCCGGGGAATGAAGTGTTACCAGCAGTGAGGCATTCTGGGGAGAAGGTGCAGGCCGCACAGGGTGTCCCTGCCAAACACACCGGCTCGCTGCCATCCATGTTCCTGGGACGTGTTGTCAGCCTAGCACTTCTAAGGAGAAGAGCAGGTTCTTAGTGATATGCTTTGAATCCCTCCTTACTGGATATCTGCCGCTGCTGATAATAATAAGCCAATCAAACAGAATCAATAAATCCAGAGCAAACATTTCTGAGTGACCCTCAGGAAGGCAAGGGAGGAATCATGAGGGTAATGCGGCAGATCTATGGGTCAGGATTTAAATGGCTGGTAACGTGGTCCCAGGCATCGGGATGGGAGGAGGAGCTGCTGATGGTGAGCTTTCTGAGGGCAGGGGCTGCTATTTGGAGGAGCTTCCCCCAGAACACTGAACATGGCAAAGGGCTGTTTTTGAGGCAGCTGGGCCCTCTTCTCATGCGGGGGTGGCCGGATGATGCTGCCGGACATCCAGAAGGTGCATGCACCTCTCACAGGGACAGTTTGGGTCCTCCACTGAGGCTCATCACCACCAAAGGGTGCAGACAAATGTCCTCCCATCCCTCAGGCAGAGAGCCCAGTCAGCGGCTTCGGACGCCTCCCCATCTTATCCAGGCTCCTCCTCCTTCACTGGGATGAGCGTGGCTGAAGCTTTCTGTCAAGAATGGAGGAGGGGAGGGAGGAGGGTGTGAGGAAAGATTGAGGAGAGTGGGAGGGAGGACAGGAGGACCCTGAAATATTTAAACTTCACTGGGCCAAACGTAATCAAACGGATTGGGCTCCAATAGCCTGGGAGACGGGCCCATCTCTAACCTCCACAGAGCGTGCTCTGGCCTGACTGGCTGCTGGCTCCACAGGGGAAGAGCAGGAAGAAAAAGGGCTCCATCCAATGCTTCGGTGAAACTGAGTCACCAGGGCATGGGTGTCCTCCATCGGCTGAGAACACGTATGGGTGTGGATGGTTGTGGCTGCCAACACGGTGTGGGGGGAGGGCAATGGGACCTCTGTCTTCCCAAGGGAGGTTCTGCTCAGTCAGTAGAAGTGAATGGAAGCCACAGCATCTTCTGGGGTTCTATAGAGGTGTAGCAGCAGCAGCAGCTCAGCAGGACATTAAAGTGAACATCTGCATTAGACACAGCCCTCCCCTCCCTTTCTGTCCCTTCTTCTTGGTCCAGGCACGGTGTGAACACCCAGGCATGGTGTGAATTCCAGGCATGGTGTGAACACCCAGGCATGGTGTGAGCGCCCAGGCGTGGTGTGAATGCCAGGCATGGTGTGAATGCCAGGCATGGTGTGAACGCCCAGGTATGGTGTGAGCGCCCAGGCGTGGTGTGAATACCCAGGCATGGTGTGAACTCCCAGGTGTGGTGTGAATGCCAGGCATGGTGTGAACACCCAGGCATGGTGTGAGCGCCCAGGAGTGGTGTGAATGCCCAGACCTGGTGTGAACTCCCAGGTGTGGTGTGAATACCCAGGCATGGTGTGAGCGCCCAGGAGTGGTGTGAATGCCAGGCATGGTGTGAACACCCAGGCATGGTGTGAGTGCCCAGGAGTGGTGTGAATGCCCAGACCTGGTGTGAACTCCCAGGTGTGGTGTGAACGATTGAGAGTGTGGGCATGGTGTGAAGTGTCTGTGATGGGCTGTGCCGTGCTCTGATGGTCAGCAGGTCAGGTTTACTGGGTGCATGGTCATCTTGTGCTGGGTTTGTCTGGTGCAAATCCAAGGTAAGGCAAGGAGCACTTGCGTGCGATAGGGGTCATCTCCCAGAGCTGTCCACTCCCTGGGTGGGCTTCGTGATGACTCTTCACTCGGTTCTGTCCCATCCCTCGTGTGTGCTGACAGGGCTGTCTAACCAGAGCCGGCTGTCTTCAAGTCCCTCAGCAGCCATTGGAGCCCCAGGAGTCTCCTGGTGCTGCCTGGGCGACGGCCTCCTCCATCGGCACTTCTTTACCTTCCTCTTATACAGCTTTCATTTGAAAGGGACCGAGGCAGTGTCCACCTTGTGCCACTGAGGTTCCTCTACAGTGCGGCCATTTTAGTTTTGGCTCATTTATGACATCTGGTCTCTAATGTTCCCGCTGGTTGCAGGTGAAGCCACTTGGGCCTCAAATATTTAAGCCAGTGGTGATGGATGTTTAGAAACTCAATAAAGGCTCCTAGGCAGTGGTGGCGCACTCCTTGAATCCCAGCACTCTTAAAACAGAGGCAGTCGGCTCTTCGTGAGTTCGAGGTCAGCCTGGTCTATAGACTGAGTTCCAGGACAACCAGGGCTCTTACATAAAGAAACTCTGTCTCAAAAAGACCAAGATTAAAACAACAACAACAACAAACAAACAGTAAAAACCCACCCATGAAAGGAGAGGGAAGACATGCATGGGAGGGAAGAGGGAGAAGGAGAGGGAGGAGGGAGAGGGAGGAGGGAGAGGGGGAGGGAACAGAAAGGGAGGAGGGAGCATGAAGACCTCCCTGGCTTGCCCTCTTCTTCACCCCCTCTCCACCCTAAGCCTGACTCCAGGCCACCCTAACCCTCAGGCTAGCCTCTAAGTGCTCTCAGCACATACAGAATCCTGTGACCTTTTCAGTTTTAAATTCTGGCTTCCTCCCCTGCCAGCCCAGCAGGGAAAGAACGGTTAAAAGCTGGAAAGGGAATGTCCATCTCTAATACTTTAAAGCCTGCACCCCAACACACTCCAGTGTCAAAGCCGCATTTGCTAAAAGTGTCACACCACTCTTATCCTTGAGGTCTACGCTCTCGCTAAAGAGAATCAGCCCCCAGCCTGAACATAAAGCTGCACAGCCACAGCGACCTGCCAAGGTCAAGACCCAGCGTGGCTCCAGCATCCTTAGGTCCAAGCTGCAGCTGCTCAGCCAGGCTGCTGGAGCACAGTGGTGAGGAGCTTGCTAAGTCAGAAGTCGGTGAGAGCCTGTGGCTGTCAGGACATCTCTGTAGTGTGTGCAGGCAGAACACTCTGTGCATCAGAATATACTGGGCGGGACTCGGACCTGCTTGTGCCCAACCTCTATCCCCAATCTGGGAAGCAAACATGGAGTCCAGTGTCAGAGAGCTGAGGAGCTGTCCTCCCTTCTGACTGGGTCCTCCAGAGGGGATGGCCAAATCCTGCCTGTTAACCGTCTCCGCCCCCCCCCCCACCTCCCCTGCCCAAGGAAGATGCATAGGGCTGGTCATTGCTGTCCAGTTGTCCTTCTCTGTGCAGAGCATGAGTCTGTTCACTTCCCTCCCTGTGTGGGGCTGACAGTGGTCCCCCTCACCCCACCAGGAGCCATTTTCATCCTGACTCAGAAACTTAGCACACCTGACCTCACTCCTGGTGTTATCTGGGAAACGTGAGGTTTAACTTCAGGGTTTTTAATCTCATTAACAAAAGAATTTTAAGAAAGGTGCAGAAGGAAGCTCAGAAACAACTTGTTAGGGTTTGAGAGAAAAACAACAGGGTAGGTAAGGAGAGGGTTCTGGCAGCGGGGGTGGGGGGTGGGGTGTGTGGGGGGGTGGGGTGTGGGGGGGTGGGGGGAGGCAGATAGAAAGTGATATCAGGTGTGGAGGTCAGATAAAGCAGCATGAGAAAGTAAGTCCAGAACATCACGGGCAGGATTTTAGCTACTATCACAGAGGGAGACAGACAGAGAGAAGCAAATGAAAAACAATGCCCAGTCAGTGCTGCATCCAAGTTCAGATCCCAAGCTCCAGGGGACAAAGAATTGCACCAGACACACACATCTAGGAATGGGGACAGGCTGCTCCCTGAGAAAGGGAGACATGCCTGGGAATAACAGCAGTGAACTGAAGGAAGATCCCAGAAGCCCTGGTCCAGGAACAGAGCCCTGCACAGGACATTCCCATAGTGCCCTCCTCTCCTCTCCCCACATCTGGCTTTTCTTGAGCCAGATGAGGAATCACCTCCAGCATCCAGGCATCTTCTGCAAACTGGCTGCTTTAATGTGTCATTTGAAAAAGATTCCTTTATTTTTAGCTTGGTATACGAATGGTGTGCTTACACATATGTGTGTGCACCATATCTGTGCCCAGTGTCCTTGGAGCCCAGAAGAGGGCATCAGATCCCCTGGGACTGGAGCTATGGACGGTTGTAAAGCATCATGTACGTGAGCTTGCCATGGTGTAGGTTTGGAAGTGAGGACTTGTGGGAATGCATCTCTCCTTCCACCAGGGCTCAGGGATGAGACAGGTTTGGCAACAGGTGGCTTGCTCTCGAAGCCATCTTGCTGGCTCCTCATGGGAGTAAGCTTCATGGTTGAGTTTCCAGTCTTAATGCTCTCTCCACACTCTGGGGGATGATCATCTGAACAGCATCTGAGGGCAGAAGCTGAAGCTGGAGCAATAGATAAACCAAGGGATGAGGAGACCTCTAAAAGCAGCAGAAGACACAGCTCCTCTCCGTTATCTCTGGGCTCCAGCCCAGGACTCTAGCTCTGTCCACCTTCTTTAGCGCTTTGTCCCTTCCACAAGTGAAGGTGGATGAATCTGGCTTAAGCTTCACCATCTGTCATTGTCATTGGTCGAGGCAACAGTCTGCCACCAGACTAAGTCAGCCCTCTCATGTGGGCTGGAGGGAGGGAGAGGCCAAGAAGACTCAGGGCCTCCCTCATGGAGGCCAGTGAGTGATGGAGGAAGATGGCTGCATCGGGAGGGAAGTTGAGGCCCTGGACCTGTGTCAGTCCAAGGACACACAGTTGGCAAGCAAGCCAGGACATGGTCCCCTCTGTCCTTCTTGGTGGCTGCTCTCCTACTCTGAGGGCACCATGATGTATCAGTGCCAGGCTCCTTGGAAGCTTGGGAGTGGAGCTTGCAGAGAGACAGGGCTGTCCTTGCGACAAGGTCATGTGGCTTTGACAATGTTCTCTGCACACTGCGGCCAGCTATTGACCGCTCATTATTCATCCTAACCTATTTCTGCCCTGTGTCGGTGTGAGTCAGTTCTCACCATAAGGATTTTCCCTGCCAAGTGAGCAGAGTGTCTCGGCTATTGTTGGCAGAGGGATGCAGCCAGGGAGTGAGTCCCAGCTTTGTCATTCCTGACCCTGCAGGCTACCCTGCCTCTCTGCAGTGACCAGCTGCAGGCCACCCGGCCTCTCTGCAGTGACCAGATTACTGCTCACTCATTTCCCCTTAGATTAAGCTCATGCATGAGAGCATGTGGTGTTGCTATTTTATCTATTTGTGATATGACAAACATTTGATGAGTCCCCAAGTGGGCTTGGGGATACAGCAGGAAACAAAATGTGGTCCCTGAAGACACAGGGCAGTGACTTCCTGGGAAGGGGCAGAATACTAGCAAACATATAAATGCACACACACACACACGCACACACACACACACATGCATACATACATACTACACCCTCTCTCACACATACACGCATGCACATAGGTACATGTACACACATGCATGCACACACACATACATACTCTCTCTCATGCATGCACACACACATACATGCTCTCTCTCTCACACACACACACAGTCGATGATATGAGCTTACCTTCTTGAGTGCAGTGAGCAGAAAGGATTCAGGATTGGGAGCTCACCGTTCAACTCTCCCAACAACACTTAAGAACCGTGTGCCGGCTGCTGGCCCCCTCTCCCTAGATGAACTCTGTCTGGGGGTTCCTGTCACTTTGTCATTTGTCTTCATGGTTGTGTTACTGCATTTTCCTGACTGGGGTTTCTCACATCTTCAACTTCTCAGCCAGAGCCAGAGCCAGGGCCTGATCTTCAGTACAAATTCGGGACACAGCTGAAATTTGGAGGAACTCCCTCCACGGGTGCTACGCCTCTTCCTGCTGTACCTCCTGAAACCCACTCACCTCAGCCTCGAGAGGGGATGGCTCTTATTTGTTAGCTCTGGGGCAGGTAGCATAAGATCCTTTCTTTAAAAAAAAAAAAAGTGTGTGTGGGGGCATGTACATGTTTGCGTGTGCTCATGAGACACCACCATGTTGTCTCTTTGTCTTCTTGCTGGGGATTGAATTCAGGTTCTCATGCTAACATATCTCTCTAGCCCCTCTTTAAAACAATATTTGTGTGTGTGTGTGTGTGTGTGTGTGTGTGTGTGTGTGCACGAGACAGCATTTGTATGGGACAGTCAGAGGGTAACTTTTGGGAGTTGGGGTTTTCGTCTTCTCCCCCAGGATCCTGGGGATTGGACTCAGATCACCAGGCTTGGCAGCAAAGCAACGTTACCTGCTGAGCCGTCTTACCCCTCTCCCCCTCCTCATTTTTAACATACTAGCTACTTGGCAAATGGAAGCCTCTGTGGCAGTGTCTTTGGGGGGCAGTGCCATACTTTGTGGTATATCTAGACAACAGTGTGGCTTATCTTGACTAATTTAAATTTAAATTAAATCTTAATTAAATTTAAGTTTAAAATTTAGGGTTTGTCATACAGTAGTTGCTTAATTAATGTTCAGGAGAACAGCCATTGCTTGAAGTGAACTGATGGCTTTCCCCCCCAGCATGGTTGGCTTGTCTGATCAGATAGATATGCAAAAGCCCCTGTCCTGTCTTGCTCGCCTCTGGGCTTGTCCACACTCCTTGCTTCTGGTATCCTCGGATGTTCCTGTGCAGAGAGAGGCAGGATGTGTCATGGGATTGATTTTTGTCTTTATAATTTAGGTGCAATTGATTTCTCAGGTGGAGTCTTTGTTGTTAATGAAGTGAGGGCTGCTGAGCTCCGTCTGAGATGGGATTACATGAAAGAACAATTGCTCTGCTGGTGACAGCAGCTACTCTCTCTTTAAAAAAATAGAAAAGAATATATATATATATATATATGAAAATAACTCAGCTGCTGGGGCTGAGCTATGGGCAACAGTCTGGCGACCAGGTGTTGGCGGCAGGAGTTACACAGGAGCTATATGAGAGCAGGGAAGAGGATGTCTTCCTGAAAGGAGAGTGTTGTTGTGTTTATCATTTTGCCAGACTAGGGAGAGATCCCTGAAACCATAGGAGCTGAGAAAAATGATTGTTTCCCTTCCAAGAGCCCATCAGGGACTGACACCCATTCTCCAGGTTGGTGTGGCTTCCTGGAGGCCAGTGACGAGCTTTCTGAACAGCCTCTTCCACTCTGGGCTTGTGAGTTCATAGAGACAAATCCCTCCTCACAGGCTGCACCCCCCCATCCCGTGTTTGAGGGGATCATTCTGGGCTGCAACTAAAATGAATATTATTAGGACCATCCTGTTTCTAGAAATAACCGGAGAACAGGGCTCTGAACTTCCCGGTTTTGTGCTGGATGGGGAACCGACGTCCCTGGGACGTGTCTCATGGAGGTCTATTTGAAGCTGGTTCCTAAACCTAGTGCCCACTGTTTTTGTGGTCCACTGCTCCTGTTTGCTAGGAGTTATCTGGGTTCCAGGACAAAGAAGCCTTCATCCCAAGAGAATGCTTAATGCCAGGCAGCTTGGGAGGGTGGGTCACCCCCAGCCATCACATAAGAGGGGGGGGGGACTCTGAGGCTAGGACTGATGTGACATGGCAACAGTCTCCTTACTGATCCCCCTCATCCCCTGCAAACCATCCATGCGCCCTCTAGATAGAATCATCAAAGAACTCAAGTGACAGGATGTCCTCCTGTATATATGTTTCTCTTATTGATTGATGAATAATCAATCAGGAAATGGGGGAGGGAGATAGGCGGGGCTAGTGGACCAGGAGAATTCTGGGAAAGGTAGATAGGTCCTGGGCAGAGTCACCATGCTGTCAAAGGAGTAACAAAATGCCGGGGCATTACCGGGTAAGCCACAGCCTCTTGGCAATGCGTAGATTGATAGAAATGGGTCAACAATGAAGACAGAGCTAGCCAATAAGAATCCCTAGTCATCAGCCAACGGATTTATAATTAATATAGCGTCTGTGTGTTTAGTTGGGTCTCCAGGGCCATGGAACCAGACGGGACAGAAAGTTCTAGTTACACTCAAGCCAAAGTAAAGAGAAGGTGCCGGTTAGTTTTAAGTATCAACCTGGGAAAAGAACCTCAATCGTCTGCCTTAGGATGCACGTGTATGGGGACTGTCTTAATTGAGCTAACCGACGTGGGAGGACTCAGCCCCCCCCCCCCGTTGGTGGCACCATCCCCTAGGCACGGTGTCCTACACGGCATACAAGTGAAGGTATGCACAGAGTGCAGACAAGTGGCACACGTGGTCCCTTTCCCTGTCCTCCTCTGTGACTCCTGCCCCGACTTCCCCACAGGGAAGGACCTGTAACCCAGCATCAATTTATTTCTTCCCTGAGTTACTTCCTATCAGGGTATTCTATCCCAGCGTTGCCAATGACTCCAGGGTGGAGAGCGAGGCAAGTGCGTGGCAACTGTGGTTCAGTGTTGTGGGTGGAGCCTCGGTCACCCGCTTGGTGCCACCAGCGGCACACAGGCATGAGGGACAGGGGCTGCCCAGCCTGGATGCCAGTCCTTGTGGTGGCCTTGGTGCCTCCTGGGGCCTGCAACGTTTCTTCGGGATGGGGCGTGTACCATGTGATCGGCCTCAGGGCTGACTAGGGGCGGTCTCCTTCCCTTTCTGGATGCTCTGCACATGCCTCCACCTCTCACATTTGAACCGCTCTGCTGGTGAGCATGTGTACATGTGAGCACCTTCGAGGACAGGCCTTGTGATAGCACAGATGTGACCCAGGCTGCTGGAGATGGCCGGCTTTGAAGCCACTTGGGTTATTCACTCAAAGCAACAAGAGTGGTAAGTCAAGGGTTCCGGGGACATTGGAGGTAAGGTTCCAGTCCCCAGACTGGCGTTCTCACTAGTAGGCTTAGGACCTATTAGGGAGAACCTGTCAGGAGATGTTGAACTACTGGGAAAACTAGGAGAAGCTGTTCAGTTTCGTGCTTAAAGACGAGGAAGCAGATGGCCAGGCAAGCCTGCCGCCTTCGCAGGACTATGTCTGTTTCTTGCAGTGGCTTTTGACTTTGGGTACTGAGAACTAACTATCGTGTGGCTCAGAGCAGGTGGGGATTTGGTGCTGGGCAGCGTCTGGGTGTAAGGCTGAGTTTAAGGATGGAAGAGTGGTCAGTCACTCGCTGTGACCTCCACCCTGGCGCTGTGGCGGGTTTGGCTCTTCTCTGTTGACAGTTGTGTCTGTACCTGGGTCTGTCCCCACCATCCTGGGCCATCTCCTTCCCTGCTGTACAGAGGTGCCCTTCATGGGGGAGACAGGCCTTGCTTGCCCCGGAACTGCTGGATTCTGGTCCGACCGTCTTCAGACCAGAGTCCCAGGATCGAAAGGTCTGTTGCGTGGCTGAGGGTTTGGAGGAGACTGCAACAATTGGAGCCCTAATTAATGTCTGTTTTATAACGTTCCAGGGAGCGATCACTCGATAAGATAATGCAAACAGAGTTTTTAAGAAGCACACTTTCATTTAGACACTGGCACAAGCAGAACACAGCGGTGTCTGGACGGTGTCATTGTGCGAGTGTGCCGTCCTTCTCTGCTCTCTGTGTCCTACTGGTTGCTGGGTTCGTTGTAAACAGGTTGGAATGGGACCTCAACCCTGCCTCTTAGCAAGGACACGGGGCCAGAGGGAGCCTGTGCGGGGAGAGATCCCAGGATGCCACAGAAGCTCCCTGCCTGCTCTCAGGCAGTGGTTGTGGGGCTCTGGATTTAAGTCTAGGACACTAGGGGCCAGGGCATCTCCTGGAAAAGCCCAGCCTTGGTCACCCTGGGGTGGAAGGAGCTCATTCCCCACAAGGGTTTGGAAACGTGTCCAAGTCTCACATGGCTGTTCTCACAAGCACTGGGGCAAACTTCAGACAGGGCTGTTTTGATACTCTGGTTCTGAGGCTCAGGAGTCCACACAGGCCTCTGGGGCTGAAGTGGGGTGTGGTTAAGCTTCTTCTGGAGGCACCCTGGGAGGATCAATTCCTCACCTCTCTGGCTACCGCCCAGCCTGGGGCATCTTGCATCTTGAGGGCATTGCACCAGTGTCCGATTCTGACTCCCTCTAGCATCTCACTGTGAGCTTCTCTAGTCTCAAGGTCAGTGAGTGATCTTCATCTGCCACCTGAGTGAGTCCCTTTTGCTGTGGCAGCTGACTTGTTCACAGGATCTGGGGGTCGGGAGGAGGACAGTTATCCTCAGAGCACGTGATGAGTGTCTATATTGCCTGCTTTCTTTTGTACGAACCTTTTTATTTTTGAGAGAATGTGGTGTAGTGTGAATTCTAATTGGTCTTAAGTATGCAAAGCCCGGAGTCAGATATTAGGGGGTGAAATGTGAAAGACTGGAGAAGCAGAGCGGCGGACACTAGAGTTCTCACCTCTGCGGAATCTCAGACTGAAAGGAGCTGAGCTCCTGTCTCCTCCCACTCCACTTTCCTCTCTCCGTCCAGTCGTATGGCTGCTTCCCGTCTCCACTTCCCTAGCGCTGGGATCAAAGGCGGGAGCTCAGTTTCCCTTTCAGACTGGTTAAATCTCATGTAGCCCACGGTGGTCTTGAACTCCTGATCTTCCTGCTTCCTCCTCCCAAGTGCTGGGATCAAAGGTGTGTGCCACCACTGCCTGGCCGCTGTGGCTAGTCCCACACTCGGATCTCCAGACAAGCTTTATGAGTGTGCCAACATGATATCACCACAACAGACACGAAGGAGCTAGGCCCACAGGACCCGGCAGCATTGTCCCAGTAGCCACTGGGAACCTGAGGTTTTCCTTTGAACAGGCCGGCCACTTATTTGATGCTCAATGGCTCATCTCTTTTGAGCTGCTGGTGACGGTGATGGCCCTTTCAACAAGAATGAGACCCCTGTCGTGTATGCACCCTCAATATTTGCTTAGGAAGCATAAACATTGTACAGTGAGCCAGGCCCCCGCATCCCACCTGGGATCATTTTAGCACACCTTTTTGATGCCCAGATTCCAAGTGGCATTTCTCTGGAGCATCCTCCAGGCCTCTGCAATACCCTTCCTGTCCTGTGCCTCATCCCATCCCAGTATGAACACAGATGGCATGGGGTGCCTACCCTGTAAGAGAGAGCCAACTTCACCACAGGAACCATATACTTACTGGGCCTTGGTGTGGGCCTGGCCGCTTATCACCTTCTGGCCACATGGCCCCTGGGCCTCTGTCCACTGTCCTCATGAGTTGCTCTGCCTGTTTAGACTGGTGTTGTACTGACTGTACCGGGCAGGTCTTCCTTCTGATAGTCCCATATACGAACCTGATGTCCTTAGGGCATATTTGCTCCCTGTTACTCTTCTATATGTTAGTACTTTCCTGTTTACTTTAATGTTCCTCCCCAATTTTAATTTTGCCTTCCACATATGACAGAAAACACATGACGTTTCTCTTTCTGAGTCTGGCTTATTTCATATAACAGTGGTCTCCACTTTCAACCATGCCCCCCCCCCGCAAACATCATTTTCTTCTTTATGGGGGAATGCTGTTCCATTATATATGTATAGCACAGTTCACATTTTTCTGTTGACGGGCGTGTAGATGGGTATCTATGGTGAATATCGTGCGTGGTGCTGCTGGCCATCCGCATGTGGGAGACTAAGATTCTTACTGAAAAACCAAATGACCTCAGTGTGAGACCTAAAACACGTTGATGTCTGTGCATGGGCAAAATCCTTTTGCAAAGGACTCCAAATGCTCAGGAGAGTTAAAAAAAAAAAAAAAAAAAAAAAAAAAAAGACTAAATAGATGGGGTTACATAAAATCGAGAAGCTTCTGCCCACAAAAGAAACAAGACACATAGAGGAGACAGGCTGCAGGAGGGGAGAATGCCTTTGCCACATACTCAGTGAGAATGTATTTTGACTTTGTTTAAAGCTCAAAGCTCTTTGATGTGCATAGCCAGAATCTCCATTATGGAGGTTTGAATAAGAATGACCCCCACAGGCTCATAGAGATTTGAACACTTGATCAGCAGGTGGTGGCACTGTTTGAAAGGAGGCGTGGCCCTCTTGTTGGAGGACTTGTGTCACTGAGGGTGGGCTTTGAGATTTCAAGAAACCCATGCCAAGCCCAGAATCTCTCTCTCTCTCCCTGTTTCCTTCAGATTGGGATGTAGAACTTTTAGCTACCTTCTCTGCCTGCATGCCACCACGGGAATAATGGACTAAACCTCTGAACTGTAAGCAAGCCCCAATTAAACACTTTCTCTTATAAGATTTGCCATGGTCATGGTGTCTCTTCACAGCAATACAGCACTGACTAAGACACCCATGAAGGTGCAAAATGAGATTTCCTGGTTGCCGCGTTTTTTGTCACGTCTAGAAGACACTATCTAGCAGGAGCAGTCTTGGTCCTCTGACTTAACACTGCTCCTACCCCTCTTCTGTGATTTTCCCTGAGCCTTAACTGTCAGCCAGGCTTGTATTGTAGATGGCCACTTGTTCTTTGCATTTTGAGCAGCTGTCAATTATTGTAATAAGATGGGGAAAATTTCACAAGGTCCTGCCCCTAGATGTAAAGCTATAGATGATCAGGGGCTGCTGAGAGAGAGAATCAGTTTTCTTCAGGGACAGATTCCCAAGTAGTCAACTCTAAGCATGGGTACACATGAGCAGTACTAAATGGGCTCAGTAGGCTATACACACATACACACATACACATATAACACACATACATACAAACATACATACATACATACAGATTCAGGCATTACGCTGGCCGCCCCTGTCACCTGGCAGAATGCACTCAGGCAGTGCTCTGGTCAGCCCAGGGTTCCATGAGTACTAGTCTGCAGGCAGAGGTAAAGGACCCTTAAAAGACAGACCCTGCCCACTTATGCTCTCTTTTGCTCTTCTCCTCACCCCTCTCTCTCTCTCTCTCCTCATTTCTGTTCCCGGTGTCTCTATATCTCTTTTCCCTTCCCCTTCTAAATAAACTCTTCATTCAGGCTCTGTCTGCCTGGCGTGTTATTCCCTCCGCCTCAGTCACCCTCACCTGCTATGGAACCTGCTCTGCTCTTTCATGTGGTCCCCCACTCCAGACTCCCACCTGACATGCTCCCCTTCTCTGGCTTTATTCCTATAACTGTAACAAAAGAACAAATTATATATATATATATATATATATATATATATATGTATATATATACATATATATGTATGTGTATGTATGCATATATATATAATAACATGTAACAGTAACTTATTTTCATGCATATCTACATATAGGTGTGTAACAATATGTAACAATAACTATTATTGTTACACATATGTATTTATATTGTAACAGTAATAGTTAAAGAAGATGAAGTCATGAATTTGAAGGGGAGTGGGAAGCAGGAGGCATTGGAGCCGGAGGAGGCAGAAATGATGAGGATGCAGTACTGATGTATGGAAATCTCAAAAATAAGTAAATTGGAAAAAGAAAAGAGAAAGAAGAAAGGTACCCATGTGGCCAGCAACCCTGGACAATCTCTCTTCTGACCCTGGGAACACAGCTAACCAGATATTTAATTCACATTGTCTACACCACCGGACGATCATGCTGTTTGTAGCCACAGATGTCAACGCATGGAGAGCAGCAGAATCTTTACGTTACACCTTATGCAGAGGGGCGAGGATCCGAGAGGACAGCTTGTTAACTCCTCAGAAAAGCTGCCTTCCATCTCATCTCTAGCCAGCATGCTCCCAGGGAGGGGAACAATGGCCATCAGTCACTCTGGAGCTTGGCCCTGCCTCTCTGGTCAGGTGGTTTAAGCTGGTCAGCCACACTTCAGGGACTCATGATGTTGTGTCCCCACCCCCCAGGAGCATCCCTCTTGCTCTCCCATCATCCTCCAGGTGGCTGGAGTCACACAGGTCTTGGAATGGGAAGACTGGTTAGTGTCTACAGGGGATATTAGCACGGCACTCCCCAGCTGCTACCTGGGCTTAAGCGCTGACAAGCAAAGCTATTAGCACTGCATGCACTGAGCTGCTATTAGTAATGTGTGCGCCAGTTCCTTTCTACAAGACAGAGTACAATTGCGCTTTTATAATAGAATACGAAAGTGCTCCCATCTTCTCCCCACATCCTATCAGACCCAGAACTGTCTGGCCTACACTCCCATCCTGGCCTCTCCTAACGAGGGACTGGGAACTCTTGGTTTGGAATTTGTTATGGAGAAAGACAGGGAGAACTCTTTCATTTTAAAAAGCCATTCATTCTCCTCACCTCACGCCTCTGTTGCTTGGTCAGACAGGGGTTCCAGACACTGACGGGCTGGGCAGTATGATGAGGCCTTAGGGTGCTGTGCCTGCTTCTCCAGTTACCTCGTCCACGGGGAGCTCCCTGGGCCATGACTTCACGGCTGGCCTTTTGTCTCAGATCCTCTGTCCTGTCTGTCATCCACGACTTCCTGAGCCCTGTGGGGATGTGGGGGCCACTGCCAAGGAGCCATCTGCAGAAGGCGAACATCACACATTCCAGCACCCTATCCTGCCTCCTTCCCATAGCTCCTGGGCCTCGCTCGGTGTTTGTTTATATATTTATGAGCCTGGGAATTGCTGCTTCTGGCACGCTATTTACTTAACAATCTAACAGTAATTGTAGGATAATTGTGCTTCGATGAAGGAACAGCCAGGGTCTGTGCAGTAAGTGGATAATAAAAACCAGGGTTTATGGGTTCTGCTACTGGGAAGATTTACAGCCTTAATATTGCGTTATGTAATTCACCATTCCCAGTTCCAAACTGCCTGGGATTTGCGCTGAGACCCTCAGCTGGCGGAAGGTGATGAGTAAAGAGTCATGGATATCTTGCCTTACCCCCATGACCATCACTGGAGGCCCGTAGCTTCTTCTTCATCCTGGAAACAGAGAGGAAGCTGAGGACAGCTCTAGCTGTCAGGCCATTTTGCTTTCTGGTCCTGCCAGGCCATTAGCAATGGACAATTGGGTGTCAAAAGCAAAGGGCTGGACACACTGTGAAGAGGCATTGACTTTCCTATGCCCCTATACTCCTGGGGAGGCTTCCTGGCCCATGGACTGTTTTCAACGTCTTCCCGATTCTAAACCAGGAGTGTGGAGCCATTGAGTGACCCTCGCCTTGGCCATAAGAAAACCAGCAAGCATAGGTCCAAAGGGAGGGCTCATAACAGGCATGTTATAGGGCTAAGCATCTGGGTCTGCTCAAGGGTCTGTATCACAAGATCGACCCTGCACATCTCAGCGTGTGTGTTGGGTTGAAGGCTGCGAGCGAGGGGCAGGAGAGTGGCAAGTGAAATCTGTAGCATCCGGAAGAGGGACAGACACAAAGACAGGAAGAGAAAATTCTGACACCCACCGTGAGGGGGAGAACACAGTTGGGAACAGGGCTATTAAATCTGGGGCAAGTATGATTTGGGCACCAAAGTACAATAGGAATGGGTGGCAGACAGCTCAATGAACAGAATAAAACCTCGGGGTCCACGCTGACAAACATGCATATAAGCAGAGTGGGGAGAAGACCTCCCCCACTAGAATTAGGATTCCGCTGTCCAGACAGAAAGTCATCAGAATCCTGCAGTCAAAGGCAGAGTTTGGTTTCGGTCAGAGTATTGATAGAAATGACTTGTTATTATGAAGTCTAAGTATTGCAATAGAGAGAAGGGCATGGTCCAGCCTGAAGCAGGACACCCAAGCTCGCCCCGAATGGGGCATCACAAGCTTGATATGGACCACGAGGAGGGACCAACAAATCTCAGGCAGGGCAGCCTGGGTAAGAGGGCATGCTGGGCCGATGTCAGAAACTCCAGACATGCGCAGACCAAGGCAGCTGACAGGGAACTGTGCCAGACACCCTAAAGTGAGATGGAGAAAGAGAACAACAGAGGGAGAGCTTCAGATGGAAGACGGGAGAAAGATGGGGAGATCCAGTGTGCTGTGAAGATGTGGGGCCGTCTCAAGTTTAGGGTAGGGAGGATACAGACCCAAGAGATGGTGCAGTGTAGCCAACTGGAAGGGATGGGGCGGGGCAATGTGTGCCCTGGATTCTTATTGTGCCAGGGTCACGCCCATGGCTGACCGCTGGTGGCTCTGCTGGGGGCGGGGTTGGCATTTTCAGGGAAGCTTGTGGTAACAATGTGAGCAACTCAATCCTCAGATGGAAGGAAGAAGGTCTATGGAGGCCTGCGGGCTCCTCCACACATCTCTGCAGCCTTGGAACCAGGGTCCCATGGGAAGTTTGAATAGAGGAAGCCGGTAGTGTCTTCACATACACTCAGTGCAGGCAGAAAAGGAAGACAGTCCAGCGGCTGACTGGTCTCAGGACGATGAGACCATGGGGCCAAATGGAGCAGGTGTGTGTGGAGCAGCTGTGTGAGTGTAGCCGCCTGTGGGCCTCACAGCAGCAAGAACAGGCAATCTGGGACAGGAGGCCTTACAAACTGTCCAACAACAGGGTGCCCAGGAGCTGTCATTGAGGCCTGAGGGGACAGCCTGCTCGGTGTTAAGCTCAGAGCTGCCTTCTCCAAGGGAGTTTTCTTTCTACCCGACCTTGCACGGGGAAAGGGAGCAGCCTGAAAACATCTAAACTTCTGTAGCACAAAGTCCCACAAAGTTCTTATGAAAGCCTTGTGAGGTTTTATAAGGTCCCATAAGGTCCCATGATGTCTCCATGAAGTCCCATAGGATCCCATGATGTCTCCATGAAGTCCCATAGGATCCCATGAGGGCTCCATGAAGAAGTTCCTATGTGCAGTGAGTTATTCACTTTGTCTGCACCTGTGGCATAGACCACGCCCATTGGGGGTGGGGCAGGGGCAGACGTTACCTGGGGGAACTAAGTCTGAGGAGGCGGTTCAGAGAGCTCTCTTGCTTGCAGCACGGGGACAGGAGCACATCTGGAGGCATCCTTGGGACCAGGAACCTGCTGCTGGTGTTCATCTGTCTATGTTGTGAGTTATTTCTCCCTGAATAAACATCTATTCGGCCTATTTGCTTCTCCTGATCCTTATTTAACATCAATACCTATGAGGTCCCAAGAGGTCTCCACAAGTCTCCTCTAAGGGGCTCATGAGGTCCCCATGACCTTCCATATTCTCTGCAGAGGTGAACACATCAACATTTTACTAGGGGAGGGACACATGCAGACACGATCTCATGTTAGGATATATATATATAGTGAGGGGGGGTTCCCTGAAGACATCACCTGTGCTTCTCAAGACTTTGCAAGCAGATCATCTGCCATCATTACGTGAGGTCTCTAGCCCCATGGAGCAGCCATCTTGGTGGAAGGTTCTCCTTCCTATCCAGGGAACTCAAGCTGAGCCTCTGCAGGCCTCTGCCACATGAGCCACCAGGAAGAATCCAGTCTCTGTTATGCACAGGGGGACTCTGAGCCCAGGACTCGCTGCTGCAGTGAACTGAGAATCCTAGGTAAGAGACCCATGTGTCATTGAAGGTCACAAGAGCATGGGTTCATTCTTCAGATGAGAGGCCCAGGCTGGGGATGTGCCTCTTGGGACCAGCTCCCACTTGGGTGATCGTATTCTCACGCCTGGTCCCCAGAAAGGTCATCCTTCAGCCACTCCATTGTAGTCAGGGACTCTAACTTCAAAAGCATCTGATTATGTGAAACAGGCGCATCCATACATGCATCTACACGCCCGTGTACTCAGTCAACAAATATTTATTGAGAACCAACTATGTGCCGATTGCTATTCTTGGCTGTGGGGATCTAGAACACAAGGTGTGATGTGATTGGTTACAGAAACTTCCTAACAGATGTCGAGACAACGGTGTTTGGAGTTGATTGATCTGTGCTCTCTATCAGGGTTGCTGTCTTCTGGTTTAAAATTTCACACCAGGCCTGAGTGAAGATGATCTCAGGGTGTTTGCAAGCTGGCATGGCTTTAGATGAGATGACATATACTAAATGCTCGTCTGGGGATGGTGACATTGGCAATGTGGGGCTTCCAGGGCAGGTGGGAAGGCTGTCTTGCTGCATGGTGAAGCCCCAGTTGAGGAACGGATGCTGGGAGGGTAGGGGTGTAGGAGGCACTGGAAGAGAGCAACAGAAACATTGTTACATTGTTTCCCTCCCTAGGCAGAGCTCTGGTCTCCACCCGGATTCTGTCGATTCCAGAAGTTCACTGTCTGGGCCTTTGATATCTGAAAGACCGTGAAGCAGGGTCCCGGTATCTGAACTTTTGGCCCTTGGCTGAGGTTTGACCTGCATTAATCGACCACAAAGAACCCAAGAGAAAAGGTTATCCTGCCCTTGTGGTGGCACGCGTGAAACAAGCAGACAGATGTGGCCTCAGACAGATGTGGCCTGTTCTGCTTATGTGGAAGGTACCTGAAATAGACTCCCAGAAGCCGGGAATGGGTGACAGCTGTGGGGCTGGGGGGGAGCCTTTCAATGCGTGTGGAGTTTTTGTTCACACAAAGCGAGCTCCGGAAGTCTGCTCCAACACGGGGCTTGTTGCTAAAGAAACTAAGTTTCAATATGCAGGGAGAGGCTAGGCATCACGTTGGGTGTTGTGAGTGCGGGCGTGCACACACACAGAGCCATTGATGTGCAGGCATTTGCACACAGGGACACACAGACAGCAAACACAGTTTTGAAGGTGACTGTTGTCTTCCCCACCCTGGATGTGAGAGCAGGTCTGTAAAAGTTGTCAGAATCAAAGCAGAGTCCTGTGTCACCCTCAGCAGAGGAAGAAAAGCCAAGGGTCCAGGGGCAAGGGTTATTATTTCAAAACACCAGACACAATCCTGTTTCACCACTAAGCCACCCACAGTGCCTGAAAGCACCCAATTTTCTTTGATCTTGAGATTCTTTGTCACCCAGACACTTTCTGGAAAAGTTCTCTGACATGTTGATAGTGTCATAGACCACACACCTGTATATGGTATCCTAGAGATGTACACATGATGTGCAACCACGCCCATTTTGTTTGTTTGTTTTTGCAGTGCTTAGGGATCACGCCTAAGGCCCTTTGCATGGGAAGCAACCGCTCTGTCACCCAGCCACACCCTAGCACTGTTTTGCCATCAGGTCTCTCTCTAGTCAAGAGAGAGCTTAAGTCTTATGCTTGTCCTTCTACCCCCAAGTGCTGGGTCACAGATGGGGACCACTGTGAATGGAGTTATCAATTCATCTAAGTAATGAAAACCCGGAGTCAAACACAGAGAAATACTGAGCGATCAGAGAGAAGAGGGAGCAAGCCAAAGCCACCTTCATTTCATTAGCTTCCCAGTGGGAAAGAGAGCAAGCTCGTTTCTCTCTGCCCAGCCTTCTCACTTCCTGTCTGTCTGTACAGACCTCTAGACCTCTATGGTTAGCTAGGGGCAAGCTCCATTCTCTGACCTTCAGACAGGCTTTATTTGCGCAAGTAAGATATCATCGCAGATCACATTTCATGCAACTTTCTCAGCATCATATCTTAGCAAAACAAAAGAGAAGGTTCTTTCTCCACAGGACCCCCTGCATACATGCTGGGAGCCTGGTGCCGTCTCACCGAGTGCCAAGAGTCAGGGTCCACACACGGGCTATTGATCTGGTGAACTACGGTGGGTGCTTGGATCCACATCACATCACATCACAGGCGATCGATCTGGTGAACTGGCGGGCTCCCCAGCTTAGGGCTTGGTAACTCCACTTTTGCTGTTCATAGCTGAGTTCATGTGGGAGATTTGAGGTTCACAGAGTGACCTTCCTGCCCCTACTTGCCTTGTCCTGATGTCCCCCAGTGTACTCTTGCTTTTTTGTGACTGTGGCCAGCTCATGAGATCCCATGAGCCAGGTGCAGATTCAGGTGTCGCTACCCGGAAAGGAAGGTATTGGGTACTGGGACCCAGCCTGGCCACCTGGCCACCTGGCCCAGGCCACATGAGCAGACTGAGAAGCAGGGACAGGGTCCTCAGAAGGTCTCTGCAGTGCAGTGCTATGGAGCAGGTCTGAGCTCCCTGCAGGCGTCACCTGTGGCTGCAGGCAAGGGTTACAGCTGTGGAAAGTCACTGCGTCCAGTCAAGTGTGGCAGGGTTGGCTCCTTCTGAAGTCTCTGGTGGAAAAGGTTCTTCCTACTTCTGTTGGGTGCTGTGAGTACACACACACACACACACACACACACACACACACGAAACCTGCTTCATGCAGGTGTCAGCTCTTTGCTCCATCAGTCCGCCTGTCTTCCCTGGCCTCTTCACATGCCTACCCCTGTGTGTCTCGTCTCAAAGGTCCTTGCACACGGACACTGGGACTGGGTGTGGGGTCCACCAGGATAAGCCAGAGTGACCAACAAGATCCCTGACTTAGCTGAAACGGAAATGGTTCTGAGCATGGGGAGCTGGCCCTGGTGTTCCTCGGAGTGTGTGGGACTCTTCCGGCCATTGCTGGTGCTGCTGGGAGCTTTGTGCTTAGCAGGCAGATGGTTTCCAGACACGGCATGCAGCCCTGAAGATCACGCCTTTCCACTTCCTGAAGGCCATGAACTTCTCTTCCTATTGGTTGCGCTCTTGACACTGAGCCAATGACTGCTGGGCACCCTCAGAGGGTTCCTTGAGAAGATATGTTCAGAAGGCAGGGCCTAAGCATAAGCATAAGCAGAAACTGGAACACTCAGGCACCAGGCGGTTGAGCAACATGAGCGGCTCAGAGGCCGGGCGGGTGGTTGTTGGCCCTGGATTGGTGACCCTTACTACACATAGGCCCTGGAGGTGGGAGGGCAGAGAGTTGGCTGGGGGGGCAGCCTGGGCTAACAGGTGGAGCTGATCTGTCTGTAGTGGGCACAGCTGAAGTACAGTGTTCCAGGGTCTCACTAGCAGGGTGGTGAGCTGGTTAATATTCTCGTAGGAACTCCCTGTCTGTGCAAACAGCCCATGTGTCCAGCATGCTCTGGCTATTTCTTCTTCCGGGTAGTGGACAAATATGTCTGGTGTCTCTGCTGCTGACTGAGGGGGTTAGGAAGACAAGCCGACTGCGGTGCGCTCCGGGATGGAGCGATGGAGCGGAAGGTTTTAACAGGTTGTAGTATCACGGGAAGAGCCGGCCAGCTTCCAGCTGGATGTGTCCGTGTCTGCTTTGGCTCCGTTTTGGATCTCATTTTCAGGATAAGCGAGGTATGGCAGAAGGAAGAGAATCATTTTCTTTACAGCGGGAGGCTAAACCGTCCCGCAATTCCCCCGTGGTGCCTCCTCTGCTTCCTCGGGAGGAGAGCGGCTGCCTGAGCCAGGACTCTGGCTGGCAAGAGTTTTGTCCTCAGTTGGATGGACATGTGTTTCTAGCCCCTTCGTCAGAGGGATTTTCCTTGGTTATTCCCTCAAAGCCAAGACCGAGAAACAGATTCTAAGTGTCCGGCGTTTAGCAGCTGCATCCCTGTGTGTGAGACTCAGGCCCTTCCTTCTACTTTCCTTTCCTTTTCTCCATCCTCCCCCCCTCCTCATTTTCCCCTGCTGGGAATCTCGACCTTCTCCTCCTCTCTTTTATCCTTTTCCTCCCTGTCCGGCCACCTTCTACCACAAACTACTCTCTAGTGTGTGTTTTCTTTTGAAGTCAGCAAATCTCTCTAGGGCTGGCGCCCACCGGAACTATTTACCAGCATGTTGCCTGTGACTGCCAGCTGCCCCAGGACAGCATGAATCTGGAAATTATGGGAATGAAGGAAGAACCCAGGATAGAGTCCAGATTGGGTCTGGTTGTGACCCGCTATAGGGGCATGCCAGTCTGGGGCCAGCTGAAGCCTCTCTCCGGACTCCTTCTGACTGTCCTCTGGGCTTAGCTCCAGATTCTGATCTCTGTGTTCCTTCACACAAGATCTCCTTCAAGGTCCAACACAATGCCCACCCTGCTGAACACAGGACGCACAGCTTTTCTCCCGGTTATGTAACAAGCCTGATTTGGGATCGCCACAGGAGTCTCTTTTCTTGAGCGCCATTATGTCTTTAGGGGTCAAAATGCCTTCTACCTGGGTTGCCCCGTCACCTGCTCTATGTTCAAATTTAGCTTCAATGCTTCTGTGAAGCCTCTGCGGTTCCCAGAAGCTCCTGCGTGGGGCAGTAGCTAGGGAACAGCACCATGATGCAGCTAGGGGAAGGTTCTTCAGAGGAAAATCACACAGGCCCTGGAAGCACTCCATGGAGCTAGTGTTCACTTCCTGCCTTCATGACTGATGTTTGAACATCTGTAGATTAAAGAGGCTCCTTGCTCCTGGAGAGTAGGAGGCTGTAAGTGGTTGTTGGGTGGGGGGACTGGGGAATAGTTAGAACTTTCTGGAAAGGTGTCCTGGAGGAGGGGACTTTGAGAGAGCAATGGAGAAGGAAATTGTGTTCAACTTTGAAGTTGCTGAATGCTTACATGACTGGCTGCCACCCCTGCCCAGAGGTCTGAGACATCTCACATTCCCCTGCATCTCCATCCTCCTCCAGCATGCCTTGGAACAGATTGAAGCCAATCTGTAGCCAAAGACGCAGGACACGAACAGCCTGAGGAGAGCTACGTCTTCCAGGAATGTTCTCCTTTGCATGGAGCTCCCTCCCCTGGCTTCTGATGTCCACACAGGGTGGTGGCTTCTTACATACCTTATTTTATAAGTGTGTGTGTGTGTGTGTGTGTGTGTGTGTGTGTTGCGAGGGGCGGGGAGAGAGAAGAGAGAGCCAGCAGATAGTGTTCGATCCCTTGGAAGTGGAGGACAGATGTTTGCAAACTTGTTTGGGACACTGGAAAAACCAGACTTGGGTCCTCTGAAAAAAGCATCATGTGTTCTTAACCACAGAGCCACCTCTCCCAACCCTAAACCTTCTTTTTAAGTGGCCTCTGTCCTAGTCACTCGGCATCCTTGGGATGGATTGGAGGCTGAGCATCTGCTTACTGGAGGAACAGGCCTGCAGGTGGCAGAGGCTGAGGATTTAACGGGGAGAAATGCAACTATTCTAATTTCATTCCAACAGCTGGGGAAGCGGAAGTCATTTTCTTCTTCTTCTTTTTATCACCGCAGCTATTAAACAGCCCCATTTTTCCAACATGGAGATTCTCAGTAAGCTTTGTATAAGATTGAACAGAAGAGCAATACATAGAGTTTACGGGGACAGGAGTGGGTGTGGATGGGGCCTGGGAGTGCACGAGGAGGGTGGGGTAGGGAGGGGTGGGGTGGGGTAGGGAGGGGTGGGGTGGGGGTGCCTCCTTTCTTCATTTCCCCCCAGACAGAACTGGGTCAAGAAGCCTGGGGTCTGGATGTCACCAGCCAGCATGCTGTCCTCTGAGCATTGCTGTCTTAGGAGGTGACACTGTCCTAGGAGTTTTCACCAAGCACCTTGACTGTGTGGCTTTTCCTGGAGAGACATGAACAGATCTATTCACCCTGTATAAGGCACAGCCGATGGCCAGAGAAACTGTTAGGGCCAGGTCTTGCTTAGTGAGCCAGTGAGTTTATTGGGTTATTACAGAAGTATTGGCAAAGGGCTGTGGAAACAGTCCCAGCTTGGGAGACCGCTTGAGACAGCTGGGTGTCTCTGAGCTTTGCGCAGGATCCAGCGAAGGCATTGCTGACAAGCCTGGTGGCCCAAGTTCAATCCCCAGAACCTCCGTGGTAAAAGGAGAACACTGACTCTTACAAGCTCTCTTCTGGTCTCCACCTGCACACTTTAGTCTGCTTGTGTCCCCTCCTCACAGAGAAAGTTAAAAAGGACAACACAAAACAACCCCCAAGATTTTAAATGCATGGCGGGGCTTGGACCCGCTACATCTCGCTTAGCCAGCTGCGCGTGCGCGGCAGTGTCAGCACTCAGGACCTCAGGTGGGTGGGAACCCGTCCACAGATGAGGGCAAAGGGTGGAATGGTAGGGGCTAGGAGTCAGGTGTGGGCTGCCCTCAGGAAAGCCTGTTTTACCCAGAACCCCTTCTGGCTGTTTCCCCATACATCTTGTCCCGGCTCCTTGTTAATGATCTCTGAGGATGAGGGACACGGTACTGCCAATCGCAGGCAACCTCCGCGGAAGGGCCTCCATTCTGGGAGGTATCATTGGGAGTTAAGGGGGTCATGCAGTTCAACTGGGCTGGGCTGGGCTGGCATCTAGTATGTTCCTATTTGAATGTCAGGGTACACGTGGCTTCAGGAATTCCATTACCAATGCAGAGGACCAGTTTCATCATTTTCTGGTTGAAAAATAGCCTCTGATTTTTGTTTTGAATTGTAAAAATCAGAATAAAAAAATTGCTCCGTTACTGTCTGATGGGAAATGCATTGTCTTTTTACACTCCCTTTGGGGCTGTATGAAATGTGAAAAAGTAACACTAAACAGGGCAGTCTGTGATGAGATTGTGGCAGTCAGTGTGAGGATGCGTGGGGGGAGTTTGCAGAGAAGCAGGGTGGGTGACTGGAGGCCAGGGTTAGGCCAGCCATTCTATTTCCCTGCTGTTGTTGTGGTCTGTCAAGTTCTCTTGGCCTTAGCCAAATCTGGGTGTACCAACGTCGCTGTGAGACCTAGGGTGACTGTTCAGGTGGCTTGCTGTTTCTGTCCTTGCTGCACCGTTTTGGAAGTTGTCCATCCGCATTTCCTGTCTACTCTAGTATTGTTATTTTCCTTCTCAGGTCTTGATGAGGTTGAAGATTAAACTATCACAACTATTATTCTCTCTTCCTAGTTAGATATATTAGGTACTAGACTTACGTTTTCCAGCTTAGGATAACTCTATTGTAAACTCCATTATGCCCTCACCCTAGGACTAGATATGTAGGTCATTTTGTTCTCGATTTTCCTTTTCTTAGAGCACACTTGTTATTCACTGTTTTGTATATAGTTTTGTATTAAGCCTAAATCTTTTTTTTAGACTAAAAGGGGAATTGTAGTGAGGTAGTCCTTCTGTAGCACTGACCACGCCCATTGGGGGGTGGAGCTATGGGCGGAGGTGACCTGAGGAAGGAGGTCGGAGGGGGCCAGGAAGGCGCTCTCTTTCTGGCGTGACTCGGACAGGAGAGGATCGGGTTGAATTTCCTGGTGTTCATCTGTCTAGGTTGTAAGTTATTTCTCCCTGAATAAACATCTATTCGGCCTATTTGTTTATCCTGATCCTTATTTACCGCAATAGACATTGTCTTTGTGTAGCTCTCTCTGTGTGGGGTAATCAAAGCTCAAAGCAGAGTACAGTAAGTGACCTGCGACCTTGACTTGTAAACAATGTCTGCCAGCTGCTGTCTGCTTGTGTGTTGTGTGTGTGTGTGTATATCTGTGTGTGTGTGTGTGTGTGTGTCTGTGTGTATATATCTGTGTGTGTATATATGTGTGTATCTGTGTGTGTATGCGTGTGTGTCTCTCTGTGTGTGTGTATGTGTATCTCTGTGTGTGTGTATGTGTGTCTGTGTGTGTATGTATATATCTGTGTGTGTATGTGTGTATGTGTATCTCTCTCTGTGTGTGTATGTGTGTGTGTATATATATCTGTGTGTGTATATATATATCTGTGTGTATATGTGTGTGTGTCTCTGTGTGTGTGTCTGTGTATGTCTCTCTCTCTCTCTGTGTGTGTGTGTGTGTGTGTGTAGGGGAACAGGCAGCTGAAGGGGCAGGAATCACCAGCATCTTGAAGACATCCATCTATGGACCCCGGGACCCTCACCTTCAGCCCCTAGGGATGCTTGCTCACCCAGACTCTTAACCCTAAGCTGTGATGCCGGAGTCTGGTTGTACAAAGGCCCCAAAGTCTCCTGCCATACAGGCATGGCACCTGGGGTAGTACCATTAAAGAGGACAGAACTTTTAAGAGGCCATAATTCAAGAATAAGGCCACTACCACAAGTTTTGAGCCAAATTCAAAACAAGCTTTAGTAAAATGCTGGCCAGGATGATGGACTCTGGTCAGGTCCATTCTGGGGTTCTCAGAAAATGTCAACAGGTCACATTTTGCAGAGGCTTAGAAAGGCAAAGACATACAGCTACCCATTTCCCACCAGGTCCAATCAGGGGCAAGAATACATCCTGACAGATGTGTACTATGCCTGTGTACTTCCAGACTACATCCAATCAGGGGCAAGTGTACACCCTGACGCATTCCTGCCTGTGAACTTGAGGCCCACATGTGATCAGCACATTCTCTGCAGACGGGTCAAACAAACTTGTTGAGGGGAGTGAAAACGTAGCTTGTTATCTGCCATAAACAATGGCCTCCAGCGTTTCAGGACGTGTCTGTCCTTGGGGAAGAGGCTTACAGGTTAGAGGTATTTTTGTTTTATGGATCTCTTGGGTACGGTAATTAAAACTTAAAACCTAACGCTAGCTCCCACAGTGGAGCCCATGGCGAAGTCTTAAACCTCAAAGAAAACTGTGGAACCGTCTTCTACTCTTTCCCTTCCTGACCATGAGGGAGAAGTTTGCCACATACCCCCTCTGTGGTGACAAGCTATAGGCCCAAAGCAACAGGACCGGTGAGTCACCCACTGAGACCTCTGAAGGTGTGAACACCAGGAACAGTGGATCACCCACCGAGACCTCTGAAACTGTGGTCCCTAGCACTGAGGACGAAATAAAGCAAAGCGATGGCTGCACGACTCCTGATTTGGCCCTCGGGCAGTATGGAGAGGTCATCTTGTCCTTCCTAGCTCTTCTCTGACCTCTGCCACTCCATGAAAAATGCTGCCGCTGGACACTCTGTGTTCATCTAGCATCTGTTCTCGGCCTCTGGAACCAGAGCTTCTCTCTCCATTCTGAAGCCGGATGTTCCCCACATGGCCAACACACAGCCTATCTCCCTGGACCGTCCTCCTCCTGGCTGTTGTCTTCTTCCTGACATTGGAATGGTTTCTCTACTGTACTTACTCAGCTTGTCTCGGCCCCTGTCTGTTGATGCTGACTCAGGCTAGATACTTATTTAGTTGGACTCTTTAGAAAAAATGAGACCTATGGATGGATAGGTGGAGTTCAGTCATTTCAATTGCTTTCCAGTGGAAAAAGCCAGGCTGCAGCTCTTGTCTTCGTTTTCTTCTGAGAGTGTATGTGGCCACTCGGTTCACTTATCTTCCTACACGCCTGTGCTGTGATAGGTACCCTACAGGGTTGCCATGGTCTCCACCCACTCCTCCTTCAGATGACTCTGAGGTAGCACCCACATCTCCAATAGGAGCTCCAAAGAGCACACAGGCTTGATACCCCAGCTCATCTGTCCCTGCCCCTCTGACCACTGTTCTCATTGTTATGGGGGAGCCCACCAGAGACAGCCCAATTGTTATGAGTAGTTTCCTGCCAGCCTGGACCCAGAGATATGTCAGCCCCAAATAACACACAGAGACGCTGTATTAGATATAAAGCTGAGGGCCTGTTACTAGCGTGGCTATCTCTGTCTTAAACTTTAACTCATTTCTATCAATCTAAGTATTTCCACGTGCTCTTGGCTTACCGGGAATGCCGGCCCTGCATCTCCTTTGCCTGCTACATCTCTGCAGAGAAGAGAGCTATTTCCTGTTTGCCCCTGCTTATATTCTGATTCTGCCCAGCTACATCAGTTCCTGCCTGTTTGTACAGACCTCCAGGCCTCTATGGTTAGCTCGTGGCAGTATCTGCCATGATACGTCACTTCCTGCCTGGCCAATCAGTGTTTTATCCATCAACCTATAAGACAAACATATATACAGAAGGACATCCCCCATCACCTCCTCTTTTCTGTCTAAATTAAAAAAAATGGGTTTTAGCTTTAATATAGTAAATTACATATAACAAAAGTTATTAAGCAAGATCTATAATTACAATATTTGGTTCTTTAAAATTATGAAGAATTAAAGAAAATATTCTATCATCTATCTTATCTTTGTTATTCTAAAGTCATATATGTAACTTGTAACTTATATTTAATCCTAACTAATGAAAACTATAACCATAACTATCTGTCTTCAACTCCATCAAAGACCACAGAAGGATAATATATAAACTCTAGAAATGACAGAGACAACTTGCCCAGTCAGTCACCTGAGTCTTCTGTAATCTTCCATCTTCAGCCTATAGGCCATAGTCGGTCTGAAAGACTCCTCAGCAAAGCAGGAAACTTTAAATTGTCCACCTGTGTTGGCAGTTTGTCAGTCATTTTTCTCTGTGTCATGCAGACTGTCTGGCAGATTCTTCCATGAAGCAGGAACTTTGTAGCAATGTCCATCTTATATTAGCAGTCACATTCCTGTAGGTCCTGCATGTCCAGTTTATACAGCATAAAGGCCAGACAAGAGCAGTATCTTGTCCAAATGGCTAGTCTTGCCATATTGGAAGCAAACTCCAAAATGAGTTTCTTCGATGTCCATCTTCCTTTTTGATGCAGGTGGTGTTGTCTGGAGCAGTTATGTCTCACTGTTAAGAAAAACCCTAAACCATTTTAAATGCCATATTCTATAAGTCTTTGAAAGGTTTGAAGAAAGCATATCCAATTGAAATATATCTCTATATATCCACAAAAACCTAACAAACCTAACTATACATTTTGACTACTATAGGTAACTATAATTTGTAGTTAATTATACATTACATTTTTAAATGAGCTATATAAACACAATACTTAAGAGGAGAAATATACTTATCACAAAATTGACTATAAAATTGTGTCAATAAATGAAAATCCATTCCAAAACAAAGTATTCATTTCTACACCATAATCCCCTTTTTACCGTTAAAAAGAGATTGATTGTGATCATTAACCATTTATAAACAACCCCATTTAAATGAAAACAAACATTTATAGACAATATTTGGGAATTTGGGCATCGTTCTTTCCAAACTGCTTCCTGCTGGTTGGGGAAGGCTGCCTTGTCCCAGCTGTTTTGAATCTTGGATCAGTTGGGACACTGTTTCAGGGGGTCTGGCTTGATCAAACCACATTAGTCTGGAAGGAATCCACAGCTTTTTATTTTCTGTGGAAACAAAAATAGAATAAAATAGAATTTCTTTTCCCCAGTAACCTGTCCTTAGACTTAAATTTTGAAGTCAAAGCATTTTTAAAATATGTAAATTAGATTAATTCAGCAGCATTGACAATCGAGTGTATTTTAGCAGTTGTTCCTTCCTTAGCAACTGAGCAATTTCAAAGACAACACAATAGGCTAGAGTATCCAGACTCTCTGTGTATTTTCCATCTTTATGTGGTTTTTTTATTACTCTATTTGTTTTACTTCTATTCTTTTTTTCAATTTTTGAGGCAGGGTTTCTCTGTGTAACTTTGGCTACCCTGGAATTCACTCTGTACACCAGATCTGCTTCCCTCTGCCTCCCAAGTGCTGGCATTAAGGGTGTGCGCCACTATACCCAGCCACTCTTTCTTTTTTTAACCAATTTATCCTGTTTCTTTTTCTCTCCCAAGCCTATGTATATTTTTAAACACACTGTAAACCTTTAAGAGGGTTTTCTTTATCTGAATCCGCCTTTACTGTCAATCTCTATCTTTTTCTGGTCTTTTATTTGCTAAACAACAACATTGCTAAAATGAAAGTCACAGCTATTTTAGCTGCTCTGTATCCAAGATGGCATGGACTTAAGGCCAGCAGTGAGAGCTGTGCTCACCACGTCTGTCTACACTGCCATCAAGCAGCAGCTGCTGGCTGTGCCTCTTAAAAGTGCCATGAGTGGTTTTTTGTTTTTTTTTTTTTTTTTTTTTTTTTTTTTTTTTTTGCTGTTTATGCCGAGTCAGGAAACCTCTCTTAAAGGAGCTGCACAAGTCTCTGCTAATCTCTATCAAAACAGAGCCCACTTGAGAAAAATGCTGATACCAAGAAGCCTTGTTTGTCTCTGTTCTTTTGTTTCTAAAACCTCTTTTTAAGCTTTTGTCAAGTTTTAAGTGGAAATTTTAAGTACCCGTGTTGCAGGCCCCATTTTTTTTTACCAGCACTTTCTGCCAACCTTGTCCCACAGCCACGTCAGCCCCTAATAACACACAGAGATGTTGTATTTGATATAAAGCTGTTGGCCTGTCACTAGTGTTTATTATTGGCTAGCTCTGTCCTAAATATTAGCTCAGTTCTATCACTCTAAGTGTTTCCATGTGGTCTTATCTTACCAGAGAAGGGGTCCGGGACGGCTGCCCTCATGTCCTACATCTTGACTCCTCCTACTACCTCTCCTTACTTCCTAGTCCCGCCTATCTTGATTTCCTATTGGCCAACAGTGCTTTATTCATTAACCAATAACAGAAACATATTCACAGAATGACATCCCCTGTCATCTCCTCTTTCCTGTCTAAAACTTACTTCCAGGTGTGTGTGTGGGGGAGGGGAAGACAGGGGGACATCCTTGGAGTGGGAACCCTTAGAGGTTTCTTGTATAAGTGAATTCTCCCCAAATAAACCTCAATCTGCCTATATTGCATCCCAGAATCTTATTACCCGCTCTACCCAATTGAACAGTCTATATTTTAGCCAGCTGGGACTATACTCAGGTATTCAGGACCCAAGTGTAGCGCTGAGTATTTAGAGCAAGGGGATTAAGGGGATTTTAAAGCAAAACCTGCATCCTGGTAGCTCACTCTGCAGTTGCAGGGTGGGGGTGGGGTGGCTTGGGGAGGTGGGGGTGTATTTCACAAGCCAGAGGCTGAGGTGAGTGCCTAGCTGGAGGGGAGCTTTGCATTGCAGGCAGTTTAGCAGAAGCTAAATTAGCTGGGGTGTCTTGGCCTCGGGTTCCTAGAACTGAGCTTGGTAATTTTCCACGGGGTTTCCCTAAAAGAAGGGCAGATTCTCGTTAAACCTGGAGTGGCTTCAGCAAGAGCACACGATGGAGGGCCTCTGCACTGTCTTGTCCATCATACCACCTTTGCTCCTCTTGGTCCAGGGTCTGCTTTTCCTCCATCACACTGAGCCCTGGCGGCTCCTGTCTTAGATGTTTAGGGCCACAGGCTGGCCATGGCAAAGCCACAGCTACATGGCTTAGCGATGGTGTGCAGGCTCCCTCTCGAGGTCTTAATGCTTTGGTGTCTGGAGTGTGTGTGTGTGTGGGGGGGGGTGTGTGTGTATCTGGGATGTGTGGAGTGTCTGGGGGTGTGTATAGGTGTGTGTGGGTATCTAGGGTGTGTTTGGGGTGTGTGTGTATGAGAGCATATGGTGTGTAGGGAGGTGTCTGGGTCTGGGGTGTGTGTGGTATATGTGGTGTGTGGGGAGTGTGAGGGGTGTGTGTGTGGGAGTGTCTGGTGTGGGGGGAGTACCTGGGGTGTGTGTATGGAATGTGTGTTGTATCTGGGGTGTGTGTGTGGATTTGTGTAGGTATGAGAGGTATCCTGGGTATGTGTGGGGTATCTGGGGTGTGTGAGGGAGTCTGGGGTGTGGTGGGGTATTTGGGGTGTGTGTGAGGTATCTGAGGTATGTGGAGGTATTTGGGGTGTGGTGGGGTATATGGGGTGTGTGGTGTGGTATCTGGGTGTGTGTGGGGTATTTGGGGTATCTGGGGTGTTTGTGGGGTATCTGGGGTGTGTGTGGGGTATCTGGGGTGTGTGTGGTGTATCTGGGGTGTGGTGGGGTATTTGGGGTGTGTGGTGGGGTATCTGGGGTGTGTGTGGGGGTATCTGGGGTGTGTGTGTGATATTTGGGGTGTGTGTGTAATATCTGGGGTGTGTGGGGTATCTGGGGCATGTGGGGGTATCTGGGGTGTGTGGGGTGTCTGAGGGGTATTGGGGGAAGTACATTCCTTCCCAGCAGAGCTTTGTGGCTCTGCTTCCTTCCCTTGTTTGCTGTTCCTCCCTCTCGGTGATAACTTGCCTTCCATTCTGCCCCCTCCTCTCCTCTCCCCTCCCCACCTCCCTCCCCTCCATTCCCTCCCAGCTTCTCTCACTTTGGCTGTGGACTTGATACAGCCTAGACTCTTCTAATTGGGGGACTGCCAAGATCAGACCAGCCCATGGCCATGTCTTGACTGATGACTGACGGGGGTCCAGCCCACTGCGAGCGGCACCATCCCTTAGCAAGCAGGAGGCTGTGTTAGGAGGGCTGGTGAGCTCCCATCTAGTGAGCCTGTGAGCTGCAGTCCTTCAGGTCTCTGTTTCAAGTTTCTGCTTGAGTTCCAGCCTCCACTTCCCGCAGTGATGGATGTGATCTGGAAGTGTAAGCCAAATAAACCCTTTCCTTCCCATGTTGTTTGATTCACGGTGTTTATCACAGCAACAGACTAACGCTAACACACTGTCCCTTTCCCCTTCCCGCCCCTCACCTCTAGTCCTATCCATCTCCCTCTTTTCCGTTCTCCCATCTCTCGGTCTCCTTCCTTCTCTTGCTCACCTCCACCCTGTGTATTAGGGACCAGATACACTTGGATCCACAGTCCTCCGGGGCTGACAGAGGGCGGGCGGAGGTAGTAACTTCCAGCAGGGAGCTGCCCGCCCCCTCTCCAGGGACACCTGCAGCCTGGCTGGCGCTGGCCCTGTGCAGAAGTCCATTGTGACACAGTAAGAACCGGGTCCCTCATGAAGCCTTGAGATTAGAATGGTTATTATCTTGCAAATGGCTATAACTGTCTTTCATAAATGTGGCAGTGTTTGAGAAGTGCCTAGCCGTGGTCTGCGGGATAATGGACTTAATAAATGATTCCTCCAGCAGATGGTTGGGGACACCAGAGACTATTAGCTTGGGACAGGACAATACTGTAATTTCAGCAAGATACAGTCCTGGCTTTTTTTTTTCCATGAGTATATGCTCATCATATTTTTCTTATTAGGACATTTTTTCTTATGACAATTTGCAAATTGTTAATCCTTTTTTTCTTATCATATCTCATTTTTTTTCCTCCCAGAAAGCTTTGTTTTTCTGCTTGTCACCAGGCAGAGCCAGATGTTCAGTAGGCAAGGAGGCAGAACATTCCCTGTCTGAGAGGTGAGCAGGGCTGATGGTAACATACCCTCAGGCACAGACAGGGGCCAGGCTAACACAGCATGAGCATCCTTACTCAGGGTGTTGGGTTGGGTAGGTGGAGGGTACTCCTCCCTCCCTCCTGCAGACAGGGCAGCCACCTTCAAGTGTCTAATTCCTGTCAGAGCTGGAAAATTGTCTAAAGGAAGAGTCTGGAGCCTACTCTACCTGGGGTGGGGGTGGGGTCAGGCAGATGTATGCCTCAGAGGAAGCAGGGAGATGGGAGGCTCAGGGCTCTCCAGAGGTTGTGGGAGGGCGGGCTCCCAGGGCTGAGGTACTTCAGCCAGGCTCATCTCGGTTGTGTTCACAGGGTTCCCTATCCTTCTGCTGATGAGAGCCTTGGTGCCTCTTCTCCTGCTAGAGGAAAAGCATTCAGAGGATGCTAGAACCAAGATGGGGGAAAAGAACGGAGAAAGTACCAGCAAACGTCTGAGTAGAGCAAGAACCCCAAACCTGTGCAGAGTCCTCCAGAAGTTAGACTCGCACCTGACTCTGCCATACCACTATGGACATTTATCTAAAAGAAGCAAAATGGGAGCCTGGCATCCACAAACTCGCGTATTCTAAGCCGTGCTATTCACAGCAGCCAAAAGGTGGGAGCAATCCAGGGCCCATAAATGGATGAATGAACACAGAGAACGCAGTCAATCCATACAATTGAGTATTACTCAGCCATAAAAGGAGTGTGGGCCGATCCGTGCTCCAATGTGGATGGAGCCTGGCCACATTGGGCTGAGTGAAAGAAGTCAGACAGAAAAACCGCATACTGATTTTCCATACATACTGAGCCAGAAAAGGAAAAGCCATAGGTCCAAGAGCTGTCTGCACTTGATGGCTGAATGGGCATGCTCCCTCCTGGGATAATGCAACTACACCAGGATATTACAGAGTGTTTCATCCATAGCACCGTGAAACCACTAAATGCTGCTCAATTGTACATTTAAAGATGCTTCCCTGTTTACGTGAAGCCTCAGTGTAAAGCCCAAATGGAGAGAATCCATGCAAGTAAACAGGGAAAGAGTCTGTAAGAGGGGCTGGCTGGCACTGGGCCCAGCTGCTGGGCAAATGCAGACTCCTTTAGAACTGTGAGAAGAAAACTGACCAGAGTCGAATCCTGGAATTCTTAGCTGCAAAGGGCATGGCCATTGTTCATGCTCTGCCTGGGAGAAGGTTGAGCCTGGGGCTGGAGAGACCCACTGCAGAGAGGAAAAAAAATTACTGTCCAAGCAGGCAAGGGCTTATTGCAAAACCACATCCCATCAGAGTTCTAACAGGCGGGCTTTCAATGTGCCCCATGTCACAGGACAGGAGGCCATTTGGGTCCCAAGGCCCCAGGAGTGGCCCAAGTGGAAGCTGGAGCATGGGAGGACCCTCCTGCAGAGCTAGCTCACCCCTCCATCACCTCCTTGCCTCCTGTCACGTGAGGGTCCCTGCTGGATTGTTTTGTGTGCTGAAATCCGGAGTGGAAGGTCTCTTTTTGGAGGGAGCTATTCAGTCTGGAGATGCTTTGATGTGATCTTTTCAGTCCTTTGTGCCCCCAAATCAAACAGAGCTTTTTAGAGCCAGGCTCCAGACATCCTTGCTCCTATTCCCTTTCACTGAAGGATTTCTCCCCTGTGCGATTACCACAAATCACTTTAGAATGGCACTTTACCATCCAGGGCCAGGGGCGTTCATTGCGAAGGTGCACACGTGCAGACCCATTTACATGTGGCTGTCTTCAAACACCAGACTCGTGTCTGAGGAAATTTACACGCACACATACAGTATTCACCGGCCCCATGCCGTCTCCCACTTTCCATTAATGCAATTATCCTTACAGAATTATCACCACGAAACATTGCCTGTCCAGCACCCGTGACTCATGGCAGTTTCTGCTGTTTTCCATCGCAGTGACTTTGGGCAGTTACTCAGGCTTGGTGATTCAGTGCCGGGCTCCTGTCTATGGAAAATGCTAGAATAAGATGCCTGGTTTTTTCTTTTTTCTTTTCTTTTTTTTATAGCTGGGAGAATGTTAATGGGTGTCAATAGGTTGCAGGAAAGAGAACCAGAGCCTGGGAGAAGCAGCCATGTGGATCTCTATCTGTCCCTGCAGCCTTTGCAAGAAAAGCTTTCTCAACTGCTGTGTTGATTGAACAGCAATTACCAAGACACTACCAGGGAAGAATGCATTAATTAAATGCTTTCTAGAGATTTCTCAGGTTTATCAACCAAAATGTCTGCACAAGCACTCGGAGGGAATGTGTAAAATGCTTACTGAGCTCAAATCTCAGGTTTCACCGGATGGACACATGCAGGCTTCCTCTGCGTCTTTAGCCGGCCTCAGTCTTCCTCCTGATGCTGGGAAGTGAAGGGACCCTCCTTTGCCATGTGCTCTGGGCACTGACATCAGCGCCAGAGCAAGGGAGAGCCAGCCGGCCACTCACTCACTGCTGTGGAAATGCCGGAAAACCCCTTTGGAGGCCTGGATCTGGGGCAGCCCAAAGATGGGCAGAGGTGGTATTTGTCCACAGACCATGGCGCTCTGGGGAGCTTTGGGAAGTGAAGCCTGGTTGGGGAGAGTTGGGTCTTTGGGAGGACACATACCCTGGAAGCGGATAGTGAGCCTCTCTAGCTCTTCTCTGGTTCTGCTCCCTGCAATGGTTGTGCTTCCATGATGCGAACTTGGCCCCTCCGCCATGTTCTCCCACTGCAAGTGCACCAAGCTGCCCCAGGCCGAAGCACTGGGGCCCAAGCAACTGCAACCATGAGCTAGAATCGCCCCAGGAGCTGGTTTCCCTCTGTCACAGTGACAGACAGCTAACGCCCACAAACCAGTGCAGGCTCCCAAGAGTATAGATTTGGTAGTGACGGAATCCCAGCCTAACCCTCCCCGCTGACCCGACTCCTACACATGTCAGTCTGTGAACTTTCAACACATGTCAGTCTGTGAACTTTCAACACATGTCAGTCTGTGAACTTCCTATACATGTCAGTCTGTGAACTTCCTATACATGTCAGTCTGTGAACTTCCTATACATGTCAGTCTGTGAACTTCCTATACATGTCAGTCTGTGAGCTTCCTATACATGTCAGTCTGTGAACTTCTTATACATGTCAGTCTGTGAACTTCCTATACATGTCAGTCTGTGAACTTCTTATACATGTCAGTCTGTGAACTTCCTATACATGTCAGTCTGTGAACTTCCTATACATGTCAGTCTGTGAACTTCCTACACATGTCAGTCTGTGAACTTCCTACACATGTCAGTCTGTGAACTTCCTATACATGTCAGTCTGTGAACTTCCTATACATGTCAGTCTGTGAACTTCCTACACATGTCAGTCTGTGAACTTCCTACACATGTCAGTCTGTCTGTGAACTTCCTATACATGTCAGTCTGTGAACTTCCTATACATGTCAGTCTGTGAACTTCCTATACATGTCAGTCTGTGAACTTCCTACACATGTCAGTCTGTGAACTTCCTATACATGTCAGTCTGTGAACTTCCTATACATGTCAGTCTGTGAACTTCCTATACATGTCAGTCTGTGAACTTCCTACACATGTCAGTCTGTGAACTTCCTACACATGTCAGTCTGTCTGTGAACTTCCTATACATGTCAGTCTGTGAACTTCCTATACATGTCAGTCTGTGAACTTCCTACACATGTCAGTCTGTGAACTTCCTATACATGTCAGTCTGTGAATTTCCTACACATGTCAGTCTGTGAACTTCCTACACATGTCAGTCTGTGAACTTCCTACACATGTCAGTCTGTGAACTTCCTATACATGTCAGTCTGTCTGTGAACTTCCTATACATGTCAGTCTGTGAACTTCCTATACATGTCAGTCTGTGAACTTCCTACACATGTCAGTCTGTGAACTTCCTACACATGTCAGTCTGTCTGTGAACTTCCTATACATGTCAGTCTGTGAACTTCCTACACATGTCAGTCTGTGAACTTCCTACACATGTCAGTCTGTGAACTTCCTATACATGTCAGTCTGTGAACTTCCTATACATGTCAGTCTGTGAACTTCCTATACATGTCAGTCTGTGAACTTCCTATACATGTCAGTCTGTGAACTTCCTACACATGTCAGTCTGTGAACTTCCTACACATGTCAGTCTGTCTGTGAACTTCCTATACATGTCAGTCTGTGAACTTCCTACACATGTCAGTCTGTGAACTTCCTACACATGTCAGTCTGTGAACTTCCTATACATGTCAGTCTGTGAACTTCCTATACATGTCAGTCTGTGAACTTCCTATACATGTCAGTCTGTGAACTTCCTACACATGTCAGTCTGTGAACTTCCTACACATGTCAGTCTGTGAACTTCCTACACATGTCAGTCTGTGAACTTCCTATACATGTCAGTCTGTGAACTTCCTACACATGTCAGTCTGTGAACTTCCTATACATGTCAGTCTGTGAACTTCCTATACATGTCAGTCTGTGAACTTCCTATACATGTCAGTCTGTGAACTTCCTACACATGTCAGTCTGTGAACTTCCTACACATGTCAGTCTGTGAACTTCCTATACATGTCAGTCTGTGAACTTCCTATACATGTCAGTCTGTGAACTTCCTACACATGTCAGTCTGTGAACTTCCTACACATGTCAGTCTGTGAACTTCCTCCCTTACACAATGAGACCCAGCACACAAGCGTGTGTACCCTAACTTCTGCCAGCAGACTGTCAGCTCCGAGAGAACAGGAAGGATGCTGGTCCCACCCACTCCTAATGCCGTGTTGGTGATGCATTGAACATAGCTGATGCCATCTTGATGTCATCCATCGTTCATGGTCTGATTGGTGGATCTGAGGAGCGTCAGAGGTCAGATAGAGTGAGATGGAGGAGCATTGCAGTGGGCAGGTGCAGCTGGCGGGTATAAAGGAGGGGCTGGGACATGGAGGGTTGTGCAAGGCGTGTTTACAAGTGCTTGTTGTGCGCTTGGTGTGACTTTAGCATATTCGTGTTTAATGCATTCCTGTCACCCAACAGGCAGCTGGCTGCCTATAAAAGCAGCAGCATTAACAACTAGGTTCTAGCTCCTGCTGGTATCACTTAATCCTTTGTCCTGACCTAACCCTAACCCTGTCTCTGCAAAGGATTTTATGGCCACTGTTGGCCCCACCTCCAGCTGGGGGGAGCCTTCTTCAAACACATCCAAGTCTTCCGCATTGACCTCCTATTTCTTCTCACCTTCTTCTTGAACCGCCAGACCATTTTAGGATTGCCCACATGTGGGGCATTGTGGTGTGTGGCCTGCAGAAAAGCCCCACTCAAGCTGGGCAGTCCCTTATAATAGGGACGAAAGCCGCCCTGGAGCTGCCAAGCCTCCACACCCATGTCAGGGGGATTTGCCAAAAAGTGCTGGCTAAGCAGTGTGTATGGGAAGTGGGCGAGCTTATGGGAGTCGGCAGCTTCTGTCACCGGTCTGGGGGTGGGGGGCAGCCAGCCTCTCTCCATGCCAGACACAGTGTAGACGGATGGGTTGGGCTGAGGCCTTGCCATGAAGTCTGTGGCTGAACTTGCTTTTCTCCAGACACTCCACAGCCGCGTGCGTGTGTGCGTGTGTGCGTGCGTGTGTGCGTGCGTGCGTGCGTGTGCGTGTGCGTGTGTGTGTGTGTATTGGGGTAGCGGGGCAGGTAAAAGAGCAGCAGCTGCTCCCTCACAGTGAGGCTGACTGCTCGTCAGGCTGTGAAATGGATCACATGGATTGGGTGACCAGACCCAGCAGTTCATTGCTCATGGCTCTAAAGGCTGAAATCCGAGGTTGAGCTCTGGCAGACTAAGTTCCTTCATGTGCAGGTGTGGGCATCTGCCTCTCGCCCCACTTCAGCTGCAGGAGCTGCCACTGTCCCTGGAGTTCCTTGGGTTGTGTGCACATAGCACAATCTCCACCTTCATGGATACACAAGGAGCAGAAGGCTCTGCCCTCAACAGCAGCCGGTGAAGGTGGTGATGGTTTAAGTGTGTGAGACTCTCACAGCCCAGTGGGGCACTGACCACACTGACCTTTGTTCCCCATCCTTCCTTCAACTACTTCACCCCCAAATCCCCTGCACCCAAACCTGCCTCCCAGAGCACCTGGAATGACTTCCATTTTCCTGACCAAATCTGGGACGTTGTGACATGTGTAAAGACAGCGTGCCACATCATCACAGCACAGGCTTATGGGGAGTGTGGCATGAATCCTAGCATCATGATCTGTACGATGTCCAAAGGGGTTACACGGAGTGAAGGATAAAAGTGTAGTCTAGAGTGTTGATGTTAACGTGATAACAGCGTTAAGGATGGTCTTCCGTTTCTCATCTTCCTGCATGCCTTTTAAGAACGTTATTCAATAGGCATCTATTGTTTAAATCATTGAAAAATAACTTGTTAAATGAAAGAAGGGGTTGTGTGCCAGGTCTCTAGCTGATAACTTGTTAGTCACGGTCTCTTCCTTCCAGACCTGCCAGCAATTTCTGTTGTAAAGAGTTGTGGGCAAGAAGGACCAGTGGTGGGCCGGGACTATAGACACGCTAAGCTTCTGCTGCTGAGAACACAATAGAAGTAGAGGTGATGCTTGGCAGGAGTACCTCTTCTGCGCCTCGTTATGATGCTTGACATTTGAGGAGATGTGCAGGGGGGCTGGAGGGGCAGGTGTAGTGAGACAGCATGGCTAACAGAGCTTGATGCGCAGGCATGAGGAGTTTGGATAGTGGCACCCACATCACAAGCTGGGCATCCAACACATGCCTGTAACCCCAGCTCCCCGTAAGGCTGAGACGGAAGGATCAGTGGGGCTCTCTGGTCTCCGGCCTAGACAGTGTGAGCCCCAGGTTCAGGGACAGATGCTGCCTCAAAGGAATAGGTAGAGAGTAAAAGGGGATGATGACATGCTCTTCTGCCGTCTGACTGTGTGTGTGTGCACGCACACACACACACATACATACATGCACACACACACACAGAGAGAGAGAGAGAGAGAGAGAGAGAGAGAGAGAGAGAGAGAGAGAATAGAGGGACAAGGAAGACAAGGAAGCTGTGCTGCTTGGTTTTTTGTTTGTTTGTTTGTTTGTTTTTCTACCAATTTGACACAAGCCCGGGTCATCTGGAAAGGAAGAAACTCATTTATGAAAGTGCTTCCTTCAGATTTATCTGTGTGCAAGCCTGTGGTGTGTTTTCCTGACCAACAATTGATGTAGGAGAGTCCAGCCCTCTGTGGGTCACGCCATCCTTGTACACGTGGTTCTGGATTGCACAGAAAAGGAAGCTGAGTGAACCATGAGCGCAATTCCATAGGCAGGGCTCCTCTATGGCCTCTGCTTTAGCTCCTGTCTCCAGGGTCCTGCTTTGAGTTCCTGCCCTGACTTCCTTCGTGATAGACTATGCACTATAAGATGAAATAAACCCATTCTTCCCCAAGTTGCCTTTGGCCATGGTGTTTTATCATAGCAATAGAAAGCAAGCTAGAACAGCTGATAATGGGGTGGGGACATAGGGGTGGAGAAGCCAGCCTGGGTCACTGGGAAGTTGCTGGATCTCTGTCATTTCATGAACTTCCTACTATTGGGGATCAAGGGTTGGGACTTGGAGGCTTGAGTGGGCAGGTCTGGCATGTTGACCTCGGTCATGAACTAGCCCAGTGCCAAGTAAACAAGGGTGGCAGATAGACTATCAACCCAGAGCCTGAGGAACGAACTGCAGAGTAGGGATCTGTTCCAGATATCTCCCTAGCCAGTGGGCTGAATGGGGCTCCTGGCTACTGGAGAGTCACACGCATTGGGAATCCTGTCCACATCTTACTTAGGATCATGGGCAAGACTCATGGGTAGTTCTCTGTGGAGGCGAACCCTGAAAGTGCATGCTATCTCCCTTGTTCCTGGCTAAATTGGTCCCAAGACACGGTGCATTGTCTGAGGATGTGGGCCCCAGATCTTTCTCCTTCCGGAACTCGTGGAGCAGGTTCTTCCCAGCTCACCCAGAAGAGGAGTCTGTCTCTGTGTGCAGGGCATTGCAGGCTGGAAGCAGGCTTTTCCCACTTTGTTCTGTCCCACAGAGAAGGAGAGGGCTCCGGACGGCGTGGTCCTGGGCTTCCCATCACCAGCCGGGAGAGCTGGGTGTTACAGCAGACTTCCAAAGGCATAAAAAAAATGCAGTGGGGGCTGACTGCCCCACATTGTTTTCTGGTTTGGACGAAGGCCTCTCGCATGGGTTTTAGTCTCAACTGTTCTCCAGAACGAAGGTTCCAAGGCATATTTAGATTCAGAGCTAAACTTGGAGAGTGTGACACACTGGCAGGCCCGTGACTGGCAGCACCATCTCGGGTACACAGGCTGTTCCTTGGTAGGCCACACACAGCGGTACCCATGAGGGTGGAGTACGGGAGAGAGGAAGCCGTGAAACAACAGAGACACCACACAAGCGGCCCTTTTCTGCTGGAGACCATCGCCACGCACTAGTTGGTACTGAGGATGGGAATGGAGGGGAACTAGGTGTCTCCCGGAAAGTGCTCACCCACGCAGAGGAGGAAGCTGGGTGACAGCAGGACAGAGTGCAGCGGTGGAGGAAGGTGGTGCATACAGCATGTGGACGGACGCATCTGGAACTCAGTTGCAGCACAGGCTGAGGGGTCATGGGGCAGAGGGCACAGACTGGGAGATCGCTTGCTCCTTCTTGAGCTGGCTGGCAGAGGGGATGGAAGCCAAGGCGGTTGGGGAGAAGGGTTTGAGGTGTAAATATGGGCAGCTGTGTAACAAGATGACCACCTTGCACATTCCTGCAAAACCAGCTGGCAGACTCTCAGAAGTATTACATTTGCCTTCCCTGAAGATGCCAGCGCCCGTGAGTCTTTGTATCCAGAGTCTCAAGGGTTTTCTCTGCATCTGTCCTGGGTCCTGGCCTGTCGACACACAAGAATGCCACCTCCTCCCCCTCTTTATGAGGAATCTCATGCAATCTGTGGTCTCTCACCCTCATGCCAAGGTCTTCAGTTAACTCTAAGTGCACCTGGATCTCCCTGCACTCTGGGAAGTCGGTGACCACACCTGAGCATGAAAAGTAATCGGGGAAAGCTATTGCCCAACAAAGAAGCCATCACCAGGGGCAGGACCATAGATTCAGGGATGTCATTTATAGTCCAGGTTGGGATACAGACTCAATATCTCCATACATCACTTCATCCCTCTGGCTCACAGTGACCTCAAGGGGAAGGGAGGGGGTTGGACCTCTCTTGAGCTCTACTCTAGAGGACTCAAGGAAGGGTGTGGACAGGAGGGGCTTGGTCTTTGTGAGCATTGGGCCATTGTTAATGGGACCCTGAGAAGTTCCAGACCAAGTTGAGGGCATGAGCTATGGAGCCCTTGTTTGATTTTATTTGACATCTGAGCCTGTTTCCTCAGCGATAAAAGGGGAACCAATAGTACCTGCCTTATGGGCATTATGGGGATGAAACGAGTTTGGGACAGATGATGGATAGGTGCAGGGGACTTGTGGAGGATGCTCTGGCTTCTGCTGTCCCTGCAGAAAGCAAAGCTACAGCCATCCCTGTGGGCCATTGTAGTGAGGTAGTCCTTCTGTAGCACTGACCACACCCATTGGGGGGTGGAGCGATGGGCGGAGAGGACCTGAGGAAGGAGGTCGGAGGGGCCCAGGAAGGCGCTCTCTCTTTCTGGCGTGACTCGGACAGGAGAGGATCGGGTTGAATTTCCTGGTGTTCATCTGTCTAGGTTGTAAGTTATTTCTCCCTGAATAAGCATCTATTCGGCCTATTTGTTTATCCTGATCCTTATTTACCGCAATATCTGGTGTCAGAAGCGGGATTTACCTGGGTTTTGCCCCCAGGCAGCAGATGGTGTCAGGAGTGGGATACGAACCCACGCCTCCAACATTTACCTCATGCAGGGGCCATCTTTGAGGCCAAGATTTATTAGATATGATAGTTACATCAGCTCCTGTGTCCAGGAGACCCTCAAACAGTCTATTATTCATCTTAACTATCAATCTAGGCCTATGACTATTTATAGCAGTTTGCCAAAATATACGTTTTTCATTTCCTTCTGTCAAGTTCTCTTGGCCTTAGCCAAATCTGGGTGTACCAATGTCGCTGTGAGACCTAGGGTGACTGTTCAGGTGGCTTGCTGTTTCTGTCCTTGCTGCACCTTTTGGAAGTTGTCCATCCGCATTTCCTGTCTACTCTAGTATTGTTAATTTCCTTCTCAGGTCTTGATGAGGTTGAAGATTAAACTATCACAACTATTATTCTCTCTTCCTAGTTAGCTATATTAGGTACTAGACTTACGTTTTCCAGCTTAGGACAACTCTATTGTAAACTCCATTATGCCCTCACCCTAGGACTAGATATGTAGGTCATTTTGTTCTCGATTTTCCTTTTCTTAGAGCACACTTGTTATTCACTGTTTTGTATATAGTTTTGTATTAAGCCTAAATCTTTTCTTTAGACTAAAAGGGGAATTGTAGTGAGGTAGTCCTTCTGTAGCACTGACCACGCCCATTGGGGGGTGGAGCGATGGGCGGAGAGGACCTGAGGAAGGAGGTCAGAGGGGCCCAGGAAGGCGCTCTCTCTTGCTGGCGTGACTCGGACAGGAGAGGATCGGGTTGAATTTCCTGGTGTTCATCTGTGTAGGTTGTAAGTTATTTCTCCCTGAATAAACATCTATTCGGCCTATTTGTTTATCCTGATCCTTATTTACCACAATAGGCCATTTAAGTGCTGGGTCAGCTTCTGCATAGGCCTGGACACTGGCTGCCGAGGGCAGATACCTTTCTGAGTGTGGTGGATGACGGTGGAGGCTCCAGGCAAAGCTCCCATCCTTAGCTCTGGCTCTTCCTTGGTGCAGAAACAAATGAATTCGTGACTGGTTTAGAAGTAGCAATAACATTGGATCTTAGGAGCCAGTATGCACTGGTTGGAGAATTGAGGAGACTCGGGGTCACATTTCTCAGACCCAGCTATCGGAGGCAAGGCTGTATCCATCAGCTTTCTCCTCTCTGTGTATCTCTGTGACTAGAATACCTGAGGGCATAGCTTAAGGGAGCAAAGACATATCCTTGCTCATGGTTTCAGAGGCCTCTGTCCATCATGGCAGGCATGGAATGGAATAGTAGAGCAGTTTATAGCATAGCAGCCAAGAAAAGGAGAGGAAGGAGCCAGGGATGTGACGCTCCCAAGACCCACCAGTGACCCACTTCCTGGACATAGCTGTCTCTTACCTCCTAAAGTTTCTAAACCTCCCAAAACAACACAAGCAAAAGGTGACCAAACATATAAAGCATGTGATGAGAGACGTCATTCTTTAAATATGTTTTTCTTATTGGTTAATGAGTAAAGCCCTGATGGCCAATAGGAAAGCAAGATAGGCAGGACTAGGAGACAAGGAGGATTCTGGGAGATGTAGGAGACAAAGAGGATTCTGGGAGATGTAGGAGGAAAGTCAAGATGTAGGACACGAGATAAGTAAGGGGTCCCGACTCTCTCTCCAGTAAGATTAAGACCACACGGAAACACTTAGATTAATAGAAATGGGTTAATATTTAAGACAGAGCTAGCCGATAAGAAATGCTAGTAACAGGCCAACAGCTTTATATCTAATACAGCAACTCTGGGACCAGGCTGGTAGGAAGACTGCTCGTAAGGAACACGAGCGGTAAAAGCTGTCTCTTGAACATCCTGGCTTGTTGCATAGCCTGTCAACAATCTTTGTCCTGTGATGCCTGCACACACACTGTGCAGGCCTGTTCTAGCCTATAGGAATGGCCGACATCAGAGGTCCTGTGGACAGAGCTCATACACAGCCACAGCTGATACCCAGGTCATCAGAAATGAATCAAGCCTTAAAGCTGCTTCAGACTACTCATCAGTCTTCGGCATTCTGATGGGCCTCATGGTTGCTTCCTGCACAGTTCAACCTCAACCTGTCCTCGGAGGTGAGGTCATTACAGGGGTCTGTGCGGGAGGCTGGGAAGTGAAGGAAGGTAGGCAGTGGGTGTCAGAAGCCAGACTGCCCTGCAGAGGGGGAGGACGCAGCTCTGTCCTTTCCTGTGGAAGGTGGAGACCTCACTATCTCAGCAGCCCAGGGCCTGGCTCAAGCATCAGCTATATCTCACAGATGAAGCTGTCAGGTGGGAGAGAGGTCATGCGACTCTCCCAATGGCCTTAGGGTTTCTATTGCTATGATGAAACACCCTCACCAAAAGAAAGGTGGGTAGGGAAGGGTTTATTTGGCTCACACTTCCACATTGTAGAGTATCACTGAAGAAGTCAGGACAGAAACTCAAAAGGCAGGACCCCCTAAGGCAGGAGCTGATGCCGAGGCCATGGAGGGGTTCTGCTTACCGGCTTGTTCCCTATGGCTTGCTCAGCCCGCTTTCTTTATTATTATTATTATTATTATTATTATTATTATTATTATTATTATTATTAAACAGAACCAGGACCACCAGTCTAGGGTAGCCAGAGGTGGGGATGGGGGTTGGGGCAGGGCTACGATAGGGTGGGGCCCTCACCCACCAATCACTAATTAAGAAAGTGCCCTACAGTCAGATCTTATGGAGGAATTTTCTCAATTGAGATCCCATCCTTTCAGATGATTCTAATTTGTTTTGAAATGACACAAAACTATCCCACACAGGGTAAATGGCACAGGGCGGACTTGAACTCAAGGGTCTCTTGACTCCAGACTCTCAACCCTTAGCTGAATGTGTTTCCCAACACCACATGGTTAAGTCTCCATCAAAGAAAGACTGTTTTCCTGCTTTGCAAGTGTGCTCCTAATTTACCTCTGCAAAAAGCAGGAGCAGCTTTTGCGAGTCTTGGCGTGGCGAGAGGGAGAGCGAGGCCGGGCCCTGAGAGTGTGTACATGCTCCACGTTGGTTGAAACCAGCTTTCCGTTTAGTTCAAATATGGAATCAGCCTTGGGAAGTCTGTTTCAAATCCCCCAAGCTTTCAAGCAACGATGGGAACAGCTTGACATAAATGTTGAGATTAAAGGCACAGGTTCTACAAATTATCTAACTATCATGAGACGGTCAAGCATCAGACCTTCCGTTGCGAACCTTCACTGTGCACCTACCGTGCACAGGCATGGCCCTGGGCACTGGTGACAAAAGTGAATGCTTGTGGTTTCTCTCGTCAATAAGCTTACAGTTCAGTGACACAAATCTGGGGCTAAAAAAATAGTGATGCAAATTCCCTAGATGCTTAGGACACTGCACATCATTCCAGATACCTGAGAGCCTAGGGTACCACTCAGTATTAGAGACACATGAGATGCTGGGGTACCACTTAGAATTATAGATACTTCAGATGCTGTGGTACCACTCAGCATTAGAGGCATCTGAGATGCACTTATCACTGCAGACACCTGAAATGCTGGAGTTTTGCTCAACACTAAAAATAACGGGAGATACTGGGGCTGATGCTGGGGTACCACATAGCATCCCACTTACCCAAGATAATGTGTAAACTGTTTAACATCCTAGATGTTAGATTCTGGGATGGCATCCTGGATATTGGGCAGTAGGGACTTTTGGATGGAGAACTTCAGGACCCCCTTGAACTGTGAACGTTCCCCAAAGATCTTAGCCTCAATAACTGGACCAGAACTAACACTGTCTGATATCTTGCTACACAGAGACAGAGGTTATGCAGTCATGGCCTACCACCTGGTGGCTGGATGATTGACTATGTGGGCTGTGACCCAGACAGGCTGCCTTGTCCATGGCAAATGTCCAGACTGCCAGTCAGAGCAGGACCTAGCCTGTGATCTTGTACAGCCTACATCAGCAGCGTGACAGGGTTCTGTGCAGGAATGAGGGGTGAACAGCTTGTAGCCAGCTTTGCTGCACTGCATGCTGGGAGCACTGAGCTGTGAGCCGGCTGCAGAGCTTGTGGTCAGGATTGATGGCTGGTAGGCTCTCCTCTCCTGTTGCCCTGTGAGGATGAGAGAGGCATTGATTATGACAGTAGGAACCATGGGACTGTGAGAAGGTGTCACTTTCCATCCTTGTAAAGGAAAGCCACTGGGGACAAGGATTTCCACGGCTAACAATGCCTTTTAGGGTTAACACTGCAACAGTGACCTTGGTTTTACAAGGCAGGGGTTTTACAAGACCTGTGGGAAGATGGCCTCTAGCTGGTCAGAGCCAAGGAGAAAGATCCTATTGTTCAGACAGCCCAGCCAGCAGCAGTCAGGATGGCGATGCCGCGGGGGAGCCATGAGGGAGAGGGCAATGCAGGTAGAATTAAGTGGATTGCTGGTGCTCACAAGACACTCCCATCTCAGTCACGGGTTATGGCTCTGGCCTTGACTTCTCCTGCATCACATGTGACTACTATGACAGCTGTGCCTTGACCCCATCCCCACCCCACTGTGCCCCATCTCAGAAGCCACAGGAGCAGTTCCAATCAGGACTCCAGATGTTTGTACTGAGCAGAAGCAGCGAGACATCTCTTCACTCTCTGTGTTAAGAAACCCAGGATTTGGTGTGGTAATATGCATTTATAATCTAGCACTTGGGAAGCTAAGACAGCAGGATGGCTGGTTTAAAGCTAGTCACCAGATAACAAGACCCTGTCAAATAAGTCTACATACACCACAAACACAGGAGTAACACCGAGTCGTACTGGGGAAGTTGGCTACGTCTGGCTGTCTCCCAATGTTCCAACATCGTGAGCTGTCACGATGTGTGTTAAAGATTCACCCGTGGCTTTAGCAAACTGAAACCACCTGTTCTGGACTCTTCTCTGCCACTCTGATAAATGCCACGGACACGGCAACTTAGAGCAGAGAAGGTTTACACGGTTACACTTCCAGAGGACAGCCCATCCTTGAAGGAAGCCAGGGCAGGAACTCAAAGCAATAGCCATGCAGGGATATTGCTTGCTGGCTTGCTCTCTGGCTCCTTTATAGGCTTATCCTCAGCTAGTCTTCTTCCATAGCTCAGGCCCTCCTGCCCTGGGGGCGGCGCTGCCCAGAGTGGGCGAGACCCTCTTATAGTATCAATTGACAATCAAGGCAATCCCCCAGAGACATGTCCCCAGTCGATCTAATCCCTCAGTTGAGACCTCCTCCTCAGGTGCCTCTAGGTTGTATCAAGTAGACTTGAAGGTAACTAGGATGCCACCAAAAGAGATGGCGAGTATCCAGAGTGAATGGCTACAACGACGGTTTTCCCATGTTACTTCATTCCTCCAGGTGATACCTAAAAGGGCATAATGGATGATTTCTTGGGAGGCTTGCTATGACCCTCTCATCTGTGGTTTCTGGGTCATTTGCAGATAAGGATGCTAAGTGCCAGGTAAGGGGAGCTCTCACTCATATCTGCTGTCACCAGTGTTTGCAGAATGAGCAATGGCTGACCAAACCCGTGGCCAGGAAGCAGGTGGAGCTTCACAGAGAACCCGGTGAACACACAGGGAGTCGAGCCTCAGCAGAAATAAGGTTCAGGAGAGCCCCAGCTTCTTTGAACAGAGAAGGGAGACAGGCCCATCAGAGGAGCAATGTGGGGACCCAGGCTTAATAGTGTCCCCCAAGGCTGAGATTGAGGGAGTAAGGGGCCAGGAAAGACAGGAGAATGTCGTCAGAGTAGGCGTTTGCCATTGCTCAGAGGGGTACCCAACCAACAGCCTGGGGCAGGGCAACTTAAATGACAGGAGGATTCTGAAAGATGTGTTGGGGCCATGGCATCCCTGGATGGACTGCTGTGGTCCCTGGGAGGTGGCACTGGGATGTGGTCCCTGGAGAGTGAGGTAAGGTAGCCAAGGGGTTGGGAGCCTAGGATAATAGTGGTCGGGCCTCTGTCATTGCTGAAGTTTCACAGCTTAGGAGCCTGCGGCCGAGTCTCCATTCAGAAGGGTGACAGCTCCCTGGTGGCTCTGGTTGAGGATGACAGCCCTGCCCATTGTGTGCTGTGTGCGGCCGTGGTGTCACACCACACGACTTGCTGGACAGATGGGCATTGTGGCACTTGTCATACGGTAGCCTGGAGAGACAATGGATGCTGGGAACAGCTGACAGCCCTGTTCCCTCCCACAAGCCGAACAGAACAGATGTGTTGTCTGCTGAGTCAGATCCACATGACCCCAGCCAGAGAACCTGACCAACCTAGAGACTTGCAAACTGTGATGGCCAGTGACCTCCAGGGTGAGAGAAAACGTGTCCCCGGACAACCATCCTGCTGGGACTCAAGCCCCTTTCAGCCACACCCTCTCTGACCCTGGCTGCAGTCAGCCTGGGGTGAGTGAGCCCAGCATTGCGAAGTGAGCCTGTGATGTGAACGGTGTGCAGGGGCGAGTGTGCCTTGTGGCTGGGAGAACTGGGTGCCTGGAGCTGAGCAGGCTGCACCTCGATGCTGCCACTGTGCAGCTTCCGAACACTGAGGGCGCACAGCCTCCCTGCTGAATCAGGGTCTGCGTTTCGCCCCTGCATGTCCCATAGCAGCAGCCTTTTGGGCATCCCACTGGAGGGCTCGCATGGACGAGGTTCAGCAAGTCTCCTGCAGTGGAGTTAGAGGTTATCTTGGCCCCTCCTGGCCAAACTGATATGGAATGAAAGCAAACAGCATGGATTCCCTGCATTTGGCTGTGACTCTACCAGACTCCTCTGTTTTTAAGTGACCCAGGAGCTGATCCCAGAGATTATAGTTGTGGTAGGGTTGTGTTTTTTAAGCTTTATTTTATATTTCTGCATATGGGTCTCTGTCTCGTGCATGTGTGTGATGGGACCTGTAGAGGCCAGAAGAGGACACCAGACGCCCTAGAGCTGGAGCTACACCCAGCTGTGACATGCCTGATGTGGGTGCTGGGAAATGAACACTGGCCGTCTGCAAGAGCAGTATGCCTTCTGGAGCGCTGAGCAGCACCTCCATCCCCCAAAGCTGCTGTGTCATCATGCCACAGCCTAGAGCCACCCCAGAAGAGATCCTCAACTGAGGAACTGTCTGGATCATATTGGCCTGTGTGTGTGTGTGTGTGTGTGTGTGTGTGTGTGTGTGTGTGTGTGTGATATTGATTTTTAATCCATTCAGGAGGATTCAGCCCACTGTAGGAAACGCTACTCCCTAGGCATGGACGAGACTTTTATTCTCTCTCTGCTTTTAATTGCGGATGGGATACTTTAGGTTCTCGCCTTGATTTCCCATTAGTGATAGACTGTAATCTGAAGTGTAAAACAAATAAGCCCCTTCCCCCTACATTGTCTTTTGTCAGGGTATTCATCACCAGGGACAGCAGTGTAACACACGCGGCGCACCCTCTGAGACAGCAGTGGTAGCTATGCCTTGGCTGTCTTTTACAGCCCCAGTATTCGTAGGCCTACCAGTTTTATCATGGAGCCTTTCCTTCTTCCCGCATCGTCAGCCCTAGGAGGGTCTTCTCGTGTGTGTGTGTGGAGCCTCCGTCTGACGTGGCTCGTCTTCTAAGGTCGTGTCTGAGTGTAGAGCGCTGGTGAGTTCTATCCCCAGCAATGCCCAAGAGCTTTCCTTTGAAGGCTGGAGCCTGGGAGGAGGGATTTCCCATGGAATAAAGACATGGCGGCCACAGACTTGTATTTTATGGGTGTCTCTTTACCATGGGCTGCCGCGATCCTCAAGCTGTGCCAAAGTTCTCACCGACAGTGACTGCATTTGAATGTGGTACTCTGGGGTCTGTGGTTAAGGTTAAACCAAGTCACCGGACACGGCTGACTCCATCACGCAGACATCGGGCTTTTAGAGGACGATGCTAAACACCCGTGTGTGGAGCCCTGCTGTGGGTCTGGGATGATTCAGGGATGGTAGTCTCAGGACCTCAGCCTCTTCCTGGGTACCTTTGCCTTGGGAGCCATCGAGCAGCCCTGGACGGCAGTTTCACCAAGATTGGCAGTCATTTGGTGAGGTCCTTCTTCGTGGCTGGCACTGTTTGCCTCTGACAGCTAAGGACAGCAGCTTTGGTGGGTACCGGTGAGGAGGGCATGACTGGAGCTGGTGGCCTCGCAACCTAAGGGAACAAGTTACAGGTAAGGACACGGTACGACACCATTGCTCTTCCTGGCCTCAGGCTCTCAAGCTTGCAAGCCCCCCCACCCCAACCATGATGGCTGTACTCTTGAAGTTGAGAAACTTCCGGAAGTGTTTACTGACCTCACTAACACAAGGAAAGCAGCCAGCATATCGGTCTTGCCTTACCTGCTTCCTGGTCTCTGGCTATCCAGGAGATAGCATTTTGACAGACACACACTTCATGAGGTCTTTGTGCTTCTCTAGAATTCTCTGGAAAAAACGTCCCCTTACTTCCATGCATTTTACTCAACAAATATTTACATTTCCGACGGCTGTACCTGGGCCCTGTTCCAGTTGCCAGGAGAAGCTGAGGAATTCGGCGACATCTGTGTTTTATGTTGCTTCTTCCTTGCCAAGGGTGGTGCAGTGTACTTTTTTGACAAGGAAGACAGGTGTTTATGAGGAAATGAAGCAGGATGCCTCGATGATGGCTGTGGTTAGAAGGTGGGAGTTGCTCCTTGATTTGAGTCGTTACCTGAAAACCAAGGGAAAACTCTCAACAATCAGACAAGGCTCAGGTTGGGGGTGTGCCAGCAGAGAGGAGGTAGCAGGTCAGGAAGCAAAATACAGAGCCATACCAACTAACCAAACAACCAAACAACCAAGCAACCAACCAAACAACTAAACAACCAAACAACCAGCCAACCAACCAAACAAACAAACAACCAAACAACCAGCCAACCAACCAACCAACCAAACAACCAAACAACCAGCCAGCCAACCAACCAACCAAACAAACAAACAAATAACCAAATAACCAAACAACTAAACAACCAAACAACCAAACAACCAGCCAACCAACCAACCAAACGAACAACCAAACAACCAGCCAACAAACCAACCAACCAACCAAACAAACAAACAAGTAACCAACCAAACAACCAACCAACCAACCAACCAACCAAACAACCAAGTAACCAACCAACCAACCAAACAACCAAACAACCAATCAACCAACTAACCAACCAAACAAACAACCAGCCAAACAACCAACAAAACAAACAAACAAACATGCAAACAAACAAACAAATTAAAAACAGGAGGGGAAGGGTCTAAAACATGAGCTGTGGGACATTTTGGATTTAAACTGTTCTTCTGTTTCTCTCTCTGACTCGACAGTTGGTGTTTCCCTTCTTGGATTCTGGTTGTAACAGAATAGCCAGACAACACCCCTCCTGTCTCAGAGCATTCTGGTAGCTTCCATCCCATTCAGAGTGAAGTCCAAGTCTTTACAATGTCCTGCAGGGACAAAGGCATGAATACCCTACACTGTGCTTCTACCCTTTAGTCCCCATGGCCACCCTGACTTCCAAGGTATAAGTGGGTGGGACATTGTTTTGCTCTACCCCTGGGGTACCACAGCCTAGTCTGCTCTGGTGGCTTTTCTTCATGGCTGTTACCATTTTCAGTGGTGTGTGTGAATGCAGTCTTCACTTAGGACCTTCAGCAGGTGCTGCTATGGGTCCTGCAGTGAGGAGAGAGAATCAGCTGGACACTGAGCACAGCACACTTGAGTGGGAGCTTCCACCAGAACTGTAGGATCCATGTGCAGAGTCCAAGGGGGGATGCCAGGCTCACCAAGCTCCCAGTGATCCTGCTGAAGGCAGATCAGGGGATACTAGATCTGGGGGTGATGAGAAAGAGATACCCCGTTAGATAAAGTGATGTGTTCGGGCTCACACCAATCTCCCAAGTTACTCCCAAGTTATTTATGCAGAAAACAGACAGATCCCACCAGGGGTGGTGGAGGCTGGGGAATTCAGCCAGATGTGGACATGGGAGGGAAGTCTGGCTAATCTGGATTTTAGCAGACACTGTGAATGGAGGGATGAAGGAGGGTCTGCCCCAGTCCAGCCCTGAGGTTCATAAGATGCTGAACCTAGAGTGTAGATATGTTACTTTTGATCAGGGGCCAGATGGAGTCATGAAGAAAGAAAGTGTGGTTGGGGCAGAAAGAGAGGCAGGATTGAGCCATGAGAGACCCACACTGGGGAAAAGTAGCTTTTCTTCATCTGTCTGGACTTATCAAACTGCCCAGGGTCTACTGCAAAGAATACCCAGGGTCAAGTGGACATGCAAAGTGGGGAAGGTGCCCTCTACTGGACACAGGACAAGTAGGCCAGGGATCCCAGAGACAGGCAGAATGGTTGATGCTGCCTTGAGGCCAGGCACGCCGAGCCTCACAGGGATGTGTCTGGGAGCCAAGTATCCAACTGGCCATCTGAAGACCATTAGCTGACCTCACCACAAACCCTAGCCTGTGTCCTGGGCCATTGCTTAGAGGCTTCTTCATGGAGTATCCACACTGTAAGCCATGTCAAAGGCGTCTTCTGTGCAGAGTTCGCCATGGGTGAGGCCCCAAGGTAAAACTAGGAAAGTTTCAGCCTATTTCCTAGGGAATGGACTACTGCAACCACCCCGTCCCCTGCCACTCAGTTCCTTGCTATCTTTCAATTTTCTTCTGCAGACTGTATTTTCACTGTGATTTCTCCCTGGTCCTCCTGACCTAGTTCTAATTTACTTTGTGGGGTTTTCTTATTTCCTCCCGTCTCTGACTCTGATACATGAGGCTGTTTTATCACAGGGCGATTTTAATCTTCATGCAGAGACGTTCTGTGGCTTCCCATTTTCTGGGTTTTCTTTGAGTTTCAGCCAGCGCCTGTGTGAGGCGCCTGGACTCCACTGGGTGTTTGTTGAATTATTCAAGCTGCTTCTTTGCTATTCCCTTTGTGTCGGTCCACGAGCTTTCTTGCCAGAGAGGCAACTCGTGGTGAACTGATAGCCTACTGAGTGTCAGGTGCAGGTGGCATTTTGAGAAGGAACTGAGCATGTGCAGGTTTGCCCAAGGGGAGCCACCGCCAGCCATAGTACACTCACAGGATCTAAGACACAGATACAAACACTGTGGGCAATAGTCGCCTGGAGAGTCCTAAGCAGACAGGCATCAGTGAGCACATGGATTTCTCAGTGCTGTGGAGAATCCAGCAGTATTGACATTTCATTCACTGGGCCAACAACATCTTGCTAGACATAGTTCTCTGTACTGGGAAAGCATCAAGGAAGGCAAACAATGATCTACACACCTTCAATCTATTAATCCACTTATCTGTCCATTGATACAATGGTTCTCCATTCAACAACCTACTCAATAATCCATCCATCCATCCATCCACCTATCCATCTATCCATCCACTCATCCACCACTCATCATCTATTCACATATGCACCCACATAGTTCCCATCCATTTGTTCACCCATCTGTCTGTATGCCAAATTTCCATTATCCATTCATTCACTTAGCCATCTATCCACCCACCTACCACAGTCTTACTTTTCTATTGTCATATCAAAACACCATGACCAAGGCAACATATAAAGAAAGCATTTAATTTAGGGCTCACAGTTCCAGAAGGTTAGTCCATGACTATCACAGCAGAGATTTTGGCAGCAGGCAAGCAAACATGGGGCTGTAGAATAGCTAATAGCTTATATCCCTACCCACGAGTTAGAGACAGTGAGAGAGGGAGGGAGAGAGGAAGGGAGGGAGAGGGACAGAGAGGGACAGAGAGGGAGAGAGAAAAGTAAAATTGCATGGGCTTTTGAAACTTCAAGGTCTGCCCCCAGGGACACACCTCCAACAAGGAGATATCCTCTAATCTTTCCCCCAAAATTCCACCAGGTAGTGACCTTTCTCATCAAGCCACCACAACCACTCATCATTCATCTACTTATTCATCCACATAACTTCCATCCATAAACCTTCCATCCATCTAGTCAACTCACCCGTCTGTCCATTCATCCATCCATCCATCCATCCATCCATCCATCCATCCATCCATCTATCCATCCACCTGCCCATCCATCCATCCATCCATCTGCTAACCATCATCCATCAACCTATTCATCTATACACCTTCCACTCATCAACCATCCTTGTATCCATCCACCCACTTAATCATTTATCTACCAACTAGCCATTCATCCACCTGCCTACACCACATACCTGTCCATTAATCTATCTTCTACCATCCATCATTCACCCATCTACTCACTCATCTCTCCATCTAACTATCCAGTAGTCCATCCATCCACCCATTGATTCAATTATCATACACTTATCTATCCGTAGCATGATAAATAAATGACCCAAGGACAGATATAGGGTTCGTGCTTAAAGTTGAAGATCAGAAAAGCAAAGTGTTGGGCCACGAGCTTCTTACCTCTATCTCAGTCTGAATGGGTTGATTCTGCTCCTGCTCCCCTGTGTGGCTGTAGAATCCTGAGACTTCAATGTCTTTCTTTCTTTAATATGGCTGAAGAATGAATGCCTGATACTGACCACTGAAGACCCGTTCCTTCTAGTGCTGTGATTAAATGTGTGTGATCCCAGGTGCTGGGGCCATCTTTGTGTGAGCTGTTTCTCTCTAGGACTGGATCAATGTTGTGTAGATCTGGGTGGCCTTGGACTCACAGAGATCCATCTCCCTCTTAATCCTGAGTCCAAGGATTAAAGATGTGTGCCACCACCTCCTAGCTTTATGCTGCTGGGATTAAAGGTGTGTGCCTGGCTTCTATGACTTGTTGCTGACTTTGCTTTCTGAATTCTTAGGCAAGCTTTAATAAATCATTAATAAAATATCACCACATTTACCCATTTACTCATCCATGTTCACTTACCCATGTCCCATCTATTGTAAACCCAACCATCACCCATCTATCTACCCATCCATCAACCTTTCCATATATTCACCCATTCATCCCTCATCTCTCCACCTATCTACTAACTCATCCACACATGCATGTATGTACCCATCTATCTGTCATTCTTCTTTCCATCCATCTACTCACCATTATCTACCCATCTGTCCATTCACCTGTCCGCTCATGTATCTGTCTATCTGCCACGCCTCTCTCCATCCATCTACTCACCATTATCTACCCATCTGTTCCTTCACCTGTCCACTCATCCATCCACCACTGTTATGCTAGGCATTCTTTCAGGCACTCTGGATGTAGTTGTAAAATAGAATAGCTTTTATTTTTCTGAGCAACATAAGTGAGATTAGCTTACAAAAAGAAGTAAACACCCACACCCCTAAACCAGAATGATATCCAAAGGACTGGGAGCATCCCCCAAATAATCAAGGTGATTGTAGGTGGTGATAACATCTACAGAAAATAAAATAGAATTGTGGGGGTGTATAGGTGGAGTAGGATAGCAGTCGATTTTCCCAATGAAATCCCTACCCCTCCTTGAAGTGAGTCGAGTCTTCAAGTGCGTGTGGGGGACAGGAGTAGACTACAGGGATGTGTGCTATGGATAGGCTTGGGCATTTGAGGATGATCAGTGATGTCTGTCATTCAAAAGTAGGAGACTCACCAGCTGTGTTTCCATCCTGCAGGACAAAGATCGGGTGACTCAGTCCTGGCCAGCAGTCAGCTAGCCTGAAGGACAGGCTAAGCCAGTTCCCATTCTCCTTTTCTTGGCTCTACAAATCAATAAAGGATTAGGCTCAGCTCTAGTCATTGACATTGATTGATTTTAGAATTTCAAAGGATGTTAATTTTAAGATGGCAGCATTTGGGGACATTTCATTATCTCCCATTAGAACATGGAGAGCATCAAGTATTTTAATCTGGGGGACTGAATTATTTAGGGTCTGGCGTTGACATGCCTAATGAAATACGCTTCCTCCTTCTTTGGGGGTTCCATATCTGGCTATGGAAATTATTCATTAACATGGAGCAAGAGAGAGAGAGTGCCCTTCTATTAGGACCATTAAAGTGTTCTATTACTGATGATCTATAAAGGGAAAAACACCGATCAGATTCCACCAGGCACACAGGAACACTGGGAATATCATTAATTTTAATGATCTGGTTCAAAATCGCAAAGCCATTAAAATAAAACTTCAAGTTTGGGGGAGGGGGTGCAAAGGAAATTATACTCTAAATGATTGCTAACGAGTGGGAAATACTTAAATCATGCTAAATTGACCTTAAAGTCTTGCCTAATACTCTCATCAGACACACATTATTTTGGTTCATTTCATGTTGTCCCAGCCTGGCCAAGCCTCTTTCCTCTGTGATGAGAAGTCAGACTCTTGGTTTATCTTTGCTTTGGCTGATGCTCCATGGCCTGCTGGCTTACAGAGGCCCTGGGAGTGGTGCAAGGGGGCAGGACCTTTGCTTTTCCTGAATTTAGAGATGTGTTCACAGAATGGGTTGGTTCTCACTGGAGCAGAGAGGGTTTGGGGATGCTGTTTGGAAGCTGTGGTTTATATGCACAACTCAGAGCCTTTGGAAGCTCCAGGCTACATGGGTTAGGGGCACACAGCTTCTCCTTCTTGGGCTCTGTGGTCAGGGTGGAAGAGGGGTGTGTGGGGAGAGTTGCAATTACTCAAGAAATAGAGGAGTAACCGGCTAAATGGATCACTCACAAAGGATGCAAGGATGGAAAACTGCCCATGGTCAATGTCAGAGTTGTCCAGCCCTCATCTTCTGACCTCTGAAGAGGTGAGGGTTGAGCGAAGAAGAAATCAGACATCAAAGTCAGATGGGTTTCCAGCAGGGTGAGCCTGGGCAGCCTGCTTTGTGGCTGAGGCTTTGTGCTTACTTCCCTCTTCCCCTTTGGGGCTGAGCTTAAATGTCACCTCCTCTGAGAGGGTTGCTAGGGCCATCCATCCTTTGCTCAGGGGAAGGCTCTCTCCTCCTGTCCCCGCCTCCCTCTGCTGTCCTGTCCTAATGCTCAGGGGGTGTTTGCAACCAGAGCTCATCTCTTATTTATCATCTTTCCCGCTGTAGTGGAGCTTCCAGGTGAACAAAGGCTTTGCATCTTTATTTCTAATTTTTTTCTGGTCTCTAGTGTTGGCGACAGTACTGAGTATATCATAGGTTCTTAAAAATGCACTGTGAGTGAACAGAGGTGAGTGAACAGATGTAAATGCCTGCTCTCTGGGGTAGTGAGCAGTCCCTGTCAAGGCCCAGCCCCTACTGATGTCCCACCAACCCCAGAATTCCAGCCAGAAGGGTTCCCGGCAGTGACGACGATGGTGGGTGCCGACTATTTATACAACACCATCCTTTTCACTTAGATTTGTATTTGCCCTCTTTGCTAGTCACCATGGCAACTCCTCCTAAGTAAGCGGAGAGTTCCCACTTAAAGATAAACTGTGACTAAGACATAGGCTAGTCAAAAGGAAAGCCACAGCGCACATTTGGAGGACAAGGCCCAAGTTTCAAGCGTCTCATTGCTCCAGCCCGCGTAGCCCACTCACATGCTCCTCTGACCCAGCGGGCGTTCTGTACACTTAAAATGGACGAACCGTCATGAGGAAGGTAGAGGTCCCCAGAAGAGATGACAATGAAGACCGGGTTCAGGCTGACCTCACCCTGGGTCAGACTCTGAGGAGTCTAATGCCAGGTCGTTCATTACCAGCATCTTTAAAACACAATACAGTTTGGGGAAAGGTTTCCAGGCAACAATCATTCCCATTCCAGGTGCACAGTAAGGCTTAAGGTGTGACTACATAGAAACGCCTTTACCAAGTACACGGGACATGAGGGAGGGGTCTGTGGCTAAAAGGTCTGGAATCCAGTGTGGGCTCTGATAGCACAGAGGTCAGCAGGCTACAAGGCACATGTGACATCTCTGGGAGCTAGCTATCAGTGCAGGGAGGGAGAGCCTGGAATAAACATTCTGGGGGATCAGGAGGGTGAGGTCTGCTGCCCTAGACAGCCACAAGGTCACCGGGTCATCAGCAATGGTCGCCCCCAGTCTTGTGTGTGAAAAAACAGGCATGGCATCCCCATCACCGAGGAGAGGCCCTGCATGTTTAACATTCCTGGTTCCTGGTGCTCTGTGGATGCAAGGGATTTTGTGTCCCCAACAGGACACATTTCAAAATCCACTGTTTGGGTTCAGCACAGGGTAGCTGAGGTGATATATTATTTATGATTTATTAAAGATTGCCTGAGGATTCAGAATGCAAAGCCAGCTACGAGCCATGGAGGTCAGTCAATGGTGATGCACACCTTCAATCCCAGCAGCCGTAACAGCAAGCCATATATAGCCAGGCGGTGGTGGCACACACCTTTAACCCCAGGATTCAGGAGACAGGCAGATGGATATCTCTGAGTTCAAGGCCACCCCGACCTACACAAAAGTGAAGAGTAACAGAGCTCACACCTTTGATCCCAGCACTAGGGAGGTAGAGACAGGAGGATATGGCCGGGGGAGAAAGGAATACGAGGTAGGAGGAGACAGAAACTGGAGATCTTGCCTGAGAGGATTTCTGGAGACAGGATTGCCATTTCAGGTGGGTAGGGATAGGATGCACTGGCTTGTCTGCTTTGTTTCTTTGATCTTCAGCTTGAACCCCATCAGTCACTGGGTCTTTTATTTCTCTTGCTAGGGGTATCTCTGTGTGGGATAGTTTTCTGTGGGTTCTACACTGTTTTGCACATACATGCTGGATGTTGCTGTCTGTGCTTCCCCCTCTGCATGGGTGCTATACATACATATGACCCATGGCTTTTGGTGGTGGGGAGGACATGTAGAGTTCATCACGGAGTCTAAGGCACACGAGGATGAGTCGAGAGGAGTAGAATATGGGTGGCATGCAGTCTGTGTGGCTGCAGCAGGTCTCCAGGATGCTGATACTGGCTCTATGCTGGGCGTCCCTCATGATACTTCCACAAGAGTGGACTTATAAAACCCCAGGGGCTCTGGAGCGCCCCCAGTCAAAAACCAGACAATTCAAGATGGGATGAGGTCAGGAACGTCTGCCAATGTGAGAACTGGCTCCAGTCAACCTGCTTGGAGCTGGAGTTATTGGGAAAAGCTTTGAGATGACCATTCTTGACCGTCTAGCCTCTCATCAACCCATCTATTGGCCACCAACGTGTTAATGGAACCGGTGAGACCCACCAAGTCCTCTCCAGATGGAAAGCACTCCCAAGCTTTCCCCATGGAGCAGTGCTGATGTACTTCAGCATACTCTGGGGTGTTTGTTACATAGCACAACTGACTGCTACATACCAGTTAGCTGAGCATGTGTCGGAGGCTTAAAGCTGAAGCCCGCCATCATTGTAAGGCACACAGTTCCTGATCTGCTGTGGCTTGAAAATGACTTGGCCATTATTGTCAGTGAGCAAGAGCAACTCCTCCCCACTCTGGCTTTTCATCTTATCACGTGATCTCTCCTTCTTCCGTGATGAGGTTCTGGCATGATGCCCTTCATTGTGGCAGGAGGCAGCCAGAGCCAGACTTTGGTTGTGCTATATTGTCTTTAAGCCACTACAATTGTGAGCTACGTAAACTTTTCTCTATAAAGTAAATGGCCTCCAGCATTTTGCTACAGCATCAGAAAACAACAGAAAACAAACTAATACAGAGACTTAGGTGGAGTACAAATTAATCCTAGACTCAGCTGTGTATGTGTTTAACCCAGGGCACTAGAAGACTGACTGAATTCCCTGGGGATGAGAGAGAGAGAGAGAGAGAGAGAGAGAGAGAGAGAGAGAGAGAGGTTTGTGTGTAGACTTGGGAAGAACTTTAGAAGCGTTCCACTGATGCCACAGTTCAGCTATGAGGATTGAGCTGGGCCCGGGGGAAAGGAAAGTCAAGGATGCTCTCTCAGCCTTCTGTATTCCTCAGGGAGGTAAAATACAGACAGGCTGTTCCCTTCCTCTGTCTTTTCAACAAAATGTGGAAGATGTTTTAGAGAGACCAGTCATTATTGACTGTAATTGTGGCAGGATGAACCAGTCAACTGGATTTAAAGCCAGATTTGAAAGGATGTGGTAGAGAGTGGTTAATTAAAAAATGGGCTACATCACATTTGGTAATTGACGTGAAGAGCTATTTGCACAAGGAAAATCAGTAATTTTCAATTAGTATGAAATAAGAAATGGCTCATGTCGATTAATATTACATAATTATGAGTGCAGAGAATGTTGGGGGCATGGAAGAGGCATCCTGCTACCCAGTGAGGCGCTGCCAGGAGTCTGGAGCTGCATCACTCCAGTGGTGGGGCTTGTTGGTGAACCTGGGACACTTCCAGGGGATGGCAGAACACCAAGGCAGTGTGTGCCAGGCATGGGGGTCATTGCTTTGGGAAGTCACTTCTTGTCTGGTACCAGACATAAAGTCTCTCTCCATGGAGGCCACCGAGTGAGGGCGAGGGCGTAGGCACAGTGGGTGAAGAGGAAGGGCTGGGAGAGGTGGGCTGGGTAAACTTTAGAGGACCGCAATCATGCTGGACACAAGGCTAGAGTTGCCCTTCAGGCTCCGCCCCCTTTCACTCTTTCATGCTCCCATGAGCATAGGACACAGAGGCGGGATTTAAGAGCATGGTGGGCCCATGGGAAAAGCAGTGAAGGGCCAGGCTCTGGGGCTCAAGCATTTGAACACCACTGCACATGTGCTCAAGTTTCTGTGTGACATGAATAATAAAACCCAGAGACAGATACCTGGGTTCAAGATGAATATCAGAGAAACAAAGCAGCCAGCCACTAGCTCTTACCTCTACCTCAGGCTGAAAAGGGTTGTCCTGTCCTCAGCATGGCTGAAGTCTAACTACTGAACTCCTGCTTCTATCTTATATACCTCTCTAGAGCTGGGATTAAAGGCGTAGGATCCCAAGTGCTGAGATCTCTTGTGTGAGCTGTTTCTCTTTTAGACTGATTCACTCTAGTGTAATCCCGGGTGGCTTTGAACTCACAGAGATCCATCTGCCTTTGTCTCCTGGTCCTGGTATTTAAGGTATGTACCATCATTGCCCGGTGTCTATGGCTTGTGGCTAGCCTTGCATTTTGGTCTCCAGTTGCTTTACTAAATCATAATATATCATCACACTTCTGAGCACATACATAGAAGTACATGTACATGCATGCCCACAGGTGTGTATGCTGTACATACATGGATGTGTGTGTGTACATATACATAAGTGTATATGTATACAAATTGTGTGCGCACATGTGGTACTTTTGACCCATGGATTATGCATGCATGTCTCAGTGCACACATGTGTATGTGTCTGCACATTGTGTAGGGGCAAGTGGGCATGTGAAGAGAATGAAACTGTCTACCCAACACGGAGGAATCTCCCGCCCTGTCAGCATCCACCTGGCTTCTGGGCCCTGCATCCTGGGCTCCAGGTGAGGTGGCCATGGTGAGGCACCTACCCGGGGTGCTAGATCACAGGGATGCTAGACTGTGCAAGCTCTGGAGACTTCAAGAAGACAGTTGTCCTGGTTGACCTTGTCCCCTTCCAGACTGGGGCTGGGACTTGACCCTGCTCCTGCCTGTGACAACTTTAGGGTAAGATGTTTCTGCTAAGGGACAGAAACTCTCCTCAGGAGACTGATCAACTGATCGGGGGCTCACTCCCTGAGGCCAGCAAAGTGGGAAGGATTGGGTTGGTGCTTCTGGGCATGTTCCTTTTCTCTGCACAGTGGCCCATGACTCAATCAAGCCATGAGCACTGTGGGGCCTTCCTGTGATAATCTCATCTCAGCAGGGTTCACTCAGTCTGCTGCTGGAATCCATGCAGGGACCCATAAATCAGGCTCCTCAATTTGTTTCCAAGGGTGACCCAACCACTCCATCCACACTTCTGCTCATGTCTCTGCAGGGCCCTCACTCTAAACATCATGTCCCTAGACCCTGTACTTGTATCTGCCATGCCCGGCAGAAGACGCACCTGTCTCTCTGTCTGCCTGCTTGGAGGGAGGAGAGCTGCATGGTTGCCTACCCTGCCCAAACCCTTCCAGACTCCAATACAGGCAGAGCTGATAAAGGCTGGAGACAAAGGCAAGGAATCTTCCAGACATTTTTCCTGTCCAGCCTAAAGGAGTCAGATTTCCTTCCAACCAGCTGCAGCCGCCTGAGCACAGAGTCCCTGCCACAGCCGGAGGAAGCAAGAACTCTCTCCTCCCTGGGTCACAGAGTCATTCCTCCTGGGCAGCTGTCTGTCTGTGAAGGGCTTTGGTGTGGGATCAGTGGGTCACCCCCCCCCATGTCTGACTCCCACAGAGTCTGGATACAGAGCTGCAGAGCCCACTGCAAAGCTCGGAAAGGCTGGATGTATGTGCTAGCTGAGGAAACGCCAAACTCAGAGATGATCTTATCACCACCCCCTCCGTCATCACCACCCCACCCTGAGCATGACTCAGGGATCTACACAGGCACCTGGCCTCACCAAAGGCTGTGCCAAATCCCAACTGTTTCCAGAACCTCTGAGACTTGGACTTCTTTCTCGGGGAGAGACAACCGCCACTGCTAGATGCTCTCAATGTCCAACTCATCCTACCGTTCATGGAGTCACTGTTCCTGTGGCCAGAACTCTGGGCATTCTGCAGGACTCTGGGGGCTGAACCACTGCTGCTCTAACCCGGAGCAGGGTCAGGGCTACACACAGAACGCTCTGGGGTCCAGAGGTTGGTGACTAGGCTGCGGAGGATTCTTCCGTAAGTGAAGACTCCAGCCCCAGATGCACCCTTGCCAAAAGCCGGGGACGGTAACCCTGCACCTTGAGGTACCGTGTACCTCCCACTATGTCCTCATTGACAGGGTGGGTGCCAGGATTGCAGCACAGAACCTCCCCTCAGTTCAGAACTAATGAGATGCTGATGTCCCTTAGACGAGAGCATCCTCCATGGGGATGGTGAGGCGCAGTGGGTACCCAGCCTCTCTGATGGAGCTCCCCTGCTTCCAGGCATGCACCTGGCCTTGGCTGAGTACCCTCAGTGTATCCCACTGTTCTGCAGATCTGCTGGGCAGATTGCCTGAACCCAGGGCCATTCACAATAAGGGGCTTTTATTTATTTTGGGGAGAAATACTGACATTTCCTAAAATAGTGGTCTTTTATTCAATTGGCAGTAGATTCAGGAGCTGTTAAACAGGATTTGTGCCCAGTGGGTGGCAGTTAGGGACAGAGCTTTTTGTCTGTCTGCCTGCAGTGGGGCGGGCCCTTTTCTACAAGTATTTTGGTCCTGAGCCCTCCTGTGGCTCAGGGGATGGTGGCTGCAGGGTTCTTCCTGTCAGGCTGGGACTTGCTGCTCTGCTACTGCATAGCTCATTTTAATTTCCTTTTCTTTGAAAAGAAATATTCTTCGTTTATTTATTCACCTTTTTGGCAAGATGTGACTCAGATGAAAGCCACAGTGTGCAAAGAGGAGTTGGGGGGAAAAAGAAAAGAAAAACAGCCTATCAGAAAGCTAGATTTCCTGTTTGTGAGGCAGAGCAGAAGATGTAAAACTCTGTCAAATAGCAGGTAGTGAATCGACTTCTATGGAGAGGCTGTGTCTGAGTGGTACTGCCATTGGAAGAAGCTAGAAGGTTCTTGGGAGAGAGGAAAATACTGGAAGATGAGTACTCTGTGTATGTGTGTGCATGTGTGCTCGTGTGCAACATGAGCATGCAGGCGGGTGTGCATGTGTGTGCTTGTGGCGGAGGCCAAAGGTCAACTTTGGATGCCTTCATGGACTATCCTCCACCTCACCTTTAGAGAGAGGGGAATCTTCCATCCTCACCCATTGATTCGACTGGTTGGTCAGAAAATGAAAACTCTCGGGGTCTCCTGTCTCCTCTACCCTGAACAAGGGTCATAAATGTGTACAATCAGGTCTATTTTCCCTCAGTGGGTGCTGAGGATCTGAATGCTGTGCCTCACATTCTTGGAAGGCAGGCATGCACTTTACAGATGGATCCATCTCCCCTACCCCTCACATGGGCATCCTATCCCTTCCCCTCCCCATCACATGACATTCTATTAGAGTTCTACAGCAAATAGTTAGCAGCTGTTTCTATTAAATGCCAGCGTGGCTTCATGGTGTTGTCAGCTACATTCCTGCGATGGCCATCCCCCTGCATTCCATCCCTGAAGTTGCAGGTGTCCAACCACAAGAAGGGGATGATAATTTCCTGTCTTTCCTGAAGGTTCTCTGGGGGTAGGAACTGTTCCATCTGCCGGCACCACTGACCCAGTCTGCAGTGATGGTGTGGAAGAGCTTTGGGGAAAAGCACATTAAACAGACACCTCTCCTTATGAAGCCATCTTATTAGCCGGATGGGCAATTCTTTGCCTTGATGGCTCTTTCCTTCCAGCTCCATTAAATCTCTTGAAAAGGTCTGATGAAGGTGCTGGTTCATCCAGCTGTGTACCTTTGGCAGGGGGCTCAGTGGAGCCTGACGGGGGGAAAGTCACAGACAAACAATGCTTATAACTCCAGTATAACCTTTGCCTCTCCTTTCTGCCTTACAGACTGGTGTTCTGCCTCCAAGTGGTCCATCCTGGGAAGGTGTTTGTCCAGTCCCAGGCAGCTCCATTTTCTTTAGAAGGCTCCTTGTTCCTTGAAAGGCTCAAACTCACAGGTAAGAACTTGTAGTCCCAGCTGCGTGGTTGGCTGAAGACTGATTTCAGAGCATTCCTGGAGAAGACAGGAAATGTGTCCAGGGTCAGGCTCAAGCTGAAAGGGAGAGCGTGGTCCTCTGTGCACCCCGGATGTCCATGCTCTTGCTGGACTCCTTCTTGTTCCCCACAGCTTGAGTGACTTGACAGGGAATCCTCCAGAGCAGAGATGAGTCCTTTTGAAGGACTCAAAGCCCTTCTGTCTGGGAGTCATCGAGAAACTGATTGGATGGGTGGCTGTGTTTGGGAGATGCAGGAGTGTGTGGAAATGAACAGGTCCTCCCTGGGGTCTCCAAGAGAAGAGCAGAGGAAGATGTTCCTGCCAAGCCCACTGTGGCCGCCAACACTAGTGTCTGGTGTGGGTTGAACTGTGTTCCCCATAAGACATTTTAGATCATGCACCAGTACCAAAGCACGTGACCTTACCTAGAAATGCGGTCTTTGCTAAAGTGTTCTAGTGAAGAGGAGGGCCCTTATTGGGTTTGCTGGCAGTCTTCCCAGAAGATGAAAGAATTCTGTGAGACTGGGTAGGAGGCCATAGAGGGCAGTGAGCAGAGACAAGTCTACAGGGGTGCAGAGGACTGATGTCACCTCAGAAGCTGGAGAGGGTAGAGGGTCCTTGGTTACAGCCTCTGCAGGAAGGGAAGGCCTGCTGACGCCTGATACCAGGCTTCTGCTATTTCAAGCACTGAGTGTGTGTGTGTGTGTGTGTGTGTGTGTGTGTGTGTGTGTGTGTGTGTGGTGTGTGCTATGTGTGTGAATATGTGTATTGTGTGTGAATGAGTGTGTGTATGTATGAATGTGTGTGGTGTATGTGGTGTGTGTGTGTGAGAGTGTCTGTGAGTGTGTGTATGGCATGTGTGAATGTGTGTGTATGTTTCTGGTTTCTGTCTTTGTTAGGAGAATCTCATCCAATGTCCTCAACGGGGCCCTCGGCTTCTTCCTACATATGGGTCTCTGTCACTCTGTTACTGGGGGCAAAGGGACTCTCCTGCACCCAGCTCTGACCCCCAGAGGCAGCACCCTATCTTCTCCAGCTCCCATCTCTGCAGCAGAGCCTAAAAGCCCCCATTCCCAAACTCATGCAGGCAGAAATGTCTCCCTGTCCCTGGACCTTGATGAAGTCCTTCATCGCCAGTGGATTGTAGAAAAGCTGCCAGCCAGACTCCAAGCTTCCCACACAGACCCAGAACAAAGATCCCAGTGGCACCTGCTCTATCAGAAGGGTCTCTCCCTGAACTCTGTTCCCTGAGAAGGGTCTCTCCCTGAACTTGGAGTTAGGCTCAGCCAGCAAACCCCAGTGACCCTCCTGACTCCACTCTGCCTGTATTGCTGGGATTGCAGACACCAGGCTTTTCTCTCTGGTTGCTGAGATTTGAACTCAGGTCTTCCTGTGCAGTAACTGCTCTTGCCCTGGCCCCCTTTTCGCCTTCTTATTTTCAGCTCAATCTCCAAGGATCCCCTGGACCACAAGGATTCTACGTCATGTTGTTTCTCTTGCCTGTCAATCAAGTGAACACACACACACAGGCACACACATGCACACACACACATGCACACACACACATACCTCCTGCCCCTCCTTCCAGTAGTGTAATTTGTGGTTAGATCAATATTCAGCATTTGCATAATTATGTAATTATTATTCACAGCTGAGCCTCAAAGTAGCTCCATGATTACATTTCCGTCCCTGATGTAGTATGTGCTTCCCTAGAATGAATAACGACCAGGGCTGTCACCTGCTCTGTTGGCATGCGCCTTTCTTTACTGCCTCCCAGACTATCCACCAGGCTTAGGGCTTTGTGCAGGGATCAACTACTCCTGAGATCAGCTACATGGCTGTGACTCCTGGCACCACGCCTGTCCTCTGGGGTCCAGGCCTCCCTTCACATTGCAGGATCCCATGCACCTGTGGGAGAGAAGCAGTGGTGATCTCTCAGGTGTGAGGAAGAGCACCCGCCTCGTCTTCAGTCATCAGCTGAGCGGGGCTGAGGTGTCAGTCAAAGGTTTCCTTCCGAACTCTGAAGCCGTTCTTGCCGGATCCTGTGAGGAATGCAGAGCTATCTCAATGACTGTTTGAACAGCTTCTCTTGTCTTCCGGAAGCTTCTGCCCTCCCATCTCCTCACCTGCAGTGTTCTGCAACTCCTCCGGTCTTGGCTGCTGTATTCTGCTTCTTTTCTCTTCGCCAGAGTAAAGCAACAAAGCAACTTTGATGGAGGAAGACTTCATTTGGCTCGAAGTTTTAAGGGACCCAGTCCATCATTGGGGGCAAGGCACGGTGGTAGGAGCTTGAGGTGGCTGCTCCCATTGCATCTATAGCCAGGAAGCAGAGAGACAGACACTGATGTCCAAGTTACTTTCTCCTTTGTGTTTGGTCCAGGACTCTAGCATGTGGGATGGTGCAGCCAACATTTGGGGTAGGTCTTTCCTGCTCAGTCAGACATTTGAAGACACTCCCTTGTGGGTCTTTCCTGCTTGGTCAAACATTTCCAAATGCTCCCTTTAGGTGTGCCCTGTTTCTTGTTTTTTGCTTTGTTCTGTTTTCCTGAAAGATGTTATTCCCTTTGATTCCTTGAGTTCTCTTTCTGGAACTTCCATGCTGCATTAGGCTACCAGACTGACCCTCTAACCCCTCCCCCTTCTGTGCATTTCTGCCTCTTATTATTTATTTCTGATTTGCTTTTAGTGATCTTTTCTCAGCTTGATCTTCCTATGGCTTCTTGTGTGGCTCCCCTGCGTGGCTCCCCTGCGTGGCTCCCCTGCGTGGCTTCCCTGCGTGGCTTTAATTTCTCGGTGTTTCCCGGGTTCTCTATGTGCACTGTCTCTTAGCGAGAACATTCTGTTCTTTTCGGGGATGAAATACAGTTCCTGCTATCTTGGCTGCCGTCAAAATTTACACAGGCAAAGCTCTCCTCACCTCCCTGTATTATTCTCTGTTCTGAGGCCCTCATAAGTATTTTCTTACTTTATTGTCTTACGTTATAGGCTGGCTTTCTGTTGGATAAATACCATGAACACCATAAACACCAAAAGCAACTTGGGGAGAAAAGGGTTTGTTTCATCTTACAAGCTGCTTACTGACTGACTCCCAGGCTCAAGCTCAGCAGCTGCCTTTCTTACCCATCCCAGCCCCACCTGCCTAGGTAGGGCACCACCTACAGTGGGCTGGGCCCTCTGCCAATTAGCAATCAAGAAAATACCAATGTGATGGAGACAGCTCTTCAGCTAGGCTTCCCTCTTTCCAAATGTATCGAGTTAACAACCAAGATTCATGACCACGCGGCCTTTCTACAAACCCCCGTGTGTTTATATTTAAGAATGAGATAACATTTGAAGCAAATGTGGTCCATAACTCCCTGGGCCATCTGAAGAGCTGGTTATAGCTGAGATTTCTCATCTGCAAAGGCAGGTGTGTCCCTAAGGCCTGGTGAACTTCTGGCAAAGCCTCAGTTGTCTAGGATGAGAGATAGCCCTGATACAGCAGAGAAAGAGTGGCGTGAGCTTTCCCATAAGCTCTTTTGGGTTTACTGTTTTACCCTTGGTCTTGGCCGTGTAAACCTCTCCATCTAAGCTGGAGTGGGGAAAAGGTCAGTCCACTGCTGGCATGTGGCCAGGGTAATCATGAGACGATGGAGCTGTCCCTATGAAATTGTCCTGTTACTTTCAGCTCTGTCTTCTGTTTCCCCCACCTTAGAAACATCTGCTCGAGGGACTTTCGGCCTCCTCTAGGAGTCTGAACTCTGGTCCAGTCTGATTCCTTCTGGAAGTTTCCACCCTAAAGGATTCTACTTCAGAGGCCCATTGTCACTCTGTCTTTACAATGCACACCATTGAAGCCCATTCCCCTGGTGCCCGTTCACTAGACATCCTCATCTGTGTGTGCTCAGCCCTGTTAGGAGTAAGGTTTTCCCGCCGGTCCCACCACCACGCCAGCCCCGATTAACACACACAGACTCTGCATTTGATATTAAATGCTGTTGGCCAGGTACTAGTTTCTTATCGGCTAGCTCTGTCTTATTTATTAACCTATTTCTATTAATCTAAGTGTTTCCACATGGTCTCATCTTACCAGAGAGCGGGCCCGGAACCTCTGTTCTCCCAAGTCTCTCCATTTTGACTCCTCCCTACTACTTCCTCTTTCCTGTCTCCTAGTCCCACCTATCTTGCTTTCCTATTGGCCAACAGTGCTTTATTCATTAACCAGTATGAGAAACATATTTACAGAATGACATCTCCCATCACATACCTTAAATAATCTGTTTAAGTCCACACTCTTACCATGTTCAACACACCAGATGCCATGTAAACAAATCCCATTTAGGTAATCCTGGAGCAGAGCAGAGATATGTACACACACAACACACCTTCTTGAACACCACACCAACTTCCTGTCACTCTTTGTACAAGTTGGATTCCACACTCACCCCTTATCACAGGCGGTTTACACAGCTGGCAGTGGGCCTATGAACACCCTCTGTGTGTCGTCTGTTTCCATGTCTTTATCCATGTTCCATTGCGATAACAAAATACCAGAGTCAAGTAATTTAAATTTAAAAGAAGCTTTCTTTTTTTTTCTTTTTTTTTCTTTTTTTCTTTTTGTCTTAAAGTTATTGAAATAGGAAATCCAAGATTCTTGGGTTACGGGATGGATCTCTGGTGATTCGGAGGTAGGGGTGGGAGAATGGGGGGTAAGAAGGATGTTCTAGCTGCTCGCTGCTAGGGGGGAGCCTTGAGCTGCACCACATGGCAGAGGTGCGCTAGTAACTTTTATTTTTCCTGTGACAAAAGACCTGCCAGAAGCAACTGAATGCAGGAAAAGTTTGTTCCATCTCACAGTCTGAGGGGGCGGTCCATCATGGCGGGGGAAGTCATGGCGGCAGGAGTGTGAATCGGCAGAGCGCGTTGCACCCTTAGCCAGGAAGCAGAGAGGAGGATGTGGGTGTTTCCTCTTTTTATTGTTTGTTTGTTTTTGTCTTTTTTTTTAAAAAAAAAAAAAAAAACTTCAGTCTGAGATGGCGCCACACATGTTCAGGATAGGTCTTTTTATCTCAGTTAAACCTTCCTGGAGACACTCTCACAGGAGTTGTGTGACTCGTAGGCAAGGCTAAGTCAAGCTGGACCATCCCATTCTCTGATGGCAGCAGACACTGATCTCCGCCGGCCAGCTCCAGTGTGGAGTCCCACCTACCTGACCTCAGCGAAACGGCAGCCCAGAATGTCAACATGTGGCTTTGGGGATTATGTTCTAGTACACGTATGTGCTTGGACTTCAGCTCCTGAGAGCCAGTGCTGCAGAAACACACTGAGCTGCAGAAAGAAGCTCAGGGAGTCTGACAGTGAGCAACCCCATCCCAGCAGCTCTAAAATGGAAAATTTCAATGCAAAGCTATCAGGTAAACTGTTCTCAGGCCTCCCCGACTAACGACATCACTGATGGCAACATAAGCTGATAGCGAGCACCGGTTATGAACACTGTAGTGGTTTGAGTGAGAATGCCCCTCATGGGCTCGTGTATTTGAATGCATAGTGAAAAGTTTCTGCACCCTCATAAGCCTCTCCGCCGATGCCACAAACCAAATCAGCCCGAATCAAACTGAATTAGAAAAAGCCCACGTTTAAGGGATCCAATGCTCTGAGATGGCCTTCCAACCTCCCCCCCCCCCCCAGAGTGTAGACAGGAAAGAGAGACCGGAAAAAACACGCATCTATTTTCTGGGGTGGGGGCGGTTTAAATACCCTGTGGGAGTGGTCTTGAGCATCTCTGGGGGAGGGGTCATCATTTGTCAGCATTTTCAAGATGCAGCAGGGCATGGAGGGACACAGGGGAGGGGGCTTGTGTGTAGCATTCCAGACTCTTCAGGTCTATGGATGCCAGGGGCTGGGGTGAAGCTTCCACCAGAATACACAGTCCCTAGTTGGTGGAACTGTTTTTTAGAAGGATTAGGTGTGGCCTTTTTGAAAGAAGGCCATCACTAGGGGCAGGCTTTGAGGTTTCAGAAGCCCGCTCCATCCCAGTTAGCTCTCCATGTCTCATGTTTGTGGATCAAAATGTGAGCTCTCAGCTGCTGCTCCAGGCAATGCCCGCCCGCCTGTCTGGCACAGTGCTCTCTGCGGTGATGGCCATGGACTCTCACCCTCTGAAACTGTGAGCCCCAAATAGACTTTCTTCTTTAAGTGGGCTTGGCCATGGTGCCTCACACTAATAGAAAGGAATGAAAGTAGACACCAAGCTCCCTTGACCAGCCAGGACCTCTAGGTAGACAGGTTGCCAGGGACGATTCTGATGGCCAGGCTGGCCCCACTTCTCCTTTCGGGGTTAGAGGTAGGGAAGGTTCGAGAAGTAGGAAGAACAATGGAGACTTGGAAGTTCTAACCTGTTCTTGGAAATTTGGCTCATTAAAGCCTCTTGTCTAAATGGTACCATCCCCTGCTGAATGTTTACACAGGCACAAAGCCGGGACTCCGCACACCTCCAGATTCTGGTGGCTGGCCTGCGGGAGAGCGGGGCGTCACTGCTCACTATCCGAGGGCTGTTCCACCATCCCCTGCCAGCCAAGGAGTGGGAATCAGTGGGGTGTGCTGTGTTCAAGTGGCTTTTCCTCTCCAAAATGCTGAGAAGAGAGCTAATTAACCTCAGTAATTAGAGGAACGCTTAGATTTCTGTTCTGTGTGCTTCGATTATGAGCCACAGTGCTCACTGTGCAAGCCCCCACCTGCTTTAGATGTGCCCCAGCTCGGCTCTGGAGCCTGGGGTACTTGAAGTCATGCCCTTAGTGACCATTTCCTGCAGGGCAGCCCTCTGTGCCATAAGATGTTGGGAGCGACCTGCAGAGGAGCCACCCTGCATAGGTAATGAAGCCTTGCCACCTTTTGCTGTGGGACACTGATATATATCCTCAGATTCCGACACTAATGTCTAGTACCCAGCACTTTGGGATGTGACTGTTTAGAGACAAGGTCCTTAAAGAGGCCACCGGGCTGAATGAGATCATCGGTGCGGCCCTGGTCCAATCCATGATGGCTGCTGTCATGAGCGAAGGAGGTGGGGGCCCGGGAGGGGGGAGAGGAGGCGTGTTGGTTAGTTATTTGTCAACCTGACACAGACTGGAGTCATTCAGCAAAAGCGATCTTCAGTTGAAGAGTTGCCTCCCTCCATCAGGTTGTCTTGTCGGCACATCTATGGGGCATTTTCTTAGTTCATAATTGATGTTGGAGCGCCTGGTTCCCCATGGGCAATGCCACCCCTGGGCAGGTGGTTCTGGGTTGTCATAAAGCAGACAGAGTAGACCATCCATGGGGAGCAAGCCAGTAATCAGCGCTCCCCCCCCCCAGGCCTCTGCTTAGTCCCTGCCTTCAGGCTCCCGCCTTGAGCTCCCTCGATGCTGGACTGTGATTGGAGTGTGGAAACTTTCCTTCCCTCCTTTTAGTAATGGTGTTTTTCACAACAAGAGAACTCAAATCACGGCAAACGAGAGCAGTGTACTAGCAGGAGGGAGCACTTCAGGCCAAAGGGGGCAGCTTCAAGAGGAAGCCGTCCTTTCTGCAAGGTGACCTTGGATTTCAGCCTCCTGGACTGAGGGACAACACCTTCCTGTTCTTTAACCTGCACAGTCTGGGACACTTATCCTGGCAGCCTGAGCAGAGTAAGCCACACATTCCAGCAGGTGGGCGTGGTGGTGGGGCGTGGCCATGCCCACGCCTGGGCAGCAGAGCCCCGGGTTCTTGGCATGCATGCAGTTTCCTGCGCCGCGTGCCAAATGTGACTCTGTGATGCTCACTCACACTGGCCACCCAAGCTCTGCACTCCTCACAGAATCCCACATATTGTTTATGGCCAGAGAGATGTGCTCATCAGAGAGAGGGGTGTGCTACCTCAGCTGTGAGTTGAAGCTCTGACATTATAGTTCCACCCTGGGACACACATGTGGGGTTCAGGGTCAGTTTTGGGGGGACTCCTGATCTGCTCTAGTTCAGGCAGGAGTCTCTGAGATGCTGAGTTCACAGGAACTTGGGGGTTTTTGGAATCCCTTAAACATGCTGCTTTCTTTTGGAAATTAAAAAAAAAATGTACTTTCTCTCTCTCTCTCTCTCTCTCTCTCTCTCTCTCTCTCTCTGTGTGTGTGTGTGTGTCTGTGTGTGTTTGTGTGTGTATGCACAGGTGTTTTCATGCTACAGCACACACGTGGGGTTTAGAAGACAATGCTTGGTAGCCAGTGTTTGCTTCCTGTGTTGTTGAAGCAGAATGTCTGTTTTAGCCACATAATGGACTGCAGGTGGCCTGGAGCTTCTGGACAACTCGCCCATCTCTACCCCAATCTCTCCATGAAAGCATTGAGATTCATGATCTACATTACCACCATGTGGCATTTAGGTGGGATCAATGGATGAAACTTGGATCACTGAGCTGGTGTATCTAGTAACCTTAGCTACTGAGCCACCCCCCTGGCCCATCACTTAGCTATCTCCCTGGTCCATTACTAAGCTATCTCCCTGGCCCACAATGTGATTTTAGTCAACTGCAACCAGGTAACAATGAGCTGCTGTCTGCATCCCATGGTGGTAACCTCTTGCTGAAGGTGGGCTGCAGGCTCTACCCTTGCATATTTCCTTTGTTGTTTGCATATAAAATTGAGGACTGCCCTCCCTCTGCCCTGTACCTTTCAAGAATACAGAAGAGATCGAAGTGTGAGATGTGAGCCCAGGTACTTAGCATAGTCTCCGGGCCAGTTAGAAAGGACCCTGGAGCACAACACACATTCTGCCAGCTCTATCAAGCAAGAGCCAGGGTTCTACTGAGAGTCTAAAGTCATGACACTTACAGATTATTTTTTTTTTTACAGTCATAATTTTTTTTTTTTTGTGGTACTGTTTAAGCTGATAGGTTTACATAAAGAAGGGATGATGGGTTAATGAAGAGCCCATTGTTAAAAGAGCAAAGCAAAATGATAATGATGAATTAATTGGTGGGCCATCCCACTCTAAAGGAGAGAACCCGTTGATTTATCAGACCTAAGGCACGCCCACACAGCTTTCTTACCCCTGGCAGGTGATTTGGTTCCAGTGAACGGCACCATCAGTCGCCTTTGCAATGTTAATTTGAATTTTATTGGCTTTCTAGTTTTGCTTGTATTTGAATTGTGAATTTATTTTGTTTCTATAGATGCATAAGAGCCATAAACAGAAGCAGTTTATATACCTAACTTTATATTTATGCTTATTTAAGTGACATCATTATAAAAAAATAATTTGAGTTAAATTGCTCAAGCTGTCTAAACAATATATTACCATTCTGGCATCTAAACCAAGTCCCAGGAGGAATAAATTAGTACATGTAAATAAATGACACGCCAGGTAGAAGTTGTTTACTGAGTCTACGTGATACAGGTGGATGTGTGTATGTGTAAATAGTGCCGTCTATAAATACCTTCTGCACACGCGCATAGTGTATACAACATATGTGCTTGCTATGACATACACGCAAACATTCGTGTGACACATGCATACACGTATGGGTATACACTGTCAAAATAGTTTTCATAACAACAGGAATAAGAGAGACAGATTCTAAGTCAGATGTGAATGACATGGATTTAAGTTGTCCTGAAAAACATGTCCTCATCTGAATGAATTTATGTGAACTTGTTATTAGTAATTCCTAAGCCCAATCATATGGGAAGTCCTTCGCATAGGAGCATGGTGTTGGGCCATCTACTGGGGCATGAGCAGCTTGCCAGTGGCCGAAGGTGAGTGACCATGAGTAGCCATGGACTTCCAGTAGCTCTTCTGGCAAAAGGACTTGGGCCTCTCCCTCTTTGTGTTTGAATGTTGACCGACTTTATCTTAGGTAGTAACCACAACCAGCTGAGTAGGTGTGCGGCAACCCTGTCATATCCCGAAGTCAGCATTTCATGGCTCTTCTTTCCACCAACCTCCATTCTTTCCACCCACTCTTTCATGATGCTTCCTGGAGGCAGTTAAGATAGATATTTCGATGGGCAGTGGTGGCCCGTGCCTAAATCCCAGCACTCATAAGGCAGAGGCAGGTGGATCTCTGTGAGTTCCAGGCCAGCCTGGTCTACAGCATGAGTTCCAAGACAGCCAGAGATATTACACACATAAACCATGTCTCAAAAAAAGAATTAAATAAATAAAAGTGAGAGAGAAAGTTCATAGCTAGTGAGCAATCACAGTGATTTACTCTTGATTTACATAATAATTATTTCATATTATGTGTGAAGTGTTTTGCCATGTACATCTGTGTATCCATGTGTACCTGGTACCCTTTGAGACAAGAAGATGGAATACTTTTAGTTTCAGGAATCCCCTAGAACTAGAGTTTCAGGGAGTTGGGAGCCCCCATGTGGGTGCTGGGAACTGAACCCCAACCTGAGCCCTGTGAAAGAGCAGAGCGTGTTCCTAACTGCTGAGCCATCTCTCCAGTCCACTTTTATAGCCTCTTTTGTAGCCACAGAACAAAAGGAAGTCACAAATCGAGGCATTTTCCAATCACATTGTGTGTGTGGGGGACTAGACAGGAGGTTCATGGCCAAGCAGGGAACCATCTTAGCATTGGGTTGATGGAAGATAGCCGCCTGTTAGCGCACTACATAGGTCGTTGTCTGATAGTTGAGGGGATACTAGGTCAGACTCAGAGGTGGGCAACAGACATCTACTGAGGTGGCTGAAGACAACCATGATCGTTTGGCTTGGTGTGTCACTTCCTACCCTTCAGTCATCCATCACTCATCCTTGGCGACTTATCCTTAATGTAGGAATGTAGGCGTGACCTTTCCCAGGAACTTAAGTTCACAAAACATGATCCAAAGCAGGAGGGATGGCTCAGCAGTAAAGGGCACTGGCTGCTCTTCCGCAGGACCTGGGTTCAATTCTCAGGACCCATATAGCATCACACAGCCATCTGTAACTCCAGTTCCAGGAGACCTGATGCCTTTGTTTGACCTGCATGGGCACTCCATACATTTGGTCCGTAGACATACATGAAAGCAAAACATTTGTACACACAAAACAAAAATAACCTCCAATAAACAAGCATGATTCTCTTTAAAGAAATCAGTATATCGCGCCTTTCACCCAGAATATGTGTCTGGGATAAGACATATATAGATTCTGCGGCTCACAATGTCCCTTGACATCTCTGGGTCCCAATTTCCTCAAACATTAAAGGAAAACAGAGTCACAAAATCAAATAGCATTAGCTTAATTACCTAACAGCATATTACAAGGCATGGGCTGAATACTTCTGGTCTGGGCACGCCATGAGTGCTGAGGGTCTTGTCTGCTCTTTGACTGTTCTTGTCCATCTGGCCTCTGTGCCCTGGCCTTGAGGTCTTCTGAAAGACAATCATTCTAGGGCAAGTGCACCTTCACATTCTCAAATCACTGAGCCAAGGAGACAGTCCAGGCCAGTAGAACATTCCATCCCTGCTACGGAGGAGCTAGATCCAGGCTGCATGCTGAGCTGCCCAGGCTGGGACTTTGGACATGCTGTAGTTGATAAAACACATGGTTCCTAGATGTGCGTCTCCGGTTCCCACTGTCCAGTTATGAAAGGCTAATGGCGCCTGAGGAGTGCGGCATGTCCCCTCCTCTCTGCAGACTTCCACAGGGCATCTCGGAACTGTGTCCTGCCTGGGGCAGCCCCTCATCCCGGCACATTTCTCCTTTGTTTGGCGTGACCTCATCCCTGCCCTTCCCCATGCTCTGAAGATGCCGGGAAGGGAAACAGCAGAGGAAGGGGGTTATGGATTGCCTGTAGGAGCTGCCTGACCTTGGGCAGCTGTCTTCTACAAACCTCCCTCCCTCCTGCGGGTGCTTTCCTTCTAGATGGCCCCTTTAACACACAGCCTGCGTGTGCTCAGAGGGCAGAATGCAGGTTTGAATTAACTTCAGCAAACAGCATTTAGGAATTATGAGGACAACCTGCCCCTGTGCAGCCAGGCCTGGGGCCCAGCGACCTGGAACTCTCTCCTAGTGTTTCACTGCAGACTAGAAAACCGATCCCCGTGGGGTCTGTTCCCAGAGCTACGCAGTCTAACGCCCTCTTCCTCCCCATCTCTGTGGTGTCCACACACGGTACTGCCTAACCTCCCTTTTGCAGGGTAAACACATTTCCCCTGGCATGTCCTCCACAAGAACCACGGGCTTGGCTACATTCATCTCCACACGGGGAGGAATGGAAGCCAGAAGCCACTGGATGGTGGTAATTAATTGAAGACGGTGAAGCAGAGTTCCATCGGGCGGTAATTGGATTTCGGCCCCTTGGGAGTTGTATTAAACACAGATGCTGATGTAGGAGCTGCCTTTCTTTGCGGCCATGTCTCTCTGTCATATCTAAAGACAGTTGAATCCTGAGACAAAATGGTCCCGAAGTCTAAAGGGCTTTACCCATCAGAGCCGGAGCCATGCGTGAAGCTTGAGCCTGTGAGGCTGGTGCGGATGAGGAATGGCCAGCCCAGGTCCAGAAGAACTGCCCAAGGTGTCCTCTAAGGTCCATGCCGATGTTCTCATTTGGCTCCTGTCAAGGTTTGGGGAAGTGTCCCCAAGGGAGGCAGTTCCATGCTCTTCAATGGCGTGTGTTAGTTATCTGTCCCTTGTGTGCTAACCCCTTCCTGTGTGCGTATGCATCCTAGCGCTCCAGGTGATGGCTAAGCCATCCTACCACCTGTCTGGAGGAGAGGCAGCTGCCTGCAGTGACCCGCCAGGGCAGTGGCTTCACTGTTTAAATTATTCTTACGTCTCTGTCAGCAATATTCTGGCTCTTTCTGTATACTGGATTCTCTCTGACATGAGTTCAGTTTTTTCTGGCCACTCTTGCACTGGTCCAGATGCCACACTCTCCTCGGAGACAAAAGCTGTCATTGTTTGCCACCTGTGCATGGGGGGGGGGGTTGAGTAAGGGGTGTCTGAAAGTCAACTCATCTGCTCCTCCTCCACCCATTTCACAGCTCAAGACACACAATTTCTTCTTAGGCGGGGAGAAATGAAATAATTTCGTTAGGCATGTTTTCTGTGACCCTATGGGAGAGGCCATTAATTTGAAAGAGTCAGTGCGACCATATCTTCGGATGCCTCTCTGTGAACTCCAAAGGTCAGCTTCCAAACTGGCACCCTGATGGGGGATGCCCTTCTTTTATTGGTTGATGAATAAAACTCTGATTGGCTAATAGAGGCAGGAAGACAGGCAGGGCTAGGAGATGAGGAGAATTCTGGGGGAAGAGATAGAGAGAGGATTCGAGGAGGAGATGCCATGTAGAGACCTGGAAGATAGTACGTGCCAGGCATTCTCTGATAAGATAAGGCCATGTAGAAATAAATAAATTAGTAATTATGGATTAATAATTAAGAGAGAGCTAGCCAATAAGAAGCCCTAGCCATCAGCCAACAGTTAGTTATAAAACTGTATTTATTTGGGACTGAAGCCACGGTGGGACCTGGTGTGACAATAGCCTCCATCTTCGGCACCCCTCACCCATCTCTCTGGACTCTGGCCCCCTCCTCAGCCCTCTTGATACAGTGTGGGTCTGGGTCTGGGTAGATAGGATGCTATCAGTCTGGACCTCCAGCTTCAGAGACAAGCGTAGAGACACACAGCCCTTCTTCAGTTATTTGATGTGCCCGTTTGACTCCCGGGAGACTAGGCTAGGTCAGGGCAGCTTGCTGTGGTGTCACTCAAATGACAATGACATGTGACTAAACTGTGTGAAGAACATCTTTCAGGAGGTCCATGACCATTCCCTGAAGAAGGTGGTCCACAGAGGCCAGCCCATTCACCCCGGCGTCCAGTCCATTCACCCCGGTGCCCAGCCCATTCACCCCGGTGTTTGATGTGTGTTTTACATCTCTCACGCCCAAGCAAGTCAGAGGGACTTATTCAGCCTTCAGGAAAGGTGGCCCTCAGCCCTTCACTGCTGCTGGCCTTCACTTTAAGAACTGTGATATCCTCTCCTGCTCAGTTCAGGGGACCCACCCCTTCAGCCGCCATCTGGGCTCCCTGTCTAGCTCATCTAGAGGCAGCACCATGTCACATGACTACCAGACAGGATGCCCTTGATGCTCTGTGTCTTCCACAGGAACACCACTGAGATGGGACAGCTTCTTAAAGTGACTTCTCACATTGATGGTCTAGAGAGATGTACACAGTTCAGGGGAATGTATAAACCAGAGACAAGTGCAAAAACAAACAAACACATAAACAAATGAAAAACTATTATTGCCTACCCTCTCCAAGCCCAGGAATGACAAAGTGAAGGTTGGTTCCCCACTGTATTTTAGCATGCATCTGCTTGTTAAAAAAAAAAATCTATTTACATGGACCTGGGAGATGTGTGCATTTTCTGTAATATTTAACGTTCTTGACAGGGAGCATTAACTGCTTATGGCTCGCGGTGTGTATCTGTTACCTTGGGGCAGGATCGGCCATCCACTAGTGGCTCCTGGAGAGTCTCGTCACGACCCAGTGTTGAGTTTGATTGTGTATTTTTAGCAGCCTTGGAAGTGAACAGATGGCTTTTTAAACAATTTGACCTATCGACGCTGTGTTTACCGCCAGCTGTTTCTCTGCAGCCCCTCCCCGGGAAGAAGCATGGGGCCCATCATGATCTGCTCAATACATATTTGCTGAGTGAACGATACTGGCTGGAGGAAGACTTTTTCTTTTCTTTCTGAAGAATTAGAGGTGACAACCTTTGTCCTTTGCTCTTTATGACAGGTAAGGGCTTTGGAGAGCTTAGGCTGGTGAATGCAAGGAGAACATGCCTCAGGAGCAGATGCAAATGCAAAAAATAAGACCCCCAAGGCCTCCATCCCCTCTTCCCTGGGACTCCCTCAGATTGCCTCTACCTCTGTCCTGGACAACACTCCGTGGAAGCCCAGGGGACAGGTGAATTTGCCCCCTGTCCTCATGGGAATGGTGTGAGAAATCACCTCTGTTGGGCTCCCTCTGGGGACTGTCAATTATCCTTGCCAGCACTATCAAACCAATGAGTGTCTGGCAACATGCAAGAGGCTAGAGAAAGCCAAGCTGAAGGCTCCTGGTGGGGGGTGGGGGTGGGGGGTAGGGGGTGGGACTGGGGGGCATTTCTAGGGTCTGACCATGTCCCTTGGTTTTACCTACTAGGGCATCTATGACTTGAAGATGGCCCCTGTGGGTTAAAGGTAGTTCCACAAGGAGCCGCTATTGAGATGCTCTGTGGCACTCTCAGAGAGAGGGCACTGCAGGAGGTCCTTGTGTCCTTAGACTTTCTTAAAGGGATGGCACAGCCCCTGCATTTGCTTTTCTCTTCTTGATTCCTGGCCATAAGGTTAGCTCATGCACCTACCACACGCTCCCTTTAGTTCCGTGTTTGTTATGGGGCAGAATATCTTCCCACGTCCAGTCCAGAAGAGTTTTACCCAGGATGAATGCTGAGTTGCGCTGAGTAGATTTTAGAAGCTGTGAAAGTGTGAAGATGGCATCTTAAACAATTACACCCACTGGTAGGGGTAGGCCTGCCAGGGGCTCAACGGTTGTCTCCATTGTGTACTCCGGTACTGTAAGTCAAGTGAGCCTTTTCTCTCATACGCTGATTATCTTGGGACTGGAGAGCTGACTCGGCAGTGAAGAGCATGGGCTGCTCTTTCAGAGGACGTAGGTTTGATTTCTCAGTACCCCAGGCTCATAACTGTCTGTGACTCCAGTTCCAGGGGATGTGATGCTTTCTTCTGGCTTCTGCAGGTGCCACGTGCATGCAATGCACAGGTACACATGCTGTCCAAACACATAGACATATAAAATAAAATCAGTAAAGTTTCAAAATAGGTCAGCTACCTCAAGCATTTTGTAATAGGGAAGTGAACTCAATCTGAGATGAGAGTTTGAAGGAACATGCTAGAGACAGCATGGAATGCTATGAGAAGGACTTAGAAAGATTTTGTTTGTGGTATGTGTATGTCTGTGCATGAGTGCAGCCCCTTCAGAGTCCAGAAGAGATCACGCCCCCTAGATCTGGAGTTACAGATGACTATGAGCTGCCCAACGTGAGTGCCAGGAACCAAACTGGGGTCCTTGGCAAGAGCCGAAAGTGTTCTTAACCACTAAGCCATCTATCTGTCTTAGTCACTATTCTATTGCTGTGAAGAGACATCATGACTAAGGCACCTCTTATAAAAGATTGCAGTTGACAGTTGACGGTGACGGTGGGGGGGGGGGGAGTGGGCTTGCTCACAGCTGCAGAGGTTTGTTTCACTGTCTTCACTGTGGGCAGCATGACAGCATGCAGGAAGACACGGTGCTGGAGAGGTAGCCGAGGGTTCTACATCTGGATGAGCAGACAGCAGGGAGCGGGAGGCTCTGGGCTTGCAATGGGCTTTTGAAACCTCAAGGCCTACCCCCAGGGACATACTTCCCAACCCTTTCAAACAGTGCCACCATCTCTCCAGCTTCCTATGAACAAAACTTAGTGGATAATTACGGTGAGGGTCATAGACCAGAATGCTGATACAGTCGTGGGCACACAGGCTAACCTGCAAAGGGTTTTGATGGATATGAGGTCTCAGCTGGGAACTGGATTTGGGGGATTCCTTTGTTATAGCGAGTAAAGGATTGGCTGCAACTAAAGTTTATTGTCCTGCCAGGTCCTGCTGCTGCTTTAGGCCCAAAGAAACACACAAAGACTTATAGTTATTATTAAACTGTTGGCCAATGGCTAAGACTTCCTACTGGCTAGCTCTGTCTTAATTATTAACCCATTTCTATTAATCTATGTATTTGCATGGTGTCTTGGCTTATGGGAGAATGCCCAGACATGTTACTCCTTTGGTGGCTACATGGTATCTCTCTCCCAGCACCTCCTTCTGCCTACCTTTCCCAGAATTCTCCTCATCTCCTAGCCCCACCTATCTTCCTTCCTCTATTGGCCAAACAGTGTTTTACTCATCAACTGGTAAGAGAAACATATGTGCAGGAGAACATCCCCCATCAATTGGCTGCATTTTGTTCTGTACTTGGGACCTTGTAGAAGGGCCAGGGTTACTTCATCTGGCAGAGGAAATTTCTTTTAGATGACTTTGTAGCACAAATTGAGATTAAAGCAGAAGAGCTGAGAAAGAGAGTTGACCATTTTTGAAGTTTGGCTGGCAAAGGGACACAGCTAGAATCTTACCCCAGGAGGGTTCAGTTTCTAGTGCCAATATAGTATGGCCAAGCGTTTGGCATCAAATGAAAGGAAGGGGCCCCGGGGGCATCTCGGAAATCTGCTAACCTCACCCTTTCTCTGGTCCTCAAAGGTATTGTCCTGGTTAGCAATCACTGTCAACTTGACACAGACTAGAGTTGCCTGGAAAAACGTTTCAATGAATAACTGTCTTTATCAAGTTGGTCTGGGTGTGTCTATGGGGATTGTCAGTGTCTTTATTGATGCGGGAGGGCCCAGCCCGCTCTGGATGATACACTCCCTGGGCAGGTAGTCCTGGGCTCCATAAGAAAGCTAACTGAGCATGAGCACATGAGCAAGCCAGAGAGCTAGCTGGTAAGCAGGCAAGCAGCATTCCTCCATGGTTTCTGCTTTTGTACCTGCCCTGACCTCCCTCATTGGTGGACTGTGGGCTGTGACCTGGATGTGGAACCCAAATGAACCCCTTCTTCCTCTAAGTTACTTTTGATCTGTTTATCACAGCAACACAGAAGAAACTAGAAGATGTATAAACACACACACACACACAGAGAGAGAGAGAGAGACAGAGAGAGAGAGAGAGAGAGAGAGAGAGAGAGAGAGAGAATGTGGACAGATAGCAATCTCTTTTTTATTTTTCACAAGGGCTCAGAGTTTATTTGCCTTGAATCTCGGCGGAGTTTTCAGACCACTGCTGGAAACTCTTAAGGAAGGATGGACTGCAAACAGGTGACATTGTGAGATGGACTTGAATCTTTGGGGCCAGGGAATGCTGTGGGATATGGATAGCATCCCCAAACACCCACGTGTTAGAGCCTTGCTCTAGGGCGGCACTATTGTGAGGTTCTCTGCACCATCAGGAGGCACAGACCTCCTGAGGTCCTTGGATTATTCTGCTGTACCTGGAAGGGGATTGTGGGAATCTCCTTTTTGCTTTCTATCCATGAGATGAAGAGTTAGCAGTTTCCTGTCCAGCATCCCAGTAAAGGCCCAGAGCAGTGCGTCCACTTCTCCAAGGGAAATGACAAAGCTGTGAGCTAAATGCATCATTTCTCAGCAAGTTGATTATCTCAGGCTTTTTGTTACAGCGACAAAAGGCTGACTAGCAGGGAACCGCATCTCCACAGTCATATGCTAATGACATTTGGAGATAGGGCTTTTGGGAGGCCATTGAGTTATGACGAAGGCTGAGACTTCATGAATGGGCCTAAATAATAATGGATTGGTGGTTTAATGGGCTATGACAGGAGTGTGCTTGTTGTAAAACTGAGCCATCATGTCTCATGACACCCTCTGCTCTGTCACACTGAATCACGTGGTGGGAGCAGACTGTGTAAGCGGAGGTTTCCATCCTGCCTGGTCCCACAGCTGTTTAATCCCAAATAAACACACCGAGGCTTATATTGATTATAAACTGTTTGGCTGATGGCCTAAGCTTCTTATTTGCTTTCTCTTAATTATTAATCCATTTTTATTAATCTGTGTATCACCATGTGGTGTTGGCTTATCCAGGATGCCCGAATCTCTTGCTATCTCTGGAATACCCACGTGGCTAAATCCTGCCTGTCCTTGGCCAAAACAGCTTTATTCATCAACCAATAAAAGAAACATATGTTCACAGTATATAGAAGGACATCCCAGATCAGGACTGATCTGTAGGCCTCGAATAGTGAGGGAGGGGTGAAACCTTTGGCTGAGTGCTAATCCAGCTCGGCCCCACCCATCCATCAACAAGCATTTTCCAAGCCCTCCCTCCTTTGGGACAGGCACTTTCTGCTTTTGCCCTCCGCGTGGCCCCTACTGTGACGTTCCCGTGGGGCGCTTGCTCCCAAGTGTTCCTGTGGGATTTTGTAAGCATTCACTAGACTGCCCCCTAAACTATTTAGATCCCAACACCCAAATGTTGTTGGTCAACATTACAGACACAGCATAATTCAACAGATCAGCTTACAGCTCCTAAAGTGGCCTCCTGCAGCCACGCACGCCACACACACATCCCTTCCCATCCCCTGGTGCCTTTTCAAGTCCATTTAATTCTATTTATGATCCCACTGCCAACAGTGTATAAATTAAAGGGTGGATGGATGGACGGATGAAGGGGCATGCATTCATAATCTGCCAGCCTTGTTCCGAGGCCTCCAAATGTAAGGATATAATTTTTTTTAGGCTAATAAATGAAAAGCAGCTTCCCCTCCCACACAAGTGCTGCCTCAGCAGTCAGGGTTCAGCGAGCGGCACATTCGTCTCTCTAGGGGACAGTGCCAAGGATAATATTTTGGCAGGTTATCTCCACAGCTACTCAGTACAACGTTGCCAGCCAAAGGTCAGTTTATGAAGCAGGGATTTATAAAGTGAAGTTGGATCAGAGCTCATCAGAGTCTGACTCAAGTAGCAGCTCCATCTTATCTTTGACAGATTCTGATGGGTGGTTGACTCAGATCCCAACACCATGTCCAGGCCCTCTGGCTGCCCTGCACCAGTCAGCAGCTGGATGGCTGTCAGTCTGTGTTGACTTCATGAAGGGAGAGGAGGGGTCGTAGAGACAGACAGACAAGGATCATTCCTGCAGGCAGCGGCTTCACACTGAGGGTGGACGTGGTGGTGAGGTAGGAGATGCTGGTGCCTGAGTGGCAATCCCAGGGCTAAACAACTGACTCCACATCATTCACAATCAAGAGAGCCACCTCTGTGAGTGTGTACACGCAAGTATGTGTGTGTCTGTTGAACCTGTGAGAACAGGACTGCCGTGCACATCTTGGATGCACATATACAACTTCATGTGTGTGCACGAGCAAGTGTGTTTTGAGCATGTGTGCATTTGTTCATGTGTTAATGTATGCACACAAATGTATTGATATGTGTATGCAAGTTGACAAATCCACACCTGTAGCTGTGTATGCATACATGCATGTACATATACAAATATATATCCACAAATATGTCCCTGCATGCATGTGTGTATGTGTATACATATGAATGAGCATGTTTGTGCACATATGGGCAAATGTGTGCTTGTGCACATGTGTACATACGTTGACAAATTTGTGCCTGCATACCTTTGTGGCTATCTTCTAGAGAAAGGTCTCTCCTGCATCCTAAATGTCTCTGAATGTGCCATCAGCTTCTGAAGCTCCACGATTAGCTATGCTAGTGAGATTTTGTCAACTCAACATAAACCTAGACGTGCATGGAAAGAGGAAATCTCAGTTAAAGAATTACAAACATCATACTGGCCTGTAGGTAACACTGTGGGGCATTTTCTTGATTTGTGATTGATGTGGGAGGATCCAGCTCACTGTGGTTGAACCATCCCTGGGCAAGGGGTCCTGGATAGTGCAGGATAGTGGGCTGGCCAGGCCATGGGGAGCAAGCCACTAAGCAGTGTCCTTCCATGGCCTCTGCTTCAGTGCCTGCCTTCAGGTTCCTGTTTGAACATCTGCCCTGACTTCCCTCAGCAATGGACTATATAAACTGTAGTCCAAATAAACCCTTCTCTCCCCAAGTTTCTTTTGTTCATGGTGTTTATTACAGCAATGAAGAAGTGAGCCAGGGCAAGGCTAAACGTGAACATTTGGGGATCATGGAACGCTTCTATAATCCTCCTCTCCTCTCTCACCCCCATACTGGGGTTTTCCCTTGAGCTGTGATGGCTTCAGGTGGAGGAAAAGTGAGGATGCTTACCCGTAAGCAGGAGGAAAACAAACATGGTGATCTTCAAGATGGACTGACAACAGCTGCCTCTGCAAGCAGCCACCTAGGAGCACAGCTGCTCTGGGGCCTGTGCATGGGTCTGCCCTTCTGCTGTGGTGCTGCATGTGGGTGGGCCTGCCCCTCTAACAGAGAAGGACTGACAGGTTTGATGTCCATAGCTGCTCACCTTACAGCGAAAGTCAGTGGGGTGTGTCAGGCAGCATGGGAGCCAGGGATGACCAAGCAGGCAGGACCCAGCTCTACCCAGAGTGAATTCTGTTTGTGTTTTGCCTCCAGTGCGACAGACATTGTAGCCAGTGTAAAGACGCAGCTATGAGCGAGATCATTTGCTCAGTGGGATGTAGTCAGGAGGTAACACCCTCACTTGTGTTTAGTAGAGCAGGATGCCTAGGGAGGACGGCTTCGTGGCGGAGAAGGGGCCGGAGTGGAGGCCGCTGTCCTGGTGTGGAGGTCTGAATGAGAAAGCCCTGCATAGCCTCACATGTTTGAACACTTGGCCCCCAGTGGGTGGGACTGTTTGGAGAAGGATTAGGAGGTGTGGCCTTGTTGGAGGAGGTGTGTCCCTGGGGGTGGGCTTTGAGGTTTCAAAAACCCAGGATCCTCCCCACACAATATGTTCTTGCAGATGAGGTTGTACCGTGCCTACCTGCCTGCTACCATGTTCCCTGCCATGTTAGTCATGGACTCTGTGTGCGCCCAGTAAAGTCTTCCTTCTGTAAGTTGCATTGGCCCTGATGTCTCATTACAGCAATAGAAAAGTAACTGAGACTCCCAGGAATCTGGGAACAGGGACACTAAGGTATCTCCCTCAAAGGTGCCGGCCTATGGAGCTGGGTGGCGAAGCATATCCATCTGCTTTCCCTGTACTTGGCCCTAAGTCAGATGCAACAGCAAAACTTAGAACAGCTGTTGGTGATGCACCAGGTCCTAGCTCTAGGGGGGTAGCAGCAGCTGCATGGGACTGTGATTGGGTGTCCTGGAGGCTATGAGAGAGAATACTTTTGTTCTGCTTGCTTTAGGGCTGCCTCCTGGGGTGGATGTTGAACTTGGGGATGGTTCCCTGGGGGAGTCTAATGCAGGCTACAGGTCATTTAAAATTTTTTCCAGCATGTGTGGCCCTTGGGGACCGAGAGATTCATCAGCTCTGAAGGACTGGTAAGATAAATGGGAGCCTGGATGATAAAGCAGGGTGTCTAAGGGGATAGGGGAAGATGGGTGTTGAGCTCATCTTATAATTGTCTCTGTTGCCCACTCCACCCTTCTCTGGATGAAGAGAAGATCAAGGGTCCAAATACAATGGGCAATGGGGAATGTCCTTCTGTATATTTGTTTCTCTTATTGGTTGATGAATAAAACACTGTTTGGCCAATAGAGGCAGGAAGATAGGCGGGGCTAGGAGACAACGGGGATGCTGGGGAGAGAGGCAGAGAGGTGTTGGGAGGAGATGCCATGTAGCCACCAAAGGGGTAGCAGGTCTGGACCCCTCTGGTAAAAAATGGTAAAAACAAGACCACGTGGAAATACATAGATTATTAGAAACGGGTTAATAATTAACACAGAGCTAGCCAGTAAGAAGCACTAGCCATCAGCCAATAGTTAAATAATTAATATAGGGTCTCTGCGTGCTTATTTGGGGCTGAAGCAGCTCTGGGAGCTGGTGGGACAAGATACTCCAGTTACAGATGGTAGACTTACCTTAAGGAGGGGAAAGAACCCGGATGCTCGAGTGCCTTCCAATGGACACTGAGCCTTGCAGCAGGTAAGTAAAAGGAGTTATGTGAACAGAAGTGAAGGCAGGGTGTCAATGAGTTCACTAGACCCAAGATAAATGACAAATGGGTGTCTTATTGTGGAACAATTACACCGAGGCGTTCCTGCTCCAGAAGACGCAAAGACTGCGCTTCCGATGCTCTCCACGACCCAAGAGAGAGTGCCTGCCCCTGTTTCTAAACCTTCTACAGTCAGGTCTGCACCTGAAGCCATGCCAACAGGGTGTGGCTGCTACTGCAATTTTCACTGGCAAGGCAAGAAGCAGAAGTTTTGAGAAAAAGCTGCCAGGCCTGCCTCAGAGATTCAGCAGGGAGGGCTGACTGGTTAGAGCTCTGTGAGTGTGGGGCTGAGGAAATAGCTCAGAGGACGAAGTGTGAGCAACCCCAGCACACCTACTGCGAGTTGAGAGGTGGATACAGTGGAACCCCTCAGCTGAGGGCAGGCCAATCCGGCTCATGCGGTAGGTGTGACTGAATCGTGGGTCACTTCCTGCGATCCTGCTCCATTCCCCTACCCACTTCCTTCCTTCAGGAGAGAAAGGCTGATGGGAGATGTCATTTTGTAAATATGTTTCTCTTATTGGTTAATGAATAAAGCACTCTTGGCCAATAAGAAAGCAAGATAGGTGGGACTAGGAGACAAGGAGGATTTCGGAAGTAGGAAGGAGGAGTCAGCATGGAGAGACTGGAGAGAGTAGAACACCAGCCCCTCTCTCCGGTAAGATGAGACCACGTGGAAATACTTAGATTAATAGAAATGGGTTAATATTTAAGACAGAGCTAGCCAACAAGCTAACTGGCCAAAAACATAATATCAAATACAGAGTCTGTGTGTGTTAATTGGGGCTGGCATGGCGGTGGAACCAGACCGGCCACTCGTACATATGGCGCTTTAGTTTTCCTTAGTTAGGACTAAAGATAAATTACATATACAACTTTAGACTCACAAAGATAGATGATGGAACATTTTCTTTAAATCTTGCTAAATGTTAATGGACCAAATATTGTTAACTGTGATTCTTATTGGATAACTGTTGTGTTATATATTTTACTATGCTAAGGTTAAATCCCTTCTTTTTATTTTAGACAGGAAAGAGGAGATGATGGGAGATGTCATTCTGTAAATATGTTTCTCCTATTGGTTAATGAATAAAGCACTGTTGGCCAATAGGAAAGCCAGATAGGCGGGACTAGGAGACAAGGAGGAGCGGGGAGATCCAAGATGGAGGACGGAGAGAGCAGAATGCCAGCCCCTCTCTCCGGTAAGATGAGACCTCGTAGAAGTACTTAGATTAATGGAAATGGGTTAATATTTAAGACAGAGCCAGCTGATAAGAAACTAGAATTATATCAATTACAGCATCTCTCTGTGTTATTTGGGGCTGGCGTGGTGGTAAGACCAGGCTGCTGGAAAAAACCTACTTGTAACAAAAGGCTTCTTTACTGCTTACCCAGCAGGCATGTTCTACAAGTACTAAAGCCTTAGGACCTATTCCCAACCAGGCCCTGCCCCCAGCAACAGCGTCTGGTCCAGCCCTCCATACAGCTGCCCCTTTTCTCAGGGATTGGCCGTGTGCAGGTCTCTGGTCCTCTGTGTGAGACGACGATGTGATGTTAGGTTTATTTTTACTGTGGCTGTTTGGTGAGAAACACACACCACAGGCTCATGCGTAGGAACACTTAGTCCTCAGCTGCTGGTGTTTGGTTGGGGCCTCTGGCTCACCTCAACACAGTGTGGGAAGCCCTAGTTCTGTCTCCCTCTCTCCAAACCCAGCTGCTTAGAGAGTCTCCCCCAGAAAAGAAAAGAAAGGCTCCAAAAAGCTACGATCTACATTCTTGATGACTACTGCAGCTTCCTCCCCTGAAATTGCCAGTCCACATCTAAGCACTCAGATTTTGACCAAATGTGGGCACAAACCCAGCTTGTGGTGGACAGACACATCGTTACCCCTAGCCTTCAGTCTGTTAAACCTCCCTGCCTTAGCCCAGGCATGTGACTTCTCTGGCCTCATTCTCTGAGCCGAGTGAACTAGCCTGGGAGTTGCTTTGTTCTCAAGTTCTCAATAAACCTGCTGTTAAACTTTTCAATTTGGCCTGATATGGCCCACTGCATCAGTGGAGAAACTTACTGCGCAGGGCAGGAAACCTATTAGGTGGTACTATTTGGGGAACTTATGGAGCCTTTTTGGGGTGTAGCCTTATTGGAAGTACATTTGGAGGGTTGTACTTTGAAGGTTCATAGTCCAACCCCACCTCCTGGGCTCTCTCAATCCCCCCACCCCCCTGTGTGTGGATAAAATGTGATCATTCCTCTTCCTGTTCCTGCTTCCCTCCTCCCCCCCCCCCCCGCCGGACACTATCATGGATTCAGTCCTTCCAGAACCTTAGGCTAAAACAAACCCCTCCTTCCCTGAGTTGCTTTAAGCCATGGTGTTGTGTTACAGCACAGCGTCAGAGGCTAATACACCAGGGAGGTGGGTAAGCTGCACATGCCAGGTACTCAGGATGGTATCTGATACTCCCTCCGCACAGAGGCACTGTGTATGTGGGACACATGCATGTGTCCCACGGCCTTTTGTGAGGAAATGCAAGGCAGCTGTTCCATCCTTGGGACCCGATGGTTCTGAACTCATAGCTGGTTACTGGTATGGTCTCACATGCCACCCCAGGCGGGTTGCTTTCCTGTGGTGGTGTTACTCCTCAGTCAATGTTGGTCACAGGGTGTGGGAGTGACAAGGAGACCACATGAGACCTCTGCTGTTGTGTGACTTCTCCTGAGGATATGTGAACATTGTCTATTCATCCCAGAGATAAACCTTATAGACCAATGTAAGGATTCTTGCCCTGAGATGGGGTGGGGTGGAGGAGGGGCACCTGTCCCTTTACCGTTGGTTACGGAACAAATGGCTCTTTGTTAGCAGGATGGGTTAGTATAGCCCTCATGACTGCAAGCAAACTCTGGAGGGACTCTAAAACCTACTAACCAGGAGCAGGCAGGAAGGCCTGTAGGTCAGAAGAGGTTCTGTATTTCAGCCCTTCACCAGGCCTGAGTACATCTGATGCCATGAGCAGTGAGTCTCCTGTGAGAGCAAGGGGAAGCCAGGGCCTTTGAGGCTCACTCAGGGATGACAGGCAGCTGTGACAGGTGTCTGACAGCTCCGTCTGGCATTCTGGTGGCCTAAGTTATGGAGGAATAATCTGCAGCGCCCACTTGGGACCAGGCATATGGAGCTTCTGTGACACATCCCACACCAGCACTGAGGATCCCTTGCTTCTGTGTTCCTTGTTTGCACTCCTGCAGCGGAGGCTCAGGGCTCCTCTACCTGCCCTTCACTCTGACTTTCTGTAGCATCCAGCTGTTTCTCAGCTCAGGGTTATTCATGCCTCTACAGCACTTGGGGAGCCAGCAGATCTCCCTTGGAGGTTAGCTTAGTTTGATCCAACGCTCTGCACTCGATGGCCTGGGTCTGGCATCACTCCTGGAACACAGTAGGTTGCTCAGAAATCTGTTGATAGGACCAATAGAGGCATCTGCTCTGCAAGCCCAGTGATCTGAGTCTCCCAGTGGAAGGAGAGAACCAAACTGCCTCCACAAAGCTGTCCTGTGACATTCACACAGCACATGGAACACACCACACACATGCACACACATTATACAAACATACACATGTACATAACACACAATACATGCATGCAGGACACATAAAGACATGTATCACCTATACCACATGCATGCATCACACATTCCTATTTATATATATAAAACACACATTACACATATACATCACACACACATGGATGCATGACACATAAACATACATATCACACATACCACATGCACATATCACATATATACCTATATATAACACACATAACATACACACACATCACATGTACATCACACAAATCACACATAGACATCACACATACACATACATATCACACACACCACATGTATGCATCACACATACACATATACATAACACACAGCATGTACACATTCATCATATATGTAACAAATTAAAAGAAACAATCTGGGCAAGGGGCTGGGGGATGGCTCAGTTGCAAGCATGTGGACCTGAGCTTGAATCTCTGGATCTCTGGAAACTGTATGGAAAGCCGGGCATTGTGGTGACCCCTTCCATCTTAGTGCTGAGAGATGGGAGACAGAATGGCAGGTTTCTAGAAGCTTGCAGCAGGCAATCTGGCATTCATGTCAAAAGGCCAAGAGATACTCCATCTCAGACAGTGCTAATGTTAGCTCCCACACTCTGGTGTTCCTTATACCTAACACACCCTATGGGAACACCTTGAGAGTCCAAATGGTCTGATACCAAGGGAGGTATGAGAGGTGGAGAAGGACATTCATGGAGGGTCTGTCCCCCAGCACCTGCTCTTCTAGACCAGCTGGTACATACAGAGGGGCTGCATTGCTAGAGTTGTGTGAGAGCTGCCCAGAGCAGGCTGTGTGTCAACACTGGTTTTCTTCCTCTGCTCCCTGAATTTCATGGATGTGACATTTCATTTCTGGAGGAAATCGATATTCGGATTGGCAAACAGACACAAATGTTGCAATCATTCTCTGAAATGTTACACCAACATAGCAGGCTGGCTGTGTCCCCAGTAGGGGAGAGGGCATGTTTGAACATGTTTTGCTTAAATGGAAAAGGAGGGCCCCTGGGAAGGGAGGGTGAAGGGAAGCGGAGTGTAAACATTGACCGTGGAGACCAGGAAGGAAGGAAGGACCTAGGAGCTTCCTTGCAGCCTCTGCTTCCTTTACCCAAGGTGTGGAACTGAGCCACCGAGGGTGCTTTCTGTCTAGCCAGTGTAGATGCCCCCCGCATGAGGCACTGGGATTTATGAAGCCCATTCCTAGGCCCTCTGAGGCTCTCGTCACAGGCTTGCAGAAGGAGAATCGTCCCAGGGACACAAGGACTAGCCCAAGGCCCACAACAAGTTCAGGGTAGAACTTGAACCCAAACGTAAGTATTTCTGTTTCCCCTAAACGGACAGTCACACCTCAGTTAAGTCCTGATGCCCAGCTGACAGCCCCGTGGTGGGGCTGCTGGTCTCTGTCCATCTGGCAGGGCAGACATTATCTCCTCCCAGGCTTTGAAATAACCCAACACTGTTTCCTCTCACCCCCCCCCCAACCCCAACACAGGGGAAAACACTTGAACCTTACCCAAGCAGATGTCAGCTCTTTGGTTGTTAGTGTGTGCATGGGTGTCGAGGAGAGCCGGGAGTCTCCTCTTTAGTGTCCTTTCTTGGCACAACCAGAAAGCTCCAGGCTGGCTCCGGGGATGCTTTAGCCTGGCATTTCTGGAGATGTATTTGTGTGTTCCTGCTTGTGTCCCTTTCTGTTGTAACCCTGACTCTTGGAAAAGCCCTCTCCAGCCCAGGGCAGTTGCTGGCAGTCAGAGCTTCAGCCTGGCAGTGCTGGTGGTGCTCCTGAGGGCAGGGGGTGGGGTGGGGGTTATGCAGGGTGTACTGAAGCCATGCTTTCTTCAATTCCTGCACCGGGCGGGGAGGGCTGAGGAGGCCGTCATAGCTTCATGGCTGACAGAGTCTTATGCTGGACAGATTCAAGGTGGCTCCCACTCATACTCAATCTGTGTATGTGCATGCAGGGTGGCTAAGCATCCTGCCAGCTAGTTTAACTGGATTCCCCAGCCCCCAGCTCTGATTGCTGGCCTTATTGCGTACCCTGCACCCACCGGAACCCTTAAGGTTTTCTGAGTTATTCTCTGATCTACACCTGCTCTTGGCCTGAGCCCATACTTGCTCTGCTCTGTTCAAAGTTGAACACCACTCTATCCCTGTATGAAATATTATTTTCATGGCACCTGAAAATAAATAAAAGTTTCTAAAACTATTGCTAGCCATGTCTGTTCAATTTTAATTTGTTACCTTTGATAAATGCTTCAAAGATCTCACAATATAAGATTTCAGTGTTGGGGAGGGGCAAAAATCTTCCTATGAAGAGCGAAATCATGTGTTAGTCTGCTCTAGGTGGGGTGTGTCCTCGATGGAGGACCCTGCTGCTCATAGTTCAGAGGGACAGTGCTGGCCGAGTGTCCATATCTCTCTCTCATGTTTAACTGTGTGTGTGTGTGTATGTGTGTGTGTCTCTCTGTGTGTATCTCTGTGTGTGTGTATGTGTCTGTGTGTATCTGTGTGTGTGTCTGTGTGTCTGTGGTGGTATGCACACCTGAGTGTGATGCTCATGGAGCTGGAGTCACTGAGAGTTGTGAGCCACCACATGGGAATGTGAACTGGGTGCTGGGAAATGAACCTGGGTCCTCTGCAAGAACAGCATATGCTCCTAAGCACCAGGCTATGATGGGAGATGCCACTCTGTAAACATGTCTGTCTTATTGGTTAATGAATAAAGCACTGTTGGCCAATAGGAAAAGGAGATAGGTGGGACTAGGAGACAAGGAGTATTCCAGGAGGAGGTAGGAAGAGATTCAAAATGTAGGACCGAGAGAGCAGAACTCTGAACCCTCTCTCCGGTAAGATAAGATCACATGGAAATACTTAGATTGATAGAAATGGGTTAATATTTAAGACAGAGCTAGCCAATAAGAAACACTAGTAAAAGGCCAACAGCTTTGTATCAAATGCAGTGTCTGTGTGTTATTTGGGGCTGGCACTGCTGTGGGACCAGGTGGGCAGAAAAACCGCTCATAACAAGGCCATCTCCGCAAACCTTGGAGTCTCTTACAAGAGCACTGATCCTGTTAACGAAGGGCTTGCCCTTACGATCACATCACCTACCAAAGGACTTAGCTTCTGATACTGTCAACTTTGGGGACAAATACACCCAGAATAAAGTGCATGGGTACTGATTTTGAATGAATGGTCTTGCTCACAACCAGTAAACACAAATCCATGTCCTTTTTCAGCAACTCTTAAATAATTCTGAATTGGTTTAAAAAATAAAAAAGTTTGGAAAAATAAACACCTCAGAGCTAAGAGATGGGAATTCTCCTCAGCAGCTTAAAGGCTGTGGAGAAAGGTAAATGGAAATGTTATATATTTAAAGCACAGACTGAGCAAAGAGGTCATTACACAGCTTAAGAGGGACTGGACTCAACTCAGCCATACTTCAAAAACACTGAAGGCACATCTACAGAAATTATCTACACTGAAATTCAGAGACATAGATGAGGTGGTAAAAGAAATGCTCACAATCTCTGGTTAGGATCAAATGGTCTAAAACGTGTGGGTTTTAAGCCAAGGAAGAAAGTAGAAACAGAAGAGAAGAAATCACAGGAGAGAGAGAACGCCAGAGAACTTTCCACCATAGGCATAAGTCGTTAACCCACGGATTTGAGGAGCTCAGTAGATATAGAGAAAAACCACACTCGCATCCATAAAATTCAAGCTGATGAGCCTATGAGATAAAGATGGGATCTTTAATCCCAGGAGAGACAAAAAGACACGATGAATGCAGGAGATGGATGTGAATTGAGGTTGATTTCTCACGGCAGAAGCCCAGAAGATAACATAATGACATCTTTAAAGTGGGCGAAACGCACAAAAGCCTGCCAATCTAGAATTATGCATTTAGAGACAGTAGGTTTCAGATATGGAGGCATATTTAAGATCCGGCGTTCTTTTTCTATGGAGACAAAAGCTGAGATAATTTAGTACCAACAGATTTACATTAGAGGAATTGCTAAGAAAGTGTTCTCAGGGCTCAGAAAAGATATGGGGGGAGGGGGGAAGAACTAGGTAGCATCCAGAACCAAAGGAAGAAAGGCACAGAGCAGACAGGACCTGGCACATTCTAGGGGCTTACTTCTGTTTAGTTAATGTGTTTAATTACACTTAAACGGCCACTGACTCCTTAAAACAATAGAAATTTTATTTGGGGGGCTGGACCATATGAATGTAAAATATGGCAAAGTAAATCTACATGTAGCAATGCAGAAATAGCAACAAAATTGGCTGGTATGAAATTCTTGCCTTAGTCTAGCAAGGCGGTTCAGTGGGTAAAGGTACATGCTGCCCATGAACCCTTCTCAGATACAGCATGGCAGAAGGACAGAGATGATTCACTCAGGTCGTCTTCTGACATCTCCATTGTGTGTGGTCTCACACACACACACACACACCACTGTAAATAAAAGTATGATTAAGGTTCTTACCTTGTTTGTCAAGTAGCGTATTATGTGAAGGCAAAATCTGCCATCTTAAAGGAGCACAGTTTGGTAGCTGTTTGGTACTGGAACATAACTCAGAAGGGATTAACTAGAGCATACTGAAAACACAACGCAATTTACTTCAAATGGGGCAAGGGGAGGCAAGAAAAGAAAGACGAGGAAAAACTGATAACAAAGGTAAATAGAACCTAGCTGCCACCGTGGGGTAGCCATCTTGAAATGAAGCAAGTTGAAAGCTTTATACCTCGGGATGCAAGAGACCAAACTGTCACAGGGAAGCCCAAGATGTTGGGGGTGCACGAGCCCCATCCCATCTCCAGACCCTTGTTCTATGGGGATATGGTTACCTAACCATAACCTAATAATGGGCTCCCCCCCCCCATTACTTGAGTGTCAGCCACTCCTTCTAGCATTTTCCCTCATGCTTTGGCGGGAATCCCTAAGGCTACCCGCTGTAGCTTTCCGTATGAAACACAACCATTGATTCATGTGTTCGGACACTTGGTCCCCAGTGGGTGGCCCTTCTTTGAAAGTCAGGGAGGTCCTGATGAAGGAAGTGAGTCCCTGGTGGAGGGGCCTTGAGGACTGAGAGCCAGTCCCACTCGCTTCCTGCCTGGGTTCTGCTGCTCGGCCGTGGAAGCACCATGACCAGGTGAATCCACGCACCCGCCGCAACACCTGCCCCTTCCTGATGGCTGCATCCTTGACCTGTGAGTGAAAACATTCCTGGTGCTGCTCCAGTATTCCTGCACAGCAGTGAGAAAGGAAACCAATCAACTGCTCTGATATAAGAGAAACCATGGCCCGCCTATCCAACCTACAGTCCCCGGCCCCTAAGTGTCCAGGCCAGCCCGTATGAGCTGCGCACGCGCGGCCGACACTTCCTACCTGAGCAAAGCTGCCAAGCCTGTCTCAATGCCCAGAGACTGCTGGCAGAGAGACGCCTGAGCCAGAGACACCAATGAGGAGAGCACTGCACAGCAGAGTCAGCAGCCTGAGCCAATAGGATCTTGGGAGGGGGGGATAAAGGCAGGCCCAACTTCCTTAATGAGCCTGCTGCTCCTGAGTTGTAGGTACTGCATCTTCTCATCCCTACCCCAAGGGGTGTCTGAGTAGGGTTAACCCACAACACTGAGCTGTGCATACTTACCCAGAAGCTCTTCTTGCCATGCACGGAGATTTTGAAGTCAGGGTGTCCCGTCTTAGCTGGTTCTGAGTGTCTCCTGCTTTCTGCACAGCCCTGTGGAGCATTTACCTGACACACCCAAGGCCCTGGGTTCCGTCCCAGGCATTGCCAAACAAGCAAACAAACGAAACTCCAGGCCTCTATCCTCTACCCTCGAAGCTGACCAATTAGATCCCAGCTCCGCAGATTCTAACAGTCTCTGCCCCAATCTCCCTTGCCCATGCTCCCTATCCTTCCTTCATGTCCCTGCTGCGACACGCTCGCTCTTCACTCTCCCCTCCCTACCCATGCTCAGCATTCCTTTGAAGCATCTGCCAACCCTTCCATGCTCATTCCCCACAGGGAGAAGTCTCAGGTGTCAACCCGATCTTTAAGCAGTGCTATGGCTGCCTCTTCCAGAGCCCCCAGTGACACTCAGGAGCAGCCCCTGTGCCTGTCACCTGATCCTCTGGGTCTACCAGAGACTGTTGCAGAAACCCTTGGCAACATGGGGACAAGGCAGGTGGCAGGCTAGCCTGGGGATGTTGGGGCCAGTCCTCAGACCTTTGATTTTGGTTCATTTTCTAGGGGTGTGGCCCCTGGGCTCCTGGCCTCTTCCGATTCCAGCCTTTCCGGCATTAAGGAACATTTCTATCTTACGTCCCTCGCTGGATCTCAGCCACCGTACAATAGTGAACCCAATGTTATACCCTCTCCAGACCACTCTTAGCCTCCCCTTAGGAGCAGCCCTTCCCCTGCCTGACTTCTCACAGAGGCCAACTGAGGCATTTGGACCTGCTCTCAGTCTGGGTACCTACCTCTTCCAGATGCCCCGTCTGCCCAGGCTCCTCAGCAGCTGTGTAGGCCAGCAGAATGGCTATCCTGTGGTGTGTGTGGTGGTGGTGATGTGTGTGTGTGTGTGTCTGTGTGTGTGTCTGTGTGTGTATGTGTCTGTGTGTCTCTGTGTGTGTGTCTGTGTGTGTATGTGTCTGTGTGTGTCTCTGTGTGTGTGTGTCTGTGTCTCTGTGTGTGTCCGTGTGTGTGTGTCTGTGTATGTATCTGTATGTGTGTATCTGTGTGTTTGTGTGTGTGTGTGTCTCTGTGTGTGTGTGTGTCTGTGTCTCTGTGTGTGTCTGTGTGTGTGTGTCTGTGTATGTATCTGTATGTGTGTATCTGTGTGTTTGTGTGTGTGTGTGTGTCTCTGTGTGTGTGTGTGTCTGTGTTTCTGTGTGTGTCTGTGTGTGTGTGTCTGTGTATGTATCTGTATGTGTGTATCTGTGTGTTTGTGTGTGTGTGTCTGTGTGTGTCTGTGTGTGTGTGTCTGTGTGTGTGTGTATGTATCTATGTGTGTGTATCTGTGTGTTTGTGTCTGTGTGTGTGTGTCTGTGTGTGTGTGTCTGTGTGCGTGTGCGTGCGTGTTGGGGGGCTCTCAGCATCCCTAAGTCTGGCTCCCGTGAAGCATGTAGAGTTTGTGACCAACAATATGGAGGGATTCAGGAACACTGCCGAGCTTTTACAATGGGGTGGGGGGGTGTTTGTTGGCAGGCCACGTCTTCCCAGCAGCGGGGACTTTTGGTGGGGATCAGAGCAGAGCAGAGCATCATGGAAAGCAACCAGCCAGCAAATGAGATGATACTGACAGTCAGCACTGGGATCCCGCTGGAGCCTCCGTAACTAGGCGGAGACCCCTGGGTAAGCCCTGTAGTCAGAAACCATGGCTAGGATATTTGTCCTGGCAGGGGCTATCGCTGGGAATGAGGACAGCCCCAAAGCAGGCTGGCTGTACCCTGGACTCACTTGATACCTCCAGACTTCATCCAGCCCCTGGCACCTGAATGGTGCTTGGACAATATTTATGATTATCGCCCTTTCTATCTGTAGCTGGTACCCTAGAGTCTATGGGCTTCCAGAGTGTGGCATGAGTGTCCACCAGAGGTGTGGGGCCCAGATAGTGAAGGGCCCAGGAGGGAGGAATGGTGCAGGAAAGTACTGCCAGGAAGCTGATGTGCCCTTCCAGAGTGAAAGTCTAGGAAGCTACGTGGTAGTGGTAACGGACAGGGTGTACTCCTGAGAGCTGCCCAAGCAAAGACTCACCTACAGCTTCAAATCCCAGCTCCGGCCTTGGACTTGGGAGTCCCGTGGGAAGCTTGGAGAGAACCCGTGTGTCCTGGTTTGTCCTCTGCATGGCCCATATGTATCATACTCTCACTGAGTTTGCATTAGGTTTGGGCCACCCGGGGCTGCAGGACCTCTCTTATCTCATGGGCAGGAGAGGTAGCTCCATTTGTGAAGTGCTTACTATGCAGGCAAGAGAGCCTGTCTTTAGTACCCAGGACCTACACAAAATCGTGGGTGTGGTTGTCACACATGCTTGTAGCTCCAGTGCTGGGGAAACAGAGACAAGTGGGCCATGGGTGCTTGTGAGCCACACAGCTTAGCCTGCATGGTGGGTTCCAGGCAAGCAAAGGCCTTGTCTCAAAAGCAAGACATACAGTGTCCATGGGGGTGTCACCTAATGCTGAACCTCTGAAAGCATGCATGTGTGTGTGCGCACACAGACACACCACACACACACCACACACACACACACACACACACACACACACACCTTAATACATAGGCATGCAGAGGCTCTCTGTCTACCTACAGTCGCTTTCACAGGTATTGGGGCTCAGGGTGCCATGAGCTCTGGCGTGTCTGAATTGGCGTCTTGTAACCAGGGCTTTTGGGGGCAGCCAGTCTTCTCCAACAGCCTGGGAGTTTGATGGCATCACTGATATGACCACGGAGGGCAGGGCAGCCTGGCTGGGGACAGAGAAGCCAAGGCTGCAGCAGGGCATTCCAGTGAAGGAGGCAGAGCAATGCAATGCAAAGTCGGGGAAGCCAACACTGGTCTGGGAAGAGAGGGGCTGGGGCAACGTCTTATGGCCACTGGGAGCCATAGAGCACTTAAGCCAGAGAGAAATTGGGGCTCAATTTTGTGAGAGCAGAAGGAAATGGAGACCTGATTATGGGGGCTCCCTATGGGGTCAGCGAAGGAAGGGGGTTCTCTTCTTTCTTGTCTGTCCCAGAACCCTACTATTCACACACACATGTACACACATGCACACACACGTACACACACACGCACACACATGCACACACACGCACACACACACTTACACACACATGCACACATGCACACACATGTATACACACAAGCCCACACACATGCACACACACAGGCATGCACACACACATACACACATAAGCCCACACACACACATGCGCGTGCTCACACGCACACACGCACACACACACAGAGCTCTCCTAGCAGGGTGACTGCTGTATCTCTCTCCATCCCATCTCCTGCAGCTCGTCCTTCCCCAGGCTGAGGCCAGACCAAGGCTTAGCTTATTACCACTCAAGACGTGGCTGGAGCCGGTGGCACCAGCTGTGGGTGCGAGAACCTGTGCCTTTCTTTAGTATGCCTGCTGCTCCTGCACTGCCAGCGACGGAACTATTCATCTGTAACATTGGTGGCCTATTAAGAGGGAATACAATTTCATAGCTACAGATAAGATATTAGACAGATGAATTCCAAGTCTATGAAATAGACTAGGGCGGGGAGAACAATTTCCCAATGATGAGCCTGCTGACTTGGGCTGTTGGTTTATGCGATTGCAGTCTCCTGAGTGATGGGGTCTGCAGTCTGCAGTGAAGGGCTTACACCTACTTAGGGGTGTGGAGAGCGGGGCCAGCCTCCTAGGGATGTGCACGCGCATGTGTGCACACACACAGAGACTGCACGCAGCACTGGCAGTGCTGAGGGTTTTGCCTCCTCGTTCTAAGCGTGCAGAACGCTGCAGACACGAATGGAGTAAGCTGGCTCATGGCCTAACACACAACGGCTGCTTCCAGAGGAACTCTCTGTGAGACTTCGTCCTCCTTAGCAGAACAGCTACGAGAACATGAGTGTCTGGCCCAAAGTTCTCCAAGGCAGGTCCTCTCTGGGGAGGCGGGAGGACCCGTCCCACGTGCCTGCCCGGTAGTGGGTCTCTGTCTCAGCCCCTTGGGACAGCTTCTAAGAGGCCCAGGTTTCCCTGCAACCTGCAGGTGCCTGCTCTTCACTGTCTGCCTGGCACGGGCTCCCTGCCTGTGCTGTCAGACATACCTCAGGGCAGAGTTCCCAGCTCAGTCAGAGTTCTTACGAGGACACCTGGGGTTTGCTTGCTTTCATGCAGGAAGCGAGGTAACTCAGTGGTGGAAGCCTTTGGAGGCTGACTGAGTGACCCTGAATACTTTGCAAAATAATCTGACGGAGGACGCCTGGTCCTCCGAGCAGGGCAAGTCAGAGTTGGTCTCTCAGGCGCTGTCGAAGGCGTGGGGAGGGTTCAGTAGCACACAAGAAACCTCAGCTCCTACACAGGCATTAGCTACCGTTGTACCCAAACAAGTGTCTCCATTGCTGTTATAATCAACACCGCCATTATTGTCTGTATTGTCACCATCAATACCACCAGCGCCACCGGCATCACCAGATAGCTGGCCTATTTACACCCAGTTCACATCAGATTGTTAGGGTTTCTGAAGACTGTTCCTCATTCACAAACTTTATAAAGAAAATCACACACACACACACACACACACACACACACACACACACACACACACCCATGCGAGAAGGGCAGAGGAATCTGGTGAATGAAAATTGGTCAAAAGAGCAAAGAAACACAGAAGGTGCCCCCCCCCCCCCCAGAGTCACTGGCCTACACTCAGGCATTTGAAAAGTGAGCCAGCCACAGGGCTGCTGGGCCTGGCTACAGAGGGACACTGCTTCTAGCTGCCATTCAAGCCAGTCTCTGCCTCGTTTCCGACAGTGGTGGTGTGGCACTTCTGGAGAAACTGCCATGCTCCTGCTGGGGGGCACAATCGCTGCCATCAGTTAAGTGGTGGTGGCGCCTTGCCTTTCAGGATGAGCTAAGTTGGTTGGAAGTGCTGAGGCACTAAGAGCCTAAATCCTAAGGATGGCACATGTCAACATGTGACGGGTGGTGGATGATGGGAGTACGTTCTGCCTCATGCTGGCACCCATGGGAGAAACTGAGAGGCTAGAAAGCGTTTAGCAGGGAGGACGTCTTTCTGTCCACTCTGTGTAGCTTTGAGAGGAACAGCTTGGTGAGGCTCTCCCTTGATCAGAGTCTGGAGGAGCCTCCATGTCCCAGGGCCGGGGCTTTCACCGGCACTGGGAGCTGCCCCTCTCCTGGCAGAGCCTGTGCTGAGGTTACCTGGATCATTTGTAATTGACAGGAGGAAGGGGCCTCGGGTGTACATGTGGAGCTGGAGGCTATAGCTTTTTTTTCTTTTTAAGGATGCATTTTAATTTTACTTTCGTGGATCTGTTTATCTGCTGGGTGTGTATGAGGTGCAATTGGAGTCCCAAGTGAGGTGTCCTTCTCCTGGGTATACTCATGGAAGCAGAGCTATGCCTTGGAATCTGCCCATTGCTGGCTTTGCTCACTCAAGCTCCTGGTTCTAGCAAGGGCTGGAGGTGAACGGTGCATCTGGGGAACCGAGGATGTGTGCTAGGCTGTATGTGCTAGGGCTGGGAATCCTTCTGAAACCTCAGGACCCTGGCTCCAGCCGCTTAGCTTTCCATGTGATGTGCTTTCTGCTGTGTATCTTGAGGGATTCGTGCTTCCAAGGCCCCGTCAAAGCAGAGCTCTGAGTAGAGTTATTTTCCAGCAGAGGATCTGACCAAACTGAGGTCTCAGAGATCTCCACTTTATTTACTGTTGCTGTGACAACTGGTAAGGACAGCTGCCAGCTCTGCATTACTCTCCAAGAGTCAGCACCAAAGCCAGAAAGTCCTCGATTCTGAAGGACTAAGAAGCCTCCTGTTATAGAGCCCTGCTCCCCAGTGGTGAGGACAAACTTGGCCATTCCCGTCAAGGCTGAAGTAGGCTTGCCTTGCAGACACTGTGCTCCTTAACTTTAGACACGTGCACAGCGGCACACTGCTCCTCTACAGTGAGAGATAGCCAAGAGTAAGGCAGCTGCAGACGCCTGTGCCTCGGTGTGGCTGACAGCAGCGATTGTGACTCCAGTATGGCGGCCACCAGCCACCAGCCACACATGGTTCGGGGTCTCTGCTGCTGTGCTGGGGACTCAGGTGTGGCAATGCCACCACTGGGAAGTCAGGTGTGAGGAAAGCGTGAATGTGTAGGTGGCTACCAAGAAGCCCTGTGGTATCACTTGGTACATGGATCACAGACACACCGGGCATGTTCTTATCACACTACGCCTGCCTTATCAGAGAGCAACCAGCTTACCACGCAGGTCCAGACAGGGAAGCAGGGCTGTGAGCCCAGGCAGCCTGGATCCATGCCCAGGACTCGTCTGTCTGCATTAGTGTAAGGAGCATCATGGTCCACATCTCTACCTTGAGACAAAGAGGTGCAGGTAAGTGAGTCCCCTTAAAACAGACCGCTTTGCTTTGATGGAGCAGACGCTTGGTGTCCTTGGGAGCTGAAGGGAGGGAGGCATGGGACAGGAATCAGACCCTGGGTTTCACTCAGGGAGTTTCCTCACTCTGCAGAGGGTGATTATGGTGAGTCTGACATCTGTACGGAGTAGGGCTTTTCCTCCCGCCGCTGGCCTTTTCCCGCTACCGCGCCAGCCCCAAACAACACACAGAGACTCTGTATTTGATATAATTCTGTTGGTCAGTTACTTGTTTTTTATCGGCTAGTTTTGTCTTAAGTATCAACCCATTTTTGTTAACCTAATATTTCCACGTGGTCTTCTTACCAGGGAAAGGGCCCAGTCTCTCCATCTTGACTCCTCCTCCCTACTTCCTCTCTCCTCCTTGTCTCCTAGTCCCACCTATCTTCCTTTCCTATTGGCCAACAGTGCTTTATTCATTAACCAGTATGAGAAACATATTTACAGAATGGCATCTCCCATCATGACATCTGCCTTTCCATCTTTCTGACCATGATCAGGGTCTGACAGCAATGTGTGCCTCGACAACATGGGATGTCAAGAGAGAGTGGGCAAACAGCAGGGGCTAAATGGTCCTGGTCATAGAAGACTGCACCTAGGCATCATCATGTTCTGTTAGACTCAGGGCCACTGTGTGGCAGCTGGGTCAGGAGAAGTGACTCAGGTTTGAGAGGGAGGGGTACGCCAGAGACCCCTAGGCCCTCCTTTCTGGAAATGCATTGAATCACAGGCTGCACATATGGGTGTGGCCTGAGTGGAAACCCCAGCCTCACCTCTGAATCTTGGCCTTGCCATTCAACAACCCTGGCCTCTTCTCTAACTGGCCACCTCCATCCCACACAAGACCCAGTTTATCTGTGCGTGGGTTTGCATGTAAATGGTGGACAAACTAGAGGCGATCTTTGACCTTGGGTGCTTGCATGCCAACGGGAAGACGTGGGACGGACCAGCAACTCAGTGGACAGCTTCACTGTAGCCATGGTAAGGGCTGGGGAGAAGAGCTGCAAGGAGCTGCTGCTGAAGCCCTGGCATATCTTCTGGAGCAGGCCAGAGGACACCTGGCTGAAGGCACGCCCCCGGCTGAGGACATGCCCCTGGCTTGGGTCACTGATGTGACCAGGGTTTCTAGAGCAATGACTGCCTGAAAAACTTCCTTCTCTGGAGGTTTGAGCATGGATTGCCAGCCATTATGGTACCATGAAGTGGGCATGCCTGGGAATCCAATGGGAGTGGGGGTGGTGAGGGGAATGGGAGGGGGGAGATAGACGGCACTGGGCCCTGGATGGTGGCTCGTTCTGCCACACGCCATCAACCTCTCTTCCTGCTTAGACCGGTTTGAGTCGGTTCTTGTCTTGAGCTTGAACCAAGCTGCATACTGGCTGAGCTTGGACTGGAGGCTGTCAGTCTGGGATATCTGAGTTGGAGTGAGGCTGAGCCATCCCAGCAACTGCTGTGACAAGAGGTGGAAATCCAGGGAAGGCTGAGATGCTCAGGCAATGTGAGGCGAAGTCAGGCCTTTATCTCTTCAAGCATGGTAGCTGTCCCACGCCATCCTCCGCCTGCTTCCCATGTTTAAACATCACGGCCCTCTTTGGGGAACATTGTGGTTTTCCCTTGATGGAGGAAGTGGCTGTTCCCTCATTCCAGCCTTGGGCAGGTATGTTGTGTGATGGTGAGATGGCCGGTGGACCTCTGGACCCCTGGATTCTGGGTTCTCCAGCACAGTGACTCTGCAGTGTGTAATGTAAGCAAGTCGACCCGGCAGACGCACCGGAGAGGGGAATCCCAAGGCTGAAGTGGGGGCTGTGGTTTCAGTCACTGTATTTGCCAGCATGAGGCATGGTGCTTACTTTCAGCCATCTTGGCATCTCTCAGCGGCCCCTGCTCATCCTGACTCTGCCAGGAGAGCTAGGGCATTTGGAAGAATGTTCAGTCATGCCAGTGGGGATTCTGTTCCTTTGTAAGGAGAGTAACTGCAGCGAGACCACCTCACCCAGCTCACCCAGGTCCCTGTGCACACACAGGGCAGGGCTCTGCAGAATTTTCCGGTCCTCAGTCACAAGAAAACAATCCATCTTTTTTTTTGACACAAGATCTCATTTAGCCCAGGATAGCCCTGAACTTGTGACCCTCTGGCCTCCACTTCCTAAGTGTTGAGATGGCAGGCATGCACCACTGAGCCCTGGTTAGAGGGAGGCTGTGAAGGTCACGAGTGATGCTTGGCCCTGCTTTAGCTCCTGTCCCCTGGACCCACAGATAATGAGTTCTGGGGAGACATATGGGGCCGGTTAACATCCTCATCTGGAGAGAGCGTCTTATCTTTTCCAGAGTGGCTTTCCATTAATTTCCTCACTGCCTTTGCCCAACAGATCTGTGAATTAAGCAGAGAGTGGGAGCCAAGACCCAGGCAGTTTGCAACACTTCCCCAAGGTCAGCAGTGATAAAGGGGCAGCAACGAGGCCAGGGGTCAGGTCTCTCTGCCCCCCCCCCCCCCGCTTCTTCCATTAGGACCAGAGAGCAAGGCCAAGTGCTGAGTGTAATCTGTAGAACTAGACACCCTTCCACCCACTTCTTCACCTCACCCCTGCACCTGGACACAGCTCTACCCCTACCCCTCCACCCCACCCCCTACTCCAACTCTCCTCCACCCGGACAAACCTCCACCCCAACGCCTCCTCCTCTACCCCTCCACCCGGACATCCCTCCTACCTCCAACTCCCCGCCCCCCCACTCCCCACCCCTGCCTCAGGTCTTTCCGCTTCAAATTAAGAACTACAAAATTTGCTGCCTGATTTACAGACTAAAAGCAGAATAGTTAATTAAACACAAAGACAGCAAGCTTCGGCGTGGAAGAAAAGCATCCTCAGCCTATTGTTCTGGTGTTGAGTGATGTGAAGATGCTGAGCCATCTGTCCAGGAGACTAAGCTCCAGCAACGACTCATTGTGCTTTGCTTATTGTTTCAAAAACACAGAAGCCAGCGGCCTCTGGGGCAGGTACAGAGGGAATGTGTAATGAGAGACACGCTGTGGTTTATATGAGTTAATTTCCTTCGTCCTTTGCACAAACAAAACCAAGCCAAACTCTGAGCATGTTCCCCATGAATACCAAAGCGAGATTAAATCCGACATCAGAAGACCTTGAGAAAGGGAGTCACCGAGGACCCAGTCCCTGGGGAGCAGCCGACAGAAAGCATTAGAAGATGGGAAAGCTAGGGCAGCAGATCAGAAACCAAGTCCTCTTAGATCCCCTTAGGAGCCTGTGCTGTGTGAGCTCTGGTGGCTGCGCAGTCTTGCTTGTGTGTGTAGGTTAGTGTGTGTGCATGTGTGTGTAATGTATGTGGTGTGTGTGTATGTGTGTGTGTGTGATGTGTGTGTGGGGTGGAATGGTGTGCATAATGTATGTGTGTGTAAGGTGTGGTTGTGTGATGTGTAGTGTGTGTGTGCGTGTGTGGGATGTATGTGTGGTGTGGTAGGGAGTACATAATATATGTGTCTGTGTAGGGTGTGGTATGTGTCTGATGTATGTGTCTGAGGTGTGTGTATGAGTGTGTGAGTGTGCATGTTCTTATGCATGTGTGTGATGTGTGTGTGGTGTTGTATGGTATACATATGCGTGTGTGGTGTGTGTCTGAGGTGTGTGTGTGTGCATGTGTGTGTGTGGTGTGTGTGTCTGAAGTGTTTATGTGTATGTGTGCTTGTTTGTGTGTGTACATGGTGTGGTATGTATGTGTATGGGTGTGTGTGTGTGTATGTGCATGTATGTGTGAGTGGTGTGGTGTGTATGCATGTGTGTGTGTGTGTGGTGTGCATGTAAGTAATCACCTCCCATCTGAATGCAGGCAGCAGGGGGTAAGTGTGTAGGTGGAGCATGTATGTAGGTGGAGCACGTGTCCCCCTAGGGAGAGGTATTACAAAGGCTCATTCCTGACACAGAGGCAGTGACCAGGTGTCCCAAGTGGCAGTCTCACCCACAATAATAGGACAGGGACTCCCTGCAGTGGTGGCTGATGGCATTCCCGGAAAGATATCTGCAAACATGGCCTTCCATGGAAACCTGCTCTGTACAGGAATGGTGGGGTTCCGGTGAGGTCATTAGGATGAACCCTAACCCAGTGGGCCCATGTCCTTATGAGGAGGGAGACCAACATAACACAGGCGCAGGAGACTGGTGTGTAGCTACAATCTCTGGAAAGCCCAGAGTGACCAGAAGCGTCCAGAAGCAGGAGAGATCTTCTCTGGCATCTTGCCAGCTCCATGACTCTGGATGTCTGGTTTTGGCCTGTAGAGATAGGAAGCCACAACGCCTACTGTGAAAACCGCAGTTCATCGTAGACCGTAGGCTGTGACACGCTGTGGAGATGTGAATGGAATGTGGGTATCCTGAGAAGTGGGACAACAATTAACAAAAAAGCAACAACTGACAACCGAGCATCGGTTCACACTCAATCAGTGAACCCCGGGTGTCTGTATGACTTCATTAGGGCGTGGGTCCTGATGACACGGCACGTAACTTTGCAAGGTGTACACAATCAGTTAGGTGACACCGATGAGTGTGCCGGAGACACCTTGGCTCAGATCCGATTCTGTTTGCTATGAATTGCAGTGTTTGACTGTATGTACAAAGTTTTCTGCTCTTACACAAAGAAGGTAGCTTAATTATGGAAAATAAGCCTTTTCATATTTTCCTGCCATCATTCCTCAGCATCTGGATTGGTTTGTGTTTGAATTTCTAATTTCTAAAACTGCTGTTTGAGGTGCCAACTGGAATCTCATTAAGTATATATCACTAAGTGAATCTTAGTTTGTGGTCAGGATACAATTTCCAACAATGTCTGAAATGACCATTCCATGTTGTGTGTTGTGAAATGGGGGGGGCATTCAGTAGAATGGGCTTCTGAGATGGGGCTCAGGTCCATGGGGACAAAGACTACTTCCTTCCAGAAGTGGATGGTAGAAGTGGGTTCTTTTACATGCCATGGGCCTTATTCTGCAGGTACATAGTCCAGCATGTTTGAGGTAATCAGAGGAGAGAGCTGGCAGGTCTGTGAGGTCCCTTGGGACCCAAGAGGGTCAGAGGAGGAGGCTGCCTCTATGAGCAATATCTACCTGGTGTTACTTGCTGTAGTTGTTGGGTGGCTCAGTGTGTCAGGGAAGGGACCACTTGACCTGCTACAGATGACCAATGTGATAGGCCAGACCACAGGGTGTCCTGTTTGCCCATCGCTAGTATGTAGGTTGAATGCGCAACAGGCCAGCCTGGCTTTCTGATCAACAGCTTGTCTTAGTTAGGTTTACTACAGCTGTGATGAAACACCACAATCAAAAGCAGCTAAGGGATGAAAGGGTTTATTTGGCTTACATGCTCTGAATTATAGTCTGTTGAGGGAATCCAGGCAGGAACCTGGAGGCAGGAGCTGCTTTCTGGTTTTCTCCTCCTGGTTTGCTCAGCCTTTTTTTTTTTTTTTTGTGGCATCCAGGACTACCAGACCAGAGGTGGCATCCGCAATGGGCTGGGTCCTGCCACATCAACCACAAATTAAGAAAATTCCCTACAGACCCGACTACTGCCCAACCTTTAGCAGCAATCTTTCATTTGAGCTCCATTCCTTTCCGATGATTAACTTTTGGAAACCAAAATAGAAATCCTTTCCCCCAGTAACCTGCCCTTAGACTTAAATTTTGGACTTAAAGGATTTTTAAAATATATACATTGAATTAATCCAGCAGCATATTTTTAACAGTTGTTGGTATTTCCTTAGCAGTTAAACAATACAAAGACAACACAATGCCGTATAGTATCCAGATTCTTTTGTGCTTTCCATCTTTATGTGGACTCTATTTCTTTTATTTCTATTTTTTATTTATTGAGACAGGGCTTCCCTGTGTAACTTTGGCTGCCATGGAATTCAGTCTGTACACAAGGTTTATTTTGAAATCACAGAGATTTGTTTGCCTCTGCCTCCTGAGTACTGGGATTAAAGGTGTGTGCCACCATACCCAGCTATTCTCTCCAGCTGGTCACATACACCATTGAATTGTAAGCAGTGCTTCTTAAAAGCCATGCGATTTTTTGCCACTTATGATGAGTCAGGAACCCTCCCTTAAAGGAGCTGTGCAAATCTAGCAAAACAGAGCCTGACCAAGAAAAATGCTGCTATCAAGAATCTTGCTTATCTCTGTTCTTTTGCTTGTAAAAACCCCTTTTTAAGCTTTTGTCAAGTTGTAAGTGAAAGTTCTTGGGTCCACATTGTGGTGCCATTTTGTTACTAGCATGTCTTCCTGCCAGCCTGGTCTCAGAACTGTGCCAGTCCCAAATAACACGCAAAGACGCTATATTAGCTATTAAGCTGTTGGCCTGTTACTAGCATTTCTTATTGGCTAGCTCTGTCTTAAATGTTAACCCATTTCTATCAATCTACGTTCCACGTGGTCTTATCTTAACATAGAGAGGGCCCGGAGTTCTTCTCTCTCAATCCTAAATGTTGAATCTCCCTCCTACCTCCTTCTCAAATCCTCCTTGTCTCCTAGTCCCGCCTATCTTGCTTTCCTATTGGCCAACAGTGCTTTATGCATCAACCAATAAGAGAGACATATTTACAGAATGGCATCTCCCATCAAGCTTGTATCAAGTTGACATCAAAACTAGACAGAGCACCCCCATTGCCTGCCTGTCACAGCAGGGAGAGGGTACAAGGTCCATAGGGACGCCACAACAGTGCGTGCCCAACCACAGGAGAGGCACAGACCTGGGTTGTGTTTCTGGGAAGCCACCAAGGTTTCATTCAAGACACAATGACTTTGCCACCATTCTATTGCTGTGGAGAGACACCCTGACCAAGGCAACCCTTCTAGAAGAAGCATTTAACTGGAGGCTTGTTTACGCTTTTAGAGGGTTAGGCTGTGGTCACCGCTGCAGGAAGCACACAGGATGGGCATTGGAGTAGTAACTAAAAGCTTCACATCTGACCTCTGCAGGCATCAGGCAGGGAGAGGCCTGAGGCCAGGGCTGGCATGAAGATCTGAAACCTCAAAGCCTATCCCCAGTGATGCCACATCTCCTCCAACAGGGCCACACCTCCTGATCCTTCCCAAACAGTTCCACCAACTGGGAACTAAGTGTTCAACTGTAAAAGCCTCAAAGGGAGATGATTCTCATTCAGATCACCGCTGGCAACCTCGGTGTTTACCTAACAAGAACTGCATCAAAAATGAGCTTTGCATGATAACCTCCTCCAATGAGTCATCTGCCAGGTCCTTCTTGTTCCCACTTCTACCAGAGAAACTGAACACAGTAAGCATAATGATTTCTGGAATTGTAGTCCTTCAGGTGAAGGCACTGGGAGGGAGGGTCTGCAGGAACCTTGTGTTTGCACTTCCTAGCTCCAGAAAAATCTAGCTAGCTTCATTTCTTTGGCTGTGATAAAGCACCCTGGCCCAAAGCAACTTATTTGGCTTACACTTCCAGTAACAGTCCACCACTGAGAGGAAGTCACAGAGTCAGGGGCTCAAAGCATCTGGTCAAGTCAGTAAAGAGCAGAGAGAGATGGATGCATCTGTGCTGTCTACTCACCTACTACTCATCTGGGCGAGCTTGCTGCTCATGAAGGCTAGCCTGCTGCTCACATGGGCTAGCCTGCTGCTCATGAAGGCAAGCCTGATGCTCATGTGGGCTAGCCTACTGCTTGTCCAGGCTGCTCATCTGAGCTGGCCTGCCTGCTGCACATTTGGGATAGCCTGCCTGCTGCTCATCTGGGCTATCTCTCTTCACTCAGAGTCCAGCCTGTGATATGGTGCCAGATCTTCCTACATTGATTAACCATGAAGACAATCCCTTCATTCATGCCTACAGGCCCACCTGATCTAAATGACCCCTCAATGGAAGTTATCTTCTCAGCTGATTCTAGGTTGTGGCAAGTTAGTACTTAAAACCAACCAGCACACTTGATGTTTAAGTTGCCGAATCCCTGTTTGTCACAGCCACAGGCTTCAGCAGACACCAAGACTCAAAGAGATCAAATGGGGTCACAGCTGTTTTGCACTTCAGTCTCAGGAACCGAGGTATCCAAGGGGAGAATGCTGTCTCTGCCGAACCATGCATCTTGAGTCCTAGGCTGTCCAGGGCCAGACAGCCCATTAAAAAGCACAGGAGTTATCGATAGGCACAAACAGGAAACTAAACGAAATGGAATATATTGAAGGAAGTACCCACAAGCAAGCAAGATAGGTCATTAGAGGGACACGGGGCAGAGAACATTAATCTAGCGTATAAAGTCTCTCTCTCAACAGCTCCAAACCAACAGTACTCAATGCAATGGTTTTATTTTGGTGCAATTTATAAAGTTAGTCTCTTTTTTTGTAACCTCCCTTTAATTCCTCTCTGCCCTGGCTTCCGCAGCTTCTGCAGTCACAGGGGGAGACATTTTTCTTCCGCTGGCTGTTTGGTTTCGGGAGCATTTCTGCAACTTTCTAACTATCCATTTGTTTTCCTCTTTGTTTAAGAACAGACCTCCCTCCCAATTCCAGGAGTCAAAATTACCAAGTTCCGGGGCAAGTGCTTTGTGTAGAAAAATTGCAGACCCAGCTGAGCCCGTCCTCTCGCTGTCCCCGAGCCTGAGCTTCTAATCTAAGGCCCGGAATGGTCACATCTGCCAAGGGTGGGGCAGGATGGAGCAGAAGTGTGAGTGAGAGAGCATCAGTGATGCCCAGGGCTTCTGGAGAGTTCTCAGAGAACTGGGGCCTGGCATGACTCTAGAAGAGATTTCCAAGAGGTGTTGGGGGTGCTTCTGCGAGATTTTCTTGAGGGAGAATGCGGGTATCAAGTCAGCAGTGGGAATCTGGGGAAGATACCACTGACAACTATAGGGCTCATTGTTCTTTTGGTACTTCCCGGCCGCCCCTTCATGTATGTAAAGTTGTGCACGCGCGCGCGTGTACACACACACACACACACACACACACACACACACACACACACACATGCGCACACGCGCGCACTCATCAAATCCCCTGGAGGTGGAGTTACAGGAGGTTGTTAGTCACCCATCCTGGGTGCTGGGAAACAAACCTGTGTGCTCAGCTAGATCAGCAAGTGTTCTTAACGGCTAAACAGTGTTTCCAGGGCAAGTCTCACCTCCTGACTTTGACTCTCTGGGAAGCAGCGTGCATGAGTCCTCCTTTCCCCAAGGGAATATGGAACACAAATGGACCCTCCCACTCACTGGGCCCTGAGCGAACACCATCTCACATTCACCACACTGCTCAGACCATTTCTTTGGTCTCTCCGCTCTCATCTGGTACCTTCCACAAGAGAGGTAACAAGAAACACCACAGACTCGGCACTACCCGAGGTCTGGTGCACCTCACCAGACAGGAATGGATTGTCTTCTGGAGTCCCCAGGGAGCGCAGACTTCATCATGTGACATCACACTTCTATTCACAGCACCTAAACATGAAACAAAGGGTAAGCATGTTGCTGAAATGGAATTACAGTCCTTAATGAATTAATAGGAGGGCTATGACCTCCCAACAAGCAGAGAATACAGAAAATAAAATAAGGTGAGCCGGTGCAGTATAATTAGTTGGTTTTGGTGACTCTGTTTAGGGATGTGTTATCTATGATTGTAGGGACGGGAGGGTAGAGTCGAGGCTGTGGCCCAGGGTTTACACACAGGGGAGACAAGAAGAGGCTGCAATTAACAGTCGGCAACAAAACATCTGCCTGACACTCCCAAGGTATGTGATGCTGGCCTGGGTGTTAGCTGCAGACCCCAACCTTCCCATAACTGCTACAAAACACACTTTTGAATTTATTGGCTCATTTATGGTCGTACTTTTGCAGGCTGTTATCATTTGTTCTAAGTAAAGGTCTTTATCCAATCTGCTCAGGACTCTGCCAGCCAAACGCCCTTCTGAAGGCAATGTTTTTTTTTTTTTTTTTTTTTTTTTTTACTCCAAGTTTTGTCTCCTCTAGACTACTTGTCCTAGGAAGAAAGTGATCCTTCCCAAAGGTACGACTGGCCTTTGTCCTTGACCCCTGGGAGGTGATACTGTGCCTGACAGCACGGTTGGCTATTCTTAGACTCAGTTCCGGTTTCAGTTGCTCTGATGAAACACCATGACTCAGAACAAGATGGGGAGCAAAGGGTTTGTCTGGCTCACATTTCCACATTGTAGTCCATCACTGAAGGAAGTCAGGACAGGAACTGGAGCAGGGCAGGAACCTGGAGGCAGTAGATGGTGCAGAGGCTATGGAGGGGTGCTGCTTACTGGCTTGCTCATCATGGCTTTCTCAACAGAACCCAGGACCACCAGCCCATGGATGACACCACCCACAATGGGCTGGACCCTCCCCTGTCAATCACTAATTAAGAAAACACACCCTAAAGCCAGACCTTAAGGAGGCATTTTCTCAATTGAGGTTCTGTCTCTTCGGATAACTCTAGCTTGTGTCAAGTTGCCATGAAACTAACCGTCATGGATCTTAGGATATAGGCTGCCCATACCATAGCCAGAGTTTTAGAAATAGAGTCCAGGTTGCAGCAATACATGAATAAAACACACAATACATTAGCAAAGGAGAAAATTAACAGTGAGAAGCAGAGAAAGCCCACTGAATCACACACATTGAACCGAGGACAGATACAGGGACCGGGGTTTGAATTCCTGTTCAGGATACTGATGCAAGTTTTGTGTTTAAATTGAAGACAGATTAGGACAAGAGGCATGCACAATTTATCAGTTCTGGTCAAAGGTGGTGCCCTCATGAAGGTGGTCCTTGAGAAGTTCTTGATACATCAGTCATCCTCATTGGTCAAGGGCACCAGTATGCTCCCAATACAGGGATCCACTTCTTGGTGGAGCCAATCCATCATAGGTAATTGTGCAGATGATTGCTCTTGTTTAGGAAGGAGGCCTGTTCTGCCTATAAAACTTTGTTCTTGAGATCCAAGGTACCACAGGTTTATGGAAATGACTGTCATGGTTGTGCCTTGGAGGTAATAAATAAGGTCAGGGTTGGGGGTCACTGTGTACAGGATAGTGTCATGGTTGTTATGTCTATGTTAGATGTAAGAATGGAGGGCACTGGTTGGTTTGGGAAAGGAGCTGGCCTGTCATCACTCTTCAGGAATGAGGGTTGTTAGGAGAGAGGCCCCGGAGACCATGATCAGGCCCTCAGTGGGGAAGCATTAGGGAGGAGCACTGCATGTTGTTAAAGATAGCATAATACTCTTTTTTTTTGTGGTGGATAAATATGTGGAAATATATTCAATAGTGAAAATGTGAAATCCTACGTGAAACTCCACAGCTTTGGAAAGGCTATTCTAACTGCATGCAAGTTCATTGAGATGTATAGACTTTGAACCCTAATTTTGGTGTGTGATATTTATTTCCAAGGGTGATATATATATCCAAGGGTAAAAAACAAACGATATGTATATGTATACGTATACATATATATATACGTATATGTATATACATATACATACATACATACATACATACATACATACATACATGTTTTTGTTTTTGAGACAGGGTTTCTCTGTATTGCTTTGGAGCCTATCCTGGAACAAGCTCTCTAGACCATGCTGGCCTTGAACTCACAGAGATCCACCTGCCTCTGGCTCCCAAGTGCTGGGATTAAAGGTGTGTGCCACCAATGCCTGGCTCCAAGGTGTTTTTAATAATAGAGATAATTTTAAAACTAGTACAACAGGCCCTTAAAGGAAGAGACTTCTCTTGAACACTTGGGAAGGGGCCGTGTGTGTGTGTGTGTGTGTGTGTGTGTGTGTGTGTGTGTGTGTGTGTTTCACTGAGAAATCATTCAGACCAAAAGTGAAAAGGTTTATTCCTCTGTCACTGTGGGAAGTCAGGGCAGGAATGGAAGCAGAAGACCTAGAGGAACACTGCTCAATGACGTGATCTCTGGCTTATGCTCAGCAAGCCTTCCAGTACAGTCCAGCCTCGCCTGCCTGGGGATGGTGCCTGCCACAGTGGACTGGCCTTTCCATGTCAACCATCAATCAGGACAGTCTCTCACAGACGTGGCCATAGGCTAATCTGATCTGGGCACTCCCTCAAAGAAGATTCCCCCAGATGACTCTGGGCTATGCTAAGTTGTCAGCTGAGGCCTTTGCTGCCCCTGGCTCCTTCTTCTGTTCTTCTGTGACCAGTGTTTCAGGCGTGGGGGGGTCTGTGTACCCCCATTACAAGTAGCAGGTGTTTAGCTTTACTGCAAAGCCACCGGGCCTCTGTGGACCACCCGCAAGGGTCTGGGAAGCTTCGGACCTGAAGCTCTGTAAAGAACGTGCTGGTGCTGAGCGCTGAGCCAGAGTTCCCACCTTTCATGTGTCTGGCCCACTGGAAGATACCACACGACTTCTAGAGGGCTGCAGGTGACACCCAGGGTTAAACAGGTAGACCGCCGGCCGTGCAACAGATGAGAAAGGCTGTGTGCCTCCTCTGATTTATACTAAGTATGTATTAACCCGGAGGGTGCTGTGCCAGACCCTGTGGCTCTCCATAGATAATGGAAGTATTGGATTAGCTTGGGGAAGAGGAGGAGGAGGAACAGAGTGGGGGGAGTTATTTGCAGAGCAGCCATCTGCAACCAAATCTGAGTGTGTGAAGGGGTGGATGATGCCCTGAGGATCAGAGGACATAAGTAGTGTGGGAATCCGGACAGAGGCTCAGTGAGTGAGACGGCCTCAGCCTCACACATTCATATCACATAAACCCTTGGGCTCAGAGATGTTCCGCAGGCATCAACCCCCCCCCCACACACACACACTGTCTGCTTCTCCACAGAGAATTCAGGAACATTTGAGAACTGGGTTGATGCTATCCCTAGGAGGCAGCATGTGACTGCCAGGTACTCCTGTGGAACCTACTTACTCAGGGGTCCTGTTCTGGGCAGTCTGTGAAGGTGAGAATCATATCCCAGTTGCCAGGGCTGAGACTGCATCTTGCTCCTGATTCTCTGCCCCTGCTGCTCCGGCTTTCCCCACCCACTTCCAGAACCACAGGTGTGTACTTCCCTCCCTCTCTCCTCTGTCCAGTAGAGGAGCATCATCACCTGCAAACTGATGAGGGTCCCGCTATGGGCTGTGCATGTAAATGGTCACAGCAGCGAGGGCAGGAAAACACCTTTGGAGAAGCTAACAACATCCAGTGGTATGGGCTCTGACAGCACTAGGGGAAGAAATCGGCCTCTTAAATAGCTGCCCCTCCCTCCCCCCTCCTCCCCACCCCACCCCCAATGAGTCAGAGCTTGCTGCTCCGGATCCACGCACTGGTCTGTGCTTTTATTTGCTATTAACCTAAGCAGAAGAATTCAAATCCAGTTGCTGTCAGAAGCATATTTCTCTCTAAATCCAGAGCATAATAAAAAGCCTTGAGTGATCTGGATGTCAAAGGACTAATCGAAAATCCCACTCGCAGCAAACACAAATAGTTCTTGCGTTAACAGGACAATATATTCCAGAAAGAGAAAAAAACAGGCTCCAGCCAACCGGCTGCATAACATTCCGTCGATTCTCACTGGAGCTGGGGCCTTGGATCCAAAAGAAATTCAGCCCCTCGCTTCCCTCTCAGAAATTCCTCAAACAAGGTTCTCCTTCAAGGAGCTAAAAGCAATTTAATCACTGGAAACAAAAACACTTCTGGCTTTTGAAGGTTGCACACTGCTTCATGGTGTTCAGAACTCGTCGGGAGCAGAAATCACCCAAGTGGGCTGGCTTGGTCAGTGGGAGGCCCAGCTGGCCTGGCCTCCAGAGACCCTGGCTCCCTGAGGCCTGCACTGTTTCCCTTCCTCAGCCCTGCTGGGCCTCCCTCTCACACCCCGGCTCTCTCACAGTGTGCAAGGCAGTGGACGGAGACAGTGAGGGCGTACCCTCCACCCCTCAACTTCCACTCAGGGACAGGGCATCTGGGCATGCTCGTGGAGAGAGTGCTTTCAGAGGTCAGGGCCCAAGGAGGAAAGGCCACATGGAGGTCATGCTAAAACCCTGGAAACCAGGTTTTGTGGGGCTTGAGTCCTCTGCATCCCACACGGCTGGGTGATGTCCCCAGAGTCCTTGAGTCGCTATGTTTGCATGGCCACCAGTTACTGTGGCCCAGGGGTGAATTGTTGTCTCTGACAACTGAAACAGAAGACAGGAAATGATCAGAAGCTAAGCCACCTCCATGAGGAGACATCACTGGCTGGTTTGACATAAGCAACCTCCGTGGGGTGCACTTGAGCGGCTGTGGAGGGCATGCAGGGGGAGGATGTTGAAGGCAGGAGGGTTTGGGGAGAGGAGGGAGTGTGGGGGAACACAGGGAAGGGATTGCAGGGAGAGTATAGGGGAGGTTGCAGGGGGCATGCAGGCTCTTCCATGCATGGGCTCCTCTCACTCAGGGGAACTGCCTGCAGAGGGGAATTCCCAAGGGTCTAGACTTCTTGCAGAAGCCCCACCCCTCTCCTAGTCAAAGGCTTGGACCTGGCCAGCACTGTGAGTGAGCACCCATCTGTGCTGGCCCTGACTCAACCTCGCTGTTCACAACAGTTGGTGGGAAAATCCGTCATTGGTTGCGGGCTGTCCTATGATCTTACAGGATTCCATCTGATTTGAGAACTTTCCAGGCCCATGCCAACTCGTGAAACCCTTCCCAGAGCTACAGCGAGGACAAGGTCAGCTGCCTCCTTTAGAGCTGTTGAGTAGATTGAAGGGTAATTGTCACATCGATATGCAGCCTGGTCCCCCGTCTCCCTCCTAATAAATATCTGTGAGTATTAACCCTGCTAAATCATGAAGGCAGACAGGAGTGGCTCTGGAGGCCAGTTATACATGCACAAAAGTAATACAGAACTTGGTACACAGAATAGAAGCCAATTTCTTCACCTACACTAATGTATTTTAAATAGAAAAATAACAGACTCTTAGCACCAGGCACATTCTAATTGAAGCGAGGTTACAGAGCTCCCAAAGTTCGTACAGTAAGGCCAGTGTGCAGCAGATTACTGAAGGAGCCCTTCTGAGGGATGACTCGCTCTTCTCTGCCTCGCTGGACAACTCAAGTCTCTCCAAAGCCGTTCACACCCGAGCCTCGCGTTTGCGTTCGCTCTTTAATCTCGGAGGCACCAAAGGGTCTCTTTCTCTTTCTGCCCAATTCTGAAGGATCTCTTTATTAGCTGTTGATTGCTAATTTTTTTTAGCAACCACAGGGAGTGCCATATGTGTTTAAATAACATTTCTCTTCTAATTAGAAAATTATCGTGCAGAGGGAGGGAACGAAAAGGCATCGCCTGATGCTACCAGCTTAGTGTGAGGACCTCTCCAGTGAGTGGCATCCTAAACATAACCCCGTGTCCTAGTGGTTGGTTTCATGGGATGCCACCTCTATGAAATAGTCTTCACAAATGCCATGTTGGTGGCTGCATAGTATTCCAACACATCAACTGCCATAATTTATAATACCCCTGGAGAGCGTTCCCTCGTCAATGTCATGAACATCTCCCCATGGACATCTTTGGATATGCATTTAACATATATGTGCCGTTGTTCACATCTATCCTAAACCTGGTTCTGTGTCAGTGTTGGCAGAGTCACAGAGATGAGAGCTGTGGCTTCCGTTGTGATTTTTTTTTTTTTTTTTTTTTTTTTGGTAGCTTCTTGGGACAGGTACTTTTTTGAGGAATTGCTTCTAAAACTGCTTGATGTGGGGCCAGCAAAATGGCTAAGCAGGTAAAGGAGCTTGCTGCCAAGCCTGAGGACCTGTGTTTGATCTGGGGAATGCACATGACTGAAGGGAGAGAATCTGTTCCCTTAAGTTATCCTCTGGCCTCCGCACATGCCAAATCAATGAATAAGTGTGAAAAGCATTGAAAATACCTAACACATAGCACCAAACTGCATTCCACAAAGGCAGTCAATTTATGATCCCTGTCCCAGTCTACCTGTAAGTAGCTTTGAAAAGTACTTTGTGTGTGTGTGTGTGTGTGTACATGGCTATTGTGTTTATGTATTTGTGTGTTTGTGTGTTTGTGTGTGGCTATTGTGCTTGGTCATATTTGAGTTTGTGCGTCTGCATGTATGTATGTGTATGTGTGCACATGTGTGTTACAGAGGGAGAACAACCGGGGGCCAAGGAACGTATAACAAATGCACACCTCTGCTAACTATCAAAAGAGCAGGTGTGAAACAACAGATACTTTTAAAAAAAATCTGGCCAAGATTCAATAAAAGTCTTTTACAGGGCAACTGCTGGGGTCCGAGAGAGTCGGTGCTGCGTGGAGAGGCTGCCATCGCTCACAGCATCCACTGAGATTCTGATTCTGGGCTGTCTTTTCTGTAACATGAGCGTCACAGAGAATCCTTACTCACACATATGATCATAGCATGCATGCGCGCGCGCACACACACACAGCTGGCGGGACCCATCCTCCCGCCTGTAAGCTCTCCGTGCAGGGTGTTTGTCCTTTGCTCCTGTCTGTCGGTCCTGGTTATCCTCTGTGACAACTTGACACAGCCTAAAGTCACCAGAGAAAGCCTCAGTCGAGGAGCTGCCTAGGTCACAGGGCCTGCGAGCTTGTTTTTGAGAAGAGGCTGTGATTATTGAGATAGGAGGTTAGCTGAAGTAAAACCCCCTCTCCTCAAGGCTGGCTCTGGTCAGAGTGTTTTATCACCGCAGGGGAAGGGAAGTAGGGCGCGGTGCTTCCCACTCCCTCGGCCTTGCTGGTAGCTCCTCCACGTCCCGAAGTCCAGCTCACTGCTCCCCACTTTAAAAGCCTTTCCTTGCTCCCGTTTCAAGCCCCACAGACCATTTCTCTCCCCTCTCAGAAGAACACTCTCACTATTTCCCGGCATCCCACTAACTCTAGGAGCTGTCTTCAGCATGTCAGTTCTTGTCGGAACAGTACAGGAGGCCTTGAGAAGACACCCTCCTCCCCACAGCCCTGCCCACCGGAGCTCCCTCCTCCCCACAGCCCTGTCCACCAGAGCTCCCTCCTCCCCACGGCCCTGCCCACCGGAGCTCCCTCCTCCCCATAGCCCTGCCCACAGAAAAATCCCTCCTCCCCACAGCCCTGCCCACAGAAAAATCCCTCCTCCCCACAGCCCTGCCCTCTGGAGCTCCCATCTTGTCTCTGGTGATCAATGAACATGTCAAAGACAGATGTTTGTTTTCCCATTGTGACAGGCAACACTTTATCACGATGTTTCTGTTCAGGACTGGGAGCCATGGTGGCGCTGAGGCAAGACTCCTCTTCCACTTAACAGCTACATGCCTCAGTTTCCCCAGATGCCACAGCCCTCTTAGGTGACTTGATGCTGGAAGGTTCTCAGAACACACCCAGGACATGATGGTGGGCAAGGGGTTTGTCAACGTTGCTGTCATTGCCCTGGCACTGCTTTTCAGCCAGTGCCTTGTCCTGGAAGACTTAGAAGAGGAAGACCCCAGCCTCGGGGCGGACCCAGAAACTGCACCCTTTCTCAGGCACCGCCCTTCCAGCACCGGCTGGTGAATGACTTGTTCCTGGGAGCAGAAAGGTAGCTGCCTGTAGTTACACTGGGGTGAGCCGAGACAGAGAGAGTACAAGGACACATTAAAATCACATCAGGGAAATCAGGTGCCGGAACTTATTGGGCTCACCCGATCAAGGGAAGGAAGAGACTCCCTCATCAGGACCCAGAACGTGGTGGGCATCTAACACTGAGTTGTCACAGCTTCATATCACCTTATCATCTGGTGCCTGGTGTGTGTGTGTGTGGGGTTGAGGGTCGACAAGAGGAGGGCTGGCTTCCTCAGTGGTCCCCCGCTGATGACACTGCAAACTCCCTGCCTGCCCACCTCCCCCGTTCACCCACTAGAACTTGGGCCTTCACCCGCTGCTTGCTGCCCGTGGACATGGAACAACTTCACTCTCAAACCCCACCCCCATCAACCCCAGTAGCAACCCCCTCCCAGCACTGGTCTGGTTCCTATCTCACCGGTACTGACTCAACTCGTTTCTGCAACCTCCTGAGCTTTGCTGTAGCTGCTTTAACTTGCTTCCGTTCTGTAACTGTGCACATGCTCATAGGATAGACACATGTATTGTGTGCTGAGTGCCATGAGAGTCAGGATTAGTATCTAAGGTTGGAACAAAAGAGCCTCCACTTGCCTCAGCCAAGCGACCAAATAGGCGGGGTTGTATGACAAATTGCTGGCATGGAAATGAAAAGTCCGTCTACATGTCATGTTGAGAAGTCGAACCTTCAAAAGCTAAGTCAGGGCCTTGCCGTTTTGAAGGGCTTACTGCCGCTGTGGCAGGAGAAGCGACATAGAATGGCAGGGGGTTAGTTAGTACACAGGTGGGTGGTCCGTATGGGAGTGAGTAGTTTACCTTGGGGTATGTTCATCAGTGCAGAAGTAAGCTTGTTAGTGGAGAAGCAGGCTGGTAATCATTGGGATGGGAGAGTTATGGGAGTGTGTTAATTAGTTAAAAAGAACAGGCCAGTTAGTATTGAGAATTGCCTCGGGACGGGGGTAGCTGTCTTCAGAGCAGGCTCGTTATCATGAGTTGGGGATAGATACCCCAGGAGTGCATTAGTTATCTTGGTACCAGTCTAGTTACCCCAGAAGTGGGCTAGTTATCGTGAGAAGAGATTCCTGCCAGGAGTACAGTATGCATAGGTGTCCAGGCCAGGGGTAGAAGTCAAATCCACAGACAGGTCTTAACTAACACTCACTGTCCACAGGCTAGAATGAGGGGGTGAAAAGAGCCTGAGCAGAGGTGAAGAGCAGATAGACTGACTGACTGTAAGAATGCCTTCCCAGCCCAGGATTGAACCTCACTGTGCCCCGCACCACTCTGTGGACAGAGCTCTGGGGTCCCAGGGAACAGTGTTGAATCCCTGAGGCTGCAATGTTAGCTTTGTCAATCTGACATAACCTAGAGTTACCCAAGAGAGAAGAGAGGCTCAGTGGGAAATTGTTTACTTTGGGTTGCACTGTGGGTGTGCCTTGTGAAAGAATGTCCACTGTGGTAAGACCAAGCTCACCATGGGTGGCACCATTCCCTAGGCAGGGGTTCCAAACCATGTAAGAGAGACGAGATGGAACCGAGCACAAGCAAGCGTGTGTGTGTGTGTGTGTGTGTGTGTGTGTGTGTGTGTGTGTGTGTGCGTGCACGTGCGGCCTTCTCTCTCTGCCCTTGACTAAGGATGTGACGTGGCCAGATGCCTCAGCTCCCCCTGCTGTGACTTTCCCACAATGGTGGACAGCAACCTGGAACTGTCAGCTCAAGTGAGCCCTTTCTCCTCCAAGTTGGCTTTTGTCAGGGCGTTTTATCATAGTAACAGAAACTAAATTAGAACAGAGGCCACATGTTGTTAGCATGTTAGCCTGTGCCCAGATAAGTCAGGGGACATCCCTGGGTGCTGGGGTCCCTCCAGGTCATCTTGTCTCTCTCGTATGGGAAGCCTGCCCTCCGCCTTATTCTTAACTGACCTCTGTCTCTTTATGACTGCCTATGCTACTGCTCTGAGGACCCCGGCAGGGCTGGCCCATCATTGGCTCCTCCACAGTAGCTAAAGGGAGATGGAAGGACAGGGATGGTACAGAGAGGCTTTTTGTTGAGTGTCTCATGCCTCGAAGCACAGACCTGCCTGGGGCCCAGCCGTTGGGGGCAGGGGCTCTCATTTTAGTCTCTGTAGTACAAACCCAGGTCATACAGAGTTTCTAAATGACTGTCCACAAGGTCGTCACTTGTCCACTCCGTTGTAAAAACCATTATTTTTCCCTGAACACAGTTGACACGAAGACATGCAATTACAATGATCTTTGAGATGACACCCCGAGAGTGAACTTCATTAACCCTTAGCCGGAGCTCCGTTGTGACTCTAGTCTGGGCCTCTGGGAAAGATGCCCTCCCGGAGCTTCATTGGCTGCTTCTCTCCATACCCACCATGCCCTGGTGATCCTCCCTCTTCAGCCGCTAATTAAAATTCCTTTACGCACACTGTTGCGTATCTCTTCTGCATTAGGAATGTATGTATTATGGAAAGAATAGTTTTAAAGTCATCTATCAACGATTACAAAGGAGGAAATTTAAACTACCTCAGCTACCTAGGAAAGAATGGCGCTGCGGTTTTTACTGCACTCTTACACCTCAGGGCTGCGGTCTGTCATGGCGGGGAAGTCATGGCATCAGGAGCAAGAGGCAGCAGCTCACACAGCATCCACAGCTAGAGGCCGAGGGAGAGGCTGGTATAGAGCTTGCCTTCTTTCCATTCAGTCCAGGACCCCAGCCTGTGGAGAGATGTCTCCCACACCCTTGTGAAACAGCTCGTCTAGGAACTTTACAGATGTGCCTGGAGTTTGTCTGCTAGTCATCCAAGATCTGGTCAAGGTGACAGTGGAGATTAACCACTATACACAGGATGCATAGGGGAGGGTAGGGAAAGGCCTTGATCCCAATAGGAAGAGATGAAGAGAGAGCGTGTAGGTGGTGGGCAGGCTGCTGCTAGACAACCACTCACGACCTCTGCTGATGGGTTGCTACTTGCTCTGGGTCTTTTCTTAGAGATAACTGTTACGCTTCATGGGGCGGGGCCACACCACCCCTGCCCTGCATCACATGCCCTCACCCACTCCTCCTGACAGAAGGTCTTGTGTTATCCTGTGAACTTCCACCTGTAGAGTCACAGATCCTGGTTCTCACTGGGAGACACAGAATCTGTAGCTGTGTGTCCTTACTGTATGATGGGGGATGATGTCCTTCTGTATATATGCTTTTCTTATTATTGGTTGATGAATAAAACACTGATAGGCCAGGAGCCAGGCAGGGCTTCAGGATGAGGAGAATTCTGGGAGAGGACTCAGACAGGAGCCACAGGAGATGCCTTATAGCTTCTGGTAAGATAGGACATGCCAAGCATTCTCTGGTAAGATAAAGCCATGTAGAAATACATGGATTAGTAGTTATGGGTTAATAATGAAGAGAGAGCTAGCCAATAAGAAACCTAAGCCATTGGTCAAACAGTTTAATAATTAATGTAAGTCTCTGTGTGTTTATTTGGGGCTAAACAGCTGTGGGACCAGGCAGAAGAGAAACCTCCGTCTTCAATTTGATGCCATTTAGACCAGGGATGAGGATAGCCGCTTACCACAACACAGCTCCTCACACTCTTGGCCAAGCCAGATAATTCTGGGCTTTACATTCAGATGTCCATATCTCTGTGAGGCCATCAGTTCCATGATAAACGTGTCCTTCTCCGTGTCCTTCTCTTATTATAGAGTAACACAAAACAACAGAGGTAGGCAGCAAAAATCCCTGCCTAGGGGGCATCATGAATAGGAAGCCCCCTGTTTTGTTTAACATTTTTTGCTTTACTAAGTGACCTTATGAGTTGGCTGTGTTTAGAGATGGACTTGGGCTGGGAAGTCATAAGCAAGAGAACCTGACTTGCATCTCAGCACCATGCTGAGCCAGGTACAGCTGCACACACCTACAATCTTATCACCAGGGGGATGCAGACAAGAAGATTCTGGTAACTTGCTGGTCAGACAGTCTTGTAGAATCAGACAGCTCCAGTTTCAGTGAGAGACCTTGTCTCAAAATATAAAGTGAAGAGATATTGGGGAAGACACAAATGCAGCTTACACACACACACACACACACACACACACACACACACACACACTTTTGTTTATGTCCCCTGGTAAATTCAGACTAATACCAGGAGTGGGGTGGCTGACTTGCTCTTGAGGGCTGGGGCCCTGTGTTTGTGCCCTGCATGGCTAGGGCTCTCCACTGTGTCCTGAATGGCTGGGGTCTGTTTGTCAAGACCATGCACTTGTCCATGCCTTCCTATTCTCTTTTGGCAATACATTGACAGAGTGTTACAGCTAGTCTGTACAATGCCTTCAAAATGTGGCTTGCAGGTATTTCCCAACATCTCATCAGCCAGAGTGGATCACGTGGCCAAATCTGGGTCAGAGAGCCATGCCAGCCCTCTGGAGGTACACTACCTCACGGTTCAGAGTATGCAGCTGTCTAAATGTGATGCCCCAAGGAGAATCTGTAAGTCCATTCCAGGGTCTGACCTGATTTCTCATAGCTCCTCCTGTATGGTCTGTGGCCAAGGACAGACTTACCCAAGGACGAACTGGGAGTTGTCAGACACATTGCAAGCCAGACCAACACTGGTTGAAATCTTCAACAGCCAAAACAAGCTTGGGTCTTCTGCCTTAGAATTGTTCCTTTCCTCTGGGCGGGCTGGGGAGGACGGTGCTGTGTGGATGTGACACCACGGGGTACCTTATCTGAGTGCTGTGAGCGGATGCTGGTGAGAGATGAGTCACACACACACACACACACACACACACACACACACACACACACACACGCCCCTTAGACGCATTGTCAGAGCCATCATAATCTCTGGCGACATATTTAACCAGCTCACGCTCCGCTCCTCTCAGGGTGGCCCGGCACGCCACACGTTATCAATGCTCGCCAGCCATGGCTCTGGCCTGCTGAGGCGAAGGTGACTTTGAGACGGAGAAAGCATCTTTTGTACCTGGGAGGTTGGCAGGGTGCAGACCACTGAACTTTAGAAGAAAATGAACTATCACTTCAGACAGATCTTGTAAGGAGCCAATAGGAAAAAAAGATAGGAGGGACTAGGAGATAAGGAGGAAATAGAAAGTAGTAAGGAGGAGTCAAGATAGAGAGTCTGAAGAAAGCAGTATGCCGCCGGCTCCCCGGTAAGAGAAATACATAGATTAACACAAATGGGTTAATAACTAAGGCAGAGCTAGCCAATAAGAAACTGGTACCTGGCCAATAACATTGTATCAAATACAGAGTCTCTATATGTTATTTGGGGCTGGTGGCACAGCGACAGGACAAGACCGGGCGTCGGCGGGCAGAAAAACCGTACTGGTTACAAGATCTGATCTTGGCTTTTTTTTTTTTTTTTTCTTAAAGAGAGAAAGCTAAGGATTATTGCAGTCTGGAAGGGTTCCTGGGCTCCTGCACTAAACCCACATCATCTGCCCTCCCAGGATCCTGCATGTCAATGTCCATCTGGCAGACCAAGATTCTCCATCCCTTGGTAATCCACAAAAGACCCTCCCCAGGGCCACCAGTCACTTCCCTGAGCCTCCTATGAGGTCACTGTCAGGCATCTGTATTGTCTAATTAAGAGGTGGCCTTGGAAGGATCTGCCTTCCAAGCCCAGGGAGACATGATGTGGCATGATGAGCCAACTGAGAGACAGGAAGCCTGAGCTCTCCCCAGGCAGAACCTGCTAACCGATAAGGGCCCCTCCTTGCTTTGGAAAGTGCTAGCTCTCATGGGTAACTTGAAGCCATCCTAGCCTTAACTCCAAGCCAAGGATGCCTGTTTCCCAGGTGCCTACTTTCCCTGGGATATCCCTCCTGTTTCTGGCTGAGAAAAACAAAACAAACAAACAAACACAGAAAATGATTGGAGAGGAATGAGGGAGGGGAAGGGAGAAAAGAAGACAAGAGTCAAGGTTTTCCAAACATCCAAGCCACCACCAAGAGGCGGACACACCCAAGAACCCAAGGCCTTCTTCATGCAAAACTTCTTAAAGAATGAACACTTCCCCAAAGAAGACACTTAAACAAACCAGTGTCCCAATGCCAGCCAGCATGCGGATTCTTTAGTGAGCTCACAGGACAATTTCCACACAACCCAGCTATGCCTGGGTTGGAGAGGTAAGGCTGAAGTCAAGGTTGTAACAGAAATGCCCTCTCATCCTGCTCTTCACAATGCTCTTCATGACAATCAAGTCCTGGACCACTGGCGGATGAAGGAGTAAGTACACTCCGGGGTATTCATCACAAAGAAGGACAAGGTTCTGCCTGTAGATCAGGGAGGTTTTGTTTTGTTTTGTTTTGTTTTGTTTTGTTTTGTTTTGAGACAGGGTTTGTCTGTATTGTTTTGGAGCCTGTCCTGGAACTCACTCTGCAGACCAGTCTGGCTTCGAACTCACAGAGATCCACCTGCCTCTGCCTCCCGAGTGCTGGGATTAAAGATGTGTACCACCACCACCCTTAGATCGGGGTGTTAAGGGAAATAAGCCAGGCTCAGGAAGATGTGTCATTCAAGTTGGGGGTGAAAGAGGGGAGGGTAAGGATGTATCTGAGACACAAAAAAGGAGGAGAGGCCAATGCAATCACATGAATTTACACACACATGGAAATGACATGACGGAACTCATTACTTGTATGTGGGATTGTACATACGTATGGAGGCCAGGAATTGACATTGCATGTCTTCTTTGATTTCCCTCCTCCTTTTGAAAGCATATTAGTGCGTGTGTGTGTGTGTGTGTGTGTGTGTGTGTGTGTGAGTGAGTGTGCGTTTGTGCACTGTGAGCCTATGTGTCTCTTAGAACACTTGTGGGCATCTGAGGACAACTTCACCCTGGAGGTGGCCCTCTCCCTCTACTTTCCAGTGGGTTCTGGGGATCAATCTGGGAGGCCGGGCTTGAGCATCAACCCCATCACCTACTGAGACATCTCGCCATCCCGCATCTTCTATTTTGAGACAGGGACGCTCGTTGAACACAGTGCTCGCCAAATTCAACTGTACTTGCTGGAAAGTGGACCCCAGGGATCCTCTGTCTCTCCCTTCCCACTGCCAGGGTTACAAGAATGCAGTGTCATGCCTGGCTTTTAAAATGTGGATTCTTGTACTTACAGTTCTGGTACACTGGGACAACTGAGCTACTCATGTCCCCATTCCTGTTGTTTTTACTCTGTGTGTGTTTTACTGTAGGTGCCTGAGTGTGTCTACTTGCTTGTGAACGTCCTCGAAGGCCCTTGAGTTGCAATAACAAGTGCATATAAAAGGCTATGGTGCTTAGAAATGACTGGAACCATTTGGTAGCACATAGAACCACAGGCTCTAGGATGACTCGTGTGGGGCTAAGTTTATCTTGAACTTTAATCTGGAGCCAGGCTGACAGAGAGCAAAGATAATCTCCAAGGGGAACAGTTGGAGGCGCTCTGAACACGCACTCTCCCAGACCCACAGCCTCCTGCAGCCACTTATAGGAGATGCACAGTTATACCACACTGCCCTGGTTAGTTTAATGTTATCAACTTGGAACAGGCTAGAGTTACCTGAGTAGAGGGAACCTCACCTGAGAAAATGCTCCCACCTGAGTGGCCTGTGAGCGTGAGCAAACCTGTGGTGTGTTTTCTTGAACGGTGGTTTGTGTGGGAGGACCCACCTCACACTGGATGGTGCCACCCCTGGGCAGGTGGCACCTGGGGAGCAAGCCAGTATGAAGCAAGTAAGAATCCCTTTTCAGTCCCTGCCTCCGTGTTTCTGCCTGGGTTCCTGGGCTGATTTCTCTGGATGATGGAGCCTATGTCCTCACCCAGTTGTTTATGTCATAGTGCCTTGTCACAGCAATAGAAACCCAGAGACAATCACCTTCTAGATTTTCTGCACCACGAGGGACATTTGACCCTTGAAGGTGCCTGTGCTTGTGGGTAATCAACACTGGGAAGGGTGGTGGCCATGGCATGTTACACAGGTGAGCTAGGAGCACAGGAGGGATGTCCCACATCGCCGAATGGCCAGCGGGTGAGTGGCTGAGACAGCTGGACGCAGCTGCCTGGGTCCTGGCTGTGACTGAGTGTTCACTCTGACATGAGGCCAAGATTCTTGTCTGGGGCCAACACTAGTAATACTGGGAAAGGATCTGGTGGGTGGGCGGTGGGAGATGATATTGCTCTTTCCTAGGAGTCTGGTCACATGTCCAGGGACTTTCCCACTAGACCCCCTCAGTGGTTTTATTTTGCTCTATTATTCTATGCTCTGTTCTGTTCCGTTCCGTTCCATTGTTTGTTTGTTCCATTGTTCTGCTGTGTTCTATTCTGGTTGTCCTGTTCCATTCTGTTCCATTGTTCTGCTCTGTTGCATTGCATTCTGTCTGTTCTGTTCTGTTTCATTCTGTACATAGAGGCCAGAGGTCAACACTGGATGTCTTCCCCTATCACTTCCCCACCTTATTTTCTGAGACAGGGTCTCTCACTGGACCCAGCGCTCACCAGTTTGGATATGCTGTCTTCCATCCAGTGTGGGGCATCCTCCTGCCTCTGCCCACATCCCCTCTAATACTGGGTTACAGATGCCTGCTGCCACTCTGAGCTTTTATGTGGTGCTGGGCATCCAAACAGGTCCCCATGCTTGTTAAGCAAACATTTTACCCACTGAGCCATTTGCAAGCCCCAGGTCATACATGACTGTGGATGAGGGTGTGGATGTATGTGAGCTGTCACATGGAAACCCATTTTGTCTTCCCCTTTCAAGCCAGTTAACTCAGTTAACCTGGATGGTCACCATGACCCTGTCCTTGCTGCCGGGAACAGTTTACACAAAGTTACCATGAGGTAAGCCATGGTGATGGTTGGGCCAAAGTTATGTAGCAATTAAAATGAGTCAATTATACATTTGTTGAAATTCTAATTAAGAACTTCCAATTGGATGTCTTATTTTGATCACTCTGAGGGCACCGATACAAATGAAAAACGTTTTGTGAAAACTCAGCCATGCGTCAGCAATTATATTTAATTCTCAGTTGAGTGACTTTTAATCAGCAATGTTATTATAGGCACACATGGCAGAGATTGCTACCCTCTCTGTTATAGAGAGTGAGGCCCTTTATTTATGGGGTCCTGGACCTCATTACCTTGAAACTCAGACAGGCATCCCTGGATCAGAAACTGAGTCTTGGGGCTGGAGAGATGGCTCAGAGGTTAAGAGTGCTTGCTGCTCTTCCAGAGGACCTGAGTTTGCTTTCCAGCATTCAGGATGGACAACGTACAACCACCTGTAGCTCCAGCCCTCTTCTGGACTCCTCAGACACCTGCACTCAAGTGCCCAACCTCCTCTCACACACATATGCATCATTAGAAAGAAATCTTTTACCAAATCAAGTAATCAGTTATTTGTTTTAAAGGGCTGGGTGATGGCTCAGAGGTTAAGAGCACCTGATACTCTTTCAGAAAACTCAGGTTCAGATCCCAGCATCAACATGGTGGCTCACAATCCATTACTTAAGTCTCAGGGGATCTGATGGCTTTTTCTCACCTTCAAGGGCACTAGGCATACACACGGTACACAAACACACATAAAACACTCGTAGACATAAAATAAATCAATCCTTAAAAAGAAGTCAAGCTGGATATGGTGGTGCACACCTTTAACCCCTACACTTGAAAGGCAGAGGCAGGTGGTTTGTGTGGTTTCAAGACAAGTCTAGTTTACACAGAGAGTTCCAGGTCTGATGAAAAACAATACCCAGCCTGTCCCCGAAAGCCATTCTGAGATGACAATCCAGCCGCCTGCTGGAGAATATAGAGAGTTAGCGCACACAGCATCCATCTTGATGGGATTCTCCCAACCAAGCACACCTGCACAGACAGCACCTGACCCAGGCCTGCAGCCCAGTGCAACCTCCTGCATGCTTCCGTGATGCCCTGCCCTGAGTTTCCCAGCTTCCTCTGCTTTCCCTAGGGACCACATTGCTCTGCCTGTTCTCTCTTCACACACAGGTAGCAAGAGACCAGGGCCCCTTTCTGTGTGGGGTTGTAAGTGGGATGCCCCCACTGTGATGGAATGTTCCACAGCTTATCTGCTCATCCCACGGTGGCTGGACCACAGCTTCCTTCCAGCTTGGCATTGGTGGGAATCACACGGCTGCCATGAACATTCTTGTTCCCTAGCCACCACACCCTTGCACTTACACTGGGCATTTACTCACTGCTTGGGAGATTGGCCTGTCTTAAGTGACCTCCTCCTTCTTGTGGCTCTGTGAGACAATGCTCTGAGCACGGCTTGTGACATCATAAGACTCCAAGTCAAGGAGCTGGGGAGACGCCTCCGCTGGTAAAGGGCTTGACTTGTAAGCATGAGGGCTTGAGTTCTGGAGTCCCAATGCACGTGTAAAAGGTGGGACATGCTTCACATTCCTGTAATCTTTGTACTGGGGAGGTAGAGACATGAGGCTCCCTGGGGCTTTCTGATTAACCAGTCTAGTCAAATCAGTGAGTTTCAGGTTTACCCTGCACCCCAAAACATGTGAGGTGTGATCCAAGGAGACACCAGATGACACCCACACACTCTAAGTCTATTCACAAATGTGTTAGTAGCGCTATTTTCAGAGTCCAGGGAGCAAGGACATAGAGTACTCTGTAGTACCTGGAACCTCAGATGGGAACACTAAAGCTGGGGTCACTCTGGAACATCCCGTTACATCTCTACTCACATAGCTGGGGTCTCCCTGGGGTGATCCAAAGACCCTGCCTGGTGATCAGACCTTTTCAATAGTTTCATCATGACCCTAGATGGCCTCAAAGTTACCAGACTTCTTACATGGCTGCCCTAGACTCCCTGGCCAGGGAGCAGAGAAGGGCAGCCTCATATTCAGAATGCAGCAGGGACAGCTTCTTCTTTGCCATCAGCGTCGTGCGTGATAGTCCCGAGCTCGCCTACGTTCGTTCGGGGGAAGGGAACGAGAGGACACTTTGGGAGAAGGTTGAATCACGGAGTTCTGGGGCAGCTGGTATCTGTGACCCTTTTTTATCAAACACAGTCTATGGCCTGTCTTCTCCAAAGCGGAGAGAGGCAGCACCCTACCACCCTGCTACATTTTCACCATGATGGCCTGTTATAGCCCGCCTGTGTCATGAGCAATGCTCCTTGGGTCTCTTTGTGGGATGACACCAGCTGTACTGATGTTGACTCTGCTCCAAGTGCCAAAGACAACTGCCATTATGAACCCCTGTAGTCCCCACACAGGTTTGAAGCAATGCTTGCTTGGTGGAATCACAACCCATCGAAGCCTCCAAGGCCATGGATATCTTTTAAGGCCCGTGTCACACGGCCTACTGAATGTAGCTTGTAACCAGGGACACTTGGATGCAAGGTGCAGGTCCATGTGGCAGGGTACTCGCCCAGATGACTGGGTTTACTGACAATGCAGGAACTACCCTTTTCACATACATCTGAGTCAGGGGAAGGTGCTCCAACTGTTTCAGGACAGCACCTTTGCCCAGCCAAGGTCTGTGTCTGCACAGGTTGTTTGCCTGCTACGTCTGGGTGTTCCCAAGATCTCCTTGGTCTCTCTACGTGCCTCTCTATATGGGAGGCACATAGTCAAGTGACAGAGAGGATGACTAGGGACTCAGCTGTGAGAAGATGCCCACCTACTGGATATCTGCCCCAACCAACTGCAAGTAGTGCGTGCCAGGCCAGGGGTCCCAGCTTGATGGAGGTGAGGGTCCAGCCCAGGACCAGGGTTGCTCCTGGCCCGGTGTCTGTGGTAGCTTGTCATCCCTCTTCTTGGCTCCCCATGGCTGCCGTCTCCCTGCCTGCCCAGCCTTAGGCTTCTGCTTCATCAGGTGCCTGTTTCTCTCCTAACCATCCAGTCTGGATGTGCATTAGTTCAGAGTCTTAAAAGGAGATTAGCTTCACTTACCTCCCCTCACCAGGCCACTGGCCACTGTGGCTCATACTTCATCAGACCTGGGTCATGCATGGATGGTTCTTCAGGTTACAGAGACTCATATCTCTCTCTGGGTTCTGAATTCTCCCAGCACCCAGCCAGTTTCCTCTGTGAGGTTCAACAACTCTCTGATCAGGGACTGGCGAAGCAAATAGAAATCTTTAGAATGGACCAGGGTCCGTGTATGGCGGGAACAATCAGATGTGGCTCTGGAGCCAGCTGGGAACCTCATGGTGGCCTTGTGTGTGCGGAGCCTGTAGGAGGCAGACGGTCCTTAGCTTTGCGCAGAATCTTGGGCTGGGATTCGGGCACTGAAGGTTCTGGGAGCCAGTGGCTGCAGTGTTTCTGTCTCCTGGACTGATTATTTCATCTTGCTGGGCCCCGGCCATCAGAGCACAGTGTTGTTTACAGCCCCATGCTCAATCAATCACTTATTCACACAGCTTGAAGATTATAGCCGCTCATTCGCCACTTCCAGTCTGAGTCGTCATGGCGCATCTCAGGGGAGGCATAGGCACAGCTGTATTAAAGTCATCAGGCTCCTTTCTCCATGGCAACGGTCGGGGTGGAAGGGAGCCCTGCTGCCTCATTCCCATCAGCACCCACCCACTCACCCACAGGAGTGGCAGGCTTGGGGTGCCTTCACCAGCACCTTCATGCCTTCCAGCCAAGGCGTATAGTCATTGTTGATGAATGGCGAGCCGTCTGTCATTGGGTGTGGCTGATGCGTCCAGCTGTTGCCCCTCAACAAGACCCTCTTCCTCTTTTGGGCAATAAGATTCAATCTATTGCCTGTTGTGAGCCTGCTAGTGTTGAGCTTAGGTCCACTCTCAAGTTTTATTAATGAGACTAGCGTTGCCAGCCCAGTCCAGCGGCAGGAGATGGGCAACGTGGAGAGGCCAGCTGTCCAGCTGGGAGGGAGTCAGCGTTGTGACTGTGGGAGGAGGTGTTGTTCTACCATGTTCTGGCAGTGTTGAGGCTCTGCAGAGAGATGGAAAAGAATTTGGTCGGCCCCTGCCAGATTAATGGAGCTCTCTGAAGCTCTACAGATAAACCAGATTCCACACACTGGCTGAGGCGGGGTGAGGTACCCACACTCTATCACCTTCAGCACAAGAAGGTGATATTGGGCTGGGGGAGGGTCTAGAAGCAGCGTTTTGGATACACCCAATGGTGGCCTGGTAGCATCCCTCTCCTCATGGACACTTCCTCATGGGCCCTTTTCTGGGGGATCATCTGGGGGCCCCTGTGCCTGCCCCTGTGCAGTCCCTGCAGAGGAGGTCTGGAAACCTCATTTGATGTTTACTCTAGACCAAGTACCCTGAAAATGCACGCAATAGCTCTGGGTATCCATTTCCCTCTACTGGGAAACTTCATTCTTCCAGCTAAATGTAGCAGGCGCCCCTGGAACTGATGTTCTATTCTGAATCCAGCCAGTGCAGAGATTGCCTGGGAGGCTGACGGCTCCTTGACTTCCTCTAAGGCCGATCCATTATTAATCACTGTAAATCTGGAATAATCTCTACAAACATATTTTGTTCCCTACAAATATATTTGTGCCAACTTTCTCTAATAAATCTTGTGTCGGGCAGGCTATTGTCTCTCTTTGCACAGCATCTCCCGGCTGAAATATTTAAACAATATATGAGCAATAATAAAAATCGCTGGCTGTAGTCACTTTGACTTTAGGAAAACAGGCTCCGATAGGTAGCAGATTTATTACCTACAGAGGGACCCGTTGAAGGTTAGATCTTTTTTTCTCCCAGTGGATTTCCCCCCAGTCTTAGAAAGAAAGGAAGGAAGGAAGGAAGGAAGGAAGGAAGGAAGGAAGAAAACCTCATGTTTGTTCCTGACTTTATGCAAAAATATAAAGGGTGAGATATTATTCTTTCAAATGAGAAAGGTACATAGCAACCTCAGGAAAAAAAAAACCCTTTCCTAATCTGGCCATTATTGTTCTTGGTCCTCTGCAGGATGGGAGGCATGCCCCACTGTCCCTGGGTCCTCTGCAGGATGGGAGGCATGCCCCACTGTCCTACAGGGGATGGATGCTGGAGGAAGAGCCATCACAATAGAAGGAATGGGAGGAACGGGTGGGTGGCATACTCTCAGTACAGAGTGAATGCCTGGCTCTTTTGCTTGGGGTTTAGCAACTACAAACAAAATCCAGCCTGCTCCCAAGGTTGCTTTCTCTGAGTTACTCAGAGGAACATTTGTTATCAAAGATTATGTCCCATTTGTAAGCAGGGGGCTGTGGAGATGTTACGGACAGTGGGTTGTGGTGTCATGAAAGCTCAATGGCAGGTGGAAACCCAGAGGAAGCAAGAAAGGAAGACCGGCATGTGACGTGTGAGACGGGAGGGGGAAGTCCATAGGGACTTCCACAGCATGTGCTGCTGCTGCTTCCTACCCACTGATACCGTCATTAATGAACATTAGCGCATTAATTGGCAAGAGGAGTCTCAGAGGGTGGGAGGGAGGTGTGGTTGTTGTGTTGTGTGGGGTGAGGGCCTAGCAGCTGGAGTATGCTGGAAGGCATCGGTTATTTGCTTTTCCATATGCTCTCCGGCAGGTGACAGCGTCTGAGTCAGTCTGAGTCACCAGAAGGAACACCTAGGGAGAATCATGGGTAAGGAAACCCAGCCACTTGGATGAGCTTTGGGCTCCAGGATGACCCTGTGCAGAGCATGGCAGCCATCAGTTCTGTGATTAATAGTCACTGTTGACAGTGACATTTGAACCTCGGTTACTTCTTAACCAACAGTGGAGAGTGGGGGTGTGGGGCCCGCCAGTAGAATGTTTACTGTAAGTGCAGGGGGGCCTGGGTTCAGATCCCCTGTACCCATGTGAAAGAATAAAGGTACTGGGACCTCACCAGTGGTTGGGATGGAGACAGGAGAGCAGCTGGACAAACAGCCTAACAAAATCCACGAGGTCTGCGTTCAGTGGGAGACCCTGCCTCAAAAACAAAGTCGAGAATGAGCAAGGAAGATACCTGACTTTTGACCTTTACATACACACGCAAGTACATGCAAACACACACACACACACACGTGCACACATACATACCACACACACACATCACACACATACACACACACATAACATCACACAAACACACACACACCACATCATACATCACACATCACACATACACACACACCACATCACACATCACACACACACACACGTGCACACAGACACACAGACACACACCACACACACACATCACACACACACACATAACATCACACAAACACACACACACACACCACATCACACATCACACACAGACACACACACAGGGAAGAGAGATGAAGAAGTTTCTGGGGAGGCCCGCTATCTCTCCCGCTTGGTTTCTGTAGTGTCTGAAGCCCTCAAGATCAGAAGTGCAAAGTTGGGGAGGAGGGGAGGGAGGAGCTAGAGTCCCTGAGGACACTGAGACACTGGGAGAGCCATAGACAGGAAAGCATGTATTGGGGCCACTGTCCATCTGCTAGAGGGTGACTCTGAGGGTGGTAGGAGCACATTACCTGTAGGTGGCTCAGAAACAGCGGGAAGCGGCTGGGTTCATCTGCTCCCTGCTCTGCCACATGCAGGCCTCCAAGCAGTTGGCGCTGAGACACCCTGACACCCTGGGCTCCTCTTGTCCTGTGACACAACCCGGGGACACTGGATCTTTCATTCCAACATCATCCATGACATAAGCTGCAATTGTCATGGAATTTAGCATACACTTCAACACAGAGCTTGGTGGCCACATCCAAGGCACCCTCAGACCCTCAGAAGAAAGCCCAGAGTCTGTAGTCTGTGCAATCCTCTGTTGCTGTAAGGCCTGCGTTGATACCCTGCTGGGACTCCATCCAGCCACGTTCCTCACTTCATAGCCATGTTGTAGGCTCAAAGAACATACAGTTCTGTGTGTCTCTGCAGATCTCAGCCACCATCAGCCTGTGCGAGTTGGGTTCCGACACAGATTAATGGCCCACAGTTGCTGGCATGATTACTTCTAATAGGCTGATTGAGAAGTAAGCTATTAATCGCTGTCACCTACTGGGCTAACATCATCTCTTCAGCAGGAAGTATGGCATCTGCAGCTGTGTGTGCTCTGAACACGCCCACAGAGAGGCTCCAAACTGGCAGCTGGGGGGGGGTGGTGGTGGCATGTCTTCACTAAAGGCATGCATGTGCCAGGCAGAAGGACCATGGACTCATCTGCCTGTAACAGTCCATTCTCCTTCCTGGTGATTTCTTTCTGCATTTTTCAGGACAAATAGCCCGGGGGCTCTGAAGGCAGCAGTTTTGATTCAGGGAGACGTAGACTCAAATGCTGGCACAGCCTCTATATTGGCCATTTTCTTCATGTCAGTATGTTCTGGATGCCACAGTTGCCCCTCTGTGCTGTGGTTGAGGATGTGTGTGAGACATATTCTGGACACGTGACAACAGTGTTGGCCCTGGCTGTGATGAAAATGTCCTGAGTGGGCAGTTTAAGGAAGAAGTGTCTCATTTTGAACCACAGTCTGAGGGTACAATCTGTCATGATGTCAGTTACAGCGGCAGCATCATGAGATGGCTGGCCATTGTTTCCACAGTCAGGAAGCAGAGGGAGATGGTTCTCTGGCTGGTTTCTCCTTATTTTTAGCAGAGGGTCCAAAACCATGGGGTGTCACTGCTCATATTCAGGGTGGGTCTTCCATGCCCAATTAAACCTCTCTGGAAACATCTTCACAGTCACACCAAAAGTTTAGTCTAGGTAATTCTGAGTCTCACACCAAGCTGAAAACAAAAGTTAAACATCACACCATTTCTCACATCCACCAACCCTCCCATCCATCCATCTATCCATCCTCCCATCCACCCACCAATCCTCCCATCCATCCACCCACCCATCCTCCCATCCACCCACCAATCCTCCCACTCACCCATCCACCCACTCATCCATCCACCCCCCCACCCATCCATCCACCCACCTACACACCCACACACCCACCCATCCATCCATCCATCCCTCCATCCACCCACCCATTCATTTTTCCATCCACCGTCTGTCAACCCATTCTTTTACCCATCTATTATTTCATTCACCAGTCCATCCACTTACCTATCCACCATCCTTCCACATAACTTTCCATTCATCCACTCATTAACTCCATCCATCCATCCACCCATACATACTTCCACTTATCTATCCATTTGTCCATCTACCCAACTGTCCATCCATCTACTTATCTGCCAATCCATGCACCCACTCAAACTTCCATCTACAACCCATCCATTCATCCATCTGTCTGCTCATCTATCCTTTATCCACTCATCCATCCACCATACATCTATCTATCCGTCTATCCATCTGCTCAACCAATCTTTTATCTATCTACCTATCCATTTACCGTCTGTCCATCCACCCATCCACCCTCTATCCATCACCCAAACCTTCTGTCCTTCCATCCACCCATCCATTTTTTCCATCTATCCCCACCGGATGCATGAATGAATAGAAGGTACCCCAGAATAGCTGTCATTGTGACTCACGATTTACAACTAAGAACACAAGTCACAAAAGTAACCTTCCTGATGCTACACAGCTGGAAAAAGCCACAGCTGAAACCCAGAGGTCAGGTCCAGAATCCCATGATGTTGACTGCTTTGATCCCAGATGATATGTCTGTCTCTCTGCTACAGCATGCTGGCTTCAGCTCCAGGCTGAGGTTCACAGGGAAGGCAAGGCCTGCATTTGTTATAGCCAATGGGGTCCCTTCTTCCTTACTTCCCTGTCTCTTGAAAGTATGCTCCTCTGCGTGGAAAGCACGAGCTTGGTAAATCTGATTTTGAGCAGAAGGATTTGTGGTTGTGCGAGACACTGGGTAGTAGGAAGGGAACCCAAGCGTGGAGCATGAAGCCAGCGGCAATGTCCACCCTGGCTAAGTGTCACTCAGCTCCAGTCTGGCCGGGACTCGGGCAGAGCAGCTGTTCTGTGGGAGCCAGGCTGCTGCCCGGACTCCATGCAGCGTGGCAGGGAGATGTTATTGATTCTAACCAGCCATTTGTTATCAGAAAATGAAGGTGCTGGCATTTGGCAGGATGCACCCTGGGTGTTTATTCCGTTCAGAACTGACACAAACATGTTCTTGGCTTGAGGAGGCTGCTAGGCTGGATTCCTCCTTGCTGCCCTCTCCCTGGTGACTAAGGTATTATTGCTGGGGAAGCTTGCTGTCCCCAGATGCCCTGGGAAAACTGGGTTACATCATGCTGAACGAGGCCTGGGAGGTGCTGAGGGCTGAAGAGATGGGGCAGCCCGAGGGTTCTCGGCTGGAACTGTCCCCGGCTAGGGATGGGGAGACAAAGAAGATGCTCTGATGGGAAGAAGGGGAGGAAAGGAGCGGCTCCTACCTGTGGTGCGCTGAGTGTCCTGCTGTGAGACCTGAAGGGTGCGGGGCTCCCTCTATGCCCCTTGCCCCACCTGTGGCTGCCTATCTCTTCCTCAGATCAGCCAGCCCCCTACATCCTGGGACACGAGTCCTATCCCGTTCAGTTGCTATACACACAGCAGACCCAGGTGCCAGCCCTACCTTGGCCTCGCCTGTGGGTGCAGCTTTGCCTCTGACTGCAGGGAGGCCCAGGGGAGTATCTGTCTGCAGATGCCCATTCTCCCAGTACCAGGTGTCTATCAGCAGGGATAAGGGGTGGGAAGATTCCTAAGAAGGCCCCCAGGCTCGCTACCCTGGTATCCATGCCCCGTAGGGTCCTCAGACTGTCAGCAGGAGAGGCTTTCTTCCTGTGGCTCCAGCTACAGAGCACCTAGTATCTTAAGGAAGACGTCATGGGGGATGCTGTCAGGTGTCCATGCTGACACTTTTCTTAGCATTGGAAACTTAAAGTATAAAAGAGATAGGACACGAGCCTGGATGCTGGGGAAGGCTACACGGAGGGACCACGTGGAGGAACCACGAAGGGTACCGGAAGGCGTGTGCAGGAGCACGAGGGAGCACTATGAGAAGAGAGCCATGCATCTGGGACACATGAAGAGGCCAGTCCTCCTGGAATGAAGGTGGCACCCTGGAGTGATCTTAGAAGCGCATTATTCCCCAGGCTTCCACGGAGACCACAGCAGGCCCACACTCACCCACTTGAGACCTGGCAAGTCCAGCCCGCCACACCATCACTTGTTTAGCACTTGGGAACTGCGGTGTGGTAGCTGCAGGGCATATCAGGAGGAAGCCTGCACGACGGATGCTCTGCCCACCCTGTCACACCCTTGAGGAGTCCTGTGGCTCGGGCCCAGTGGCCTCAGGTTCGGCTGATCCACTGGCAGCCCTTACTCCCCATGCTCTGTGTAAGACAACCTTGAGCCAGCCGTCACCCCTCCCCCCTCGACCGCTCCCCTCAGGGCTTCCCTCTCTCCCAGCTCCTCACCCAAGAATCCAAGGTGATCTCATTCCTGCCTGGTCCTCCTTACTTCTCCTAACCATCTTGTCTCATCCCCTTTCTGTTCTCCCAGATCATTGGACCGCTACCCAGGATTCCTGTCTTGCCTTCAGGACCCCGGACTTCTGGGCACTTCATTAGGACTCACCTCCAGTGTTAGCCATCTACCGTGGCACTGTTGTGAGCCCCATCTCTTACCATGCCTGGCCCTGGCATCAGGCCTGCCGGTCTCATGGAGACCCAGTGCTGGCCTCTCTTGTCTTCTCTGGGCCATTTCTGCCTTATGTCGGGCCTCGGACACACTACTGTCATCCATATACGTTTTCTTCCTCCTTTCTGAATGCCCCTTTCGTCTTTCAGCATTGTAAGGAAGGTAGTATGCTACCCCATGATATTGTAACAAAGTGTCCCCAACATGGAACTCAGCATCTATTGCCATACAGTGTACAGTTAGGATGTCTGAGCTCAGACTGTGAACAGAGTAGGCTTTTGGGGAGAAACTTGTTCAGGTCTCCCTCCGGCTTCTGATGGCCTGGCAGCAAACGGTAACAGCCACATGGCTCCAATCTCCTCCTCTGTCATCACACGAGGGCAGCCTTCCCAGATATGTTCAATGTCCCTTCTGTAGGGTGGAACTCACCCTACCTCAGACACCCTGATCTAAACTTCTCTAGATCACCTGAAAGTTGTAGTGGGATATTCACTTTGTCTCCTTCTGTGGCACTGACCACGCCCATTGGGGGGTGGAGCCATGGGCCGAAGTGACCTGTGGAAGGAGGTTGGAGGGGCCCAGGAAAGGCTCTCTTTCTGGCGTGACTCGGACAGGAGAGGATCGGGTTGAATTTCCTGGTGTTCATCTGTCTAGGTTGTAAGTTATTTCTCCCTGAATAAACATCTATTCGGCCTATTTGTTTATCCTGATCCTTATTTACCACGATAGAAAGTTCCTTGGCTCCAAGTGCGGCCACACTCGGGTCAACACTGGGGTTAGGACTTCCACGTGAATTTAGGGTGGGTCACAAGTCAGCCACAGCAGAAGCTGGTGCCTAGCCACCCTATTTGGGCTGGGACCCTGAAAGTAGCTCCCAGCATTTCCCAAAGGCATGTGGAGGAGTCTGTGTCACGGTTCGCCCTTTGGTGTTGTTTGGACGCCCTCTTTCTGCCCACCTCGCCTCTCTCTGGATTCTCTCTGTAACTGGGACCATGTCTGTTTCTGTCTAGCATGTCCTTGTCACATGATAACAGCCCTCCACGCTCTCACTTTAGAATAAAAGCAGTCTTTTGCAGCGTGCACTGTATGTTACACTCAAACCCATAGACACTTGTGTAATCAAGCAGTGTGCCCACAGTCTGGGCCTTGTGTCTTTCTTACTTGGGTTTGGAGACACCAAGGGTCTAATCACAAAGCCAACTGCTCACAGCAGCAACAATCCCCACAGGCACCACGCTGACTTTCTCCTTGTCCCCCGTTCCTCATCGTGAGGAACAGTGAGTACAGCAAGGGATGTGCAAAACCTGGGCGTCTCTGCTGCAAGGGTCTGCTCCCCCCACACGGGGAACCCCCAGTCGCTTTCCCTACAGGACGCTGACTGACTAGGCTCCGTGGGGCAACCCCCCCCCCGCAGGAATCATATGGAGACATTGTGATTCCGACCCAGGTATAGTTAGGGACCAAGAACAGACTGTGGGCTACAATTCTCGTGAAGGATGAGAGACGTTCTCAAGAGAGACCAAAACAGACCTCTGGTTAGAGTATATAGGCTGAGTTTGACTATTCTCTATTAACACCCTCTAATGGGGCTGAGGAGGTGTCGTACTAGCTAAAGCAGCTGTCACACAAGCCAGGGGACCAGAGATCAGATACCCGGATCCTAAGTAAATGCTGGCTGAGCTTGGTGGCTGTCTGCAACTCCTGAAACCAGGAGGCAGAGGCAGAAGATCGCTGAGACAAACTGACTGGACAGACTAGCCGGAATTAGCAAGGGCTGGGTTCAGAAAGAGAGCCTGCCTCAGAGGGAAAGGAAGAGAATATGGAGGGAGAGAGCTGACCTCAACCTCAGGCTGCCATACGTGCACAACAGAAACATACACACACATGCCCCAAAATAGAATAAACTAAAACGGGACAAATACACTTCCCTGCAATGCCTGTGCTTCAGGGCCACCTCCCACAGCCCAGGGTGTGGGGTGCTGTTGTTCTGACAGCTTCCTTAGCTGCTGCGGCCGATGTCTGAGCAGGGGTGTGAATGATGTGGTCTAGGTTTGTAGTGGAGATATGGTATGAAGGAATGGCCCTGGCTTTCTCAGGGAGCTGCCCCTCCCACTGTGAAGGATCTAGAATGGCCCAGAAGATGGCCCTCCGGATGTGGCTCTCAGGAACTGCCTTTATTGCCTGTCAGTGTTGCATTCACTGGGTTGGGAAAAGCTGTCCACCTTGAGTGACCCATTTCCTGGTTGGGGTCCTGGACTATGAAAGTAGAGAGAAGGAACTGAAGAGCTCTCTTTCCTGCTTCCCTGGTGCCTTGAGTCCTCCCCTACGATGGACTATACCCTTGAGCCATGAGCAAACAGCAAACAAACAAACATATACACCAACCTTTTTTTTTCTGACCTAGTTTCCTTTGCCATCCCTGTGATAAATACCACAACAAAACAACTTAAGGAAGAAAGGGTTTATTGGTTTATAGTTCAATCCACCATTTCAGAGAAGCCAAGGCAGAAACTTGAAGCAGCTCGTGACATGACATCAGCAGTTAAAAGCATGTGTGCCTATACTCGGTCACTTTCTCCAAGACCCAAGCTCCGGGAATGGCGTCGCCCACAGTGGGCAGGCCTTTCTTCCATAACTCACAACCAAGGCAGCCTTCCACAGACACCCTACGAGTTGACCCGCTTTAGACAGTCCCTCACTGAGACACCCTTCCGGGTGATTGTGACTGGCCAGAGCGCCCCCTTAAGTTGCCTTTGTCGATATTTTACCACAGCAGCAGGAAAAGACTGTCCCTCAGATGGGAAACCCAACAAGCAAAGGAATTTAATCACTAGTTTAACAATCTCTGCATCCCCCAAACTGAAAAACAGTAAGGAAAAAGCTGCTGCTGTCTTTAATTCTATAAGGAAAGGGAAGTTTATTTTGTCTGGGAACACAGGCGTTGGGAAAAGGATAATCAGGGCAGGTGTAGGAGGAGATGTTTGGAGGGAGGGGGATTTTACCTAGCATGTCCAAAGAAGCCTTATGGAAGAGGACTTGTGGGGGTGGAGGATGGCCTGAGAGCACCAGGGGAGGAGGGAGCAGCATGTGCAAAGGCCCCATCATGGGAACCTCTCTGACAGCCGGGAGAAGCACCTACGGGCAGCAGCATGTGGAGAAAGCTGTGGCGAGGACAGGCAGTGGGAAGTATGGCAGTCTGAGTCACATCAGTCATTTAGGGCTTCACCTTTTGCTGGATGAGTGAACTGAGGCACTTCTGGAAGGGTTTGGCAGAGAGGTAGCATGCCTGACCTCACGTTTTCCCTCCTCTGACCTAAGAGAGCACTCCACCTGACTCTCTCTCCCAGCACTTAGCACTTACTCTTTGTGAATTATTTATGCCTATCTAGTGCCTCCCCTCAGAACACATGGGATCCTGGAGGATAGATTTATGTCTAACCCACTTTGTACTCCTGAGCATGCCCAGGATTCTGCTGCAGCTTGACCGCAGCTTGGGAGAGCCACGGGATGCACATGGTGGAGGAGGCTACCATTCTCTCTCCTCTGGTTCCAAGGTGCGGCCAAAGGGGCAGACTTTAGCCTGATGAGCACAGGTTAAAGGTGATATGGGTGCCTTACCAAAGTCATTCAGGTGAGACTGGTTATTTTCTCCAAAAGAGAAATTTTATGCCTTTACTCTAAGACAGCTCACGCCAGTGGGGGGCTCTGAGTTGGGAGGAATGGAGGGCTTGCTGATCATTCCAGCAGGACTTGATTGGAGACATTTTAGAAGCCTCCTGGGTTCAAAGTGGCAGAGACATGTGGAGAACCAGAAAGTGTGACGTACCTGAGTGAGCCACCACCCAAACCAATGAGTTCCTTAGAGAAACCCGAGTCTGTGCTCAGAAGTACGCAAAGAAGCACGGATAGCTTGCACACACACACACACACACACACACACACACACACACACACACACACGAGAGAGAGAGAGAGAGAGAGAGAGAGAGAGAGAGAGAGAGATTCAGATACTGCCTAGTGAGAGGGGTCTGCAATCGGGCACCTTGGTCCCGGTATCGGAGCCACAGCACTCAGGCTCACCACCAGCTGCAGCGTTCCAACACAGCAAAGAGATGCTCGAGGCTACTGTTGGCATAATGTAAGGGCATTTGGTAGTACGCTTTGTTTCATAAGTAGAAAGAGTTTCAAAGTGATGTAGCCACAGACACACGTCACAGTTGACATTACCCAGCGGGATGCACTGGTTAGGCTTTTGCTCAAGCCCCGGTGTGGTGCTTCGGGTGTGTTAGCGGGGACTACAAGCCTGAGATACATCCTGCGCTATCGAGATGGTTGTAGTGCCATCGGGAGATATGATACAATTTGGTCTCCGTTATAATGACACGGGACCACTTTAACACTTGGGATTAGTCATTGGCTATGCCACCATGGCGGGGTGCATGACTGCATCTCCTGACCACAATTCCATGGAGAAATTACGCAAGCAAAAGTGAGATGGAGTGAAGATGCATACAACGGAACACAACATTGTAGAATTTTCCAGGTCACCAGGTGGAGTGTCAGCAAAAGAGACCCTAAGCTCCTGATGATCCGAGTACATCCTTGGTCTTTTCCCATAAATCTGACCGCGGATATGTGTTAGGCTCCTCCGTGGAGCCTTCACCCAATGGCTGAAGGAGGAACCTCAGGCCTTCAGTCCCATTTGGGATGAATCCTTGGCTGTGTTTTTTCCATGATGTTGCAGGAGCCTGATGGGTGTCGGTTGGGGGAGGTAGGCTCAACACCAATGATACAAACATGGGAAACGAGTTGAAACAACAAGCTCAGTTTATTCCAGGGAGGGAGGGGTGAGCCTTATGTACTCCCCAACCCTGCCCCAGGGGAGGAGATCCGCTGAGCTGGTATCTGCTGAGGTAATGTGTTTGCTGTCCACAGATCCACGCCATCTCTCGTCAGACTCGGCTGCAGTTGTCAAGGCCTTCTGGTTGTCAGAGGACATCTACTGCACCTGCTCTTACTATCAGTCTAGGTTGGCTGTCAGGCCCATTGAGGCTTAGTTTCCCCCACCATGATCCCCTTGACTATGAGACACTACATTTTAATGCAAGCCCAGGGAATTTTCTGGGTCCTGCACTGTAGCCCAGGGGCTACAGAAGAACATGTATGGTGGCCATCTGAGTGAGGGTGGATGCTCATGGAGGGAAAGGTAGAGAAGTCAGATGCTACTTCACATGACACGTTCAGGAGAGGCAGGGAAGGCACGGGGTGGGGCCTGGGCACCAGCGCTCAGTGTTTCTGTGCCCTGCTAGTGTGAAGCACCATGCTTGGGTCTGATGGGCTCGGTGTGAACCTGGGGGCCAAAGGTGCAGGCCAAACCCTGTTCCCACTCGCCTCTTTTATGACTACTGGCATCTACTATAGATCAAGGGTTAGTCATGAAGTCTGGTCTGATAGCTTGGGGCAGGGCGACAGGGAGCCTTCCCGCAAGGAGTCTGAGAAACCGCTGTAGTGGGTTCTGATGACCGCAGCCCACGGTCTAACAGTCTGGAGGCCCTGAATGAGCAGGGAGCCTGGCACTTATGTGGATGTGACATCGTTGGACCTTGAGGGAGCTCTGGGTATGTTTGGCGGGGCCTGGGCCACTGCCCTGAGCTGTGAATGGGGAGGGAGTTGGGACAGGTGGGGGTAGCTGAATCTTAGGAACATCCTTGGAGGGACTGCTATACTCAGCTAACCTGACGTGAAGACAGATAGTTACGATTATCGTTTTCCTTAGGATTAAAGATAAGTTACATAGACTTTAGACACACAAAGATAGGATAGATGATGGAATATTTTCTTAAATCTTATTAAATGTTAATGGACTAAATATTGTTAACTGTGATTCTTATTTGATAACTGTTGTGTGATATATTTTGCTAGGTTAAGGTTAAAACCCTTCTTTTTATTTAGACAGAAAAGAGGAGATAACGGGAGATGCCATTATGTATATATGTTTCTCTTACTGGTTAATGAATAAAGCACTGTTGGCCAATAGGAAAGGAAGATAGGTGGGACTAGGAGACAAGGAGGAGAGAGGAAGGAGTAGGGAGGAGTCAGCATGGAGAGACTTGAGAGAACAGTGGTCTAGGCCCTCTCACTGCTAAGATGAGACCACATGGAAATACTTGGATTAATAGAAATGGGTTAATAATTAAGACAGAGCTAGCCAATAAAACACTAGTAATTGGCCAACAGCATTATACCTAATGCAGTATCTCTGTATGTTAATTGGGGCTGGCATGGCAGTGGGACACTGAAGCTCATGGGGCTAACCACATTGTTTGTTCACAACTCCAGAGGCTCATTTGTCCTTAGCTGGCAAGGGGACGCAGGGGCCTTGCGGGGCTGACCAGAGCAGGCCTAACAAGGAAGGGATTGCATACCACGGATACACCCCGCGCACACACTGTACCTGCTTCACTGTGCCCTCGCTCTGTGGGGACTCCCTGTAGGCCTTTGCTTGGCCTAAGATGGTCCAGGATTGGACACCCAGGGGTGGTTCAGATGAAACAAGCTGAGCAGTAGCCGGGGGCTGTCACTGAATTCTGAAAGGGCTGTGGAGCACTGGTGGTCTCTGGGGATGGGAGAAGACAACAGGGGGCAGTGGCTACAGCCGCGCCTCAGACTGAACTGCTGGGGAACGAAACCTGCATCTGGAACTCTGCATATTTCTCATTGCTGTTTCTTGGATACAATTGTTCTTGTATTCTTTTACATATGTGTGTGTGTGTGTGCGTGCATGTACATGTGTGTGCATGCATGTGGAGGCCCAAGGTTGGAGTCATCTTCCATTGCTCTTCTACCCTATTCATCAAGGCAAGGTCTCTTAATCAAATCCAGAGTTCACTGATTCAGGCAGTCTTACTAACCAGCTTGCTTGGGGCTCTCTTCCGACCTGGCATTTAAGTGGGCACTGTGCACCTGAACTCCAAGGGACACCCTTTGGCCACCGAGCCACCTCCCAAGCCTGTGACGGACTAGAGCTCTTGCCCCTTCGTGCATTCTTAGCCTTGTCCCTCCAGCTGTGCCCTCCCCCTCGTGCTCAGCTCCGTCTCCACTATGTCTGTTTGACCTGGCTGCTCCCTCCCGGGCCCATGTTTGCTTTCCTGGTCTGACATCTGTGTTGTTGCTGTCAGATACATGGTCTCGCGATCACCACTCATCTGGACCCCAGTGGACCCTCATGGCTGTCATTCAGCCACGGGAACAGCTGTCCCTGTGATGGGATGCTTGCCATCTTCTTGATGTACGTGAGGCTTCTCAACCCTCCCCTCCCTCCAGGGCAGCTCCTCTAGGGCTAGCACTGAACCCAAGGCTAAGGCTGCTGTCTTGATGCTCTCAGGGACCACTGCTAGGCCACCAGCCCCCCTTAGCATCCAGCCCCGGAGTTTAACAATATCAGGGAGTTAGAAACGCAGTACTCAAGTGTAGATTTCATCCTCAAGCCTTCCTGGGCCTTGTAGGAGTGGCCCTAGGAGGTGCCCCTGCTGACTACAAACCCGAATGTGACAGCGGTGATGGCCTTGTAAAGGGCTTCGGTTCCATGACAACTTGAAGAAGAAACAGCCAGCCGATGGTGTGGAACAGAGCACGAGCATTTTGTCAGGAAGAGATTAAGGGAAGAACATTGTTTGGGGACTCTGGCTCTTGTTTGCACCGACTGTTTTACAAACAAGTGACATGACTTGCCTCCCTCAGGATCATGGCATTCAATTTCTCGCTCCCTGCTTGGCTCCCCTTGGCTCTGGGATGTACTCTGCTGTGTTGGCACTGGATTTCTGGTACCTTTCCCGATGCTCACTTGGTCCTTCCTTCATTAAATTACAAGTTCTCCGGTGGCCCCCAATGCAATTATCTAGCACTTCATAGCTCCCTGGCCTTGGATCTGTTTGCACAGAACGGTATCATGAATGTTATGCTTTAATTAATTTCTCCTGGCTGGGCTTCCGCTCTCATCTCGCCATTGGAAGCACAAACTTCTGGGATCCTTGCCCTGGTCACTGGTCCCTCTCCAACATGGCGGCATTGTCAACATCCTTTGGCTATCTTCTTGTCTCTGTCCTTGGGCAGTGGCTTCACCTTGGCCTGGAGATTACGAGGTCTTTTTGAAGGTGTTTGTCATCGTCTTGCTGCTGTTCGGTCCCTGAGCCTCCAGGCCACCTGTTCTGCTCCCCAGCAACTCTCTAACTCTCCATTTGCTCAGCTCTGCAAGAGCTAGAGTGGCCGCCTAGCAGAAGGAACGACAGTACCTGTCAGTCACATCACAGCCGTGGGACACTCTGAATACGCTACTGCAGATGAATGGTCTAACCTGATGTGCATTTGTGGGGACCACAAGGCCAGGCAATATGGTCTGAAAATGTAATCTCCAGACATTGGATGCCCAGTGGCCCAGCAGCCTCTCCACAGATGGCAGCGTGGTGAGCCTAAGGAGAAGCGTGAGGTAGCCTCTGGCAGTGCTGGCTTGTGACCCCGGCTTTAAATACAGAGTCCCAGTCCTCTGGCCCATGCTGTATGTGCTGAGCAGGTCCTCTGTGGGATGGGACAGTTTGTGTCCCTCCCACATAGGGAGCTTACGTGACCATGGCCTCCCAGCACGGGTCAGGTAGAAGAGTACACATGGATTCAGCTCAAGCCCTATCGGGAGCTTCATCCGGGACACTCAGGGAGCTGATAATCACCTTGGGGCTCACATCCTCAGCCTGAACATGCAGGCTTCCGGAAGCACGTGGAAACTCAGCTGGGGATGTGAACCTGGCTGGACTACCTGCAGCTCCGGGGAAGGTGGAACAGAACTGTGGAGGCTCTGATGAAGATGAACTCACCCCATCGCCCAGGTCAGCGGATACACTTTCCCTCTGGGCTCCCTGAAGCTGGGCCCCTACCTGGAGCTCTGCAGTTTCTGCAGGGGGCTCCCTCCCCTCTGCCTTCCTCCCCTTCATCTTTTCAGATCTCTGGAGGCCTCACCCAGGCTAGGACTTTAGCCTATTGCAGGGAGGCCATCCAGAGCCTAGTTATGACTGGCAACACAGGCAAGAATTGGATTCTGACTCTGTAAGCATGATGTCTAAGGGGGTGTGGGGGAAGTATGTGCAATTAAGACTCTGCATGTGTGTGAGTCTTGGGTACACAGCCACCCACCCACCCACAAACATTTAGATGCATATGTACAAATACATGCATACCAATATCCTTATTAACACATAGACATATATGATAGAAAACACCTATATGTACCTATATGTATATACATAACACACCTATATGCTTACACACACAGACATACACAGGCATGTGACACACACATGTCACATGTATGTAGACACACATATATATATACTACCCACACATACACACACATACAAACATCACACATACACACACTACACATATGCATACACAGACATACAGACTTGCACAAACATATACACATACTACCCATATATCACACTCACAAACATAGCCTACACATGTACACACATAAACACACACACACACACACACACACAACTACACACATACCACTCACATCATACACATACAAACACATCCTCCCATTGAATATATATGTACATACATACATACATACATACATATACATACACACAAACATTTCTCTCTCACACACACTCAAACACATACACTACACACACCACACATACACACGTTCACATCACATACATGGATCAGACTCACACACATAACCACCAACCTCACACATGTAGGTAGTAGACAGCCACAAAGTGTCTAGGAAGCAGGTCAGCAAGGATGTACCTGCACTTTGATTGGCAGGGGGATGCTGCCTGCGCCAAGGGAGACCCCTTGACTCTAAACGCTGTGAGTGGGTGGCATCATGAACATAAACAATGCCTAATAAAATATAAATGGGCTCGGGGCTCTAACACCCTCAACAGTATGTCAGCCTCACTGTCTTGTCTTGCTCTCCCTCGTGGAGTTTTTCTGTAAGTGCAAGGAATCCTCTCATCCACCCTGGCTCCCCCCCCCCACCCTGGCTCCCCCCCACCCTGACTCCCCCTTCCTGACTCTCCCCTCTCTGGCTCCCCTACCCTGGCTCCCCCCCCCCCAAGATAGGACCTGTGAGCAATCCTCTGTGTATTATTCTTCACCTGCATTGATAAACAATGATAAAAATTCAGAGAGAACCAAGCTGGATCAACCTATGTTCATTCTCTCGACAAAACCGTGGGAGCAGCTAAGACGGAGTCGAGTCGCCCGACAATGCGGTTTCCTCAGTGAGAAGTAGAGTGATGCTGGGTATAAATTATTCTTAAATGTCACACGGTAATGAGGCTGCATCCCCAGATGCACCCCTCAAAGCTCCCAGCTGGGCGGCCATCACCACACAGCCTTTACGGCATGGGGGACGGCCCCCAAATCCATGAGACAGACCACTGCCGCCTTCGCAGGAACTCTGAGATACTCCAGCTGGAAAGCAGAGGGGACTGGACACAGGGGCCACCACCACCACTAGCCTGGAGGTGCCCCTCTGTCTGGTGGCATGTCCTCTGGTGCCCTTTGAAGTCTGGGCTGCAAGGGGACCAGGGAATATAAGGAACCAGTAATGTAAGGACCCGTCAACCCAGGCTTCCCACAGGTGGCTTCCGTCTGCAGTGACATGGTGGGCCTAGCAGGTAGCCATGGAGCAGAGCTCTGGCCTTCTTGGAACTCTACCAGGCGGTACCACCTGGGATTCCTGTCTTGTGCCACTGGCCCTTCTCTGGGTGTGGTGTCTGGCAGGCACTGGGGACTCTGCCTCCACCGGTATTCTTTCCTGGTCCCTGCAGACCCCTGCTTCCCAGAAGCAGAATTAGACTCCAGGTGCATGGACTCGACTCCCCCAAAGAGCTGGTCCTGCGCCCCTAGAGCGAGCGGGGAGCGTAGACTCCCGGAGACTCTTTGCCCCTCTGAAGAGAGCAGTACTTTTATCCCACTCTTGACAGCCTGTCTGTAGAGTCAGCCAAGGGACATTAGCTCTCCTGGATGGACTGCCTAGACTGGAAAGTCTCCCGAGCCTGGCATTAATGCGAACACAAATTGAAATCACCGCTCAAGTCTCTTGGTGGGAATTCAACACGCAGAAGGCTGCCTGGGAGTGAATTAGCTGTCCGCTGAGAAATCAAAAACCTTGGGCTTTACAAAGTGAGAGGAAACGCTTGACCTTTCGAGGACAATTTCCCTCTCTCTCTTCAGAAGCCTGTTCGCTCCCCAGTAGCGTGGCCTTCCCCAAGGCTCTCCCAGGGTTCCACTTCCATCCTGGACCTGAGACATCTTCATCCCCAGGAAGTTCCTTCGCTTCTCCTCCTGTGTCCTGGCCTTCTGCCTTGTTCACCTCCCTGCCATGACCTCCTAGGGGTAAAAGGTAGGCCTCCTTTTACCCCTGGCCAGGCTTGAATCAGGGCAGCCATTGGAAAAGGTGACAAGCTGATCATTTACAGCTCTGAGTACTTTGTCTGCTCCAGGAAGAGCGAGAGGATGTGTCTCTTAGGTTTCTGTCTTTTAAAGGGAAAAACCCCAGTGGGAAACACAGACAGCTTAAACAGAATTTATCTAGTAACAGATCTGTGCTGAACAGAGGTGGCAGCCTTGGGGGGCTGTTGCAGTCTTTTAAGGGGATTTGGGGAATGTTTATCAGATGCATGATATATTTATGAGGTAAAATGATTCCTTTTCCAAACTGTAGTGGGCCAGATCTTCCTTTGGGGGTTTACCCCCCATGATCTTTTAGAAAAGCCCACGGGGGGGTATCAAAACCATGGTGTAAGATGTTTTAATGACATCAGGTCTTTTTTGAGGATGTAGAGGTTTCGTTAGCACACCCATGGAAAAATTCCTCAGGACCCGAGTTTCTGATCTTCAGAACAATCTAACTGCAGCTTCAAGGCTGATTCACCACAATGAGTATTCTGACCATCAGAGACACAGATCCCCTACAGAGTCCCTGGCACATTGACACATTCAATTAACACCCCCCAATAGACCTGTGCCTAGAGAAAGTCCAGGTGAGCCCGTGCCCCATTCCTCTGAGGCTGCACCCCCAAAGCTCCTCATGGCTACTGAAACACCCTGCCTCCATGCCAAATCCCTTCAGGAGATGTGTGATCACCTCACAGTTCTGCAGTCAGCAATCTGAAATGGGTCTTGCTGGACAGAGTCCAGAGTACGAAGGGTTTCCATCCTTCTGGAGTCTCGGGGAAGAGCTAACGGCCTGAATCTTGTGCTCTCCCACTGTTCGTGTGTTGAGAACTACACACAAGAGGATGTGTTGGGAGGTGAGGTGGGGCCCTTGAGGTCACAAGAGTGGGGTCCTTCTAATGGGACTTACGCTCTTATCTGGGACGGACCCTTCACTCACTCACGCGTGAGGACGTAGCAAGAAGATGCCAGCTCCGAGGAAACGGCCTCTTGCCAGATGGCGTATCTGCTGATGCCTAGATCAGGGACTTCCGGGCCTCCAGTACTGGCTGCAGCCTGTAGTTGTGGTACTCCATCATAGCATCTGTACTGAAGTGTGAGCCTCTGAGCTTTGCTGCCCATACCTCCCAGATGCCGCCTCTTTTTGGCTCTCATGGTAGCATCTTCCCATATCTCCAGGGCTGGTCCCCATGCTTTCACCTTGCTGGGACCCAAGTATTGCATTGGGCTCACTTGGAGAAGCCAGGACACTCTCCTGGGTGAAGGTCCTTCACGATATCTGTAAGGTCCCATTTGCCAATTTATGTTGTACATTTAAAGGAGTTAGAAATGGGGATGAGGACGTTTTTAGGACATCCACTTACTTTTCCGATGACCACATGCGTGACAGGGGCTGTGGAGGCAGGTGAAGGCTCGCCCAGTAGATGTGGTACTTGATGTCAGTCAGGACAGCTCTACAAGCCTCAGTTTACCCATCTGTGCTGGTAGCGATGGCAACCTCTTCCCGACAAGACTATTACCACACAGATGAATCTCAGAGCCTGGTCTGTGTGTAGAGCATAGCCTGGCACAGTATAGGAGTTAGTGTATCGTCTTTGTCAGAGTTCCTCAGTCCCTGTGGAATGGCAGGCCGCAGAATGCACGAACTGGCTGGAACAGGTCTTCCAAAGTCAGCCAGGAACTGAGCCAGGCCTCAAGGATTATGCTCCTGCTCCACTGTAAACATAAACACCAAGGAGCCCTCTGTGGATGTGTATCTAATTCTTCTGTTCAAAAGTAGACTAGACAGTGGGTTGAACTCAAAACCTCGTTCTGCCCTCCCAGCTGCCCCATGGCTTGTGAGTTTTGAGTATGTTTCATGTTGTGGGGCTTGTCATCTTCTCCAGTTCTGGAAGGCAGGGAGTGGCCACTGGGCTCCTGACCCTATGCTGATGACAGTCGGTCACCGTGAAAACAGTGGCCACTTTGCTGGCCAGTGTCCTCTACTCACACAGGGTAGAGGGTGAAGCCAACCTTTGGTAAGGTGCTACCCTGAGCCAGGGACCTTGTTTGCCATTGCAATGGCTCTTCAAGGTCACCCCCCACAGCCAGGTGTATCCATCTGTTTTCTGACAACACCATATCACACGAAGCAGATACTCTTTACAAAATGGTGCATTCAGCTCCGTTTTGAGGGCAGGGTGTTGAGGAAACATGGCCCCTTTGGCTCAGCCTCTGTGAGGCTCCCTTGACTGCACCACAATAGCTGGTGACAGGGACAGGATAGCCTCACGGAAACGGAAGCATGTGTTGAAGCACCAAGCCAGACGTTGCAGAGAGGCCAGTCGGTTTTCTGACAGCAATTCTCTTTGGGAGGAACCGACATGGGTCCCTCAAGAAAGACATCAGTTCATCCCAAAAGCAACACAACCGGTAACTACCACCTCCCACCATCTCTCCGATCTCTACTCTGTGACCACAACCATATGCACCATAGCATTAAGGCACATTTGGCTTGGGGTCTGTCCCTATGCAGAAGGCTATCATCTCCATATAGGATGCCCTGCTGGACTTTCCCTGGCCAGTTTCCCCAGTCTGTGACTCTGGAAAATGTTCCCTCCCCTCTCTATGCCTCCGTCCAGTATCCCTGCTCCGTGCTCAGCTGCCTGTGTCCTTACTCTGCGCTTCACATTTCTCGCTCCTGCTCACTCTTGCATCTCTCCTGCTAGCCGTGACCTGGAGAAGGAAGGATCCCTTTCATCTTTGCATCTGAGGAGCCAGCCTAGGTTGCTCTGACACAGAGAGCGCAGAGCTGCACGGGGCAGCGGGCCCTGGTGTGCACTGAGTCAGAGGCAGCCTGTTTCCAGTGGCGGAAGAGGGACCCAGGGCGGCTTGCCTACACATGAGTTTGCTAGGACTTGTGTGTCCTTCTGTGTCTGCCAGTGAGGTCAGTGAAGCTGGAGGGAACAGCAGACCATTGAGAGTGACAGGGGACACCCTGCAGAAGTCCCTGTCCCTCTTCCATCATTGGTGTGGTCCTTGAGGACTCTGGTCACAGTGAGGACTTGGGTGTCTATGTCCTGCCTGCCCTTGGCACAAGGAATTTGCTTCAGACTCCCTTGATGAAACAACTGCCCTGGAGTGAAGGAGTTGGGCTAAATATGCAAATGAGGCTGTCAGGGACATGTCACAGAGGAGGCTGCCAGGGATGTGACAAGCAGACAAGACTTGCCACGCATGTCCCCTGTGGCGCTCTCCCTGGAAGTGCGCATGGCTCTGGGGAGTAAATAAATCTGTTGCTCTCCACTCAAGGCTAAGCCATTCTGGGAGCAGCACCAGCCTGGTACCTGAAGTCTGACCCCAGGATGGTTTTTTCTGGAGAGGCAGCTACCAGTGAGTCAGTGCAGAGAGACCTGGGCTCAGCACGAGAAAGAAGATAGCGCTGACAGTTCCAGTGCAGAATGGTCCCCCTTAGCCCCACCACACCTGGGAAGGTGGCCCCGAACTGCACTTAGTTAAATCTAAGCAAGTTCATCTTCATGGGAGAAACCAGCATGGCCACTTAGGCAGCTACTGTGCTAGGCTTGTGTAAGAAGACTCAGGACTCATCCACCTTGACAAAGAAACCCATGGGTAGTGAGCAAAGCCTGTGAGAAACCCAGGGAAGGTCCATGGATATACGGGTTATATATCAGAGTTCCAAAAGGTTGGACTTCTTTCTGAGTACGGGCAACTAGCTGAACTCACATGGCATACATAGCTCAGCGCGGTGCCTCCTTCTACCCATGCACTTTATAGAATACTCAGTGATCCAATGTCAGTGTGGTGGTTCACTTTGATTGTTAGCTTGATAAGATTTAGTGTCACCTAGGAGACACACCTCTCAGTGTGTGTGCCAGGGTGTTTCTAGAGAAGTTTAGCTGAGGAGGAATTATCTGCCCTGAATGTGTTTGGCACAACCCCATGATCTGGGGTCCTGGATTGGATAAAAGTTGAACTAAGCACCAGCATTGGTCACTTCTGGCTTATGGGCAGTAGCTGCGGTGTAGCCAAATGCTTCAGGATACAGCCATCATGCCCTCCTTGCTTGAGTTGTGTAGATGGAGGTCTCTGTTCCATTTTGTCCTGCAACCCTTTAGTCCAAAATAAATACACAGAGTCTTATATTAATGATAAACTGTTTGGCCAATGGCTTAGACTTCTTACTGGCTAGCTCTCTCTTATTATTAACCCATAACTATTAATCTATGTAATTCTACATGGCCTTATCTTACTGGAGAATGCCCAACATCCTATCTTCCTGATAACTAATTGGAATCTCTTTGATGGCTTTTCTCTGCATCTTCTCCCCAGAATTCTCCTCATCTGGTAGCCCTGCCTATACTTCCTGCCTGGCTACTGGACAATCAGTGTTTTATTCATCAACCAACAGGAGAAACATATATTAACAGCATACAGCAGAATATTCACCCATCAGAGTTGCTTTGGTCAGGTCTTCGTCAGAGCAACAGGAAAGAAGCCAAGAGTCAGCTCATCAGTTGTGGGCTCCCTGCGTGGGTCGTACCCTGACAAGTTCAGTAAGAGTGCAGACACACCCTGAGGGAACCATGCACGCTCCCCGCTGGCCTGTGCCTTCCTGAACACTGGTCTCTGCTTCCTCTCGCCTGGCACACAGGCCTCTGCCTGAGCTGTGCTTCAGCCTCCCAAGGAGATTGGGGAAGAGCTAACTCTATCCCTGTCACTCCCTGACCGTCTCCCACTGCTGGGCTGCTAGGCCCCATTCTCAGGGAGGCACTGTAGAACAATTTCTTTATAACAATCTGCTGTCCCTTGGGATGGTTCTCCAGACGAGACAATGCTAACGACCCTAATGACAGCAGTCATAATCATAACACAGGCATTTAAAGGATGTAGAGGAGCATGTCAGGGTGCTCAGACGCCATAATCATCCAAGAGCCAGCCCAGCAGAGGCTCTTTCCCCAAATAGCTCTCATTCAGGGGCATCACCGCTGTTTATAGACAGCTGTAAATTGCTGGATCATCAAAGGCATTTCATTTTGCCCCTCGACTTTGGTTTTATTGTCCATTTATTAAAAGAGCCAAGATCATTACCCAAATGGTGTGTGAAAAAGTCCAAATAGAATCCAAAGGTCAGCCTGCTCTTGAGAAACTGTGAGCGTTCCAGTGCTGGATTAGTTGTGCAGCAGCTGGTGCAAATGATCACACACACATGCACACACATGCACACACGCACGCACTTAAGCACATGCACATGTGCTATGAGCACACTTCTGATTTTACACATGTACACACATGCTTTCATATTTACCTGTGTCCATACATAAATGCTCATGCACACATGCACACACAGGGCTCCACCCACAAACACCCATATACTCTTACCTCTGACTTGCTAACATGTGTGCATGCAGACATATGTCTACATATACACAAACATACCCCTGACATACACGCATGCGCGCACACACACACACACACACACACACACACACACACACACACACACAGACGCACACACACATCTTCCTGTCCTGGCTAGTTTAATATAAACTTGACACAAGTTAGAGTCATTGAGAAATTGAATAGACAAGGTTGGGCTGTGGGAAAACCTGTGGTGCATTTACTTTTTGATTGATGATTGACATGGGAGGGCCCAGCTCACTGTGGGGGGTGCAGGCCCAGAATTGGTGGTCCTGGGTGCTATTAGAGGGTGAGCTGAGGAACCCACGGTGAACAAGCCAGTAAGCAACACTTCTCCATGGCCCCCACGTCAGTTTCTGCCTCCGTGCCCATGTCTTGAGTTCCTCCCTGGCTTCCTTGGATGACAGACTTAGAAGTTGCAAAGTGAAGTAAACCCGTCCCTCCTCAAGTTGCTTTTGGTCACGGTGTTTTATTAAACCGATAGAAACCCTAAGACACCCCCACATACACTTCTATGCACACACATGTTTATGCACACACTGCACACACATGCCTCTAAGACACTCACATTTGTATACCCATGCATACACAGCTGTCCCCCAGCATGTCCAAGCACATGCACACACACTCACACACACACACATACTCACATACACACACTCACAATTCACTCACTCACACACACTCACACACTCAGACTCACACACTCACTCATACACATTCACTCACTCACACACACTCACAATACACACTCACACACACTCACACTCAGACTCACACACTCACTCACACACATTCACTCACACACACTCAATCACTCACACATTCACTCACTCACACACATTCACTCACTCACACACAATCACTCACACACTCTCACTCACACAATACACACTCACATACAACACACACTCAATCACTCGCACTCACACACACTCATATGATGGGAGATGTCATTCTGTAAATATGTTTCTCGTACTGGTTAATGAATAAAGCACTGTTGGCCGATAGGAGGGACTAGGAGAGAAGGAGGAAAAAGGAAGGAGGAAGCAGGAGTCAGCATGGAGAGACTGGGGAGACAAGCCGCTGGCCCCTTTCCCGGGTAAGAAGACTACATGGAAATACTAGATTAACAGAAATGGGTTAATACTTAAGACAGAGCTAGCCAATAAGAAACAAGTAACAGGCCAACAGCATTATATCAAATACAGAGTCTCTGTGTGTTAATTGGGGCTGGCGCAGCGGGACCAGACCAGCGGCGGGAGGAAAAACCTTACTCCTTACACTCATACACACACACACACACACACACACACACACACACACACACACACACACACAGTCACTCACTCACAAAGGTGACTTGGACTTATTCAGTAGCAGGTCTCATGGTACACTTCAGAAGTCCTGCTGGTGGAGGTGAGTCACAGGCAAGATCACCCTGGGTGGGTGCGGTCTCCTGACCTTTAGCCTCAGAATTTCTGAGGTTCAGGTTCCCCAGGAGGAAAAGTGCACAAGGAAGTGAGGGTGTCCCTTGCCGATAAGATTTGGATTTTCATCCACATTCAGACAGTACAGTCTCAAAAGACACATCTGAGGGAAAGAACACTCGGGTGGCCCAGGCGGACTCTAGCTGCCCAGGACAGCAGCCCCAAGGGACATCACAGCCATCGAAGCAAGGCCATCACGCTCAGATGAGAGACAGCAGGACTAAGCTCAGGATGACATTGTCAGTAAGAGCCAGACTTCACCAGAGAGGGTCTACTTAGTGGATATTTATGGAGGGCTATGCTCGAGAAGTCAATTAAACCCTTCCAGTGGTTGGCAGATAATGATTTAAAAGCCACAGGAGTCTCTGAAAATACAACTTTTAACAAGTCTAAATGGTTAGGAATTTTCTGACGATGGGGTTGCCGTTCATTGAATATGAGTGCCCCCCAAATAGAGATCAATTACAATGCTGATGCAGAGGTTTCCACGGGCGAGTTTGTGGAGGGGGGCGAGAAGCTCCTCGAGCAGCTGGCCACGGGTGGCACTGATGTCACTTTGGGGGAAGCTGAGATGGTGATGGGATCATGCTGGAATGGCAGCTCCCAAGCTGGGAGGACCCAAGCTAACCACAGCTCCTTCCTTCGCCTTCCATAGCCCAGGGTGCACAAGTGCTAAGCACTAAGCCAGCGGCTGTGTGCTTGAGAGACGGTGGTCACTGATCCCAAGGTCGAGCCCTGTGTGGAAGTCCCATCCCTGAAACTGAGCAGGGTTAGGGTTAACTTTTGTCAGTTTGATTGGGTTGAGACCTGCCTAGGAAATTGTAAAAGGGTACATGTGGGTGTGTCTATGGAGGTGTTTCCACAGATAACCACGGGCCTCTGACTAACGAGTGGGTGGGTAACCCTTTGGCTGATTCCTGATAAGATGGCTATACTGACGGGATGAATGGTGTGCAGTGAGGTGTGGTTGGAGAAACCAGGCCGCTGGTGGTGTGTCCTTAAGGCCGTGTCTTGTTCTGTGCTCACATCTGACAGCTTCCAGGCCACTGTGATGAAGGCCACTCTGCCACGAGTATGACTGACACCTCTCAAGCCATGAGCTGAAGCATGCCTTCTCCCTTAAGTTGTTCGTGTCAAGCGTTTTGGTCACAAGAGGCCTGTGTAATGCCACCCTGGCTCAGTCTCCTCATCTGTGTGGTAGACCTAGTGAGAAAGCTCGACCTGAGTTAAAGTCTGAAGGAACTGAAGACTTGTCATCTCAAAACAGGAGCTGCTGCTGCACTGCTTATCTGAATAGGGAGTCACTCATAGCCGAAGCTGTAGACGCCCTGCTCCTTCCCAACCTGCAGGGAACCCTGTGGGGACTCTGTGGGGGAAGGGGACCCTCCCACTTCTGATCTGGAAGCAGCTTCATCACCAGAGCCTGATGACTTGCCAGAGCAGACCTGGATAAACATGGTGGCCCACACCTTCTCCCTTCTCTACCCTCTCCCCACACACCCTGGATAAACAGGCCCTCTGGTGACACACACCTTCTCTACATTCTCTACCCTCTCTTGATGGGAGATGCCATTCTGTATATATGTTTCTCATACTGGTTAATGAATAAAGCACTGTTGGCCAATAGGAAAGCTGGATAGGCAGGAGGAGGAGAGAGGAAGGAGTAAGGAGGAATGGAGAGTCTGGAGAAGGGAGAACCGGCAGCCACCTCTCGCCGGTAAGACCACGTGGAAATACATAGAAATGGGTTAATACTTAAGACAGAGCTAGCCGATAAGAAACAAGTGACTGGCCAACAGCATAATATCAAATACAGAGTCTCTGTGTGTTATTTGGGGCAGGACGGCGGCGGGAGGAAAAACCTTACTCCTTACAATCTCTACCCTCTCTACCCTCTCCCCACACACCCTGGCGTTGGCCAGCTCTTTGGATTTCGCCGTTTTGTGGAGGCCCCCATGTTCCCACCAATCTAATGAGGCTTCTGTCCTTTCCTGTCGTCTGACTTGGATTCTGAGTCCCGGCAGGGAGCCACCTGAGAACTGTGCAGAGGAAGAGGGGCCCCCTGTCCCTCCCTGCCATAAACCCAGTGGTTCTCATGATTCCTCCTCTTTCCAGATGTAGGAAAGCACTCACTTTCACACACATGTCTCGTTTCATGATGTTTGTTTCCTACAGCTGCCTTATAAAATATATGAGCTGGAAGCTGGTGGCCATACCTGGGATGCTGTAAGGTAACAAAGTAATGGGTTAGAGTATGAGAGCTCTAAAGGAGATGCTAGGGCATATGTTCTGCATTGTCTCGTTCATACACACATATACAGACACACAAGACACACATACACAGGGACACATACACACAGACATACACACACAGAGAGAGATACACAATCACACAAATACACATGGACACACACAGAGACACATACACAAACACATATACACACACAGACATGTTCACATACACACAGACATATAGATACCCACACAGACACACAGATACACAGACACAGACAAACACTCATAGACACACACACAGATACACATGGACACACACAGAGAGACACATACATATACACACAGAACAGACACACACATATATACACACACACGTATGGTTAGCCCCCTCCAGCATCAGCACACATGAGAATCGGAAATACAGTATAAAGGGTCTTCCTGTATCCCCCTCTGCGTTCTGTTGCTATGATACAATACTCCTGACTCAAAGCACCATGGGTGCAGATGGGTTTGTCCTGCTTACACTTCCCGGTGACAGTCTGTCAGTAGGGAAGTCGGGGCAGGAACTCAATTTACTCCAGCAGTAACTGAAACAGAAACCATGGCTGGATACTGCTTACCCAGTGGGCTATGGCAACCCACACACACATTCCCAAAGGCCAATATGATCTAGGCCATGCCTCAGTTGAGACTTTCTCCCCCAGACGACTCTAGATTGTGTCAAGTTGACAATCAAGGCTGGCTAAGGAGCCATGATAAACTTACAGCTAGCGTTGTGCTGAAGGGCGAAAGCTTAAAGGGGTCAACCTGTGCTTGTTCACAGGCAGCCTGCACAGAAATCCAGTAGAATCCACAAGAAGCTACGAGAATGAAGAAGAGATTTTAGTGAGTAAGGAATGGATAGATCACCGTGCAAACCTTTCTCCCCCTCCTGTCTCCACTCCCTCTAAACCACGTCTCTAGTGTCCCCTGATCTATTTTCACAGTGTGTGCTGTTACTGTCACACGTTCAGACCCCCTCCCACATACCTGTCACTGTGTTTCTCTTCCTCTCTGTGCTACATTTGTCCAACTTAAACACAGCCGTCTAGAAATCTGAGTCTATGGCGCCCATAAGAGAGAGAAACAAACAGCATTTGTCTTTTTGAGCCTGATTTACTTTGCCCAATATAATATCTTTCCGTTTTATTTATTTTTCCTGTGGGGCGGGAGAGAAGGTTGACCAAAGCTGTAAGGCACCTCCTACTTCATCAGCCAGCTAAAACACATGCTATTAATAAAAACATTTTCTTCACGGGTAGTTAAAATTTCTCCGAGAAGCCATCGATTCTCAAACTAAAATCCCAGGGCCAGGTGTGGAATACCTTCCTACAAAGACCTCTCAAAACAATACAGGCTGTTGTCATTGCTTAGATGCTCACTAAGCCGAAGAGGCCACACACTGTGAATGCAGGACAGAGACACCTCATTAGAGCAGAACACAAAGATTCCTCCTCATTGGCTTCTTCACACTACTGGAAGATGGTACACAGGCTGTGTGTGTGTGTGTGGGGGGGGCATCCTCAGTGATCACAACAGCCATAGACTCTGGGTGCTACAATACTGGACTTCCTGGAAACATGGGCCTGCTAGTGATATAGTGGCATGAATGTCCTGTGGGTAACCAAGTTCTTTTTAATGGGATATGATGAAGTCTGCGTCATGGGAGGGAATACATCCGGGGTACTATTGAACCGGACAACAGCCTATGGATAGGGAGGTCACAGGCCATGTGGGGAAAACTACTACTGATATTCTGCTAAATGGACAGAGAGTTAAACTGCTTTCTAAATATACCCGTATATTAGTATTCCTCTTTCCCAGCGGGCAATGGTCAAAGCAGGGATGTACTACTTGTCAAATGAGACATTCATATCAACTACTGCAAGGCCCAGGGGCATCTGGAAGAAGGAAGGAAAACAGGAGCTGACAGGTGATGGGACCCTGTCTTCTGAATGTGGTGTGCCATTTTCAATCAATCACTGTGACTACCGCATGGGCCCTATGAGAGGGGAAGACAGGGGAGAGGGAGAGGGGAGGAAATAAAGGGAAAGGGGACATGATGGTGGGTAGGTCATCAGTTGGGAGGAAGGGTGTGGTTATTTGAATGTAACTGACACCCATACACATAGGGAGTGGCGCTGTTGGAAGGTGTGGCACTATCAGGAGGTGTGGCTATTTACAGTGGGCGTGGCCTTGTTGGAGGAAGTGCGTCACTGTGGGGGCGGGCTTTGAGGTTACCGCCAAGGGTGTCAGTTGATTTCCTGCTGCCTGCCAGATGTGGCAGCCTCAGCTCCAGCACCACATCTGCCCTCACGCCGTCATGTTCCCCATTATGATGATAATGGGCTGAAACTTGGAAACTATAAGTAAGCCACCCCAATTAAACGTTTTCTTCGTAAGAGTTGCTGAGGTCATGGGGTCTCTTCACAGCAACAGAAACCCCAACTAAAACAAAATGTGTTGGTGGTGGGAGGGGATGAGAGAGGGCAGTGGGGGAAGCTGAATGTGTTGTATTCAAGTACACTGTTGTCAAAAGTAAAAAGTAATTGAAGTATTTCATTATACTATCGATAAATGATGGGAGTCGAAAGTAGATTGAAGTGTCAGCAATAAAGGCACAAAATGTGTCTGTACTTAAGAGGAAATTACCCCAAGTACTAAAAAGTACAAATCAAGGCAGATAGAAATTTAAAAAGACATAAATGAGTAGGAATTAATTGTTCACTGTTGACAAGAATTAATATTTTAAGACTTCTGCTTTTTTTTTTTTTCCCAATTCTAATGTGCTAGTTGTTTTATGGTATGGTAGTTTATAGTATGACATGGAATGGCATGGTATAGTTTGATGTATATGATATAATATGGTCTAATATGGTGTGATAGAGTATGGTATGGTATAGTATAGTATGGCATGATATGACATGGTATAGTATGGTATAGTATGGTATAGTATGATATAGTACAGTATGGTATGGTATGGTATAGTATACTTTAGTATAGTATGATATGGTATCGTATGGTATGGTATAGAATGATATGGTATAGTATAGTATGGTATAGTATGATATGGTATGGTATAGTATAGTATGTTATGGTATGGTGTATAGTATGTTACAGGATGATATGTATAGTATAGTATGGTATGATATAGCATGGTATAGGATGGAATCGTATGATATGATATGGTATGGCATGGTATAGTATGGTATGGTATAATATGGTATAGTATAATATGTATGATATGGTATAGTATGGTATGGTATAGTATGATATGGTATAGTATAATATAGTATGATATGGTATAGTATGGTAGAGTATGATATGGTATGGTATGGTATAATATGATATGGTATAGTATGGTATGGTGTGGTGTGGTATTACCCCTTGCAAGCTTGCTTGTTTTCTAATGAGATATGGAAAGTGGGTGAATCCAGACAGAGGGGATGGGAAAGGACTGGGAAGAGTAAAGGGAGGGAAACCATAATCAGGAAGTATTATGTGAGGGGGGGGAATGTCCATTTTCTTCTTTTTTAAAAACAACTTTAAAAATGTCTTCTCTCATACAGCGCATCCCAGCTACAGTTTCCCCTCCCCTCAGAAAAGAGCAGGCCTCCCAGGGATATCAACCAACACAGAATAACAGGGTATAGTAAGACTGGGCACCAACCCTCATCACGACTGGAAGAAGTTGATGGCAGATGTCATTCTGTAACTATGCTTCTCTTATTGGTTAATGAATAAAGCCCTGTTGGCCAATAGGAAAGCAAGATAGGCGGGACTAGGAGACAAGGATTTGGGGAGAGGTAGGAGAAGATTCAATATATAGAGACTTGAGGGAGAAGAAGTTCCGGCCCCTCTCTCCAATAAGATGAGACCATGTGGAAATACTTAGATAACTAGAAATGGGTTAATATTTAAGACAGAGACAGCCGATAAACGCTAGTAACAGGCCACCAGCTTTATATCTAATACATCTTCTCTCTGTGTTATTTGGGGCTGACTCACTTTGGTACCAGGCTGGCAGGAAAACTACTCGTAACAAAATGGCGCCTCCAACACGGGTACTAAGAACTTCCACTTAAAACTTAACAAGCTTAAGAAAGAATTAAAAAAAAAAAAAAAAAAAAAAAAAAAACAGACCCAAACAAGTCTAGGTAGCAGCATTTTTCTTGGTTGAGTTATGTTTTGCTAGAGACAAACAGACTTGCGCAGCTCCTTCGAGGGAGGTTTCCTGACTCAGCATAGCAGCAAAAACTCACAAGGCTTCTAAGAAGCCCTGCTAACAACTTAATGGTGTGTACGAGAGCTGGCAATGGCAGTGACCACATCTCCAAGCCGGCAGCATGCTACCTAATGGCAGCATAGACCAAGGCAGTGAGCACAGCTTTCACTGCTGGTGGTAAAATGTACCTGCCGCCATCTTTGATAGACTGAGGCTAAACAGCTGTGGCTTTAATTTTAGCAATGTTGTTGTTTAGCAGATAAAAGACTCCTGGCCAGAAAAAGATAAAGATTTATAGTAAAGACAGATTCAGATAAAGAAAAACCTCTAAAGGTCTATAGTGTGTTTTAAAATATACATAGGCTTGGGAGAGAAAAATAAACAGGATAAAGTGGTTTAAAAAAATTAAGAAAGAGAGTAGCTGGGTGTGGTGTCACAGAACTTTAATTCCAGCACTCGGGAGGCAGAGGCAAGCAGATCTCTGTGATCTCAAAGTGAACCTGGTGTACAAAGTTAATTCCAGGACAGGCAAAAGTCCACAGAGAAACCCTGTCTCAAAAAACTGAATAAATAGAAGTAGAAGAAACAGTAATAAAAAAAAATCCACGTGAAAATGGAAAGCACAGATACTGTATGCTATTGTGTAATCTTTGTATTGTTTGACTGCTGAGAAAATACCAACAACTGTCAAAATAAATGCTGCTGGATTAATCCAATTTATATATTTTAAAAATGCTTTGACTCCAAAATTTAAGACTAAGAACAGGTTAACTGGGAACAGAATTTCTATTTTTGTTTCCACAAAAAATAAAAAGCTGTGGATTCCTTCCAGACTAACATAGTTTGATCAAGCAAGACCCCCCTGAAGCAGTGCCCCAGGTGATCCAACATTCAAAACAGCTGGGACAAGGCAGCCTTGCAGACCACTACAGCCAGGATTTCTGTGTCTTCTTAGGATCCCCATGACAGCACCCCCCTACCAGCAGGAAGCAGTTTTGAAAGAATGATGCCCAAATTCCCAAATATTGTCTATAAATGTTTGTTTTCATTTAAGTGGGGTTGGCTATAAATGATTAATGGCCACAACCAATCTCTTTTTAAAGGTAAAAAGGGGATTATGGTCTAGAAATGAATACCTTGTTTTGGAATGGATTTTCATTTATTGATACAAATTTAAGGTCAAATTTGTGATAAGTATATTTCTCCTCTCATTTAGGTTCTGTGTTTATATAGCTCATTTAAAAATGTAATGTTTAATTTAGTACAGATTATATATAGTTACCTATGATAGTCAAAACTCAGAGTTAAGTTAGTTTTCTAGATATATAGAGATGCATTTGAGGTGGATAAATATTCTTCAAACCTTTCAAAGACCTACAGAATATGGCATTTAAAATGGTTAGTTTTTTTCTTGAGAATAAGACATAACTGCTCCTGGCAACATCACCTGTGTCAGAAAGGGAGATGGACCTTGAAGAAACGTGTTATGGAATTTGCTTTCAATATGGCAAGACTAGCCATTTGGATAAGATACTGCTCTTATCTGGACTATTTGATTTTATTCTGTATAAGCTGGACATACAGGACCCACAGGAAAGTGGCTGCTGAAACAAGATGGACATTGCTACAGGGTTCCTGCTTCATGGAAGAGTCTGCCAGGCAGTCTTCAGGACACAGAGAAAAGTAACTGATATTCTACCAATACAGGTGGACAGTTTAAAGTTTCCTGCATTGCAGAGAAGTCTGCCAGACACACTATGGCCTATGGGCTGAAGATGGAAGATTACAGAAGAACTTCAGGTGACTGACCAGGCAGTGAGTTCTCTCTGTCATTTCTAGAGTTTATATATTATCCTTCTGTGGTCTTTGAAGGAGTTGAAGACAGTTATGGTTATGGTTATAGTTTTCCTTAGTTTGGATTAAAGATAAATTACATATAGAACTTTAGACACATAAAGATAGGATAGATGATGAAATACTTTCTTTAAATCTTGCTAAATGTTAATGAACTAAATATTGTTAACTGTGGTTCTTATTTGATAACTGTTTTGTTATATATTTTGCTATGTTAAGGTTAAAACACTTCTTTTTATTTTAGATAGGAAAGAGGAGATGATGGGAAAAGTCATTCTGTAAATATGTTTCTTGTATTGGTTAATAAATAAAGCACTGTTGGCCAATAGGAAAGCAAAATAGGTGGGACTTGGAGACAAGGAGGATTCCAGGAGAGGTAGGAGAAGATTCAACATATAGAGACTTGAGGGAGAAGAAGGTCCAGGCCCTTTCTCTGGTAAGATAAGATCACGTGGAAACACTTAGATTAATAGAAATGGACTAACATGTAAGACATTTCTAGCCGATGAGAAACACTAGTAACAGGCCCAAAACTTTATACCTAATACAGTCTCTCTGTGTTATTTGGGGCTGACTCAGCTCTGGGTCCAGGCTGGCGGGAAAACTGTTCATGCATAACACAAGGTAACCTGGCAGGAGGAAAAGGGTCCCAAGAGAAGATAAAAGAGTCAGGCATACCCCCACTTCCACTGTTAAGAGTCCCACAAAATACCCAGCTACACAACCATAACATACGTGTGGAGTAAGCATGCAGGCTCAGTGACTGACACCTCAGGAAAAAGGACATTTTAAAGACAACTTTTCCCCGAGTGATCTGCAGTTACCTTGTGATACCAGGCTCCACCCAGACAGTCTTTACTTTTCTTCATTTGGTAACTTGACAAATTGGTTCTAAAATGCACATGAAAGGTGCAAAGAAACCAAAACAGCCAAAATCTTCTGAGAAGAGAGGAACTGGGAGACACAGTCCCTGGTTCCAGGACCTCACAAAGCCTATGTGTGGAACTGAACTCAGGCTGTCAGGGTTGGACGCCAGTACCTTTACCTTGACATTAAGACATTTTGCTGTCCTGGAAGGCTCACTCTTGAAAAAGCTGAAATGGTAATTCAATGCAAAATGGATTTTTTTCTCATGTGTGGCTAGGGCCAATAGGATATCCACGAGAAATAAAGTAGATTTGGACTAAAGCCTGCGACCAAACAGCAGAATTAACTAAAAAATTGATCATGGACTTAAACATAAAACCTCAAACTGTGAAACTTCTGCTGAGAACACAGAGGAGTTTGAATTAGACAAAGACTTCTTAGATGTGACACTCTAGTGTTTCAGTAATAGAGCAAGTTGATAAGTTGGCCTCCATTAAAATAAAATTTCTTCTCTTTACAAGATACGCCGAGGGAATTAAAGATAAGTCACAGGCTGGAAGGAAACATTTGAAAGCCATATATTTGATAAAGGACTTATTTCCAGAATTTACAATGAGCTTTCAAACCCCAATACAAGAATGGCCCAGCAGAAAGAAAGATGAGAAGGGAGGAGTCCATCCCAGGCCCTGTACGGGAGACTCTGCTCAGGACCATCTGGAGGATGGGTGCAGGAACCTTTGTGATGAGCTGCTGCAGTCATGGAGAGAGGCTGGGCCAGAAGGAATTTAGAGCCAAGGGACAGGGAGCTGGGCATGAGGGTGTGGGAGTCGATGCACAGAAATTGGCTCAGAAGCATCAAGGATGAAAGAAAGTCTAAGGACTAACAGGACTATTCCTTAGGGTAGGCCAGGGTAGAGTTAGAGGTGCGGCTTAGTGGACAAGAGTGATTACAGTTCTTCCATACTGGGACCGAGGTCAGTTCCCAGCATCCTCCCTGGGCAGCAGCTTATGGCCTCCTGTGGCTCTAACACTAGGGGAACCGAGTTTCATGGCCATCCCCCCCCACACCTCACATACAAAAATCATATGCATATATATGTATGTATATATATATATATATATATCATACAATTGCAAAATCACACACACATCACATATATACACACATAAACATCACATACAGATCAATATACATTTCACATCACCTCTCTCTCTTTCTCTCTCTCTCTCTCTCTCTCTCTCTCTCTATCTCTCTCTCTCTCACACACACACACACACACACACAATCATTTTTACAAGAAGAAAGCTAGGCTGGGTGATTGCCCCCATCTGAGGATCCAGAGAGCACCTGCGATCACCCGGAAGTGGCTCTGTAAGCTCACTTCTTGGGGTTCTTCTACTTCTGGATTTTACCAGAGTGGTCTATGGGCTGGGGAGATGGTGCAGCTGGCAAAGACACTTGCCATAAAGCTTGAGACCTGAGCGGGATCCCTGGGTCTTGCGTAGTAGAAGGAGATAGGTGACTTCTGAAAGTTGTCCTCTAACCCTGCCCAGCCCCGCCCCACCCCCACAAAGACAACTTTTTAAAGCAAAAGAAACTGAGTCTAGAGAAAGGTGCTAGGGATTGACTGAAGGTTGGCTAAGTGGAAAACCTTGGTTGTTATCTAGTGACCTGCACAGAGCACACAATGAGATGCCCACTGCTGTCGTCACTCATGGAAATCAGAGAAAATGGCAGGTCCCTTGAGGGCTGCCTGTACAGATGTGAAAACTGGAACATGAACAGTAATGTCGGGTGTGAAATGCTGAGATCCCTTTGTGAGCCATTTTGGCTGTGTCCTGGGATCCGGCCATTGTACTCCTAGGCATCTCCCCAAGAGAACATGAACCATCTGGCTGCTCAAAGGCAAGTACTCAGATGCTCACACAGCTTTATCTGTAAGAGCTGGACTCCAGAAATGCCCTAGACACCCATCCATGAATGAATAGATAAGCAGACTCCAATGCTCATGAGGAGGCAGGGAGGTTAGAGCAGAGAGGCTCCAGTAGCCATGGCAACTGCACAGGTAGGAGCATGGACAGAGAGCTGTGAACTCTGAGGACTGGAGATCTTGCTCATGTCCCAGCAAATGCTCCTGTCCTTCATGGACCTGGTGACTAGTATGACCACTCCCTGCCCCGTGAGAACTCACAACCTGGGCTTGACCCAAGGACCAGCATGGCCACTCTACTTGGTGTTGACATGTAATCCAGCACAACCACCCTGCCCCCATGCCGACTAGAACACAGGAAGAATGTCATCCAGGGAGAGATGGTGGGTGGTAGGATTTGAAGGAAGCCAGACGAGACTCCAAGAGAGAGTGGAGAAGGGGAGTCTAGGAAACATATTTAAGATCCACGAGGTAATCATCATGTAGTTGGGTAAGACAGTGTGTGCAGGTTTGAGAGCCAGAGGGGGCAGCTCTGGGAAGACTAGCTAATGGGCAGGCCTACCTGGTAATCCAGTATAACAGAGGCGGGGTAATGCAGAGAGTCAGGCACCAAGCCCAGAACTCATCAACAAAGTCAGGAGACGAGGAGGGGCAGGAACACCAGCAAGGGTGACTTAATGGGGGCTGGCTCATTGGCTCAAGTTCAGTGACCAAGATGGATCAGCCTCCAGGAAGAGGAGACCAACAACCAGTCCTCCGGATGAGGGGACACCTCTACACTGATCAAATGATGGTGGGCAGCCTGGAGAGGAGAGGCTGTTTCCAGCATATTCCTTACACTCCGGCTGCCATGTTTTTCTCTCGTACGACTGCACTCTCAACCCGTGAACCAGGGTAAACGTCTCTTTCTTAAGGTAGTTTGTCATAGCAACGGGACAAGTAACTGACAGAGCATCCCTGCTTTGCCAGGCCCTTCTTTCTGCTCTGATGTTCTGCCGCATTAAGGGCCCAAAGGCAATGGAGCCAGCAGGCCATGGACCAAAACCACTGAGACCATGAGCCAAAATAAGCCCCCCATTCTCGGCTGTCTCCACGCCAAGAAAAGCTAACACGAAGATCAAGTTATGACCACATCCACAGGACCTAAAACAGTTTCTCATGAGTTTTCCACTTAAAGACCAGTTTGCCGAATACACTTTTACATAAGTCTGCGTATAAATAAATCAGATGTATAAATAAATCATTTATTGTCAATACACCACAAGGATATTTATTTTAAAAACAATTTTTGGCATACATATAGTTTTCCATCTTATTAAAGGAGGAGAATAAATTTGCATGTGAAGACAAATGTGCTTGTTTATTTGTAGATAAAGAATTAAATCTTGGCTGAACATTTGAGGCTTCAGGATGCAGCATCTTTGACATTTTTCAGAGTTGATACTTTGATTTAAGATCCTGAATGCTGCTTCAAATGCACAGCAAAAAAATGGCAAAAGTTTGACTGGTGTCATTTCAGAAATTGTTGGAAATTCTGTCGTAATTCTAGGGCAAACTTCATTGAATGACTTTTTAAAAATTAAACTCAAGTCACGAGGCTGGAAGAGATGGCTGAACGGTTGGAAGCCACTGTCGTTCCTCTTGCAGAGAACCCAAGGTGGGTTCCCAGCTCCTATGTCAGAAGATGCCTCGCAAGCACCTGTAACTCCACTCCAGGGGAGTTGATGCCATCTTCTGGCCTCTGAGGGTAGTGTATTCGTGTGTGTGTGTGTGTGTGTGTGTGTGAGAGAGAGAGAGAGAGAGAGAGAGAGAGAGAAAGAGAGAGACAGAGACAGAGATAGAGACAGAGATGTTTGTATGTATATGTGTGTATGTATGTATATGTTTACCACTAAAATAAACATAAACATCACTAAAAAATAAAATAAATATGTTGCCAAATTTCATGACTCACACATGTTTTACAACCCACAATTTAAGACGCTTCTCTGGGAAGCAGGTCTGGCTATCCACAAGTATGAAGGTGTGGGGTGTGGGTCAAAGGGGTTGACTGCTGACTATGGGGACACACGGGCCAAAATGCCAGGCTGTTTCTAGCCGTGAGGTAGGCTCATTCTAGCCACGATCTAGGCTTGTTTTCTGGAATACTGAAAACAAATCCATGATGCTCACAGTCTGTTATCGTGGTGTTCCAGTGAGATGGGGTGTTGGGAAGAGAGGCCAGGACATCTTCCTGTAACCATCCTCAGGACTCTGCACAGAGAAAGGAATTCATGGAGGCGGAGGGCATCCAAGCACTGAGTCGACACTGGCTGGCTCTGCTTACTGGCCTCTTGGTACAATTCTGAGGAGTTTATCTCTGCCCATGTGGGGGCAATTGCCTCCTGCAGACCTGGCCATGAGGTAAGAAAGGGTGTGGAGGAGGGAGGCTGGAGAGATGGCTCAGCAATGAAGAGCACTGGCTGCTCTTCCAGAGGACCAGAGTTCATTTCCCAGCACCCACATGGCAGCTCACAACTGACTGTAACACCAGTTGGAGGGGATCCAACACTCACTTCAGGCGTTAAGCACACCCGTGATACACAGACACACATGTAAGTGAGACAGTGATGTCCATAAAAAGTAAATAAATAGGAAAAAAGGATGTGGGGGTTGTCAGAGGAGTGGCCTGTGGCAGGCTCTTATGGTTCTGCAGTAGATGTCCTGGGTGCATTAAAACAGATGCCCCAGGAGGTTACAGAGCAGGGAAACTCACTGTCAGCATTCTGGAGACAATCCCCTACGATGTAAAATGCTTGCACAAGCTGTTGGTGGTGGGATCACACCCTCCTCCTTGGAGCCCAGTGGAAAGCTGCCTCCTGCTTCTGATGGAGGAGTAAGTAGCAGGAGCCAGCCAGCAACTGTGTCACTCTGGGGTGTGTAACCTGATGCTGTGACTGGGGATTTCCCAGACACTGAGTCAGCCCAGCTCCTCCTGAGCAAGCCCTGTACTCCTGAAGGGGGCGGCTTCCTGGAGGTCTCAACTTCTCACACCTCACAGCAAAGCCCGGGTATCCATCCATGAGGCCCCCTCTCTTGATCACTGCCATCTGCTGTGGGTCTCACTGAGATGCTAACTCTGTACTTCAGGACCCTCCCGTGAGGAATATTTGCCTCATGCCTGTTTTTTTTCTGGCTTGCTCAAGCATCTGTTTTCTTAAAGGGCAAGATCTTTCTGGTATCTTCTGTAGGAACATCAGTCACATGTGCCCTTGTGGTCCCTGAGTGTGCTCAGCATTTGGGCCCAACATGGGCTGGCTATTCCAGTGGTGATGTATTATTTATGAATTACTAAAGCTTGCCTGAAGGTACAGAATTTATTTTATGACAATGAGACATGTCTGTACCTGGCAGCATCAATCTACTTCAGAGATGCTGGGCATTGAAGAAACTCACGTGGAGTTTACTTTCTTTATGGCAAAGGTTTGCCACTGGACAAGGAACCGCCCTTGCCTTGACTGCTGACAGTATGCTGTCCAAAATGGACAAACAGGACATCAAAGAGAGTGACCGCAAAACTTTGTCAAGGCAAGGCAGGACAGCCCTTCAGAAAACCCTGCTTCACAGAGAAGTCTGTCAGAGATGTTAGGCCTGCAGGCTGAAGATGGACGCTCCAACACTGTAGAGGGACCTTGGGTGACTGTCCAGGCAGCAAGCTGTTTTTGTAATTGCTCACATTTTTTTTGGGAGGTGCTTGCTTGCACTTCCTGTTTACTCAGTTAATCTCATCTCCTTCTCAGGTCTCCTAGGGAGTTGAAGACTTAATAGTTACAGTTTTCATTGTTTACCAGACTCAGAAAGGAAGCTCACTAAAGAAATGTAAAGTATTCCAGGTTGAGAGAAATAAAAAGATAATTGGATAATGCAGATTAGAATAGACAGTAAATAGGGTACACGACTTTGGAGTCACCAAGATAGGATCGATGATGGAGTATTTACTCTGAAGTAGTCAAATGCAATCGGACTAGATGACGTTGTAATTATTGCCTGCATAGATTGTATATAATCACTGTGCTTATTGTATACAGTTTTTTTTTATGTTAGTGTAGCCTTCCCTTTTTGTGTTAGGCATAAAGGGATATTGTGGTGATATATTTATTTATGATTTGTTAAAGTTTACCTGAGGATTCAGAAAGCAAAGTCAGACACAGCTATGGAAGCTAAGCAGTGGTGGTACACATCTTTAAACCCAGGACTCAGGAGAAATGCAGATGGACCTCGGTCCAAGACCACCCTGGGCTACCAGAGAGTGAATCAAAGCTCATGCTTTTAATCCTGGGATTTGAGAGGTATAGACGGTAGAGGCATTCAGTCTGAGATAGTCTCCAGCCACGCTTGGGAGAGCATAGCAGTCGGAGTGAGTCTGAGGAGCAGTGCAGTCAGGAGCAGTCTGAGGATCGCCCCTTTGGTCTGAGCTGAGGGAGATGTAAGAGCCAGTGTTTGACTGCATTGCTTTTCTGATTTTCAGCTTGAAGCTTGAACTCCAATATCTGTCTCTGGGTCTTTTATTTATTGTGTTGCCTATTCCCATCTGGTGACAGCCTCTGGTGATCTTGGCTGGAGGCAGACATCTGGATTCTCAGTGTCTAGGAGGCAGCAAGCTAATGGTGACATTCATATTGCATCGGCAAGCAGAGGACCGGGTGGACGAAGCATGGTGTGTTAGTCAGGGTTCTCTAGAGGAACAGGACTTACAGAATGAGTATATGTATACAGAGAGCTTATTCGGATGTCTTATAGGCTGTGGTCCTGATATCCTAGCAATGGCTGTCTTCTATTGGGAAGTTCAAGGATCCAGCACTGGCTCATTCTGAGAGGCTGGATGTCTCAGCTGGGTCCAGCACACGCTGGGATCCTGGAGAAGCAGACAGCGAGGGAATGGACTTGCCAGCAAGATTGAGCAGGCAAAGCGAGAGCTAGCTTCTGTCTTCCACGCCCTTTATGTAGGCCACCAGCAGAAGGTGTGGCCCAGATCAAAGGTGGATCTTCCCACCCCAAAATCTGGATAAAAGGTGTGCCGTTTCACCTCAAAGATTCAGATTAGAGGTGGGTCTTCTCACTTCAAATGACCAAATTTGAAAAAATCCCTCGTAGGTGTGCCCGGCATTTGAGTTTTAATTAATTCCAATTGTCGTCAAATTGACAATAACCAAAAACAGCCATCACAGACGGGAAGCTCAGAGGTGACCAGGGGGAGCCGCCAGCCTCACTGACCCCCACCCAGAGCCTGTGACAGCCCTGGGTGCTGCTTTCATTCTAGGGTGGACCTTGGCTGGATTCTGGGTTGTGAAGAGGAGCCACATGGCCAGCTCTGGTGTGTCTTGGAAAGCCTCTACATGCTCTGTGCAGGGCCCTGGGAGAGGGCAGTCCTGCGTACAACTATCTAACATTCAATACTTTTGAAAAGAAACCAGGACATCATTGGTTGAATAATTCATGAGCCTGGGCTGGGGCGTGGCTCCGTTGGCCAAGGATCTGAGTTTGATCCCCAAAACTCAAACACAAAAGAGCCAGGTGTGATAGCACATACTTGTAATTGCAGCAGTGGGGAGGCAGAGATCAGCCAGTCTCCTGGGTTCACTGGATGGCTGGTATAGCTTAATAGGCAAACTCCAGGCCAGCGAGAGCTCTTGTCCTGGACAGAGGTGGGCATACTCACAGAATGTTGTCCTCTGCTCTCCACACACATGTAGTTGGGTACACCTGTCCGTATGCATACTTGTGCATATGTAGGAACACACACACACACACACACACACACACACACGAGTCTTTTTCTGTTTTTTCTCCCTTGTGTACATCAGCAGCATTAAGAAATCACATTGCCCGGCACCACAAAAGACAGCAGGTCTTCATCCGTGCGGCTTTTGTCAGAAGAGGGAGGCTGGCTCTCCGGTCCTGGTTTTCTCCAACATCGACCCTGGGCAGAGCTTTTATATTAGATTAAATTACCCCTGAAGTGAAGTTTTTATCCAACACTCAGCTTTTGCACTAAAATTACAATTATTACACAGCCCCAGAAATGAGAGCCCCGGTACACCGTGTAATCTGGAGGAATTCTACTGTAAGAGCAGCCCGCGCTCTCCCCACCCACTGTGCACAGCTCCACCAGGCAACCCTCCCTCCACTCTCCTAGTTTGTGTACAATACCCAGAATTCAATACAATAAAACCCCAGATCTGCGATATCAAATAGGTCATAAAAGTGCCAGCAAGAATAACTTATTTCTTCAACTGTCATTAAAAATGATATATAATTAAGACGCACCATGAAAGATGATTAAAATAGCCGTGTCTATAAATTCCAGAGGGATCATGTTTTTTGCTATTGTGTGCAAAATGTTAATGGCCAAGAGGTACATGCTGCGGAGGGGGCAGATGACAAGTCAGAGCTATTCTATGGGGCTTGGCATGAGACTTGTTTGTCATTTAAAGGATGACAGAGAGCACGCACAATCGCTGGGTGCCTGTGTGTCTCAAAATTGGGCAAGATTGAGAGACCAGACTCATGTACGTGGCAGGGTTACACACATCCCACTGCTCAGAGGCTGTTTTAAATATTAGAAGTGGCGGAGTATTAGCCCATCCTCTTCTGTTTTTATAAAATGCCTGACAGTGAGCCACTTATAAAGAACAGGCTCTCCGTCTGTGTTACCCTTTCCTCTCCCATTTCACCCTCCTTCCCTCCTCAAACTCATCCCCTTCCTCTGTTTTACCTTCCTCCTCCCCCCTTCCCTCCCCTTCCCCCCACTCCCTGGTTTCTCCTGTGGTGTTGGGGAAGGACCGGGAGGTTTTCGAGTCATGGGATGCCCTTCTGCACCTCAGAGTGTCCAGCGTGCTGGGTCTCCCGTCCTGGGTTTCCATGTCCTTGGCACAGTGCCCTCAGCTTTGGAGTGGTGGCACTCTGCCACCCAGCTTCCTCAGCTGCCCCTCCTCATGTCCCCACTTCCCATCTGCACCATCTTGTTAGTTTTTCCCACACAAAAGCATGTCCAAGCTCGGGGAGATGAACGTGCACGAACACAGTTGAAGGGATAAACAGGAAGTGGAGGGTGCAGCTGTAAGCCCCAGCACACAGGGAGGAGGGAGGTGGAGATGGACAGGATGGACAGTAGTCTGGAAGCTTGTGAACCAGTCACCTGGAAGCAACAGGCACTCGGCTGTAAGGAGTATGGTTTTTCCACCCGCCACCTGGTCTTGTCCCGCCGCCGCGCCAGCCCCAATTAACACACCGAGACTCTGTATTAGATATAATTCTGTTGGCCAGTTACTAGTTTCTTATTGGCAGTATTAACCCATTTCTATGTATTTCCACGTGGTCTTACCGGGAGCGGAGGAACGGCAATTCTGCTTTTCCAGACTCTCCATCTTGGCCTCTCTTTACTTACTCCTTCCTCTTCCTCTTTCCTCCTCTTCTCCTAGTCCCTCCTATTTTTTTCCTATTGGCCAACAGTGCTTTATTCATTAACCAGTATGAGAAACATATATACAGAATGACATCTCCCATCACTCCGCAAACTGTAAGAGGAGAACTATACCCTCACATTGTCCTATGACCTCCACACATGCTGTAGCAAGCACATGCTCTCACATTACACATGCATATGTGTGTGTGTGTGTGTGTGTGTGTGTGTGTGTGTGTAGCATGGCTACTGGTGGTCTATATCCGCCCATCTCTCTAGTGGCTGATCTTTCTCACTCTTGGGGGATTCCCCTAGCTTCCCACACACTTTTAATTAGTTGCTTCTATGCATGTGCAGGGGAATGAACTTCTGTTGAGGAATTCGGAGCCTCCAAAGGAAAATGCTGACTCTGAGTGAGAAACCTTCCTCTGCCTGGCACCTTCCCCAGTCGGGGAGGCCACACCGGGTAGCATCCTCCCTAAGAACCCTGGGCAGTGCAGGGGGACTCCTGGGAGTGACTGTCTGGATGCTGGCGAGTACTGAGCCCCTCATTGGCCCATTCCATGTTTGTCCCCGGTGAGCAGAATAGGGAAGAACACAAGGAATTGGGGGCATCCTTGGGGCCAGGGGGTGCCCCAGAACTCTCCACCCTCCTGCTGCTCACTCACAGAGGGTGGGGCTGCTTCCTCATAGCTCACTCTCCTGTCAGCATTAAGGCATCTGCTGGCCCATGTTTGCCTGCAGGAGCTGTGTCCTGCGGGCAACCAAGTAGCTGAGGGAGCAGAGAGGAGCTCAAGTCCCCCCTACCCCACCCCATCCCAACATCTCCTCAGCTGTCAGGTGAGGTCTGTGAATCTACCCGCACTCACCTGGACCTTTGCCACTAAAGTTTGATAATCTTGCACAGATTCTGGACCACTCGGCCAAAGAAATTAGCGTCTGACTCCCCCCTCTGCAAAGATCATGCTCTCAGGTTAGCTGAAAACCAAACCATTATTGCTCCAAACAGAAGAGATATCCCCTGCCAAGTTCTGCATTCCAATCCCACCCTGGTTCCTCCTCCAATGATGCGAGGCTGGAGGCCTCAAGGGGAAGGAGCCTGGGAGCAAACAGAAACAGAATAGATGTGCAAGGGTGAGGACCTTAGAACGCCCACCCAAGAGCAGACCGCAGACTAGGACACTCAACTCCCTGCTGGTCAGGGTCAAGGGCCTTGCCCTTGTCTGTATAACTCATCAGCCTTCACCTCCTCGTCTACTAGAATGGGGCACGGTTCCCCGCTTCCAACTCACAGAGGTGTGCCCACCCACGTGTAAACTGAACCTACAGGCCTTCCTAGGACAAAGGCCCCTGCATGCTTCCTGGGAACAAACCCTGGACCATTGCCCCAAGCTTGGCTGTCTTCTAGAAGGCAGAACACGCGCACGAGAAGGTCACTGAGAGAAAACCACCACAGTTGCTCATGCAGCCCTGACGTCTATGCCTCCTTGTCTGCAGTGTTGCATGGGGAAGAGAGGACATAAGGCAAGGGAGGAGCTGTGAGGCTTCTCTGGAGGTGGAGGCCCTGTGCCAGGTCTGGAGGGCCCCAGGACTCACAGGCAGTGGGCAGATAAAAGGGAAATTTCCAGAATTCAGGACCAGGCAGCTACGTCTTGTTCCAGTTCAGAGCAGAAAGCAGGGGCTACAACGACGCTCAGGATGATTGCATTGGCTGCTCCTCTCATTGCTGTGACAAAATGCCTGGCAGACGCAAGTCTACCGAGGAAGAATTTACTTCGACTCACTGTTGCGGTACAATCCGTCATGGTGGGAGGCCCCGCAGCAGTAGCCTGAAGCAGTTACTCCCATTGTGTCTACAGTTAGAAAGCAGAGAGAGATGGATGCTGGAATGGAATCACCTACAATTTGGGTGTGTCTTTGTACCCCATTTCATGTGACATGGAAACTCCCCCACATACATGTCCAGAGGTATGACTCCTAGGCGGTCCCGGATTCAAGTTGACAAGAGCTATCGAGGGTGGAGGCAGCCTCTGGCAGGGACTGGAACAGGAGAGCCCCAGGGAGGGATGCCAGGGCAGGAGGATGGTCTTGCAGCCTCAGGTCTCAGACGGCCCTGATGAAGCAGGACCACCATTGCTCCAAGGGGTCCCTTCAAAGCAAGATCTCAGCTCCCAAGTCCTGCTGGAGATGTCAGTATCTTTCAGCCACCTCGGGGTTCCACACAGAACCCTATGGGGTCAGTTCAGGAGCTCAAGAACTCTCTGGGGACAGGGAAGTGACCCACGGGCAGGTCTCGGTGGCTCTGGTTGCGGGCAGGTCTCTCCCTCTGTGGCTCTGGCTATGCCCTGCGGCTGTGTGACTACACCAGTACTCCTGTGAGAGCTCCTTGAGTGACGGACTTTGTGAGCTGGGCTCCTGTCGGAACTGGTGTTAGATTCTCATCAGGGTTGGTGGTCGTGGAAGTCAATGGTGGCACTCTGGACCTGGACTTCACACTGAGTGACACTGAAGAGAATGTGGAGGAAGAAGAGGTGGCCTGTGTGGTTGTGAATGCACTAATCCCTCACGCTTAGGAATGTTGTTATCCTGGGCCCCAGTGTTGCCTCCTCCCTGGAGTTCAGGGCAGCACCCCATAAGAAGGGCCGTGTGTGTGAGTGTGTGTGTGTGTGTATGTGTCTGTGTGTCTGTGTTTCTATATGAGTGTGTGTGTGTGTGTCTGTGTGCATGTCTATGTGTTTCTGACTATGTGTTTCTGTGTCTGTGTGTCTGTCTGTGTGTGTATAGGACAGAACCAAAGAGCCTCCTTGAGGGAGACTTCCCTCCAAGGGCTGAGGAAGCAGAGCAGCCATTGTGCTGGTCTCAGCCACTCAGCCTCTGACCTCAGAAGCCAGCCTCTGCTGCCTCCCTCCAACTTTGGCCTCCCTAGAAAGAAAGGCTCTTCTAGCTAAGAGTCCGCCTGGGGATTTTCTCCACCCAGACACTTCCCAGGCCGGGTAAAACTAATGAAGACTGACTGCATGAGCCTGGGAGGCCTTGAAGGAGGGGAGGCTGAGGCCGTCTCTGGAGCGTGGCTGATAACTTCAGGCCGAAAGGCAAATAATGCAGGGAGAGGGACAAGACAATCCTTAAGCAAACAGTCCTTAAATCCAGAGTGATGAATTGCCATCGAAAAGCAGAAGCCTGGCAAGGACATCCCAGGAGTGGGGAAGAAATGAAGGCTCAGTAGGCAGGGAGGGCCGCAGATGGAAGGCAGAACCACAACATGTCTGCCAAAAGCAATGCCCAGGAAGGCAGTGGTCCAGGGGCTTCTGGGAGGCGTCTGGGATCCACGGAGGCTGGGAGGCTGGGTGGGTGGGAGGCTGGGAGGCTGGGTGGGTGGCTGGGTAGCTGGGTGGGTGGGTGGGTGGGAGGCTGGGTGGGTGGCTGGGTAGCTGGGTGGGTGGCTGGGTAGCTGGGTGGGTGGGTGGGAGGCTGGGAGGCTGGGTTCTGTTGGTGGGGACCTCGTGGTGGATCACATCACACATGGAAAGGGATTGAGAGGAGAAATGGGAAGCTAGAGCAGGGAGGGGCCGACCTTATTCTTTAAAACCATGTTATTTGGGAGGCCCGTGAACTATCACCTTGGCCCTTGGCCCTACCTGTCACCTTTTCCTTCTGCTTCCTGGGTGCTCAGGCTTCTAGCACTTGAATCTTTGGGCACATCTCCCACACAAGCCAATGCAGGCTCCTTTAGGCTCCTGTAGGATTCAGCTAACAAGGCTGCAGCCCAGAGAAGGGACTGGGGGCTGATTGTCATGGTGGTGGTTCAGGACTGGAGTAAGAACACAGCTGTCTTAAGTAATTTACTTCTCTCTAGAACCCTGTAAGGCCACTGCTTTTTCTAGACCCACTGAGTAGGCCAGTCACAGCCTTTGGCACTCAGAACCACTGCCCTGTCTTAGGAGTCTGTTCCAGCGTCTGCCTCACCCAGAGATGGGGCCCACATTATGCCCCAGCTCCTCCTGGTCATCTCTCCTAGAGTTCCTGTTCCCAGGTCCCCGGATTCTGTGTGTCCTCTGGTTCATACAGACTTGTCATCTGAGTCTTTGGGCTCTGTTGACTTTGGGTCATTTCTCAAAAGCTGTCATGTATGGGAGTCAGTCACTGTCACCTGAGAAGCTCTGGGTGTCTGAGATCCACATACATCACTCCAAGGACAATGGTGGACTTTGCTTAGGTACCAGCTGGGAAAGTAACTGGCTCCTCGGGGCAGGGTGGCTGTGGGCTCATGAGTGAAGTCTGAAAGCTCAAGATTCACACCATGCAGTTTGTTGAGTGGGGAACCTGAGAGCAAGTGGCTTTCAGTTCTGAGAGCAGAGACAGTGTGGTCTCTACTCCTGGGAGAGAGCTGGGGTGGATGACAGAATTAATGTTGATGGCAGTGGGATTGGCCAGCTTAGCCTGCTGTGACTTAGCCTGCTGTGACTCAGCTTCCTCTTGGGGAACAGTGGGACATCCTGCTCCACCAAGACATCTAAGCTCTGGCTGCAACCTTTGCTGAGCTGGGTGCAGTGTCCCCCAACCCCTGGGCCTGACACCTGCTGGATTTACAGCCTTGAAGTCAGCTCTTGGGAGCCAGGAGCGTAGGCAAAGAATTCACCTACCCCAATGAAGCCAAGGAGATGCCTGTGCCCCGGCTGGCAGTCAGCACCTTCTACTGTGTATGCTGGGGTCAGTGCTTGGCATTGCCCTGCTAAAAATGGCTGACAGCTGCACACAACGGGTCTCCGATACCACTGAGGACTGAGGAGGGTCCAATAGGATCCTGGGAGATGATGGAAGGTGGCTGTTTTATGTCTATGTGTCCTTGCTGGCTTGTTCCTCTCAGCAGCAGCTGGTGGAGTTTCCTGTGGAGGGAGGCAAGAACACGGGGGGGGGGGTTAGGGGGAGGGGGAGAGGGGATGGGGAGTGGTGACATGGAGTTCAGATTCCTCTGAGCTTCATCCAGATCTCAGAGCTGACTACACACAGAGGGTCCACCCAGGGAGGAGAGCATGACGATGCCTCCCCGCTCTGCACAGGAGTTGCATAAGCCCTTTTGTGTGGGATAGAAATAACCTTCCTGTGAAGTGGCCAATTGAGTTATTTATGGCATTTAACTGCTAGTTTGCATAGATAGCTCTGCAGTTGATCCAGCTGATTGAGATGACACAATCAGAGCTTACCCAGGCGCAGGAAAGAACCCAGCACCAGGACTGTGCAGCCGGACGGTACCACAGGTGGGACCCACTCAGGCTTGGACCTGGAGTGGAGGCTGGGCGAGGCTGGCAGCAGCCGCAGACCTTCAAGTGTGGCTCTTGCTGGTCTCCACAGAGGCACGAAGGCTGTTCTCTCCATATCCCTGTATGGAGAAGTGTGGGGGATACAGTGTCCTAGCTCAGATTGTATCCATGCCATGCGGAAGGCAAAGACGTGACTGTGCTGTTGATCCCCTTTCTGCTGGTCTGGGCCTCGGGTGCACCCACATGCTGCAGCTCCCAGCCGCTCAATGGCGTCTCAGCGTGCACACAGCGTACACCCGCACGCTGCAGCTCCGAGCTGCTCATTGGCGTCTCAGCGTGCTGGGAGGAACACCCTATTCTTCCTGCCTATTTAGTTAGGGGAAGGGGTGCAACATGGCTCATGTGTGAAGGTCAGAAGGGCAACCTGTAGGGGCTGCTTCTCTCCTTTGATCGTGTGGTGCCTGGGAGTTGAACTTGGGTCCTCTCGCTTGGCAGCAAGCAGCTGTACCCACTGCGCCGTCTTGGCTCCTGTTGTAATGTCGTCTGCTTTAGACTTTGCTCAGGTTAGTCACCACCGAATAGCATCTGCCATCCCCACCCTCCCTCCAGCAGCTCAGGGGAGGACTATGCAAGACATCTGCTGGCCTTAACTGCCTGTCGAGGGTTGGATGAGGAGTGTCCCCAACAGGCTCAAGGATTCGGACATTTGGTCCCCAGTTGGTGGCGCTGTTTGTCAAGGTTGTGGAGTCTTAAGAGGTGGAGCCTTGCTGGAGGAAATGTGTCATTGAGGGCAGGCTTTGAGGTTTTATAACCTTACCCTACTTCCTGTTCTCCTCAAATTGCTTTGGTCATGGTGTTTCGTCATGGCAACAACCCCAACCAAGACAAGGACACTAAGAAAATGTGTTTCCGAAACTGGCCTTGCCTGAGAATGTGGTTTGAACCTATATATGCCACACAAGCTGGTGGGAGATGTCATTCTGTAAATAAGTTTCTCTTGTTGGTTAATGAATAAAGCACTGTTGGCCAATAGGAAAGCAAGATAGGCGGGACTAGGAGACAAGGAGGATTCAGGAAGTAGGAGGGAGGAGTTTCAAAATGGGCCCTCTCTCAGGTAAGAAAAGACCACGTGGAAATACTTAGATTAATAGAAATGGGTTAATATTTAAGACAGAGCTAGCCAATAAGTGCTAGTAACAGGCCAATGGAATTATATCTAATACAACGTCTCTGTGTATTATTTGGGGCTGGCAGGGCTGTGGGGCCAGGCCAGGGGGAAAACTCATAACAACAGGCCAATTGTAGAATGGCAGAGCAAATGACACCATGGACACTTATGCAGAGGCTGCAGGGCCCAAGTCCCCACTCCGCTACAAATGGTGAGGTAGGTTCAGAGCCTGACATGATTTAAATATGAAATACCCCTAAAAATGTCTGGGGTGAGGGGGCTGCAGAGTTGCTTCGGTGGTTAAGCATACATACTGCTTCGGCAGATGACCTGAGTTCAGTTCCCAGGCACCCATGATGGTATTCTCAGACACCTATAACTTTATCTCCAAGGTATCTGCTGCCCTCTTCTGGCCTCTGAGAGTTCTGCACTCATGTGTGCGAGTACACACACACACACACACACACACACACACACACACACACACACTCCTAAGTAAAAATAAATCTTTTTCTTTTTCTAAAGGCTCACAAGTAAAAATCCTTTCTAGATAGATAAGGGAGGAAACCACAATCGTTTCCACTACCATGGAAGTTTCTGGTGTCTGGTGGGGAGGGCAGGGAGCCACTTCTGGGCCCTGTCTTTGAAGTAATGGGAACCTGGAGCCCTCCTCCGATATGTCTAAGTTGGATATACTTCTTATTTAATATTTTTAACCCACCCCACAGGCCCCTGTGAGCCTTTTCCCACAGAGAATGTCTTTCTTCTCAGACTGTGACATTCTGGGGTTTCTCTTGCCTCTGCGTGGGACTCCTCTGGTGTGCCTCCATTGTGCCACACGGCTGCCGGCATGTTCCTCAGCCTCCACGGATCTCATGGAGGTCAGTTTCTCCATCTCCCACTGCCTGTGGACTCCTCCCCGTCCGGTCTCTCTCTTGCTCTCAGGTGAGCGGTCTGTGTGTCCTGCCAGCTCCTCTGTGTGTCCCTGGAGTCCTCATGTCCCACCCATCTCCTGGGATCCACACTTTTTGATCCCCCTTTCTGACTCCTTTCCACACTTGCTTGAGCCTGCTGTGTGGCTTTAATATCCACAGTTATCCACCTGAAGATATATCTTTCTTTTAATTTTCACTTTAAATTCCTGCTGTCTGATCCGTGAATTCCGTTTTGTCTGGCACAGCCTGGCTGTTATGAAATAGCATGTGTGCATCCCAGATGCCTCCCTCCTTGCCATCAGGAGCTGCTGTGTGGCCTGATAAGCACATCTGCCAGATGGGGCAAATGTTGCAGCCCCATTTCAGGACCTCAGGTCCCCATCTTCCGTTCCCCTCGGGGAGCAGAGGGTTATTTCTCCTACAGGGTCTTCCAGGGTGGGAACTCTCTCTCTCTCTCTCTCTCTCTTATTCTTTTAAGATGTATTTATTTTTTATGTGTATTGGCGTTTTGCTTGTGTTTATGTCTGTGTAAGGATGCCAGATCCCTTGGAAAAGTAGCCACACACAGATGCTGTGTGAGCCACCATGTGGGTTCTGGGAATTAAACCTGGATCCTCTGGAACAGCAGCCACTGCTCCCAACCAGTGAGTCATCTCTGCAGCCCCAGGGCTGGGAGTTCTGAGTGAGGATTCCCCAGGGCTGTGATCCAGGCTCACTACTCCCTTCTCCCATAAGTTCACTAGCAAATATCCAGGTGCCTCTGTGCGGGATCTAGGGCTACCTCTGGATTAGTGAGTGGTCGTCGTCTAAAAGGGTGGTAAGAGGTGGGGGGCAGGAAAGGGAGCCGTGAGAGGACCCGGTGTGGATGCTGATACTGGCTGGTCTCTGGCATTGCTCTGGGAACACCTGAGTGCCTCCCTGGGAGGTAGGCGGGGCTGCAGGAGCCCCTGATGCTTCTCCAGGGCGTTGAATTACAGAGGGGAGCAAGTGCAGGAGTCTCCCCAGAGGGCTCTGAAGCTGTGAGTGGCTAAGCCTGCGAAGGCGACCAGACAGTAGTATTAGCTTCTTCTCTAACCCTGTGGGTTAGCACCTGATTGGTTCCTGCAAGAACAGTGTGGGAGGGGAGCTGCCACATTTGCTTAGCAGATGGTGTTGGGCTGAGTTTGTAAGCTTTGAGGATCTATCTGCAGCCCCTGCTTGGGGCCCTGCTCCAAGCATGTCTGCCACACTTTACCTAGGGCCCCTGGAGTTCAGCCTGCATTTCCCAGCAGGCCTTGGTGGTGTCCCACCCTGGGCCCTGTGGGTGAGCAGGGATTCTAGAGTCTGTGTTTAGGTGGAAGAGAGGCAGAAGGAGTGCAATGTAGGGGCGCCAGGCACACACCCTGGTGATGTCTGGAAGGGTGGGAAGCGGTGGTAGCTGCTGTGGTTCATCTCTGGCTTGCTCAGCTCAGGGGGCATTTCCCCACACTCCTGTTTGAACCTGTAAATGTTCTCTCTGATGCCAGACTTTTCTCTCACCCACATCACGGTGCAATCAATCTTTATTCATTTATTGATAACACATTCATTAATAAATAATAATGCATTCATTAATAACTGAGTAACATCCTCCGTCTTCATTCATTCTGTCTGGGGCACATTTATGAAGTGCCTGCTCCCTGGCCGGCTCTGCTCTGATGCAGTCCATGCCGAGAGACAAAAGGTATCCTTGCTCTGCTGGCGCAGGGTCCCCGTGTAATGATGCTCCAGTGCATGTGTATTGGTGGGCGTTGGCATGTCTGTATAAAAAAACACAATGAGTGAGTGGGTTAAAGCCGGTTGAAAGCAAACACTGTGCTAATAGAGGCTCTGGGATCATGGGAGACGGTGGCCAGGGAATGCCTTCTTGGTGAGGCTCTTGTTGAAACAGAGGCTCAGCATGGCGGGGAGAGCAGGGACCAGCTTGTCGGACCTCTGGATGTATTGTGGGCGTTGTGGACAAACACAGGCGTGGGGCCAGGAGACAGACAGGGGTGGAGGGGGAGTGGAGGAAGGCGGGGGACTGTGCTCTGTTGATCTAGCCAAGCACCCCAGGTAGCATTCCCTTGAAAGAACCTTCCTTCCTCCCCCATCTCCCTGAGTGTCCCCTGCTTTTGAATTCTGGCGTCTAGGACTCACTTTGGGGCAGAAAGGTAGAGAGGATTTGAGAGTATGCGGGAGGTCAAAAACACTTGATTTCGAAGGCCCTTTGAGCTTCAATTTAAAGGGCCCCATGGGTCAAGGCTTCCTTTTTGGGGGAGACTTCATATTCTGAACCCCAACAAGGTCCAAGAAAGAAGCGAGGGTCAGTGTGGTGTCCGTCACTGCGGTGTCTGTGGACTATCCAGGCCGTCACTGCGGTGCCCGTGGACTATCCAGGCTGTCACTGCGGTGCCCGTGGACTATCCAGACTGGGTGGGGAAGAAAGAACAGTCATAGGTAGAAGTCTTCGGGCAGCTTAGTGTATTCCTTCTGTGAGCCCTGCAGCTCAGTCCTGCGTATGTGCTGATCATGTCACCTCGTGCTGCGTGCTGACAGCCCCTGGGTCTGCCGCAGGTGGCACGCATTAGCCACATGTCCATCAACGTAGCAAAATGTCTGGGATTTTCAATGTGTGGTAAGAAAAGATGGGCTTCAGCTCACTGGTTTGGAGGTGCCATTCCACAATAATTTACTCTGCTGCCTCTGAACACATCATAAAAAGAGGGCAAGGGAGAGAAAGTCTGCTGTCCTTACCATGAGGAAGGAGAGAGGGAGAAGGAGAGGGAGAGAGAGAGAGAGAGAGAGAGAGAGAGAGAGAGAGAGAGAGAGAGAGAGGAGTAAGACACTGAAGGGTGCCATTGCCTCTGGAGGTCCATTCTTATAGTGGTGTTATGCTTAGCTTTGTTAGTGGCAGCTTGGCAAAGCCTGGTCATCTGAGAGGAAAGCTCAGTCTCCATGAGAAATTGCCTAGATCAGATTGGCTCATGGGTATGTCTGTGAGGGATCTGTCTTGATTGCTAATTCAGGTTGGCCCAGCCCACTGGGGGGGTGGCACCATCCCTAGGCAGGTGGTCCCGGGCTGTGTAAGAAAGCAGGCAGAGCAAGAGCTGGCAAGCAGAGTTCCCCCAGGGTCTCTGCTTCAGGCTCCTGCCTTGACCTCCTCTACCAATGGTCTGTGACCTAGAAGTACAAGCCAAGGGCTCTTTCCTTCCCCCATTTGGCTTTTGGTTTTATCACAGCAACAGAATGAACCTAGAACACACCAGGACCCTTGGGAACATCCACCATCCAAACTGTAACATGGTACAATTTAACTAGTTGAACCTACTTAATAAAACCATGCATTTCAACAGCCTTCTGCTCCACTGACCGAGCCAGCTGGGCACCCAGGCAAGCTGAGCTCAAAGCTTGCAGAGCCTGTAGGAATGGCTCAGCAATAAAGAAAGCTTAGGGCTCCTTCTGAGGACACGAGGTTGGTTCCCAGACCCCCCTTAGGCAACACACAACAAAAGGTGCCTGCAACTCTAGCTACAGGAGATATGATGCCTTCTTCTGACCTCTGTGAGTACTGTATGAAAGTGCATGCGTTCACTCACTCATACATACATGCATACATACATACATACATACACACACACACACATCTACGAACCTACCTTTAAATGCAAAACTTTGAGATCCTAGAATATACATGAATATTCAACTCTGGTCATTCCATAGATTTTGCATTCTGCATGTATAGATTCCTTAAACCATTCCAAAACCACTGCACACTAAGCTTCTTGATATGTACACATAAATATGCACAGAACTGAACTTGTGTGGCCATTTCTCACGAGGAAAAAGACTTGGAATCTGAACTTGAACTTCAAGCTGTCCTGGGTTTGGGGAGAGAATGTGAGCCGCGGCCTCGATCCATTCCCAGCTTGGTTCTTGGCCATCTCTCTGTAATTGGCATCTGAGACTCCTTTTTCCAAGTTACAAATCTGTGAAAATGCCCCTGGTTTCTTCACTCCTCAAGGCCAAACTTTGGCAAGATGATGTGTAAGTTGACTTGGCAAGGCAGGCTGGAGTGGCTGGAGCCCGAATGCTGGAGTTCTGCTCATTAATACGTTGTTAAATAATTAATAGGTCTGTGTTTAATTGCTTCTGTGTATATAATCTTGCTTTTTTTTCCCCCTGAAAACCATCATTAATTTTCAGTTAGTTCCACTTGAAGTAACAAGGCCTAATGCTTCCAGTTGGAAAAAATGAATATTTATGAAGACTTGTGCTGTCTGAAGCTGGAAGAAAAATAAGATTATTCAATTCCTTAATGTTTAAACAGGATGGGGGTGCCCATTTTAAACTGTGACAATATGTTTATTTGGTAAGATTAGATATCTGACCCCAGATGATTTCTCTAGAGAGCATGTTAACTTTATCTCAAGTGGAAATCTGTCCTCAAGAATTTCAGGGTTCCAGAGACCACACTCTGGACAGTGTTAGTTTGATGCAAATGGAATTGGAGCAGCTTCCACCTCTGCAAGATACCAACTGTATGATTTCTGTCACCTGGGCACAAGAGGGTGTCCTGACGCCAGCTGAGTATGTGTGAGAGCCGACTCAGAGCCCTGTCTCTACAAGGCTAGGGCTCCAAAGCTCAGCCAGTGTCCTCTATACCTGTGTGTGGCTATAGGAAAACGCTGAGATGAGATGTGAGATCCATCAAGGTGGGATCCAGGCCCCACGATGAAGTCTAAGCAGAGAGCCCTGCGCAGCCTGTGGAATCTGAGAAGGCCAGCCATGAGAGAGTTGAGCATGGAGGGACCAGGGGAGGCGTTCAGTGAGTGAAGGCGTCACGGCACACATATAAGGGCTGGATGTGGATCCTCAGCAGTCATGTAAAATGTCACAGGTGGTGGTATATGCTTGACATCCCAGTGCCGGGGAGGTGGAGACAGGAAGAATCCCTGAGGCTCCCTGACCAGTCAGGTTAGCTCCATGTTCAGACAGAGAGAGACCCTGTCTCAAAAATAATGTCTCAAAAATAATGGCTGCTCTTCCAGAGGACTCAAGTTCAGTTCCCAGCGCCCATATCAAGTAGACCATAACTGCCCGTAACTCTCCATTCCCAGCACGTCTGACACTCCCTTCTGGCCGCCAGGGTCACTATATTCATGGGCACGTACTTCCTACCTCTCCATACACATAATTAAAAATAAAATAAATACTAAAAATAATAAGGTAGAGAGAGACTGAGGAAGTCACAGGATGTCAGCTCCGGTCTCCACAGGTATGCGTGTGGGTAACATGTGCCCACACATACGTGGGCATGTCCATGCACACACAAGTTTGTGAAAAGAAACAAAAGCTTTTCTTTTCTCCCTTTAACTGTTGTGTCCTGCAGAATATTTATTCTTCCTAGGTATGGCGGAGACTCTTGCTTGGGAAGTTGACATACCTGGGAAAACAGATCTCAGATGAGGAATTAACCTCTGCCGGATTGGCCTGTGGGCAAGGCTGTAGGGCGCTTTCTTGATTTGTAGTTGACAGGGGGGAGGGTCTGGGGGGGGTGCCATCTCTGCGCAGGTGGTCTGGGGTGTGTAAGGAAGGTAGAGAGTCCGCAGAGAGGCTCCCCGCAGTCTCTGCTTTAGTCCCTCTCCCCAGGTTGCCGCCCCGGTGACTACCCTGAAGTCCTTTAGTGATGAACTAGCAGAATGAACTCCTTCTCCTTGTTGCTTTTGGCCAGTGTTTTGTCACAGTGAGAGGCAGCAAACTGTAACACTTGGTAACAGGAGACAACGCAGGTCACCCACTGTGTCTAAAAACAGGTGAGCAGAAGGGCATGCTGGGACTGTTTGGTCGAGGGCACCTGTCTCACACACTGTTTTATGGCTAGCAGGAAAACAAGACCATTCCACCCATGGTGCCTTAACCAGAGAGAAGCTCAGCTTCGTGAGGCATTGGTTACTGCACGTAAAAAAATCCCTCTGGGACTTGTCATCCAAGGTTCTCTCCTGCTGTGAGCTCATTCATCTTTTGGGCAAATCTTGGGACTTCCAGGATTCATGCATGCTGCTGTGTGGCTGTAGCTTTTTTGTGTTTAATGGTGGGTAATATTCCACCGTGTGACTGCATTGCAAGGTTCTCACCCATCAGCTCTGATGAGACTTAAAAACAAAACAAAAGCAAAACAAAAGCAGTCTGAGCTCTCTCCACTCTGCTGAGCCTGGGATGAGCTTCCAGGTATTGGCATGTGCATAGATCAGGAAGTTCCTACTGCAGCTGTATTCTGCTTTAAAGGACAATGGCTTTGGATGGAGGGATGGTGCAGTGGCTATGAGCACCGTGGCCCTTTCCAAGGACCCAGATCCAGTTCTCAGCACCCAGGAGACGGTTCACAACGGCCTGGAACCCCAGCTGCATGGACTTCGATGCCTTCTTTTGGCTTCCGTGGGTGTCTGCATACATGTAAAGACACATAAACAAAAATAAATCTAAAAACATGAAAGTATGCACCGTAGCTGCACAGACAGATTTCCAGATCCATGGCCTCACCTGCTCATTAAGCAGCCCTTGCTGATGCTGTGGGAGGAGAGGGGCCACCCTCCGTCCTGCCTGGCATTTTGCTGAATTCCAAAATGGCTGTAACCGTCTTTGTTTATTGCACAGATGTCTCTGTCCACTTTAGGAAGAGGACGGTCCATGTCCACTCCTCTGTCATGATTCACTCGTTTCTTTTCTTATCTTCTGCATAGATGTAAAAGACCTCACAGATTCCAAACATGCAAACCTCACGTTTTCACCTACATAAGCTGGAAATATTTTCTTTCCATTTTTAGCTTCCTTTATCATGTGTTTTCAAAAGCAGAAGTTTTTATTGCAAAGCCACTAAAATGATCAATTTTAAAAAACTGAATGGAAGAATTCTATTTTAAGATCCCCTTCCTTATTTCAGTGCATGTATATCCTCGGTGTTTGGTTTTAAATAATTTTAAGCTTTGCTTTTTTTTTTTTTTTTCAAATTTGCAGTGCATTTGAAATCAGTCTGGATTTTAACAGGTGGTAGGCAACTCATTTTACCTTTTAAAATGTGAGTAACTGTGTTACTTAGAAGCAGCTGTGACCAAAATGACAGAGAAAACAACTTAAAGGCAGAAGGATGTCTTTAGCTCATGGTTTCTGAGGATGTGGTCCTGTTTGGTTGGCTCCAGGAGCCTGGGCTGAACATCATGGAGCTGATTGATGTATGGGGTGGGAAGAGGGATATGGCTTCATGGTGCACAAGGAGAAAAGCAGGGTAGGGAAGGGAGAGGCTGAGAGGTAATCTTCAAAGGCACGTGTGACCTCAACAATCTACTTACCCCATCAAGGTCCCAGCTCCCAAACTATCTGGCAACTCCTCATCAGGGCTCTGCCAGCTAGTTAGGGTTCAGGTGTTCAACCCTTGAGCTGGGTTCTATGTTTCTTATTAGTCCCATCATTGATAAGTCCCTCCTTACCATTCTTGATCTGTTTCTACTGTTGTGATAAAAAAAAAAGCAAAAAACAAAAAACCCAAAACAAAAAAAAAACACTGCCCCAAATCAACTTGTCAAGGAAGGGTTTATTTGGCTTAGACGTCACAGCCCTCGGAGGGCATCCACGGTGAGAACTCAAGGAAGGGAATTAGATTCATTCAGAAGCTGAGGCAGAAACCAGGAAGGAGCATTGTTTGCTGGCTTGCTCCGGGGCTCATGGTTAGCTACTTTTCTTATATAACCCATGTCCACCTGTATCAATTAGCAACCAAGCAACCAATCAATCAATCAATCAACCAACCAACCAATCAACCAACCAATCAACCAATCAGAAAACAATAGCCCAGCTGGTATGCCCACAAGCCAATCCGATGGAGTCAGTTCTTCAAGATGACAGCCAAGATTAGCCACAACGTGATCCATCCTTCGGCCTGCGCCCTTTCTCCACAGGAGTGGCTCTCACTGTGGTAGCTGCTCATCTTTGCATCTGGCAGATTCATCAATGCCTGCGGCAATGACGGGCTCTCTTCCTCACAGCTCCCTCGTGGACAGCCCTGGAAGGCAGCTGCGTGCGTCTTTCATTCCGTTCTTCATATTCTCCGTTATTCTTGTTTCTTTCACACTTCCATGGAAATTTTAGAATCCATTTGTCAGGACCCACAGGATTCTTATTAGAATTTGGATTAGAAATCGTTGCAGCATCTGTAGACCAATTTTGAGAAGACTGACAGCTTTTAGAAGCTGGGCTTTCCTGCTATGAGCTCAGACATGTGGCACCCAAAAATAAGAATCCATTACAAAATAAGAGTAAAAAAATACCGCTTCCGAGAAAGGCTTTTAACAGGAATATTCTGCAGACAGACGGTAGCAAAACAGAAGTGGCTTAGTTGGAGCTCCTGGTGTGGCAGAGAGATGAGGAAATCTCCTTGAATTAGATACTTGCCTCTCTGTGGTGTCAAATATCTGACAAGAAGGTGATCAATGATGGACAGGTTTCTTTAGGACCGTGGTTTGAGAGTATAGTTCATCAAGTGAGGATAGCACAGCAGAAAGTGTGTCAGGAAGGGAGGGCGTGGGGGGGGGGGATGATGCTGGTCATCAACTGACTTTCTGCAGTAACTTAACCCTTTCTGTTCAGTCGGGGACTCTAGCCCATCGGCCAGCGTCTCCCTCATTAATGATGGATCACACCTCCTCAGCCAAACCTCTCCTAGAAGCTTCTTCACAGGAATACCCAGAGACGTGTCTCCTAGATGGCTACAAATTCCGCCAAGCTGACTCTGAACACTGAGTTTGAATTCTATAGCTGTGATAAACACCACAACAGACTCAGTGAGGGAAGGGTGTTGTTTCATCTCATACTTCCAAGTTATAGTTGAGCAAAGTTGGGGCAGGAACTCAGGAAGGAGCAATAGAGGAATAGGCTTGCTGGTTTACTCCTTCGCTGACCCATGCTCAGCTGGCTTCCTCAGGTAGATCAGGACCGCCTGCCTAGGGAATGGCGAGGTTACCCACAGTGGACTCCAAGTTCCTCCGTAAATAACAATCAAGGCGGTCTCGCACAGGCAAGATTAAAGTCTCTTAGATGACTTTAGACCAAGTCAACTTAAGCAAGAAAAATACAACCACACCCTACTCTCACATGATGACAACAACTGACAAGGAGAGAGAGAGAAAGAGAGGGAGAGAGGGAGAGAGGGAGGGGGAGAGAGAGAGAGAGAGAGAGAGAGAGAGAGTTCGTACGGTATGACAGCTGCCTTGGATGAAGTCACCTGGGGTGGGGGCATTATAAGGACTGGAACATGATGGGAGAAAATAGCCAATGGAGAACACTAGGCACTAGGAGACCTCTGAGTGCCAAACAAAGCCACTCCATACACATCCTGACTTTCAACATACATCTTAAACTGGCGTTGTATTTTTAACACACGGAATGTTACAGACAGTTGTGAGCTGCCCTGCGGGTTCTGGGAATTCAATCTGGGTCCTCTGGAAGAGCAGCCATGGTTCTTACCAGCCGATCGAGCCCTCTCTGTGGGCCCCTCCCCCATTACATTTTAACACCGAGGTTAAACATGCAAATGCCCATACCCACAAATTCCACAAGCTTGGATTCAAATGTCTTTAGAAAAATATTTAAAATACTCTTCTGTCTGTGCCAAGCACAAACATTCCTTTTTAAATAGTCATTTATTCTTTACCAGGTGTGTCCAACCTGTAGCCCACAGTCACATGTGCTCACCAACAGCTATGAACACAGCTTGTGGGTTGCAAGCAGCTGAACATAGTCCAAGTCACTAACTTACTTAAAACAGGGGAATTTTTTTTTTTTTTTGCAATTCTTTTTTTTTTTTCCCCAATTCGATAGTGCTGTTCTCAAATGAACTCTGTAGACAGCAACAGTGAGTTGCAGGGGCTGCAGTTTGAACACTCCTGAAGTAATGCAGCACAGTGCATTCTGAACTGTTGCATTCTATGTGGTGTCTTGCAGGGAATCCATAGATGACGAAAGGCATGCAGGGAACTGTGTAGGTCGTATGCAGATATGCTGGTGTTTGAGATTAAAAAAAAAAGGAGAGAGTAAATTCCCAAAACTGTACTGAGGCAAACCAGCAGGTATTAATAATAGTAAAATCTAGACCAGCAGCAGATTTATAATTTTTAACGATAAAGTCTTAATCTGAAACTAAATGATCAGTCCTGGAAATGCATATGCAAGTAATACTATATAACTGACCAGGTTATGCTTAAGAACATATACGTATGTACATATACGTATATGTGTGTAGTAACAATTAGTGGAAAAGAGACTGTGAATTTGAAAGAGTATGAGGGTTTTATGGAAGGGTTTGGGGGAAGGAAAAAGAAGGAAGAAATGTAGTGATTATAGTCTCAAAAAGGGGAAAGGTCACAGGGGAGACATTTTCAAAGTTGTAAGGGGCAAGGGTTTAAAGTTCAAATACTATATTTTTAAAAAATGTATAGACCTGCAAAGTGTTTCTGAAAGTTCCCCCATTCCTGTAGTAAGAGTGCCCCAAGACCCGGATCCCAGTGAGGATGGAGCATGAAATAATGCAAAGAGGCTTTGGTGAAAACTCACGCACTGTCTTTGCTGTGAATAATATCATATGGTGAGTGTTAGACAGAGCTGTAACATGGGGAAAACCTAGGCAGTGCCGAGGGGGTAAATTCGAAAAAGCCTCTAGCCTGGTCTCCAGAGTCAGAAACAGAGATGGGGTGCTGCTGAGGGCATGCCTGGGGTCAGGTAGAAGCTGACTGCTGGTGGGAAGTTACAGGACAAGAAATTCTTATGTTTGTCCCCAGTTTAAAGCCTGTTTCTAGTTTATTACAATCAGGATGTGAATATGCCAAAAGTCTGGAATAAAAAAAAAAAAAAAACTAGGAAATAATGGCGTTACCGTAGAAATTCTGAGGGGAGGAAAAGGGAGCCAGGAGCATGTAGGAAGGAAAGAAAGAGCGCTCAGGTCAGGGTTTCTCTGAGCCATGTCATAGGAGATCCTTTATCATCAGAGGAGGTTCTTTGTCATCACAGGAAGGTCTTCGTGTGGTCAGAGACCCCAGCTCCATAAAGTTGGAATCTTTGTCTACTGGGACACCGGGACTCCTTACCCCAGGGCACCCTGTAAACGGAGTTCTGTTCCGCCCGGCTCCTCAGCCCTTTAGTCCCAAATAAACACACTGAAGGCTGTATTAATTATAAATTGTTTGGCCGGTGGCTCAGGCTTCTTATTGGCTAGCTCTATCTTATTTATTAACCCATTTCCATTAAACTATATAAGCCACAGCTCCGGCATGTTACTCCTTCGGAAACATGGAACCCCACTCTGGTGACTCACTCTCTGTCTTCTTCTCCCAGAATTCTCCCAGCCTGGTAGCCCCGCCTATCCTTCCTGCCTGTCTACATCCTGCCTGCCCATTGGCCAAAACAGCTTTATTCACCAATTAATAAGAGAAACATATCTGCACACCATACAGAGCGACATCCCCCATCCGTGTCCAGAAGACTGTGTGGCGGGTCTTCGCGAAGGAGGCAGAGCGCACTTTCACAGAGAGCACATGGGAAATAATTAATTACTCTAAAATAAATTGATAGACAAATAACTAATAAATGGTCAATTTTCACCTTAAGTGTATTTTACAACTTTCCCCCTCATCTTTTATTAGTTTGAGAATGTTGTATGTTTTGATTGTTTTCTCCTACTCCCTCCCTCCATTCCTCCTAGATCTACATCTACATCTACCATCTTTCCTACCCACCCTACTTTGTGTTGTCTGCTTTTGGTTTTGTTTTTAGTAGACCCCTAAACATTACAGGCTTTTGCCAATGGCCTTGGCAACCCTCTGCAACTTGACAGTAAGATTCCACTGCTGAAAAGATATATATGTGAGTCACATGGAAAAATCAGGCTTGTACTGACCTGGAACCTTAGTCCTTACTGGTTTGTAAGCACACACATCACACACACACACACACACACACACACACACACACACACACATCACACACATATCACACACACACATCACACACATCACACACACATCACACACACATATCACACACACACAGCACACACACCACATCTCACACACATACACACACATCACACACACACACATATCACACACACACATCACATATCACACACACACATATCACACACACATCACACACACACACATCATACACACATCACACACACATCACACACACACATCACACACACATACACACACACATCACACACACATATCACACACACATCACATATCACACACACACATCACACACACACACATATCACACACACATCACACACATCACACACACATCACATATCACACACACACATCACACACACACATCACATCACACACATCACTTATCACACACACACATCACACACACATCACACACACATCACACACACACATATCACACACACACATCACACACACATCACATCACACACACATACACACACACACCACACACACACATATCACACACACACATCACATATCACACACACACATCACATATCACATACACACATCACACACATACACACACATATCACACACACATCACATACACATCACACACACACATCACATATCACACACACACATCACATATCACACACACACATCACATATCACACACACACATCACACACACACATCACACACACATCACACACACACACACACACACTACAAGTCCCATCACTTAGTGACATGGCTGAGTTGACAACAGAACATGCAGCCCCTTCCTTTCCCGCTTGTGGTGATGTCCCTGGGATCCTACTCCACTGCCTCAGATAAATGCAGGTCCATGCACCGTGACACCCACTTGGCAATGAGGATCCACACGCTGTCTTTGTTGCACTGCACGCCTGAGCTCAGTGTCGTTTGTCCGAATGTCCACCACGAAGCAGACTGCCTCCTGCGACACTGGCTGGAGCCTCACTCGGCCCCCCTTCAGTGTGCCTTGATCACACCATTTCCTCCTTCGTTTGGTGCCGTGTGGTTCACAGCCTGGCAGCCGCAGGCTCTGCACCTACGTGTGTGTGACAGCACGCGCTGGTGTTTGGGCAATGGTGTACCCAGCTAGTGCATTTCTCAGAGCCCATCTGTCTTTAAGAATCCATGACTAGAGATCTGCGTGATCGGTGACTAGTGGGTTCGTAGAGAGTGTCATAGGGCAGAGGCAGAGCAATGCTCCAGCCTCAATAGATGACACAAGGTGAGTGGCAGCCTGTCACCACCATTGATCTGTCCTTACAATCCCTCTTCAGCTGTCATTCTATCTAATCCCGACTGCCTTTGTGTAGAAGGTCCAGCTTTGGATGGGGGATCACTGGTTCATAACCCTCCTTTGTCACCTGTCAAGGCTGTGCTCTCCTGTCCCCCTGCCTTTGCCGCTAGGGACATCCTCTGCTCTGCCCCTGCTTCTGCCCAGAGTATTCATATATTGTATGAAAACTCTGAGCTGGGCATCTCATTTGTGTTCCAAGTACATTACCCAAGTACATCTCCCCACTCTACATGAGAGCTTGGGAGTCAGTCAACCAGCAGACCTGACACCAGCACTGTGCCTTATAAATCCAGCACCGCTAACCTGGACAAGGCTGTCCATAAAGAAATAGAGACCCAGAGAAAGTCTGCCGTTTGCCTAAAGCTCCACAGACAGAGTTTGGAGCTGGGTGGTTCCCTCCGAGCCTGTGCTGTAAGACTACCACCTCAGATAGAAGAGGGGTCTGGTCTCCACTTCTACCGAGTCAGGCCTCAGGATGAGCCCCAGAGCTAGCCATATCGAGTACAAGGTGCAGTGGCTTCCTTCCCCTGGATGGAGTGTTTAACTCTTCTAGAAGAAAAAGGCTGCAAAGAGCTCAGAGCAATTTGTTTCTCATGGCGACTTCACGCCAGCACCCAGGGGTCCAGAAATAACATGATTCCAAACCGACCACAGCTTTGCAGGCACTCGCTCTACACTCAACAGATGCCTTTGGAGTCTGCAATATTTCCCACTGTTGGAGCTGAAAGAGCAATAAATAATAAGGCTCTCACATTTGCATAGCAATTGAACACTGTACGGCAGAATGACTGTGCGACTTTCCTCCCCAGGATTCAGTGACGCCGGTTGAATCTTTGGGACGTTTGCTTACCATCCCCAGGATGCTATAGAAAGCAAATATTTAGACGACACGAACATTATTCAGTTTTAGAACATTTTTCCCCCAGAAAAATAAATGTTACGTAAAGCAGATGGTGCTCCGGCCTCTGCTATGCTCGTGAGCCTCCGTAATTTATTTTTACACCCTGTGCGAGGCTGTCTTTACAGAAACCCCTTATGGCAAGCACAGATGTGTGAGAGGCTCTGGCCATCTTTTCTTCCCAGCCCCGCCCCCGCTGATGAAGGACTACACAGAAGAAAGCTAATCCCAAACAAATCCCACTGTGGGTTAGCTTTTATTTAAAAAAAAAAAAAAAAGAAGAAGAAGAATTTAGAATAAAAACAACCTCAAAGCCATCACAGCAAAACTCAAAGGTCGGCTTCTGTGCTCAGTCGCCCCAGACTTCCATAAGCTGCATGCTGGAGAGAAAGCTGGCCTTTGTTCCAGTCTGGCAAAACTCCGTGCAGTTTGGAAATTTTTGATATGACACGGGCTTGATTTATGAGGGCCTCTGCCATTTCGTACTTTGTCAGCATTAACTTAGAGTAAGGATTCCGTTGAGACGCACAGGATTTGTGGCACGAACCGTAAATTTCAGAACCTACGAGTTTTATCCAATTTGGTCCAAATTTGTGTACTGGGAGGAGGAACGCGAGGGTGGAGACAACAGAAAGGGAAGCCTGGCCGCCGAAGGCTGCTGAGAAGGCGCGTATCTGAGTCCGGGTCCTTCGGAGAGAGCAAGAATGGCAGCAGGGAGCCGCGCTCAGTTGTGAGGAGGTGCATTTAATTTCATTTAATTTCACCTCCATGATTATTAAAAATGGTTATAGGAAGATTAAACTGTAAAGGTAATGGCATTCACAAATGGCAAGGAGACATAGCGATCCATCAATCGTGCCGGTAGCTGGGTCCCTCCACTCTACTTCCTTCTACTCCAACTTCATTATTAATAAGAATGACTAATCACAGCCAGGCTTCCCACACAGCTCCGAGTTCCACATCTCAAGGTCCTGTCACAATATTACCCTCCTTCACAAGAGAACCTTTGCAATTCCAAAGTTCAAGTTAAGTGAGTGCTGAGGTGAGTCTTGAACCTGCCAGGGACCAGAATGCACAGGGGTGAATTCTGTAAGCTCTCCAGCTTGCTGGGCTCTGGTCCCAGGGGGGCTCTGTATAGGCTGCCCATGGTGGGAACTGTCAGAGGTTCTGGACAGGAGCCCACACACCTACTGGCTCCACAGTTGAGAGAGGGTGAGGGACGGTAGGAGATTAAGACCCTCAGAGCCCCTAAGATAAGGGGCATAAGTAACAGTGTTTGGAAGGCAATGCCATAAATCCCTGCTTCCTACTTGCAGAAGGAGCAACCTCATCTGCCTGGTTCACACAGGTGTCCCAAAGATCAGATAGCAACAGGGATTTAACCTGCGTGTGTTGGCTGTCGAGAGGTGTTTGGTTTCATGCTGGAGATGAGCATCAGTGGCCAGGACCCCACTCTCTGTCCCCGTATCTGAAGCGATTCTGTATGTGTGTGTGTGTGGGGGGGGATATGGTAAGAATCCACACTGACAGAGAGTATGAAAAGATCCTGTGGGCCCCAAAACGGTGAGAGAGCAGCCTTGCTGGGCTGATTCATTTATTTTCCTATCCACCCATCAATCCATCTTAAGTCTACTCACCCACCTCATGCAAGAAATTGAGCTGAACATGTGTGGTGTTCCAGGCCATATTCTAGGATTAGAGTGAACAAAATTGCTACCTTGTGCTGCTCGGTTCTAGGAAGGGGGTAGTAAGAGAAGCTAGTGGACTGAGGGTTGTCCGGCCCCGTGGCCCCTGAGAACCTTCCTCCTGCCCCAGGGAGTGTGGAGGAGCAGGGTCTCCTGGGGGACTTTAGTCTCAACCCACATCTGCTTCTAGGTAGTGTCTGGAGCTCCATGGGAGTCCCAGGACCTACTTCCTGGAGGGGGAACTGGAGGTCCTTGGCTCAGGGGCTCCGCAGGAGCTGTGCTGATGTAACCCAGTTCTAAGCAGCCTTGGCTTTCATGCAGGACCTCCCTGCTCTCCTTCACTGGGTTGGCCTGGCCTCAGGTTTGACCCTTTGGGGTTCCCTCGCAGCTTCTTTTACTGGCATGGCCTTCATAAAACCCTGGCTGCTTAAGCCCTCCTAGCATCTACGAGTTGAACCCGGATAAATGAAGATGGTTCGCAGAAAAATAAAGGAGAAGGTGGTGGGGTCACGGCTCGGTGGTTCCCAGTAGCCATGGAGTATCTGGGGCCAGGACTCTTAGCTTGGGTGGGGAGGACTTGGCAGAGGGAAGGGCCCAGGATCACCGGAACAGAGCCAGTGAGGGGGAAGGCCAGTGACCAGGAACAAAAGGCAGTAGGGGCCAGATCTCTAAAGGCTTTTAGACAATGGCAAGGAGCCCAGAGCCCTCCAAATGAAGCAGGGGCCATTGAGAGGCCCCGGGCAATAGTACACCTGTCACTCATCCTCAGTGCTGCCTGAGAACAAACTGCAAGGGGAATGGACAGAGGCAGGGACACGGGGTTCTTCCCTGGGGGTGGGGGTGGCTTGGGGCAAGCTGGTAATACCAGATGTGTCTGTGTGTGTGTGTGTGTGTGTGTGTGTGTGTGTGTGTATGTGTGTGTCCCTGAACGTGCCTTACAGGTTGAGTCAGCCACATACCCCCAGTGATAGCTTGCAGAGCGTTCCAGAATGATATCACCAGTCTGCAGAGCCCTGCTCATTGTTTTGGGAGCTCTGGAGGCCACTGTGACTTTTCTGGAAGCTCTTACCCTGAGTTAGTTGCTTTTCCTGTTGTGGCAAAAGACCCAGCAAAAGCAACTTAAAAAGGAAGAGTTTGTTTGAGGGCATAGTCCATCATGGTGGGAAGGTAGGTAGCAAGAGGGTGGGGCAGCTGGTCACACTGCATTGGGAGTCAGGAAGCAGGTAGAGATGGATGCTGGTGCAAACTGCTCTTTCTTATTCAGTCCCAGCCTACAGAATGGGCGTGTCTTCCTGATTCCCTCAGCCCAACCTAGAGAATCCCTCACAGACATGCCCAGAGCTCTACCTCTTCCACGATTCTATGTCCCATCATGTTGACAGTCAAAACGAACCATGTCATGGAGCCCAGTCATCTACCGTACAAGACTAAGGTGAATCCGTCAGGACCACGTTGAGTTGATTCCCATCCGTTGCCCACATCCCCAGGACAGGGCCTTCTGGTTGATGTGGGAAATCCTGCAGATCAATCCCGTTGGTCAAGAGAAGCATAACGTCATTCACATTCACGTTCCAGGTGCCGCCTTCCTCCCCAGCCTTGTCTTGGAGTCCACCTTGTAGGAACAGGAGAACACTCTCCGTCTGTGCCTTGTCTGCATAGTTCTAATTGTGTGGTGATGCAGTCTTCCTTGATGACCTTGGATGGAAGTGATCATTCTCCACTCTGACCTCCCGTCATTACTGTCTGAATAATTCAGTTAGCAATTAATCATTCCTGGCCTTAGGTTATCTCTTTCTTCATTGTCTACAAATGGCATCTGAATATCTTATATAGTTCTTGGTGGCCATGCCCTGTTCCCCCTCAGGCATGTTCAGCTTCCTCACACCAGGGCTGTATTCCCACCCAGTGTGGGACAGGGGCCAGTAGTAATGAGCTCAGTTGTTTCCTGTGAGACCATTAGCTCAGTCTGGAATCATCAGCAATTATGGAGGAGTCAAATAAAGCATGAATGTACCCACTTTTGATTGTGTTGTAACTGTGGATACACACATGTGTACACTGTGTGTGTGTGTGTGTGTGTGTGTGTGTGTGAAGTCAGAGTGTAATTTTGAATGATTTTCCTCAGATGCTTTCCATTTGGTTCAAGGTAGTCACTGACCTAGAACTTCTCCGTGTAGGTGTGTTAACCGGCCAGTGAGCTCCAGGGATCTGCCTGCCTGCCTTCCCATCCCAACATTGCTGAGAATTACAAGGCCTGCCATCACATTAAGCTTTTTAACTTAATTCTGTGGTTTGAACTCAGGTCCTTATATTTGTGAGACAAACGTTTTAGTGGCTGAGACATTTCTCCAGATCCAAATGCACATTTTTTTTAATGAAGCCCAGCCATGTTTTGTTCCAAACGACCAGCCTCTCTGCATCAGTGAGAGGGCTTTTCACTGCCGTATTCCTGAGGCTTATGTGCAGGAACTAAGGAACTATTTTAATCTCGGGCACTGAAGAGAACTTTGAGCCATCTGAACTGCTGATGGTCTCTTCTCGACCTTTCTGCTTTGAATTATTGAGCTTGGAGCTCCTATTAAAGGCTCGAGGAGATCATTGACTTCCTCCTTCCAGAGGCCGCATTAGAGACACTTGGTTTAAGGGAGAACACATTGAGAGATGAAGAGAGGGGACAAGGGGAGCCCATCTTCACGAAGGTCTGGGCCGAGGTGAAGCATCTCGGGGATCTGACAGCATCTGCAGCCGATGGGAAAGTCTGTCTCCAATCACTTGCCTTTATTTTTTAGGGATGCTTCCAGTACAGCTGTCCTAAGACCATTAGGGTGTTAGTCCCTCAGCTGTATCCAAATTCCTGAAAGCTTTGCTCAACTCCCTAAGAAATATTTCTTTAAAATGTAAGCACGTTACTCACCTAGAGAGGTGGCTACCACTAACTACCTCACCATCACCAGGGCTGAGCCAGCACTTGGCGGGGTCAGAGCCCTGAACCAGTATTTTATGTAGAAGTCGGGTTTTTCCTATGGTTTCACAATTTTATTCTGTCTGAACAACCTCACCTACGGTGAAATCATGAAAAGGGAGACAAGGGTAGGAGAGAGGCACAAAAGGAAGAACCTTCCTAGTAGCCCCCAAAGACCTTCCTTGACTTCCTTGGACCCGAATGACAGAGAGGAATTGCGATCCCCTGACAGGGTTGGAGTGAGCACACACACATGGCAGTCCTGGGTCTCCAGTGAGGATCTTCTAGATTTTCATAAAGATTAAGATACGTGTGAAGACACCATCATCATAGCAACTCTTATAAAGGAAAACATTCATTTGGGGAGGCTTATAGTTTCAGAGGTTTCATCATAACAGGAAGCATGGCAGAGCATGGGCAGACATGGTGCAGGAGAAGGAGGTGAGGGTTCTTACACCTTGACTGCAGGCATCAGGAAGTGGGCTATGTCATTGGGTGTGGCTTGAGCTTATATGAGCTCTCAAAGGCCACTCCCACAGGGACACACTTCCTCCAACAAAGCCACGCCTCCTAATAGCGTCACTCCCTATGAGTTTCTGGGGCCAATCACATTCAGATCCCCACATTCTACCCCCTGCCCCCCCCATACACTTGTAACAATATCATAATGCAAAATGCATTTAGTCCAACTTCAAAAGTTCCCATAGTCTCTCATAGTCTCAACAATGTTTAAAAGTCCAAAGTTCAAAGTCCCTTTGGAGACTCAAGCAGTGTCTTAACTGTAATCATTTATTAAATTAAAATTAAAAAATCAAATCACATGCTTCCAACATGTAATGGCACAGGATATACATGACAATTCCAAAACATAGGAATGGGAGCTGTAGTGAAGAAATATCGGACCAGAGCAAGACGGAAAACCAGCCTCTGCATCTGCATGTCTCGTGTCCAAGTGCTCTTCAGATCGTCAACTCCTTGCAGCTCTGCAGTCTGCAACAGGCTTCCTTCTCTCGGGCTGGTCCCACTCTCTGTTAGCAGCTGTCCCTCACAGGTGTCCTGCCACTCTGGCATCTCTAACATCCGAGGCCATGCAGGGTTCCCGTCACTGCTTCACACAAAGGCCTCTCTTGGCTTTCATCTTGGTTAGTTAGACGTTAAGATTTATTTTTCAAGGCAGTTTCCGTACGTCGTCCAGGTTAGATTTTCACTCAATATCCTCCTGCCTCACCCTCCTGAATTCTAGGAGTACAGATGTGAGCTACCATGCCTAGTCAGAGAGAGACAGAGAGAGAGACAGAGAGAGAGAGAGACAGAGAGAGAGAGAGCAGAGAGCAGAGAGAGAGAGAGAGAGAGAGAGAGAGAGAGACAGAGAGAGCAGAGAGAGAGAGAGAGAGAGAGCAGAGAGAGAGCATGTGGAGGCCTGGGGACAACCTTGGCTGTCTTTCCTCGGGTGACATGTACATTTTTTTTTTTTTGTTGTTGTTTTGCTTTTGAGACTGGGTCTCTCTTTAGTTTGGAACTCACCAAGATTGGATGTCCAGTGTGCTCAGGGGTCTACTTGTCTTTGCTTTCCTAGCAATGTGATTACAGACACACGCTATCATGTCTGGATTTTTTAAAGGTGGATTCTGAGGAAGTAAAAGTAAACACTTCACCAACTGAGCCATCATGCTTTTCCCCAATAGTTGAGAGCTCTTAGTCATGTTAGTTAAGCTCTCCTGACCCGGTTTTGAGGCATCCAGTGGAGTGAGTGACCTTCTACTGCGTGCTCTGGTGAACAGCAGGCTCACAGGAGAGCGCATTCCCTGGACACCCTCAATCCTAGCCTCTGCTCTCTCTACCCTGCTCATCTCCTCCAGAGAGTGTGGGTGGACATTGTGGACCTCACATCCAAGAGATTCTATAATGACAAGGGTGAGCAGATTTAACGAAGCCCTCAAAAGCAGCTGACCTTTTCATTCAAAAGGGCGAGTCGTTAAGGTGTCCATGGGTTCAAGGAAATGAATCTTGCAGCCCAACTGAGGGGGCTTAACGTCGACTGCATTTGTTGCCCGCATACAATTCCGACAGAAACATCACCCTTGTCAATTCCAACAGAAACAGTGTCATGGAGGAATATGTAGGCTCTGCAGACTGAGGAGAGACCTAAGCCATTCTGAAATTGTTGACCCACAGGAAGCAGGAGGTAGCACACGGGCCTTCTCTCTAAACGTTTGGAGAGGGATAACTAGTCACCAGAGAACAGGAAACTCACTCAGTGGGAGAGGGGGACACTAAAATCTACGTGACTTGTACCTCCTCAAAGGGTTTGGGGTCATTGCCTCTTGGGGCTGATGTGGAACAGCCTCAAGTCATATCATGTACACATTAGCTGGTTTGCAAGTCTGCGGTCTTTTGTCAGAATCCTGATCCCGAGAGCCACATGTTAATGGAATTTGGAGATGGGGATCTCTGGGGGCCACTGGGTTGTGAAGACTTGGCCATCTGATGTGTAGCATTTCCTCCAAGGATTCTTAAGACTCAGACGTTAAACAACCCGAAAGTCTCAGGAAGTCCCTGAAGCTGACAAGCTACACAGGGCCCTTCCCTTTAAGGGCACATGAGATTAGACCAGCCACGTTGCAGGGAAGAAATTCTCCAATCTGCTGAGCTGCCCACGAGACATGTAGTGAGCTTCAGAGCTTCAGCTTGTGTGGGCTGTCACCCGCACTGGGGTGGATTTCCGGGGCTGCAGCCATCTTTGAATCACCTGCGCGTCTGTGAATAAGAACTTCTCAGCCTTATGCCTATAATTAACTCCAGTAAACTCAACGGTTCACCAAGTTGGGCTATGGTGATACCCTAACTCACATCTGGTCACTCACATCTGGCGTCAGATCTTTGTCTAGTGTGAATAAATGCGCCGTGTCTCCCCAGGATTAGTGTCACACAGCGCCATCACAGGTGGGTCATACAAACGGGCTAGTCTCAATGCCATGCTCCTCTTTCTCATCATGTGACACCCTCCACCTTGCTATGAAGCAGCCAAGAGGTCTTTAAAAAAGCTAACAGGATTGCAGAGCCATGTTCCTATATGCCATAGCTTCCGGCCCTATGAGCTCACTATTTTCTACAATGCCTATTCTCAGGTATTTTGTTATAGCACCAGGAAACAGACCACATGAATTTCTTCAGGAACCTTCCCCTCTTCCCCTTGCTGGTCAGGTCACTTACAGGCAGTCCACTCCCTCTGTGGAGAACTGGAGGAAACAAAACACAAACTTCATTTTCCACAGCCTACTTTGACCAGCAGTGTGGCTGCTTAGGGCTGGCTTCTTCCTTCATGTTGTCTGCTCCTGGAGAAGCAAGTGCCACCTAGAGCCACACATGCACACAGAGGTCCCCAGTCATCCAGAGCTGAATTGCAAAAGGCTGATGGGCTGGAAACTCTGGTTGAAATAGAAGTTGCCACCACGTGCTGAGGTTTCCCATCAGCTCATGTTCTGCTGAGCTCCAGTTGCAGCGTGTAATTGGGGTTAGATGGGGTCCTGTGCAGCTCCCCATCTGGGATGGAGAGGAGGGAATTTTCCTGTCTGACTGGCTGCTGGAATCTTCTAACGGACTCACATCTCATTTCAGCTCGGAGCCTCTGGAACCAGAAGGCACCCTGTAAGGCGTTTGGGATCTGCAGGCCTGGAGTGATGGGTTGTTGTTTTGTTGTTGGTGTTTGTTTTTTGCACACTCACAGTCAGGTGAGTATGAAGAGGTCACAGGGTGCGCAAGCATCTACCCATCATCGAGACCCGTCGGTATCTGATTTGGAGGTAGAAACAGAGGGTGATCTCTTTGGAGGGAAAGGCAAAATGAAACCAAACCAGGGGAGCAGGAGCGGGCTAGGCCCATGGAGAGCAGGAAATGAAGCCGGTACAGAAGGACCTTCACCATCTTCCCAGCACCGAGTACACTGGAGCTCAGAGCCGCAAGGTTCACAGGCCTCCTGCCTTGTGCTGACGGGGAAACAGCTCATCCCTTTCTCTGAGTTGTCCTCATTGCCGGTTTGATAAAGCCTGGCATCATCTGGGAAGAGAGAGCCTCGGCTGGAGTCTCTTCCATGAGACAGGCCAGGGGGCATAGTTTGGAGAGCTAATTGATGTAGGAGTATTGCGCTTGGAAAATCAGGACGCTCGACCAGTAAGATAAAGTGGAATTTATTAGGAGAAAATAATAGGAAACGAATGGCAGCCGCAGGCTTCCGCCCCAAGCATACAGACCCTGCCATCCAATGCTCTCTTCGACCCCAAAAAAGTATCTCCCTGGTCCCAATTTAATCCTTTTTAACCAGTCATGTCCTCACCTGTGACCACACCCAAAGTGGTCAGTGGTACAGGTGCACTGTGTGTGGGTGGGTGGATGAATATCTCACTGCATAGGAAGACCCTGCTCACCGAGGGAGGCATGCTCACTGAGCGTGAGCCAGTGGGTGGCTGGCAGCAGCTTTCCTCCTTGGCTTCTGGTTCAAGCTCCTGCTTGAGACCCTGTCCTGACTTCCCTCAGCAATGAAGTGTGACCCGGATGTGTAAGCCAAATAAGCACTTCCCTCCCAAAGTTGCTGTTATGAATGCAACAGAAAGCAAACTAAGACATCTAGAAACCAGCAATACTTCCTCTCTGAAGTCCAGACTGTCAGGGATTCACTGGAAGGCATCCTGTGAGCTCAGCGGGCATGGCTTACCGAATTGCCGGCACTGGGGACTTGAGGATACACCTCTCCTCTGTAAGCACACTGAATCGAGGTCTATGAGATGGCAATTTCATCGCCAGAAGGTGGGTGACCCACCCACCTTCAAGAAGCAGCAGTTCTTACTGGAGATGTTCTTGTTCTTTCTGGCTTAGACTGTAATTTTCCTTCAAGAGTCTCCATGTCACCATAGATACTATTTTGAATTCAAACCCCCTTTCTTTTTTCTTAACATTTTTCTGAATCTATGGATCATCCATTTTAAAAGTTTAAAAGGCTAGTACAAACTTGACAATAAGTCTCCCAGCTTGTTTATGACACGTGGGAACAAGAAGGAAGGCACTCGTCTGAGTCATGGCTTACAGAAATAGGTGGTATTTGAGTCTCTGCTGGAGGCAGCTTCAGGCCATCACAGAACCCTGGCCAACACAAACCCAGCTCTGCCTGGCTACTCCTGCGTCTATGGCGAGGTAGAAAACTCGAGACATGCGCCTGATGGCTTTGGTACGGTCCGAAGGAGTTGTGGAACCCTGCAGGTCTGAGGTCTCTTGGTGACCTCCACTCCATTCCCCACAACCCACTCTGGCTCTGAATGTGATCTAACTGGCTTTGGCCGACAAGGCCTGAGCCTTAGGTCTGCCTACTTCTGGATTTGGTTGGGGGAGAGGGTTTCCATAGAAATGGACAAAGTATTTCTCCTGGAAGAGAATGCTGGGCAAGCAAAAATAAAAGATGCCTCTATGAACCTGAACCTGGTTTATTGAGCCGTCTCAAGTCCTGGGAATATTTCTTCACGTCTCTTCCATTAACCATGCTATTAATCCTCCTTTCCTGTTACTTAACAATGTCCCAGCAGCCTTAATTGCTTTCTGGTCACTGCCTGTTATTAAAATAGTTTCAATTTTGTTTAAGACTTTTTTAATTATGCAAATCTTTTGAAATTCTTGACTATGTGTGGTCCAGACCCTCACCAGAGGAACTTGGAGATAGATGAGTGTAAGGAGTAAGGTTCCCCCCCCCCCCCGCCGCCGGTCTTGTCCCGCCGCAGCGCCAGCCCCAAATAACACACAGAGACTCTGTATTTGATATAATTCTGTTGGCCGTTTACTAGTTTCTTATCCATTAGCTCTGTCTTAAGTATTAACCCATTTCTGTTTATCTAAGTATTTCCACGTAGTCTTATCTTACCAGGGAGTGGGGCTGGCGTCTGGTCTCCCCAGTCTCTCCATGCTGACTCCTCCTTCCTACTCCCTCGAATCCTCCTTGTCTCCTAGTCCCGCCTATCTTGCTTTCCTATTGGCCAACAGTGCTTTATTCATTAACCAGTAAGAGAAACATATTTACAGAATGGCATCTCCCATCAGATGAGTGTGGCTGTGAGCTGGGGTGTAGGGGCCACCTCTGTCCTTCCACCCCTTTCTGGGTGCAGCACGGTGCAGTGGTGCAGTGCAGCGGTGAGCTTCCTGGGGTGATGGGAGGTGTCAGCTGATTATGTCTGCCACTGACGCCCTCTGTTGACAGGTGGTCCCTGTGCAGACAAGGGTGGCTTTCTTGGGATGTGACTTTCACATTTATTGCATCAGTCTCGTTTCTGAGAGTGGATCAGAGGGAAAGGCAGGTCTCCATGCTTCTCTAGCCACTATGATTCCTTGCACGGATCCCAGGCTGCCTTGAGGTCTCCTAAACACCATCAGGGCCATGAAGGCTGGGACAAAGTGGAGACTGCTGGACTTCCTTCCCAGACCTGTTCCAGACCGTTTCTATAATGCCCTGTGTCTTAGTATCGTATCTGTCTCTGTGATAAAAACATCCAAGCCAAAAGCAGTTGAGGAGAGGGAGAGGTTGATGTGGTTCCTGGGTCACAGTGCATCACTGAGAGGAAGCCAAGGCAGGAGCTGAAGCAGTAGTCAGCCACACTGCATCCAGCACCCAAAGCAAAGGGAGGCTGTGCAGGACCCTGTGTAACCTAACCGCCAGCGCTTGCGGTTAGCTTTCTCTGTTTTTATGTAGTTGGAGACCCCTTGTCTAGGGATTGTCAACCCTCACAGTGGGCTTGAATGGCGACTCCCAATGACGTCTGGGACTGATGGCTGTGGGTCCTGAAAGAGCAAAAAGGACTTCCGGTACCGGGACGATGACCACAGATGACCTGATGGGCCCCATGTTCCCTGGGCCCACGTGAGAGGGAGGTGGGGGGAGGATGTGAGCACAGAAGGTAAGGCTGGATGCGAGCGCAGGAGTGGGCAGAGGAGCTGAGGGGAAGAGCCTGAGGGGATGCGGCTGGCTCCTCGCAGCCGGGAGAGGGACACAAATGGAGCAGGGTCCGTGGAGAGAGGCTTTCGTGTGTGTTGGCGGTACTGGTATGGGGGGGGGGTCAGGCATGCCGGGGTCAGAGGACAACTTCCTGTGCAAGACTCCTCCTTCCAGCGTGCACGAGAGAGGGCTATTGTTTCACGGCTGTGTAAGCCAGGTTGGCCTGTTTACAAGCTTTGGGCATCCTTGTCTACTCCTCCCATTTCCCTATAACAGCCCTGGGGATACAGATGTGGGCTGCCATGTCTGGTTTCATATGCATTCTGGGGATTTGAACCCAGGTCCTCATGCCTGCACAGCAAGCTCTATACCCATTGAGCCGTCTTCTCAGCCTCCGAAGCACACTTTTTTTTTTTTTTTTTTTTTGATGTAACTAATGATTTCTAACACAGTGCCATGTAAGAAAGTTATTGAATGTGTTGCCTTTTTCAGGGCTGAGGGCTCAGCTTTGATGATTATCCACAAAATGTAAATGAGACAAACAGCACTCTTTGTTTTCAATTATTTACCTTTTGAGAATCTATACTTGCACATAATTCACTTTGATCAATCCCATCCCCCCCTCCATCCAATTCCTTCCTTATCTCTCTCTTACTACTTTCTTCCCTCAACTTCACCTGCCCCAACCCTCATTAAATCCCAGCTGAACCCACTTAGTGCTTATGGGTGTAGGACCATCTCCTGGAGCAAGGGCAGTTCTCACAGGACAGCATCCTTGAAGAAAACTGGCCCCACCCCCCACCCCACCGCAGCAGCCATCAATTGCAAATAATTGCTCCTCATCAAGGAGTGGGACTTCACGAGACCTCTCAGCTCCATATCAGGATCCAAGCAGTCTTACTATGTAGTTCAGGCTGGCCTGGAACCTGTGGCCATCCTTGCGTCTTTACTGCCTAGTGTTCCTACAGGTATCAATAAGCCAGACTGTTGTTTGCTTTTGACTATACCTATGTGCCAAGGATGGGTGTCAATTGGATGCAACCAGCCTCTGATATCTTGAGGGGATAATAAGCCCCAAACTTGATCTTTGTTAAAGTACTAAGTAAATTCAGCCCAGATGTCAGTTAATAAATGGCACCTGGGAACCTGTTTGCCTGGATTGGGCAAAACTGGATGGTAACTTGGCCTTCACTGGGCCCCAGACTCTCTGTCCAGAGCTGAAAGTTGGATTGTGTCCTAGCTGGTCTTCTTTACTCAACCATTCAATAGCTGTCAGTTGTATTTTGCACTCAGCTCTGCTGAGAGATGCCAGGAGAGTAAAAGGTAGGGGCAGGTAATACTCGGTGAGTGGCTTGTAGGCTGCTGAGAAAGGGTTCCTGGCAATGCCCTCGTGAAAGCCTCTGAAATCTAATTGATTTAATTACAGGATGGAAGGAAGGGAATTACCACACACATGGCAAGGGGGCACCGAGATGTCACTTTGAATCATTGTGCCTCCTGGTAAACTGTTTTTAAGTCAGGAAAATGGAAAGCTTGAAGCTTAAACCAAAGCAATTCAGCTGGAAGCAGATGTGTCTCTGGCACTATGACAACACCAGCTCAGTCACTCACATCCCCAGAGAGACCGTGTTCAAGGTCACGTTAACAACACGCTACACCGTGTGTTGCGCAGATTGACAACGGGTGACAGGAAGCTACGAGGCAGGCAGGCAGCAGGACACTTTCCCGGAAGCAGCTCCTCATGAACAGACAGAGCGAGTTAGCTGACTTCCACGCTCTGGGATTCCATTGTTTCAGACAATGAGTGCTTGCAGGAGCTGGGCTGGGGCTAGATGCTGGGGTAGATGTATGAATTTAGATCCGTGGACATATACAGACACATACATGGATGCACATTTGCCCAGAAATACACATCACAGAAATGTCATTCAGAACAAGGATTGGGAAAATACATTATTTTAACAAATGCAAGTAGAGGTTACTAATCGTTATCTGGTTTGAAGTCTGTCCCTCTCATTTTAACCTGTCCCTAGGACTTCATTCCCCCGTTTCCTCCCGGGCATGCCCTTCAGAACTGGTGGCATGGCATGTGTTGCCTCTCCTCACCTCAGCTCACCTCACCTCACCTCCTCACCTCACCTCACCTCCTCACCTCACCTCACCTCAGCTCACCTCACCTCACCTCACCTCCTCACCTCACCTCACCTCATCTCCTCACCTCACCTCACCTCACCTCACCTCACCTCCTCACCTCACCTCACCTCACCTCAGCTCAGCTCACCTCACCTCACCTCACCTCCTCACCTCACCTCACCTCACCTCACCTCATCACCTCACCTCACCTCACCTCACCTCCTCACCTCACCTCACCTCACCTCACCTCCTCACCTCACCTCACCTCCTCACCTCACCTCACCTCACCTCACCTCACCTCACCTCCTCACCTCACCTCACCTCACCTCACCTCACCTCACCTCCTCACCTCACCTCCTCACCTCACCTCCTCACCTCACCTCACCTCACCTCCTCACCTCACCTCACCTCACCTCACCTCACCTCACCTCACCTCACCTCACCTCACCTCCTCACCTCCTCACCTCACCTCACCTCACCTCCTCACCTCACCTCACCTCACCTCACCTCACCTCCTCACCTTACCTCACCTCACCTCACCTCACCTCAGCTCACCTCACCTCACCTCCTCACCTCACCTCCTCACCTCACCTCCTCACCTCACCTCACCTCACCTCATCACCTCACCTCACCTCCTCACCTCACCTCACCTCACCTCATCACCTCACCTCACCTCACCTCACCTCCTCACCTCACCTCCTCACCTCACCTCACCTCACCTCACCTCACCTCACCTCATCACCTCACCTCCTCACCTCACCTCACCTCACCTCACCTCACCTCCTCACCTCACCTCACCTCACCTCCTCACCTCACCTCACCTCCTCACCTCCTCACCTCACCTCACCTCACCTCACCTCACCTCCTCACCTCACCTCACCTCACCTCCTCACCTCATCACCTCATCACCTCACCTCACCTCCTCACCTCACCTCACCTCACCTCCTCACCTCACCTCACCTCCTCACCTCACCTCACCTCACCTCCTCACCTCACCTCACCCCACCTCTCCTCACCTCACCTCACCTCACCTCACCTCACCTCACCTCACCTCACCTCACCTCACCTCACCTCACCTCACCTCCTCACCTCACCTCACCTCACCTCACCTCCTCACCTCACCTCACCTCATCTCACCTCACCTCACCTCACCTCACCTCACCTCCTCACCTCACCTCACCTCAGCTCACCTCACCTCACCTCCTCACCTCACCTCACCTCCTCACCTCACCTCACCTCACCTCACCTCACCTCCTCACCTCACCTCATCTCACCTCACCTCACCTCACCTCACCTCCTCACCTCACCTCACCTCCTCACCTCACCTCACCTCACCTCACCTCACCTCAACTCCTCACCTCACCTCCTCACCTCACCTCACCTCACCTCACCTCCTCACCTCACCTCACCTCACCTCACCTCATCACCTCACCTCACCTCACCTCACATCACCTCCTCACCTCACCTCACCTCACCTCCTCACCTCACCTCACCTCACCTCACCTCACCTCATCACCTCACCTCACCTCACCTCCTCACCTCACCTCACCTCACCTCCTCACCTCACCTCACCCAGGGATGATGAGACAGATGCTACAGAAATGGAAGGATCTGGTTTTCATTCAGCTCCGTGCGTCGCTACCCATGGGAAAAACTTGCTCAGCCAATGTAAACACCATTTTTCCTAGCACCGAATCTAGTGCATCCTCTAGAAGACAGAAGGTGGACTGCAGGCATTGCTCTGTGGGTAAAGTACATGCCATGTAAGCCTGAGGGTCTGAATTTGGATTTCCAGCACCCACAAAGCGAGTCTGGCCTGATAGCATGTGTCTGTGATCTCAGTGCTGGGAGGAAAAGAGACGCAGAGCCTGGAACTCGTGGGCCAGCCAGCCTAGCCCAATCAATAAGCTTCAGGCTCAGGGAGAGACCCTGTCTCAAAACACAAGGTGGGGGGTGACTGGCGAAAAACACCAGATCTTGACCTTTGACCTCCACATGCACATAGACACATGAGAGAGAAAGAGGGGGGAGGGAGAGAGAGAGAGAGAGAGAGAGAGAGAGAGAGAGACCCTTTGGTAACCTGTGGGTGCAGGTACATCTCTTTTCTACAGGGACTCACTTGCTTGCACACTTGGGCCTCTTTGGTGTTTTCTGTCCTTCAAGGATATGGATCATGTTCTGCTCATCTTTCATTTCCAGCATCTAGCTCACTGTCGGGCTCCTGCCGAAGGATGATGCTAGTCTGGTATTCAGTAATGAACTACTGGGCTAAAGCTCTTTCTGTGCCCACTCTGCACTCAGAGGGCCTCTGCAAATATGGTACAGTGGTAAAGATGCAAGATAATCCCCAGACCTGCCAGAGCCCGATATTAATTTAAGTTGAAGGAGATAAGACAGGGCCTTCATCTGAGAGACCACAGAGGTTATCTTGTCCAAAATATTCTGTTCTGTTGTGTTCTATAGGAAAGGAGGAAATAGAGAATAATCTCTCTCCACAGACCTTAGAGTAATTAATAGGGCCAGAGATGGGGCAAGGGGTTCTGGGGTGCTGGGGGTGCATGATCTCATCACAGACTGGGACAGAGCGCGGGGCCAGCAGGAGGACAAAAGAGAGGCTACAAGAGAGCTCAGCCAGTGTTGCTCAGAGGGACTTAGTGACTTGCTGAGATCAAGAACATGACCTGGGGGGGGAGGGGCGGGTGGAGAGATGGCTCAACAGCTAAGAGACCCACTGTGCTTGTAGAAGACCGGTTTTGTTTCCCAGGATCTGCATGGTGGCTCGCAACCATCCCTCACTCTAGTTCCAAAGTATCTGATGCTGCCATCTGACCTGCATGGGCACTGCATGCATGTGGTACACACACACACACACACACACACACACACACACCACACACACACCACATACACAAACACACACTCACACACTCACACACTCACACTCGCGCGCGTGCACACACGTACAGGTAAACACTCACAGCCTGCAGGAGGTGGCTTTGGACTGAGTCTTCAGCACAGTGGTATTTGGCATCTGGGAGAGTTGAGGCAGCTCCTGGTAGAGCTGTGAGATCCAAGGCAATGGAAAGGGCAGTCACGTGATGCATGGGGGTCACTGAGGTGAGAGGAAAGGAAACAGCACATTCAGTCAACAACTTGTCTGATAGTGCTGGCACCACCACGGGGGCGAATACAAACAAGGGATGCGATCCTTTCCCAATGAGCAGATAGTATACCATCAGTGAGTAGACATGGTCTCTTTCCATCAGATTAGTGGGTAAGGTCTCTCAGTGTGTAGACATGGTGGAAATAATCTCTACCCAAGTAATGGAGATGGTATCTCCCAAGAAGTGGACATTCTGCCCCACCCAATGAGAGGACATGGTCCTTCCTACCTGGAGGACATTATCTCACCCAATGAGTATGTATGTTCTCTCCATGAATAGACATGATCTACCCATGAGTGATGCTCTCCCTAGTAAGGACATATGTAGGGTAAAAGGGCCAGCCAAAGAAACCCACTTTGACCAACTGACTCTAGAGCCAACCCTGCCCCTGACCAACTGAAATACGAAAGCAACCAATCCCTGAGCCCCTTGACTCTGAACCCAGGGCCTGTGAAAGAAACACACCCAGGATTTGAAACCTGAACCAGTGAAGGAAATACTTTATCCCCAAATATAGAAGCAAACAAAAACACCCTGACTTTGATACTAGTGCTAAAGAAACACACATTGTCCCTAGAATCAGAGCTAGTGAAACAAGTATGCTCTGGCCCTAAAATTAGAGCCAAATGGCTCAAAAGGACCAGCCATCTATACCCCCCCTCACTAAACTAGCCAATCCCTGAGCAGGAAAACTAACCAATCCCTAAGCAGAAAAATCTCTCCCTGGGAAACTCTGCCCCAAGAAGCCCATCTGCCTGTTCAGTTATTGGCTGAACCTGGCAGAGGCAGCTGTTCTCCTGGATTCCTCCTTCCCAAATAAATCTCTATCTCAAAAGAGTCTTGGGTGAAGGTCTTCATTCACAGGTACAGAACAGAACTTTCTGGGTCGTTCCCTTAGGGGGACTGAGCAAGGCTGAGAACAGAAGAACGGAAGAAACTTTTTTCTGGGACCTTCTCAGGTGGCTGAGCAAGTCTGTAGCAGGAAAGTAACAACTTTTCCCCGCCGGGAGACATTGCTACATTCTTGCAAGGGCTTCCCCTTTAACAGGCTGTAGTGCAAAAAATGCTGAAGAAGTTAAATGTGCTAGAGAGTTCCTTTAGGGGAACAGAGCAGAGCTCAGCCGTAAGGCTCTCTCTAGGAGAGGAGCAGGATTGCTACATCCTGTGGGGAGACCATCCCCCACTGCACCCTGGCCTCAGGTAGCCTGGCTTCCCAACAAGCCAAGACATCTTTCTCTCCAGGGCTAAGCTGTCCTGTTGCCGCTCCAGCCTCAAGAGCTGTCCTATAGCGGCTCTGGGTAGCCTGGCTTTCCAGTAAGTCAGGACACCATTGCAGCTCCAGAGCTCTAACACTCACCCTTGCTTCCATTGTGGTGCCTAAACCCCTCTCTCTCTCTCTCTCTCTCTCTCTCTCTCTCTCTCTCTCTCTCTCTCTCTGAGTGGACATGATCCACCCATGAATGGATGTGATCTTCCCCAGTGAGTAGACATTAACTACCCAGTGAGTGGTGATCTCCTCACTGGGTGGAATGTGTTCTCTCCAAATGAATATGTCTTCCCATCGAGAAGACAATCTCTCCCAGAGAGTGGCCATGATCCATCCCAGTGACGGACATGGCCTCAGTGAGTGGTCAGCCACTCTTTGCCCTTATGATCCAGACTCTGATCCAAGCACAGACAATTAGCGCCACAGTGAATGCACTAGACAGCGAAGGAGCTGCGAAGAAAATGTAAACACCACGTGATGGTGGAAATCGGAAATCAGCAGAGACAGAGAGCCACTGGAGACATGGGAGAGGACCTGAGAGCCTGGGAGAGGCAGGCAAGAGACCCAGTCCAGAAGAACTGAGGAGAAAGCCCGTAGGAAGGTGGCAAGACGCCTTTGTGAATTTTGGGAGTGTCCAGGGCCACAAACTCAGAGCAGAAGAGGCTGGGTGAAGGTGGAGTGTGTGGAGGTCCTGGGGGACAGTCTGTGTGGTGTGAAGCACAGTGTAGTGTCACTGCTGGGTTGAAGGAGAAGATTGGGGACTTGGGGTCATTCTGAAATATCCCCTTGGGCTGGACACAGCGATGCAAGCTGACATGTTACCGAAGTTATTGGCTGTGGCAGTTCTAACAAGCCACAGCGAGCCACTTGTCCTTATCAGCCAATTAAAAGAGTTAAATGAATAGAGGGGGAAAGGTTTATTCAATGTGCACACACTGGAAAGAAGGACAGAGAGATGCAATGGCATCCCTCTCCCCCAGATCCGGTGTCCCATTAGACCCGGTGACATCAGAAGGCCATCATGTAATGGGTACCTTGATCAATGTCTCTTCCTTCATTTCCCTCACATCATTCCCTCCCCTCCCCATCCATGATGGATCCAAATCAGGGTCCTCCTGCCCCTGCTGCCAACCCCTTCTCAACACAGGACGTGAAATAGCCCAGGTTCTCTGAGGCAGGTAAGCAGGGACCCCCACTCTGCCTCACGCACCTAGACTCTCCTCAGAGCCCTGCCATTCCGCTGTCTGTCTGTCCGTCTGTCTGACTGTGGTGTTAACTGCTCTTCTACAAATCTCATGCCCGGAAAGCCAATCCTTCAAGGGGCTGATGCTCATATTACAGCGGGAGTTTTGTGACATTGTCTGTGGGTCAGAGAAGCAGAGGAAACAAGAGCTGTTTGTGCCCAAGAAAGGGCTCAGCAGAGCAGGAGCGAGTCCTGGGGATGTGCTCAGCTGTGTGACAGGAAAGGGAATGAGGAGTTTTCTAGCTCTTTCCATGGCTTTATTGGGGGTTACTGGGGAAAGGGCCTGGGCAGGAGAAAGGCCTAGGGGAGGGATCACATGGGAGGCTGGGGGTTTGCAGAGGCAGCTCTGCTGAGCTGAAGCAGGAAGGAGCCCACAGGCCTGGGAGGCTAGGGTTCTGTTGCATGGCAGTGCTCATTTTCCAGGAAAATGAGAACGTAGAGACTGCCCAGAGAGCACACCTCAGCATCCTTCAGTCAGACATGCTGCTCTACATGAAGAGGGATGAAGGCATGGGAGGCGTGGAAGTTCTACTTTGGCTACTCTGGATGCAGGAGAGACTTCGGACGCTTCTGTGAGGCCACACAGTGGCTTTGGAGCCATGAGCAGAGCCGGGGTGTGGGTGAAGGAGACAGCAGAGGACATGGCAGGGGAGGGGAGGGAAGGGTGGAGAGAAGAGGGGACGGAACAGGAAGGAAGGGGAGAAAGGAAATAGCTGAGGCTGGGTGGGTCCAGCAATCATTCTTCACTTCTAGCTGGGCCCCTGTGAGAGTCAACGAACTACTCCCTTTCCCCTCTTTCCTGTCTCTCTCAATCTCTGTCCTTCAATCCCCCTCCCCCTCCCCCAGCAGATTCCCGTCTCTTTGTTAAGGCTCTGAAGGGGAATAATGACTGAGTCATTCCCTCATAGTAGGTTTTGTCTGAAGGAACAAGAAAGGAAGACGTGGAAAGTGGAAGCTGTCAGGGATAAGGGCGTGGAGGGGGGATGGAAAGTGGGGTTGAGGGTAGGGGGTCTGGCACAACACAGCCCATAGTAAATCTAGAAGCAAGGAGACAGAATGGATGGGCGAGCCCTTGGTGATCCCTCCAGACCAAAGCCCTTGAGCCAGAGAGTGGAAGCCATGCTGGAGATTGGCCTTGGTGGGTCAAAGCTTGCTGAGCACATCTGTAGTCTCAATGCCTCTCAGCTCTCTCCACATCCCTCCTAAGAGCCAGGGAAACCTGTGAGCTCGCTTACCAGGGAAGCTCTGGGGGGAGTCCGGATTCCTCTCTAGCTCCAGGTAGATGTTGCATGCCAGCCCTTATGGACTGTCCCTGGCTCAGTGACCTGGGAGCTGAAGAAACATTTTATGTTCATGTCCAGCAGCATTTATCCCTGGAAGTTGCTTCTCCATCAGCACTGCAAGAGCTGTCCTTGGCTGGGCTCTGACCAGCTTTCTCCAGCTGACAGCCCAATGGTGTAAAGCACTCACCAACTTCATGGGGGCCAGAGTCTCACCAGCTGTCCATGAGTGTGCTCTGACCTCCACACAATTAGTGGATGAATGATGTGCCTCTCTTTTCCCAACCTTTTCCTTAGGGGGCTATCAATATTGCATTGAGGGGGGAAAAACTCTAGAAGATAGGGTTTCCTGAGCTGGGATGGGAAAATCTTGTAAAAATCAATCCACAACGGTAAACTCACAATCTATAAAGGGATTCTAGGCACAGGGGACCAAATGGGGGAAGTTACCAGAGGAAGATAACACTGGATCATGAAGACACAAGACACTATCAGCATTCCTGTATCTGCCGCAGGCAGCTTCATCAGGAGTCAATGCATTGGCCGTTTATCTCCATCCCCTATCAGAGTGGCCTGGACCATGTTGCATTAGTGAGACTGTCTTTTCTTGCTGGCAAAGGATAGATACACTGTGGCCATGCTATCTAGGTAGAGGGGAATTCTGTTCAAAGGGTTGGACAGAGGGGGTTCTTCTGAACTGAAAATAAGTGTACCGAAACACTAGTGCAGGATCTCAGAGCAACCTAGGCCAAATCTTCGGAAGTCCATCAAAGCCAACAGCAGTTTCCTCTTGGAGTGAGGGAGTTGGTTGCCACTTCAGGGTGCTGGGTCCTTCTCTTGGAACACCGGGTGCTGAACACGATAAAAGCTTCAAATACAGGGAGAAAATAAGCTTTGAAGTGAGTTGATTTTCTCTAAGTGGTTCAAGTTCTTAGGAACCAGCAAGCATGTGTTAGGAAATAAATACCCAGACTCTTGTGTAGGGAAGTGCCCAAGTCTTATATTTAGGAGGAGTACCCACACTTTGTTGTTTCAGGAAGTGCCCACTCTCTTCTCTGTCAGGATGTGTTCATACTCTCCTCCAGGAGGAAGTGCCCACTCTCTACCCCACCAGGAAGTGCCCACTCTCTCCTCCAGCAGGAAGTGCCCACTCTCCTCCAGCAGGAAGTGCCCTCTCTCCTCCAGCAGGAAGTGCCCACTCTCCTCCATCAGGAAGTGCCCACTCTCTACCCCACCAGGAAGTGCCCACTCTCCTCCAGCAGGAAGTGCCCACTTTCTCCTCCACCAGGAAGTACCCACCCTCTACTCCACCAGGAAGTGCCCTCTCTCCTCCAGCAGGAAGTACCCACCCTCTACTCCACCAGGAAGTGCCCACTCTCTTCTAGCAGGAAGTGCCTACTTTCTCCTCCATCAGGAAGTGTCCACACTCCCATGGCATTTCCCCTGTTCCGTGAGAAGTCCTTACCTCATACCATACTGAGGTTTACACATCCAGGCGCATACTCAGACTCCAAGGTAAGCTCTACCCTTCGTTTACCTCACATCAAGACTTCACTTCTCCATGCTTCTTCACTCTTGTACACACTCCTACTGTTAGTAAAACCTCCATAGTGATTCTTCTGGTTCCAAATACACTCACTCACTCCTCATTCATTCATTCATTCATTCATTCACATAACAAGGACACACTGTACATCTACCATATTGTCAGGCTCTTGCTTACAGAAACTTCTAGGAGTCCTCAGAGTTGCCCACATCTTAGCAACCTAATGTGCTTAGCAATCATTTGCTGAGTGATTGAACCTGTCTGGTTTTAATCTATCAACACATTCTGGTTGTTTATAAACCCTTACTGCTTTTTGAGACAGGTTCTCTTTATGTAAACCAAGTCTGGAACTCATAACTCATCCTGACTCAGCCTCTGGAGTAGAGCGATTACAGGAGTTGGCCACAAATGCTTAGCTATAAACATTTTAAAGGCAAGTACATATGTTACTTTACTCTGCCCTCCATATACCAGACAGTTGATACAGTGTAACAAACTGGGCAAAAGATCTCTGAAGTCAATTAAGCCTGTAAAAAATCCATCAGCTGAATTAGCCATCATTATTTTCTACAATTAAATTAATCAGAGGGGTGGTGTGAGCGATCAGTGGCCAGTACACAGCTCTCTGCTGCTGCTCAAGTCAAGTTTGGCACGAAAGGTCAGCTGTTCTGATATTCCCACTCCTCTTCACTCATTATCTGCTGTGATGAGGAGCAAAGACTCACACAGATGAATACTTAGCATTCTGGTCCGGCCTCTTCTCTGCAGGGTTATAAATGCAAAGCATTTGAATATTTCACACAAGGCTGAATTGTACCTCAGCTGTGGCATTTCCTTCCTATAGCTGATGTCGTTGGAGGATGCTTGTTATCAGTGCTGTGTCAAGGCACCCACTTCAGTGAGAGGCCCTTGTCATGTTCACTCTGTCTTCTGTGCTGTGAGGATAAACTTCCAGAAGTGGGAAAGGAATTCCAGATACTACTAAACACACTAGGTTATTGGGAGGCGCCTGGAGGTCTCCTATGTGGGCACTAAGTGAAGCCTTGTGTACTAGCATTTGGCATGAATCAGGGGCTGGCTAGGGACCTGTGTGACTGATCTAGGATGCTTCTTCTTCCTCACTCAAAGCCACTGTTGTTCTCCACACCCTCTTCCCAATGAAAGGGCATACCTGCCTCCTGCCATCTGAGAGACTGGGGGTTTATTCTAGAAAAAGCCTATTGCTGCTATAACTCTGTCTTGCAACATACCCATCAGCATACTTCAGGTGCTTGGTGCACTCTAGTTGAGTAAAGAAGGTGGTAACTTTAGAAAGGTCACTGGCAAAGGATTCCTGTAATAGGGCTCAGAGAAGAGAGTGCTATTCTGCTTTGAGCATCTTGAGAAAACAGGATGATCTGTAGATTATAGGTGTTTTGCCACAAAGGTGCATGACTCTGTGAGGAGGTGTCGGGAAGGTCCAGAGGTGTCATGTGACTTGGGGTTATCTATCCTGTCTATCTATGTTTGCTCTTAATTCTGATTAAGGTATTGCAACATAAGTATCCTGGGAAAAAATTTCAAATTGCTCACCTCTAGCATTTGTAGAGGTCATTCAGCACAGCCCTGGCTTCATATAGGTTGGTACATGCATGTCTAGTTTTCCCTAAACATTTACACATCATTCAAAGAGCTGATTTATTTCACTGTGGCTGGGCTGTGTGGTGGTTCACATCAACTGCCAACTTGATAATATCTAAAAAACACCAAAGAGACATGCCTTTCGGTATGTCTCTGAGAGTTTACCTAGATTAAGTTAATTGAAATGAGAAGACCTACCTTAAAGGTGGCCAGCACCATTCCGTGGGCTGATGCCCCAGGCTATATGAAAGATTAAAAAGCAAACTAAAGACTAGCATTCATTTCTCTCTGCTTCCTGACTGTGTATAGAATGTGTCCTGCCACCTTTCACACTCCTGGCAACATGCCTTCCTGTCATGATAAGCTGTATCCTTGAATAGTCAGTCCAACAAACCCTTCTCTTCACTTTAGTTGCCTTGCCCAGCCATTTTATAGCAGCAACAAGGAAAATCATACAGGACAGATGGGGACACCTGGCAAGGTACCCCCTCGCTTTTATTTGACTCAAGTGGTAGCTTAAAGGTTTAGAAATCAAAATTCAGGAAAGCTCATTGAGTTCTCATGGCAATCCTGGAGACCACAGCTTAGAGTGTGGCCGAGAGTCTACCAGAAGGCCAGCTGTGTACACCCACCCACATGGGAGGAGATTCTCCAGGTGGAAACCTCATTTACCACCAAGCAGGCCATTCTGTCTGTTCTTAAACACTTAGGGGGCTTTGAGAGATCAAGGAGAGCACCCAACTCTTACACAGACTGGACAAAGACCAACTGGAAATGTTATCCAAAGACCTGGGCACATCATTCTGAAGAGTTTCTCACAAGTGGGAGAGCATTAGCCCCGGTCAGCATGCTGCTGTGCCTGGTCTAACAAGCCTGAAAGAATTGTTTCTAACTAAATATCCATTTCCCAAAGGGTGAAACTCAACATCTCTGAAAATTAATGAGGAGAGAAAATATGACATACCAGGAGAGAAAACCATAATTAAAACTGACCCAGAGCTTATAGAGATGATGAAGTCACCAGACAAGGAGCTAAAAATAACCACAAGAACTATTCTAGGAGCACAATATCGAGACATAGAGGAGCACAATATGGAGACAAAGACGTGTGTGCTAAAAGACATAATTTCTAAGGTGAGTGCTACAATGTACATTATAATCTAAAGAGTCCATAAGAATCTGCAGATGAAACAATTGGAGAATTTGAAAATTTTAGCACAGGATTTCTGCTTTGGTTTTTACTTCTGTTGTGGTGAAAAAGACTGAAAAAAAAATCCTAGGGGAGAAAGGGTTTATATTAACTTACAATTCCAGGTTAAAATACACTAAAGCAGAGATACCAAGAATGATGATGTTGGATGTCATGGAGTTGTTTTTTAATTAAATATGTCATGTGTCAATTTCCTGAATTGAAGCATTTCGTCCTAAACAGAGGCTAAATATGATTCAGGAGTCAACAACTAAGAAGGTCCCAGGAAGTCCCTGAAACATACCAGATTCACAAGAGACCCTCTGGTTTGTCTAAGCAGTATTGTTAGAGAGAGGAGACTCTCAAACATGTTGAGGAGCCTGCAATTCTTACAGAGAGATCCAAGCTTCTAGCTTATATGAGCCATCACCAATGCTGGGGTCAGCTTTCTTTCCACCATGGAGCTGCATTTGAAATTGCTGCTCCTTGAGTCACCCCCCCATACTCTGTAAGTGACACCAGCAAACTCTAATGTCTCACCAAGTTGGACTTAGGTAGAATCATGACTTTGGTCTGTGGTCAGTTCCTTATCTGGGATGAAGACAGGTTTGTTCAAATCTGAGAACAGTGTCACACAACAAAGTCTTCAAATTGGAAAGAATTCCATGGAGTATAGCACATGTACAAAGCTTTCAAAATGGCATGATAACATGTAGAGAAATGCCCTGCCATCCAGGGAACTTTTAAAAACATTACTAATTTTAAACCAAATCTAAGCAGGAAGGCTACTGTTTATGGAGACACATCCTGCTTAATTACATTTATTCTTTTTTATATTTAGTGTGTGTGTGTGTGTGCACATGCACATGCATGTGTATATGCACACAAATGCAGGTGCCCATAGAGACCAGAGGTGTCAGATCCTCTGGAGCTGTGACCTGCCAGACATGGTTGCTGGGAATTGACCTGGATCTGCTGGAAGAACAGCCAGCACTCTTTAGTGCAGAGCCATCTCTCCAGCCCCTATTGAGTCTATTCTTAAATGCTCAGTCTTCCTGGAGGCTTCTCCAGTGGCTACACTGTGTCTTGCCGGTCATCAGTTCCATTTTGCCTGTGGCATGTTGTGCAACATAAAGCGAGCACCTGGTAAGACTCTACATGAGTAAGCTTTGAGATGTCAATTATTTTTAACCCATCTGAGTTCTTCTGCAAAGGATCAGATGGAGAAAAGTTAGAGGCTGTGCTTTAATATTTTATGTCCAGAAAGCAGCATTTGTCATCTAGGTCCGTGGCTCTGTTACATTGTTTCCGATGAAGATGGTCCTAAATGAATGTTTAATGACAGAACATTGTGTCTCTGCAGAGTTAGAAACTGCAAATTAGTCTGGCCATCTCCATCTGAAACATCTGTCTGCTTCCATATGTGTCTCCTAGATGGAGAGAGGTGATCTTCCTCAGGTCCCTGCAGATGTGTGTTCCATTTGGTAGCTCCTAAAAGCCCTGCTCAGAATTCTAATGGCACCTGGGCAGTTAAGCTCTACAAAATGCACCAGCTTGATTTCCGTATGGTTCCAACTTGATGTGCTGCGTAGCCGACATCTTTGTTGATGGACTGTGGAGAAACAGAGGCCTCCTGACTCTGATAGCCAGCAAGATGCCCACTCAGTGCAGAATGACAGTAGACACCATTATCCCCAGCAACCTGGAAATACTGTGAATGAGCCCTTCCCTTTCTGATGTCTCAGCCCACCAGTCAGCTCACATTTTCTTAAGGAAAAATCTCAAAACATAAAAGTTGGAACACAAGACGCCCTGTCATACACACCGAGCAGAAACAAGTGAGTTTTCTTTCAAATTCAAAATTCACTTTCAAATGCACTTCCTATTTGGCAAATCACTTCTGGCCCATTCTTACTGCATACAATGTAATACAAAAAACATTTATTTGATGTGACAATGCCCGTGATGTACTGTCTCGTCCCATGAATAAACAGTAGCTTGCGGCAGAGATAAGGCACTGCTTACACACTAATAGGGACTGGAATTACGGCAAAATCCTAAATGGACGGTACTTATGGTAATTAGTAGAAAACCACTGACAGAAACAAAAGTCCTCTTCAAGAATAACACCACCCAGCCTTCAGCCTTCATTATGATGGGAGCGACTCATTCTGCAGAGAACAGGCTTTATAATTTCTTACTTATCCCCACACAAGGGGGAGGGCCTGCAGCTGGCACAGCATCTGCATTGATGCTGCTCCCTTTGGGCTCCCTGCCGCACCCTGTACCTGCTGCTGGGAGCATCCTCCTAGGATAAGGCCAGCCGCCAACATCTCTTCCTTGCTCAGGGACGTTCAGACCCCCGGCTTCTCTTCAGCCTTCCTTTCCTTCTTCCTGCAGTTGCTACAGTCGACTTTCTGTCAGTCTCATTGCAGTTTGAATAAAAGCCAAACGCTTTTCTGTGATCAAAGAACCCAGAGGGCCCAGCTTTGGACTTACCTTGTCCATGTGTACCCTGCCATTACCTCTCTACCTATCGCTACTCGTGCACCAACCTTCTGCCAGTCTGCTACTCAGCCAGCTGGCTCCCACCTCCTACCTCTTCTCCATGGACGGCCTTGTTTCTTAATCAACTTGTTATGGGTTTTTCTGGGTGTCTGGCTTCCCATTGCATCTCTGTGTGGCCTGGGTTCAGTCCCTAGCACAACGTGTAGAATCTGCTGCAACATTCTTCACTTGTCAGGGTTAAATAACTGACACAGGAAGCAGACTGGAGTCCTGTGAGCACCAGAAGTCACCATGTGCAGACGTCTCAAATTTCCACACCTCCACCATCTCCCTCCCAGTCTACAGAGACAGGCAGGTGGTCAGGGGCAGTGTTTGCTCAGAACCTGAACACATTCTCTTGTGCACTTTAAACCTGCAAGACCAGGTGTAACCCAATGCCTGTGGACCAGGTAGTTTAGTCAACTTGCCACAAGATAGGGTCACCTGGGAAGAGGAAACCTCTGCCGAGGATTGCTTCCACTGTGGGCATAATAGTGAGGTATCTTCTTGGTTAACGACTCATGTGAGTGGCCCCAGACCACTATGGATGGTGACAGACCTGGGAGGTTGGTCTTGGTTTGTATAAGACAGCAGGCTGAGCAAGCCTGGAGGAGCAAGCCAGGAAGCAGTCTTCCTCCATGGCCTCTGCTGCAGTTCTTGCCTCTGGGTTCCTGTCTTTAGTTCCTGTTCTGACCTCCCTCAGTGATGGAGTGTGAGCTGAGAGCTGTAAGAAGAAATAAACACTTCCCTCCATAAGTTGCTTTTGGTCAGTGTTTATCGCAGCAACGGCAAACAAACTAGAACAGCATTCATTTGCTTTTAGATTGTATTGTTTATGGAATACTGAGAGGGGGAAAATGCCTACCTGTCAATATGGGTGCATTGGGTGGGGATATTTTTGATCTGTGGTCAGCTGAACTCACAGACATGGACCCTTAGGGGTGGAGTCCTAGATAAGAGATCTTCGGTGTACCATAGAGCCTGTGCTTACCTAAAACCATCTTTCTTGTGTGCATGTTGTATGGTGATGGTAGTGGAAGTGGTGTGTGTGTGTGTGTGTATGTGTGTGTGTGTGTGTGTGTGTGTGTGGTTTGTATGTATGTGTGCAATTACATATGAAAGCCTGAGGTCAACAGTGGGGTTGTGTGCTCCTGGGTGCAGGTGCCAGACGAAGCCAGAAGAGGGCACTGGATCCTTTGGGTCTGGAGTTACAGGTGGCTGTGAGCTGTCCTGTGTGTGTGCTGGGATCTGAAACTCTGTAAGAAATGGAGATATACACATTCACTGTTTGAGATAAGGTCCTTTACTGAATGAGGATGGCTGACCAATAGCTTCAAGGGCCCACCTGTCTCTGCCCACTTCTCCTCCAGTGCAGGTGGTGTGTGTGTGTGTGTGTGTGTGTGTGTGTGTGTGTTTTACAGAAGTGCACTGCAGCCCTCTGGCCTTCCACATGGGTGCTGGGGACTTGACCATACCCTTGTGTTTACAGCACAGACACTGTGCTGGCTGAGCTGTCCCCTTGACTTTTCATTAATGGCGTGGTGAAGCAGAAATAGAATGAGAAAGGGAAAAGAGACGTCAGTCTGTCTAGCTGGGGCAGAGCCACAGCCACAGCCATCCCAGGAAGCTGTGGCTGCCAGGGGGATACAGACTGAGCTGCTCATGTGTCCAGAGGCCAGTGTTCCATGAGAAAGAAGACACCATATTCATAAAAGAGCCCAGCCTTCAAAGGACCTCAGCTAGGGGGCAGTTCCGCAGTTACTGTCTTGAGCATAAAGAGAGAGCTCTTTATGCAGAGAACATGCCCTCCTCCAAGGAACAATGAATGTCCTCCATGCAGCGATTCGATTCCAATCAGAGGTCTCCAGAGACGGAAGCACAATGCCTCTGATGAACATCTGCCCACTGTCCTCAGACTCCCATTCACAGCCATTCGCTCTTTGAGGGATTAGTGTCTTTGCGAGTTATGTGCCAAAATGGAGGCCCCAAAGTGCTACCTCCTTGGCAAACTTTCCAGACCAGTCAGTGTTGGAGAAGAGTGGGTTCTCCCTGACAGGTTGGGATTCATAGAGCTGGCTGTGTGGCCTTATGGGAAACACATACTAACTATTCAAAAGTGTGACTGGGCAAGATGTATTCCTCTCCTGCCAACAAGCTGCATTTTAAACATGTGATTTCTTGAAATCAATACAAATCATGCAACTATCTGAATGGATATTTCCTCAGAGCTGAGCCAAATGGCTAAAGCACATGTATAGTGTTCAACTTGGTTTGTTCGAGCGGTTAGAAAACACCTCCAGTGTCTGTGGCGGGGCTCAGCCGGTTGCTGCTGCTGCGATGAAGGCCTCTTGCACACAGGTAAATCTGGGGTGGGTAAATAAGCCCATCTGTGCTCATTGTGTGGAGGCAGAGACAGAGGGTTAGCAAGCTGGTTAGCTAGACAAGGCGGATGGGTGAGCTTATGTGAGGAAACCTGCCTCAACACACAAGGTGGAACGTGATTGAGAAACGCAGCACTGTCCACTTCTGACCTACACGCACACACAGGAGCACATGTGTGTGAACATGCATACATATTACACATAGACATACACCCGCGTACACACACACACAGAGTCACACATGTGTGAACGTGCATACATATTACACATAGACATAATTTGCACATGCACACACACTCACTAGAAAGTTAGAAGGAAGGGAGGGAGGGAGGGAGAGGGATAGAGGAGGGGAGGGAGAGTAGATTATAAAGCAGGTAGGCATTTATTTTCTACAGCCTGGAGGCTGAAAACTATGATTAAGATGTAGGAGATATGATGTCTGGGGAGGGTCTGGTTCTTGGTTCACAGATGACCCTCTCTCACTGCGTCCTCAGGGAATGAACTGTCTCTCTGGGTCTCTTTATTTAAGTCAGGTTTCTGCCCCCAATGCTCCACCTTTGTGACCTCATCATTTCCCACAATCGCCACCTCCCAATACCATCATTTATGGTTTGGGGGGTCACAGACAGTCAGACCATGGCAGAAGCTTAGCCTCTCTGCAGTCTACGCCTTCAGACCGTACTATTCCATCACAGATGCTCCTCCCACAGAAGGGATCAGCCACCCTTAACATTCTTTCTAGACCCTTCTAAAAGAGAAGCAAAGCAGATGTGTGATCCAGGGCACCGATAAAGAAGCTGTGATTATCACAATCTACCTGCTCTGCAATCATGTAGGAGAATGTCCACACAGAGCCCCCGTGACTCCGTTCTTCCAGAGACACCTGAGAAGCATTTGGCCCTGTTACCCCATGCTTACACCGCCGCGGGCAGGAAAGCTGTGACACAGATAGGAGTCATCCACTGTCACCTGGGTGGTCATCACTGTCAGTCACCTAGGTGGTATATGTGAGCAAAGGGGAGGGAAAACCCTAGACACGTCTACGAGGAAGTTTCCAGACTGCACTTAATGACTTAAGTGGGAAGTTTGTGGTTTGAGGAGAAATGTCCCCAGTTGGTGGAGCATATTAGCAAGGAGGTGGAGCCTTGCAGGAAGAAGTATGCCATGGGGGGGGTGTTAAGAGTTCATCAGCAGCTTCCACTTCCTGTCCTATCTCTCTGCTTCCTGTGTGCAGATAAAGTGTGATCAACCAGCTTGCTGCTCCTGCTTCTGTTAAGGGATCTTGCTCTGAAATTGCCAGCTAAAATAAACCATTTCTTCTTTATTGTTTTGGTCACAGTATTTTATCACAGAAACAGAAGACTCACCTTTCCTGAGGGCAGCACCCATGCCATGGGCTCAGAGCCTGGACTTCGTATAAAGGAGTCAGTGAGCTGAGTCCCAGCGTCTGTCTCCCTGGCTGTGGATGCCATGTGGGCAGCCACCACTGCGCCTGCCACCATGTCCCCCCCACACACACGATGGGCTGTGTCCCCAACCTGTGAGCCAAATCAAGCTTTCTTCTCAAGTTGCTTTTATCATGTGCTTTATTTCAGCAACAAGGGAATAAGTATTACGCCATCATTGTGACTGTCAGGGACAGGGAAGGCATGGGCACAGTGGCCGTGACACACTCTCAAGGTAGGTTGTAGGTTGTGTCACACTGTGTTTGACACAGATGGCCCAGATACTGATGTGCCAGCAGCATGGCCATTACTCAGACAAGCGGCAAGAGCTCACATTCACGGAAAAGAACAAAGACTCTTCCAGAAGCAGCACCTCCAGAGCAATGACTTCCCGTGTCCCAGGGCTAGTGACATCAACTTTCAGTCCTGCTAGTTGCTTTTCTGTGCATTGACACACTGTATATTTATCTTTACAGAAAAAGGTTTACATTGTATCACCTGTACATTGCTCCCTCCCTTTCAGTCGGGAATTCCTGTCACATCTCTCCTTACACTATTAATATTGCAGGCAATGGCCTCTCCAGCAAGCCTTGATGGGCTGGCTTTCGGGAGTTTTCATGTCTCAATTGAACTGTGTCTGCACTGAGACTGATTTTCCACCGTGGGGCAGTGGTCACCGTGAGTTCACAGATAAGGCTCTTTGAATTAATTCCCTAAGTGTCCCCTTGCTTCAAGAAAAGATTAGAGGTGAATTAAAGGAGAGAGAGGAGAATGGCTGAGCGGTGAAGTCTGAGTGACTGATTTGGGGACAGGTGAGAGAAACAAGGAAAGTTAATTGTGTCTAAAAAGTTCTTGGGCTGGAACTTGTGACAGAGCATAAAACTCAGTTCTAACAACCCATGGTGCAAGGGGCAAGAAAAAGGCCGTGATGGGAGGGACAGGAAACAGTCCACAATGGAGGCACCGGAAAAGCCCATAGTGGGAGGGGCAGGAGAAAGCCCAGGGTGCGCGGGTCAGATAGCCTACAGCATCTGCTCAGAGCCCCTAGCTCTTCTAAGAGACTTGACACAGGAGTCAGTGGGTAGGTGACATCACACCAGAACAGCCCACATCTCCAGCTATGGATTTGCAAACCATACAGATGGTATCTGACTCTGACCTTGAGGCGCCATTAACTACAAATTCCAGTGTGTTTAAGATTAGCAACCTGAAGCAGAAGTGAGTGCCCCCCTCAGGGTGTGTCCATGGGCAGCCTGGAACACCACCATTGGCATAAACTGCCTACTCCATTGGCTGAGTGCTGCGGAGGCAGCCAGAGGGGACCTGGTCTCATGATGGAACCCTTAAGGTCTTATGATGGAATCCATAAAGAATTATAGACGTAGTGTTTCCTTTTTGTATTGCTTTTAGCCTCAAGGTGCCCTCATCAGGGAGACCCTCCTTGGCCTAGACCTGTCTGCCTTTGGATATTAGAAATCCTTGCTCTCCTGTGTCCATATGTAGAGCAACACCTACACTGGCTACACCATCACCCTGTGCTTTAGATTGTCACATACCTGAAGGACAGAGGAAGATGGCATGTGGGACATGTTGGGGAATACAGTTGATACTTGGAAGCTTGGAGACTGACCTCATGCCTTGCCCTCTCTTGAGTGACAGCTAGTTACGTCTGGAGGCTTTTCCTAAGGAACCATGATGGACCAGATAGTCAGATCTTGAAAGCAGCATTTACCCAGCATGTATTGCCATCCTGATGTCATGACAGCCTTACCACATGCCTTATCGGATAGCATTTGACTCTACACAACTGCTACAGCCCCAAGCAATGGACATCCTCACTTGTGATAGGTGAAGGGAGGCCTCGTGCACCTCCAGATACATGCTGATGTCTTCCCGAGTGGCCACACCGGGAGCTGCTGAGTGAAACTGAGGGCCGCTCATCCCTGACGGTCTGCGGTCTCAAACCCTGTACAACCAACCTTCTTCACACACATGCGATTTAAGAGGGAAGGGCCTGGGCTATGGAGAAGGCCCAGTTGGTAAAGTGTCTGCCTTGCAAAGGTTGGGATCTGAATTTGATCTCTCCTTAGCCCCCACAAAGGCCAGGCATGACGGGCCACACCACTACTCTCAATGATGGTGAGCTGAGGTGGAGGCAGCCAGATCGCCAGGGCTCTGTGTTAGTTATTTCTACTGCTGGGATGAGACACCATGAGCAGGGCAGCTTGGAGAAGGTTCGCCTGGGATTACTGTCCCAAGGGGTCAGAGCCATCATCATGGCATGGGTGTGTGCCAACAGGCATTCATGGTGAGTGGAGTCGCAAGCTGAGAGTTCACACCTCTTAACCCTCAGGCAGGAAGCAGAGGACAGCAGAGGCGGCACAGGGCTTTGAAACCTCAGTGCCTGACTCCATCTGGGCATACTTCTTCCAACAAGACCACACCTCCTAAACCCACTCCCCCCCAATGTCACCAACTGGTGACCACTCATTCAAATGCCTGAGACTGTGTGGACACCTCACATACACCACACAGCGCATTGGCCAATGAGTCTTGTCCATTGGCTGGGTGAAAGCCAATGAGAGACTTGGTGTTGAACAGAAGGCAGAACGCTCTGAGGAACATGTATGTGTCTCCCATGACTTGTGTGCACCAATACACACATGTACACTCAAATAAACATGTGCATACGCAAACAGATTTAAACAGTAAGGGCGCTTAAAACACCTCTTCCCCGGGGCTGAACTCTGTCCACCTGCTCTTCCCTGGCCACACCTCACCCCTGTGTATACGCTGTGATAATGTATTGTTGGGCCTGGAATCTCTAGAGAACTTTTACGACTCGCCTCCTAAGTGGTTTCTGTCTATAAAGTTAGAGATCGGCAATAGATTAACGAGTGCTGTAGTGTTGTCTTCGATTCCTCAGCACAGCCTCAATTAGGCTGAACATAACAGCGTGTAACGGCAGATCTGCTGTTTCTAGGAAGAGTGTTAAATGCTGTGCTTTATGGAGGAGAAAGTGGGGCAGGACGTGGGAGAGAGACAGAGGGCAGGGGAGGTCCCTTCTGCTGTGTAAACAGCAGAGATCCCCCAGCTCTCCCGGGGCCAGCAGGACCTGAACGTGAGGCTGCCCGTTTCCACCCTGTGTCTGCATCCAGAGTCACCTCCGAGAGTCCTGGCCAGATACGGGTTTTTCGCTTGGGTGTACCCTACACGTCCCTGTCAGTCAGGTCCAAGTCATCTGTGTGGGAAATCCACAGGATTCCCCTCATTTCCTTTATCCTCAGACCTAATGGGACATGAAGACCTCTGTGCTCTGTCGGGCCAGCTGGGCTTGCTGGCCATCACCTCTGCTGGGTTCACATGTCCTGCTGCTGTGTTTGAATGTGAAATGCCCCCTATAGGCTCATGCTTGAGCACTTGGTCTCCTGTTGGTGATGCTGTTGAAGAGAGTTGAGGGATCTTGAGCAAAACGGAAGCCCGATAGCGGAAGTGAGTCACTGGGGTTGGTGTAGGCGAAAGTTTCTGTCCTGCCTGGTCCGGCAGACGTTTATCCCTAAATGAGCACACACAGAGACATATTAATTATTAAACTGTTGGCTGGTGGCTCAGGCTTCTTACTGGCTAGGTCTCTCTCAATTATTGACCCATAACTACTAATCTAGGTGTTTCTTTTATCTTACTGGAGAACGCCTGCTGTCCTGTCTTCCTGGTAGCTGCATCGCATCTCACTCTGGTTGCTTATTTCTGCCTTCTTCCTCTCCCCAGCCTTCTCCTGGTCTGGTGGCCCCACCTTTCCCTCCCGCCTGGCTACTGGCCTGTCATTGCTTTATTCATCAACCCATAAGAGAGACAAATATAGGGAAGGGCACCCCCCACCAGGTTGAGCCTCAGTCTTAATAACAGCCACACTTTTGGTTCAGTGTCTGCCTCCTGAGTGGGGATGCTGTGTGACCAGCCAGCCTCCCCTTCCTGCCATCATAACCCCTGCCCCTGCTGTGCCTTCTTCACCATGATGCCCCTTTGAACTATGAGCTGAAATAAACCCTTTCCTCTTAAGCTGCTCTTGGGGCATTTTATCACATCAAGGAGATGGTCACTAAGGTCTCATCTTGCTGGGTCTTTAAGATTTGGCTTCCATGGTTATCAAACCCACATGATTGTTCCCTCCTATTACCAATCAGATTCAACTGCCCACTGGAGTCCTAGCTCCTCGACTCTCTGGTCTCCCTCATTATTGCTCACGTCTCTCGTTTCTCTGCTCAATACACTAACCCATTAGTTGCATCTCAGTGACATCCGGTGGCTCCTGCCTTACGAGTTTTATACCCCATGTTTCCTCCGTGTTTCTAAGTTGTCCTATGAGACATGTCAGTGGTCCTTTGTGGGCTGTTTTTGTTTTGCCAACTTGACACAAGCTAAGGTCATCTGGGAAGAAGGGGCATTGATTGAGAAAACGCTTCAGTCAGGTTGACCTGTGGGGAATTTTCTTGATTAATGATTGGTGTGGGACAGCCCAGACCTTGTGAGCAGTGCCATCCCTGGGCAGGTGGATATGCATGTAAGAGAGAAGACTGATCGAGTCAAGGGGAGCAAGCCAGTAAGCAGCACTTTTCACAGTCCCTGCTTCAGTTCCTGCCCCCAGGTTCCTACCCCGAGTTCCTGCCCTGACTTCGTTAGTGATAGACCTTAGAGATGTAAAATGCAACAAACCCTTTTCAACTCGAGCTGCTTATGACCATGGCATCTTATCTCAGCAATGGGATCCAAACTAAAACACCCAGGTCTGTCAAATTTCTATACTTTACTCCCTAGAACTTGCTTTGAGATTCCGGTGCATCCTATTGATCTTCTGGATGGAAGCTCTCCCGCGTGGCTTGAGGGATATGTCTGACACTCCATATACTCACAAGGTTGAGGTGGCCTTGTTCCAGCTCTACTCATCGGTCCTGGCGCCAGTGGCTGGAGGTGAAGTGCTCTCCTGAACCCAATGGGTGAGCAATGAATCCAAGCAGCAGGAAGCCTTCCTTACTCCCATCTACTGTGGGTTCCTGCTACCTGATTCTTAACCCCGGTGTTGCTAGGAGAAAGAAAGACAAATGCTAGAACCTGGAAAATAGCTCAGCTGGTGGATAGCCAAGTGTGGTTCCTTGCTATCTTAGTTAGGTTTCTATGCTGTGATAACAACGATGGCCATAAACATCTTGAGAAGGAAAGAGATTATTTCTCCTTATGGCTTGTGTAGGAAAGTCATCCAGGAAGGTCAGAAAAGGAACTCAAGGCCGGCGGAACCTGGCGGCTGGGGCTGAAGCAGAGGCCATGGAGGAAGGCTGTTCACTGGCTTAATCCACATAGCTTGGTCAGCCTGCTGGCTGGCTTACTGCATTCAGCACCACCAGCCAAGCGATAGCACCACCAGCAATGGGCTGGGCCCTCCCAATTCAATCATCAATCAGGAACATAGCCACAAGTCAGTCTAGTGGTTGCATTTTCTTAGTTCAGCTCTGCTCTTCCCAAATGACTCTGGTTTGGGTCAAGTTAGCATAGACCTGTCCATCACATGCTCTCTGTGTTTAGAAACCTTTCCAGACACTCAACTACTTTGTCACAAATCCAGGCAGATAGATAAGAAACTTCCAAATATAGGATGAGATTCGCTTTGCTGAGGTGACACGACCACATGCCCACAGTGAACGAGGCATCTTGAACTTCCATTGAACTTGGCCTGACCTAGACTTTCGGTGCTGGGAGTGTGCCACACCTTCAAGACGTGTTAGGTATTTATCAGCACTGTGGGTGGTGTTGGGTGCTGGACTCCAGGTACTACCCACATGCTTTCTATGTGTTTCTTTACTGAGACATAGTTGGAGAGGTGTCTTTCTCCTTCTTATAGAGAATGAAATTGGGACCTCAAAATGTCATCACTTTCAAGGACATTCAAGGTCAATACTGACCTCTAAGCAGGCTGTCCTAACACTTTTATAATTGGTGGGACCACAGGTTGAAGTCTAGTCTCTCTGACCCCTGAATCATATATATTTTACACAAAATCACCCTGTTCCTGTTGCCAGGCCTGAGAACACAGGGACCCAGTATGCTCACAACCTTCAAAGTTAGGATTCTTTTATGGTGGAAGGTCCGTTTTCTCTCTCGGGACCTCTTCCCTGTTCACTTCTCATTAGCTTCCAGGGTTTCCCATTCTTAGAGCCAAGGGGTACCATAAGCTTTTGTCTGACTGACTTCCTAGCTTCTACCATACATCTCTGCATTGATCTGTGGTACCTTGGACTGAAAGACAGTGTGCGAGCACTCATTGCTCTGAACAACACCAGGCGCTGTCAGCCCCGTGGAAATTAACTATGGGATATGGTGATGGAGAGCCTTGTCTCTTGCCTTAAGATTTCTCTTGAGGGAAGGCCATTTGTCATTTACGGGTCCAGCTGAGTTATATTGTTTCCTATTAAGATAAGTCTAAATGAATCTTTAATGATGGGACGCTATATCTCCCCAGATTTAGAAGCAGAGCATTAAACTGGCTGTTCCCATCTGGAGCGTTGGTGTCTTTCCAGAACCATCCATCACCCACAGAGCGAGAGGGCAGACGAGGGTCCCTGCAGATGTGTCTGCACAGCTGGAGCCAGGACTCTCTGTGTGTCAATCACTCTGCACTGAGCATCTGTGGGAGACTTCTGGGACTCTCTTGGAAAAGATGATTGTTTTGGGGTTCCAGACACAGCCCTCCCTCCACATGCCGGAGCTCTTAGAGCTGAAGTGCTGACTCCCCTGGCTGGGACGCTGCCCTTGCCCTTGCCCCTCCACATGATCCTAGCCCCGTCTTGCCCGCCTGCTTTGAGGCTCTTTTCTGAGATGCTGCGTGTCAGAGTCAGAGTTGCAGCTCTTCCATCTTTGGAGAGCTCAAGGATCACTCCTTCCTGTCTGCTCAGCACCTATAAGCTCTGGCCTCCCAGCTTCAGATACTCCCTCCTGATGTCACAGACCCTCCCATGGCTGTCCCTTCCCATGGCTGCCTCCTCCCATGGCTTCCTACTCCCATTCTTCTCCACTCCAGGGACACGGATGCCCTGGAGTCCCCCTTGACACCCAGCGCAGGGGAGGTCTACAGCCTCTCAGACTGCATAGAGATCCCTACTCCTCCAAGCAGCACCCACCCCACTTGGACCAAGCCACTGTGTAGCTGTGGTGAGGTCACATGGCCTGTTCCCAGTACTGCCTGTATAGCCCTTAGGCTGGCCCAGCAGCCTCATGTTCCCCCATCAGACCACGGAAGAATCCCTGTGGCCGCTGCCAGCCAGCAAACGCTCCATCGCGTCTAGCTTGACAAGTATAATGGGTTGCTTTTCAGCCCTCATCGCCCTTCTTGCTTAGAGTCGTATATGCGAATTTGAAGAAACAAATTAAAGACAGCAAATGGGAGATAAAGGAAGTATTGCTCGGCTGAAGGAGCTACAGATGTGGATCCTGGCAGGGCTGCTGTGCAGCTGTGTGTCCTCGGGCCTCCAGTCCTCCCAAGTCAGCCTGCAGTGGCAACGGCTAATGGTTCTCATGGGGACACCCCCTCTGACCCCCAGGAAGCTAAAGCAGAATTCTGCAGGTGCAGGAGGGATCTGTGAGTTCATTAACCCCAGAATTCCACTCTCTGTTCATGGCTTGTGGTACCAGACCCAAATATCACGTCTGCTCTTTTTTTTTTGGGGGGGGGGGAGAGGGGAGTCTGAGAGTGGGTGACCATGTTACTTCAACATGGCTGGTGTGAACACGGATCCGAAGAGCTGGTTTCAGAGGACAGAGAGTGCTGTGTGTATGTGTGTGTAATAAATGTTCACAGCATCAAAGGCCTTATAACATGATGGATCTAGAGTATACAGGAGACCCAGTGGCCTCTATTTCATCCACAGAGGTGGCCCAGGGATAACAGAGTCTGACTCCTCGGGTTTCCTGAGAATAGAGCGCCCAGGGTAGAAGCAGGTCACGCCACCCTGAGGCTCTGCACGTGGGGATATGTCATGCCACACAGGGGTGGGCTGACATGGGAATTCTGGAATGTCTTTGAGAACGGCAGATCTTTTTCAGGGTCCTGGGGTCTCAGAGTCACCCTGGGCCAATGGCTTTTGTGTTCTTGTCTAAGGAATTTGAAGTATGAAATTTGTCAGACTGAGGAGGGTGGGTTTTTAAAAGAAAGGCATATTATAGTTTCAATATAGAGTTGAAGGAGAGGAGAGGGGGAGGGGGAGGGGGGACTCCTGTATAGCAAGAGGGGTCTCAGGAAATAGGGCACCATCAAGCTAGTCTCGGGCTTTTCAAAGGACCTATTTTGGGAGCAGATGAGCAGGATAAGTCCAGCTTGTACAACCAGGTGAGGCTTTGTGTCTTAGCCTCTATGCAGAGGGGTTCTTTCAGAAACCAACAGAGACAGAGCCAGGGTTTACATCTGTGCCCCAGCAAGGTCATTCTCAGAAGTGCCAATCGGGGCCCCTGCCCTAACTTAACAGTTTCTTCTCGTCCACACCATGCTGACCAGGGACACACGCCTCTGCTGTTCCAGCAAGGCTTCTGGGGACTTGTGTGTGGTGCTGATTTCCATCTCCAGGGATCATGAACAAAAGAGCCTTTAGAATGGCAGAAGATGCACACTGAAGGAGGAGGCGGCTTGAGTACAGGCTGGGAAAAGTTGGCTTGTTCTCTCCCCCAGAGGGATGTCCATGCCAGCCCTGGAAGGACAGTCCCTGTAGGCAAGCAAGCTTTTAAAGAAAGCAAACATCCTGAGATGCAGAGAGTGGAAACACGGCAGGCCCATGCCAACGCTGACACATGAAGACTGGAGGAAGTTACAGCAGGCTTTCTTTTGGGACACCAACCAGCTTCCAAACCATGACTGGGAGACTTACCTTTCCTTATGAATGCTTGGCCTTATCTTAGCTCTTACTTTAATTTGTTTCACTTTATCAACTTTTGCCTCAGGGATTTGAACTTCCTTCCTTTCCTTCTCTTCCCTTCCCCTTCCTTCCTTCCTTCCCTCCCCTCCCCTCCCTTCTCCTTCCTTCCTTCCTTCCTTCCTTCCTTCCCTCCCCTCCCCTCCCTTCTCCTTCCTTTCTTCTTTTCTTTCTTTCTTTCTTTCTTTCTCTCTTTCTTTCTTTCTTTCTTTCTGCCCTACTTTTCCTGCTTCTCCTGTCTGTCTGTCTGTCTGGTGGCTGCCTGGCTTCTGGCCCCGGGGTATGTGTCCCTCTCTCTATATTTTGTTCTCTCTTCTTGTTCTCTCTCAAGCCTAGATTTCTCCTCCTACTTAATCTCTGCCTGCCAGCAATCCCTCTCTTGCTTAGCTATTGGCCTTTTACCTTTCTGTTAATAACCATTCAACATAAACAAATGTAACACATCTTTACATACTTAAACAAATGAAACATAAACAAATGTAACACATCTTTACATACTTAAACAAATGAAACATAAACAAATGTAACACATCTTTACATGGTTAACAAAGGCAACAGAAACAAATGCAACACACCTTCACACATTTAAAGTAGTATTCCACAGCATAAACAAATGCAACACATCTTTTGCCCAGTTAAAATAATATTCGGAAACAGAACTTCCTTCATGGATTGAGCCAGAGAGCTGGGTGGAGGAGATCCCCGCTCCATGTCTTCTTGGTGCCCAGCGGGCAGCCTTCTGAGCTGAAGATGCATCCGTGCTTCCAGGATCACCACCCTTCCTCTGAAGTAGATGGTGCTGGTTGTGTGTTGCACCCCAGAGACCAACCCAATCCATTTCAGCTCCCCCAACCCTTGAGCTTGGCACAACTGACTACTTCAGCTTTGCTGCTGGAGCCTGTCTTAGTTTTGTTTTTGTTTGTTTGTTTGTTTGTTTTCCCCCTGGTGTTGTGATAAAATACCCAGACAATAGCAAATGGCAGAAAGGGTTTGTTTTGGTTAACACTTCAAGGGTGTGATTCTCTACAGCAGATGCCTGGAGGCCTAGGCTGCAGGAGCCTGAAGAGGGATTGCATCCCATTCACAGTCAGGGAGCAGAGAATGGTGATGGCAGGCTGGGGTTCAGGTCCATTTCTTCCTCAATGGAGTCCAGGATCTCACCTAGGGAATGCCATCACCCACAGTGGGCAGGTCTCCCCTCAACAACGCAATCAAGATAAAATCCCAGAGGCCCATTGCTGAGCTGATCTATTTTCCAAGTTGTCAATTAGCAAGAACCATCATGGGCTCCTCACAAGGGTAGGTGGGGGTGATAAGGTTGGAAGCCCTCAGAGTCAGCCGTGAAAGTGGCAGATGGCATTCCTGGGTGTGACACATATCTCAGACACAACCTGGCTTCAGGACACACCTTCATGGTATTCCCAAGAAAAGAAGGTCACTGTGGTGATGGCAGATGGGACAGCAAGCGTGCACCTGTGAGTGTGCTGAGGTTACTTCCTGGCACAGAGATCATGCCTCCAATGTCACTGCGCTTTGTGTCTTCCCAGAAAGCTGTGTGATTCTCTCGCCATCGTGGTTTGCTGGCTGTACACAAAGGACCTTGGGGACCACTCTGTAGTCTCAGCAGAACCACAGGATCAGAAGAGAGGCTTGTCCCCTGGTGCGCAGGCAACAGGCACACCTCGGGAAGTAGGAAGGACTCCGGCAGCCCGAAAGAGCTGCTCAATGTCCAGGGCATTGTAGAAATTGCGCCATTTAAAAACACAGCAGGGGACAGTTTTGTAGTGTCTTACAGTCAGCTATGCAGGTTCTGGCCTCAGCAAGGGCCAGGCAAAGGACATGCCAGGGGCCTTCTGCAAAGTCAGGGCAAGGAGGGTAAAGAGGTGTGGCCCCTCACCCAGCTGTGCTGGGATGCCAGCAGCTGCAGACTGTTAGAGAAAAGAAGCTGTCCATCTGCTTTGGGAAAGATGCTGGCACGAGGTTGCTCTTCAAGGAGCCTCATTAGGAGACGGATACTGACCATGGGATCCGTGAGTGAGTGAGTCTTGCTGTGGGAGAGTAGAAGGGGCAGCACAACATATCATAGACAGCATGATAGGGTCTTAACGGAACCTGGAGAGGCTTCCCTGGTTCATGTAGAGAGGCAGGCCGGGACTAGAGAGACTGCTCTGAGGTTCATAGCACTTGCTGTCACAGAGGCTCTGAGTTCAGGCACCAGCACCCTTATTAGGCAGACACAATCAGCTCCACCTGTAAGGGATCCAGTGTCTCCGGTGCCTGTGCACAAATGCATACACTCCCCCAACACACACACACCACACACACATGCACACACATAACTAAAAATAAAATCAATAAGCTCTCAGAGAAACAACTTAAAATCAACAAGAGATCAGCGCCACAGGGTGGAGTGTCCTGGACAAGCTTGGAGGAAAGCCTTAGACAAATCTCCCAAACAGGGAAATCGCCAACTTTTATACCTGTTTAGAGAATGGCTGGGAAGTTCATACCACGTGTCCTTGTCAGGGATGGCTTGTGCAAGAAGGAGCATGGAGGAGGCATGTACAGAGTGTATCAATAAATTAGAGGCTGGCGAGTCATAGCACAGCATGGCCTCTTAATTCTGTCCCAGAGAGAGAGAGAGAGAGAGAGAGAGGGAGGGAGGGAGGGAGAGAGAGAGCTGCACAAGACCTGCTTGTGAAGGATATGAGAGCCATAAGCTTAGAGTGCCAGGGTGTTTGAGGGGCAGGGCTGGAGACCACGCTCTGTGTAGACTATGTTCGTGTAGTCACGGGCCTAGCGCCTTCTGCCGTGTCTTCTGGGAGAGCCACCTGTTTTACTATTTTTAAAAGTTCCCTTATATACGTATTTACTTATTTGTTTGCTTGTTTTAAACAGGGTTTCTCTGTATAACAGTCCTGGAACTCACTTTGTAGACCAGGCTGGTCTCAAACTCACTGCCTGTCTCAGCCTCCCAAGTGCTGGAATTAAGGGCGGGCACCACCAACACCACCAGGCTTAAAACTTTTAAGTTTTGTGTGTAGGTAAATGTATGTGTGTGCAGATACCCTCAAAGGCCAGAAGAGGGTGTCAGACCCTGGGGTCTGGAGTTATAGGTGGTTGTGAGCACCATGTGGGTGCTGAGAACTGAACCCTGGGCCCTGGGCAAGAACAGCAAGGGCTCTTAGCAGCTGAGCTATTTCTCCAGTGCCCACTTTTTTTTTTAATGTCACCTGTACCAACTTTCTCTGCCATTGAATGAAGCAGGTATGTTCCAGCAGACTATCAGAATGACAAACAAGTGAACCACCCAGAAGAAGCTTTTAGCAAATCTACTCAGTGTTTGAGTTCCCTCTGAAACCAGTAGAGAGCACACACACACACACACACACACACACACACACACACATACACACACAGAGAGTCACACTCACACACGCACTTACACACACTCACACACACTCTCACATACTCAACACACATTCACACACTCACATACACTCACACACTCACACACAATCACACACTCACACACAATCACACACACTCACACACATACACTCACACACTCACATACACTCATACAATCACACTCTCACACACACACTCACACACATTTACACACACTCACACATACACTCTCTCTCTCTCTCTATCTCTCACACACACACACACACCAGCAAAGGAAAGTAGCAGTGATGTTTGATTTGTTCTTTAAATAGTCACTGTCCTAAAAAAAAAAAAAAAAAAAAAAAAAAAAAAAAAAAAATCAAATTATTCCAAGGAGAAAAGTCAGCCTGAGAAATACCACAGGGGAGGAAAGCAATCCAGACTGTTGCTGCCAAAGGGGCTTCAAGTCACAGGCGCAGACCAAATAATAACCTGATGATAGCCGCTTCCTGTCAAAACTCTCCTTGTGTATTTGGATTTTGTGCTAAGGGACTCTCGTTTTTAAGTTAAATTTAAAATCCCATTTAAAAGGCATTAGTTGATGCCACATATGCAGAGCCACTGCCGAGGCTCTGCAGTTTAGGAACCCTAGCTCCCCCTCGCCTCCGCAGCCTCCGCAGTCCATCCAGCTGGGGCCTGGCATGGCGCTTTACCTCCTAATGTAATGTGAGAGCACAGGAGTGATTGCCACATCAAACGTCACAGGGCATACAGATGCCCCATTTCCTGGGAGGGCACACTAAGACGCAGTCACAGATGGGAGTATCGCACACCACTGGAAGTTCATCTCGGGAGCTAGGCTGTTTGCGTAACTCCGTCTGCTGCCCAGGCATGCTCTAGCCCCTCAGTTAACAGTTACACTGACAACTGCTGTGTTCCTTACATAGTGTGTCTGTGGATGGTCTGAGCGGGACACAGGAGCCTGGGGGAGTTCCCTGCTGATTGCTGTGATAGAAAGGGAGTCCTGGACTCCAGGTTTCTGATGCGGTGTTCACATAGGGGCATCTAGGTGACTGCTGTCACACACCTTAAAGTGTCCGCTTGAGCTGGCCACTCTGAAGTTTCTTGGTAGCATTCAAAAGTGCTGGTCCTGTATGTGTAGACCTGAGACTGTGTAAAGAATGTCGTGTGTGTGTGTGTGTGTGTGTGTGTGTGTGTGTGTGTGTGTAAGCATGTATGCACTTGCATGTACACCTGTGGTGGGCTGAATGCCCAACTCCATCCCCTGAAGGTATTGGGGATTTTGGGGTAGGCATGGGAGGCCATCATTACCAGAGACACAGACAAGGGTTTCTCTCCCTCTCTTCCTCCCTCTCTCCTTTTCTCCCTTCTTCCCTCCCTCCCTCTCTCAGTCATAAGCACATAACATAAGGCATCTATGTGTAAACCAAGAAGAGAACACTCAGTAACATGTAATGGAATCTGGGTTGCCTATGGCTCAGCTGGTACAATGCTTGCCTTGCAAACATGAGCAGTTGAGTTTGATCCCCAGGACTGACATACTGAAAAGCTTGGTGTGACTCTGCACACACTTGTAATCTGCCCCAGGGTAGAGGTGCAGGCAGCAGATCTAGAACTCAATGACTAGCCAGTTCCTGGCCAGAGAGAGACCCTGTCTTAAAACAACGTGTGAGCTCCTAAGGCATGATCCAAGGCTGATCTCTGGCCCCTGCATTCGTGTGCACACCATACACAAGAGTGTGTCCACCCACACACATGCATGCACACCCACACGCAGAATCTTCCAGAACCTTCACCTTGGGCTTTCCAGCTTTCAGAACTGTGAGGAACAGATTTCTGTTGTTTAAACTGCTCAATCTTCAGTGATTGGTCACTAGTGGCCTGTGCTGAGGCTTGTGTGTGTGTGTGTGTGTATGTGTGTGTTTGTGTGAGGATGTGCAGGTATTTGTGTTTGAGTGTGTGTGTTTATATGTGTGAGTGTGTGTATTTGTATGTGTGAGTGTGTGTTTTTGTCTGTGTGAGTATGAGTGTAGGCATTTGTGTTTGTATGTGTGTGTGTGCTTGTATGTGTAAGTGTGTATGTTTGTGTATTTGTATATGTGAATGTGTGTTAGTGTTACTTGTATGTGTGAATATGTGTGTGTGTATATGTGAGTGTATGGTATGTTTGTATGTATGTTTGTATGTGTGAGTAAGTAAGTATGTATGTATATGTATGTTTTTGTATGTGTGTGTTTTCATGTGTTTGTATATGTGAGTGAATGTGTTTGTATGTGTGAGTATGTATATTTGTGTGTGTGTTTGTGTGTGTGTTAATCTTTCTGAGCAGCCACTCCCTGCCAGCTGGTGGAGTTTAAAGCCTGTTACTGACCACACACTTAGGTAGGTGACTGAAATCTGAAGTCAGAAGCCACTCTTCCTGTCATGGTTTTCAGACCCCACATCGGTATAGGGCGTGGTCACAATATCCCTAAGCACCTGCTGTTAGGGTGGAGGCTGAAGCCTGTGCAGCCCCAGGAATCTGATTCTGAGAGGCTACACTCCCACACCCTGGGCTCTGCCTGCCTTCTCAGTAGCCATGGTCAGGGCCTCCATTTCCCCTCACCCTCCCTGGGTGCCCATCACGGAGGATGAACCTGGCCTGTGTGAACTCGGTAGGGTGACAATGTGGTGCTTGTCCTGAGATCTCAGCTGCTGAGCCAGAGGGAACTCTGTGGCTGCCATCTGCACTTGTCCTCTAACATAGGCACAGCGCCCCTTGGGGGCTTCATGGCTCCAGAGAGAGATGGTCAGCCAATCAGGCTGAGCCTCACACCCCAGCTCACATGCCTAGCAGGCTTCTGCTGCCTTGGTCCATCCAAAGTATTTATTCTGCTCAAAGAACTGCTGTCCCCGCTGGGTCCCCAGGCTGGCTGTTTCTCACTTCTGCGTGAGCACTGTCGTCTGCCTCCAGCCCTCCTAGGCTTCTCCAGCCTCCCTCCTCTCTGTTTCTTTCCTGCACAGCTAACATCACACAGAACAGAAGTGAATATGCAAAAGGCACTTTGCGTTTTAATCAGGTTTGGGGGAAAATATGTCTAACAAGCCACTTTCTCCGTGGATGAAATGTTTGACATTTAGCAGGGCTGCGGCGGATCCTGGCTGACATCTCTGCTTTAGATGCCACTCCATGCTCTCCATCTCCGAGCCTTAAAAAGCTCTTTTCTGCTAAGTGTTATCATTACTAAAAATATTAAGCAGAATCTTCATTCATTTGGAGTCACTGTGTAATTGGCCCAGCATACACAAGGCAGGCAGCAGGCAGACTCTGCCCTGGCCAGGAGTGTGTGGTGGGGGCTCTCTGAGACAGGATGCAGACCTACCTTCTCTCATCAGCCTAGAGTCACTGACTTCCACGCATGGGGTGTGGTAGGGAAGCTTACACCAGCTGATTCTTGCAGCCAGGGTCCAGCTGGGGGAAGCGGCCCCTTCCTGGCCTTGTAAGAGCTACCCTCTGAGCAGCTGCACCAGGGTTTAACGGATTCTGTGCAGGGATGGACAGTTTTGGCAAGGCTCTATGCACTATCACTTGTTCACTGTGGGGACCTGAGGGTGGGTCAGCCAAAGGCATTGCAGAATCAAGGTAAAAATGTGGGCAAGCTGTGGCCATCGCTTATGTGCCTGTTGGCTTCATTCCTGGTGCGTGGTGCTATGGTTGAAGGTGTTCACTGGTGTAGCAGCGGTGGAAGGCGGGGCCTTAGGAAGGAAGGCGGGGCTTAGGGAGGTGACATATGACTGGGGTTAGCATCTTGTAAAAGGCTCCAGGTGGCAGGCTCCTCTGGTCTCCTCATCCTCTGTCGTTTCATCCTGGGAGGACAGCATTGCTGCTCAGAAGACCAGGTGCCATCTTGGAAGCAGAGAACATCCCTCACCAGACATCAAGTTCTGCCAAGGCCTTGACTTTCCCAACTCCAGAATGGTATGAATCAACTTCTGTTATTAATAAATGAACCCAGTCTCGGGCGTTATGTTATCATAACACCAAGGGACTAAGACACTTTAGTTTGTTCCTACCACAACTCCAGAACTCAGGACTCAAGCCAACACCTCTCTCTCACCAACTGTGTCCTCTGAAGCTACTTTATTTTTCTAGGTCTCTGCAGCCTGGGGATCAGGATGTCGGTCAGGTGTCCCTGAAGGAAGCATGAGCTACAGGCATCCTGCTGCTTCTTTTGTGTAAGGGGTCTGCATCACTGGAGCTTGCTGCATACATCTCTGTTGGAAAAAGCAAGGGATGGAGTCCTCAGTGAAGGGACCAGGAGACCCCTGAATGTCAGGGGCAGGGATAGAAGAGATGCCAAGTAGAAAACGGGGACTGTGCCTAGCAAGACCTGAGGGTTAGTTCTGCAGGGCACCGAGAGCTCTCAGCCTTCTGTGACTGTGCAGATGGCAGAGGGTGCACCCGGGGCATCAGGAGCTCTGGGTTGCACTGTGACATAACGTTGCCCCGAAGGTTTTCTTCTAGCTGACAAGGGCATTGCGTGAAAGAGCCCTCTCCATCACTCAGTCAGAGGGGGATGTGGGCGCCTGCACGAGTGTGCATGCGCGATCTGAAGATCTCCTCGCACCAGGTTTAGATTCTGTAGTTCAGAGTCTATCCAGATGGACTTGCCCCTGGAAGCACTGATCGCATCTCGATGTTTTGTTTGCGGAGAGACTGTGTGGGAGACAGCGAGGCATACATAGAATTGCGCAACAAGACATATCTGTCGGGACACAGATGGTCTTGAAGAAAAAAAAAAAAACTGGAAAGCAAGACTCCATTGCCACAGCTGCCAGGCCCAAAGGAAAGCTCCATGCACACTCCAGCCCTCCTCTCTCAGATGAAGGAATCGTGGAACAGACTCTTCTCCCTAATGAGAATTTAATTTCCAACACTGCGTGGGGGCATGAGGGTGCAGGCTCAGTGAGACACACATCACTAAGAGCCGTAGTTAGAGGCGATTCTTAGACTCTGCCTCTCCTGCATCCTGGGCTAGAGCAGACAAAACTCGAGGGAGTTTGAAGCTTCGTGGTAGCAAAGGGAATGTCTGCCTCAAGATCCAGATAGATAGGGCTGTTGAGAGTGCTCAGTGGGTAAAGGTGCCTGCCACTAAGCCCGAGGGCCTGAGTTCAACCCCTGGGACACACATCGTGGAAGGAAAGAACTGGCTACCAAAGTTGTCCTCTGGTCTACACACACACACACACACACACACACACACACACACACACTCATATACACACACACTTACATACACACACTCACATACTCACACACACTGACAATATACACTCACTCACTCACACATATACTCACATTCTCACACACACACACTCACTCACATACACACACAGTCACTCACATACACACACTCACACATACACACTCACTCACACACATATATACTCACATTCACACACACTCACACACACACTCACTCACATACACACACTCACACTCACACTCACACACACACACACACACACACACACGGAATATGTAAATACTTATAAACTAAAAGGAGCCCTTGCCCACTTCAAGTCGAGTCCCAGAGCATTTATCCAGTGACTTCTGTATGCAAGGAGACAAATGCATACAGGAAGTCAGAGTCTCCAGCCAGCAAGATAGCTTGGTGGGGAAAGGGTCCCACGATGCCTGATGATGTGAGCTTGATCCCTGGGACCTGCACTTAGGAAGGAGAGAACTGACCCCATGAGAGAGCCATGACACTTAATCACAAACACTTGAGCACAAACAAATAAATAGAAATAGAGAGTGTGTATGTGTGTGCGCGTGCGTGTGCGTGTGTGCGTGTGCGTGCGCACGCGCGTGCTGGACTTCAGGGACTCACGGGGAAACAGAGGCTCAGGCTGACTTTCTGGTTTGAGTCTTGCTTGTGTCACCACTGAGGGAGGTGTGATGGGAGGTGACTAAGTGAGGTGACCTTGTGAAGATTCTGAGCCTGCTAGAGAAAGCCTGGGACTCGGCAGCCCCAGGATCCCTGTGCACACAGTAGGTGTGAGCTGGAGTCCTCCCTGGCCCCAAGGAGTGGAGCATGCCCTCACAGTGCTAGCACGAGTGGACACACAGCGCAGACATTTATTGCCTGCACCCGCGTTGCTCTAGGAGCGTTCTCAAGCAACTCCTAAGCACTTTCCTCATCATTTCTTGGAGTTGAGATTTTGTGTGTTTAGCTCAAACCTCCTCAAACGCTCTTGAAGGAGAGATTTATACAGCTCGCACGCTGTGGCTGCCCTTCACATCAACAGCACCAAGATGCTCTCCTGGAGGCTTGAGGGATGCCTGGGAGAGGAGAGAGGGTGGGGGAGGGGGAGGCAGCTGGAGGCTCACATCTGGGGACCACATGTGACTGTGGCAGCAGGATGCCTCCACTCAGCCTCACCCCTGCAGACTCTCTGGGTCTGGTACCACTCCAGCCCTTCCTCCTCTGGATCCTTTGGCCCAGCCGCTCCAGGTTCCCGGCTGATTCTAGGGTTGATTGTCTTCTCCTAGGGCCCCTGCCTGCCATTCTATGCAGCAAGATCTTGGCTTTACAGGATTCTCTTGCTCTGGTCTCCCCAGCCAGATCTCTGAGGTGACACGATCCTTGAACTTGGGGGAACACATGGGGCATATGGTCTCTCTCCTTTTCCACCACAAGGACAAGTGACAGGCTGCCCTCCCCGGTTCAAAGGGCCAGGGCTGATAGGTCCTTATCCACGGCCTCCTTCACTCTGCAGCCCCAGGCTGAGCCCCCTCCTGGCTCTTCCCACATGAGCTACTGAGGCCTCAGAAGGGACTTCCAGCGCTCTACTGCAGACCTCAGGGATCAGAGTATTTGATTTCACAGAGAATAGAGCAGCCGGAGAAAAACCTGGTGTCTCAGGGGTAAGAGAGTTCATGGTCACTCTGGAGTCATGCGTGACTCTTTGGAGCATGATTCTTTTTTAAACTACCCAGAGGTAGGAAGATTGTGTGAAATGTGCCCTTTGAAAATAACAGCCTTAAGCTGGGAAGATGGCTCAGTCAATAGAAAGCTTGTCTTGCAAGAATGATGAGTTTGATCTCCTGGAAATCCATGTTCTTAAGGAAAAAGCCAGCCATGGAGTTGAGCTTATAATCCTAGTGCTGGAGAAGTGGAGGCAGGTGGGTTCCTGGGGCTCCATGGCCAGCCAGCCTCGCTGCACGGCAGGGTCCGAGACTACAAATGACCATGTCTCAATAAAAGAAGGTGGACAGAAAGTGGACAGTTCCTGAGGAATGGCACCCACTGTTTTCTGGCCTCTATTCACGTGTTCACCTGTGCATACATGTGCATGCATACACACGAAGAAGCACACACACACACACACACACACACACACAGCAGAGAGGAGGGGAGGGAGGGAGAGAGCAGGAGAGAAGGAGGGAGAGCCTTATTCCTACAGTCCCCAAGCCTTGGCTACTCATGTCATCATCCCTCTGAACATCAAATCTGACTTCCTCAGACCCTCCCTTGGAACATGGGAGCTCTGGACCACCCTGAGCATCCAGATCAGATTTACCCTTTCTGGGGATCACAGATACAGGGTACCACTGGATGCCGGTTTGACCTGCAGGGGCCAATCAAAAGGCAGCTGAGAGGCTGCCATGTGCCAGCCACTCCGTCACAAGCTGGCCAGACACCAGCATCAAGCACCAGGCAGACAGGAACTTCAGAGGAGGCCATTTTTCTGTCCCCCTGCTTGGGGATATCTTTCCAAAATCTCTTTAGATGAAGCATCTCCTGGTCCCTATCGGGTCCCTATACCCTGTGCTGGTCTCTGGATGTGCTCACGACTGGCAGGCCATCTGATGGTCAGCTTATCTTGAATACACATTCTGTTTGTCTAAATGTTTGCTTTTAAATAATTTCAGTCTTTCCAAACAGCTACAAAGACCACAGAGAGCATCTTGAGGTCTCTCGCCAGGCCACTGACTCCTCCTATCTTATCAAACTTGAGCCAGGAAATTCAAAAAAGGAACAGTTTGGTTGTAAGAGCATTTGTTGCTCAAGCATGAGGACCTGGCTTCAATCCCTGGCACGCTGGAGTGGGCTTGTAATGTAATCTCAGCCCTGGTCCATGGCTCTCTTGCCGGTCAACCTAGCCTACTTGATGAGCTCCAGACCAGCATTAGACCCTGTCTCCACAACGAGGTGGACAATATCTGAAACAAAATCTGAGGACTGACACTCTGGGTTCTCTCACACACACACGTGTGCATGGATGCGCATGGATCTGCCTGTCCCCTCAAAGAAGCACAGGCTCATGACGGCACAGGCTCAGCAGCCCCACACCAGAGCACCCACATGGTTCCCACTTGATGACCGAGGCTTTTGTGAATGGGTCATGGACACTTGCCTGGGCATCTCAGAATTTCAAATGGAAGGGTTGGGTTAACCCTTGAGAAACAGTAAATAAATGGTAGAGGTGTTAGACTCCCTGAAATGTTCTGTATTATTTTTGGCACGTCTATTATTTTTGAAAGCAAAACCCTGAGTCTGCCATCGTGCTTTCTGGGTGAAGTAAATCCTTTATAATTTGCCTGTAATTTTGTCCCCCCCACATAAGTACAGCCTGCACTGCAGATTGAACAAGTCTTCCTCTAAGGGGACATTTAAGTTCCTTAGCTGGAGAAAGACCATAGGAGCAGCTGCTGCTGCATTTTCTTGACTTATTTTTAAAGAATAAAAAAGAAAATATAGAGAGATATGCATTTTTTTTCTTAAAGAAAATGAATTATTCTTTGAAAGTTAGCCTATCTCTTAGGGGCACAGTGTGGAAAATTAGATTTTAATGGTTTTGAAATTGAGGTTCCATGGGTCAATAGGAGTGGATACTTGACGTAAAATGACAAATCTATTAGAAGAAAATCAAATGTTTTGTTGCCCATCAGAAAGCTCCGTCGGAGGACACCGAGGGCTCTCCCTCCATCTGCGAGCCACCGGGAAGGCACTGCTTCTGTCCTAGTGTTTTGAGATCGCCGGGGTAGGTTCGTTCTTGGGTTTCTCAGGTTTGACCTGGGGTGTCCCCAGGTTCCTGGCCCACACTATAGAACAAGGTTGGAGGGAAGTCGGCATGACAGATGTGTCCTGTGCGCACGACCCTGACTCTGCCTCTGGCACCCTGGGCTGCTGCTTCTCGCTCGGTTCTTCACACTCTGCTCAGCACTGGTCCACATTTGGTTGGTAGAGCTGTGGAAACCTGGCACTTGTGGCTTTGTGCTCCTGTGAGGCTGGCAGAGCTGCCACAGGCAGGGTCGGCTCTCCTTTTGGCCTCCGGTTTGTGATTCAGCAAAAACTATGTCTTGCAAATTATCAAAGCAACAAACCATTTTCATTAGATTTTATATTGTTCAGCCATCATAGGATCTTGTATCTAACCCAGGCTGGTCTTGAATTCATGATCCTCCTGCGCTGGCTTCCTTAGTTCTGGGATTATATCATGTGCTAACACCCCCCAACCCTCCAACCCCCCCCCCCACCCGGGCTCTTCTGCAGCACTTACTCTGTGTTTAACAAGGGCCTAATGAAGATCTGAGTGCTTGTGGTATGTGTGCACAGACCCTGCATCCTAGGAACAATGGTCTGGTAAGAGAGACAAGCACACATAAAAAATCCCCAATGGACCTCTTAACTCCAGATGTGATGCATAGCCCAGGAAGACAACTTGAGAAACAGCAACCCATCAGGTAGTGATGGCCAGGGGTCAGCAGGGTGGAGGGTGCTTTCCCTAAACCAGCCATGCAAGCTGCGGAGGATAGGTAGATTGGTTGGGTCCCAGGTCACCCAGTTTGTTGGGGGCAGGTCAGGCAGTCCCCAGTGCTCCAAGCCTAGTACTCTTCTCCTAGTAGTACATGAATTTGGAGAGAAGTCTTCATCATCCTTGGCCTGCTAAGTATGAAGGAGAGGGCAAAGCTGTGCCCCAAGACACACTGCATACCAAAGGATGCTGGGAGAGCTTGAGAAAGGGGCTATTAGCACAGAAAGCCCCAGAAGTGGGTGGAAAGAGATTCACCCCAGAAAAGGCACTCTCTTGTTTTGCTTTGGGGTGTGGTCAATACTGCCGATGACAGAAAGGGGGAGAGGTGGAATTCTTTGGTCGCATTGCTGGAAAGCAGGAGAAGGTAGGTTGAGCAGTTCAGAGGCAGAGCCCAAGCTCTGCTCCAGGAACTCCGCCCTGCATTACTCTGTCACCACCCCGCAGGGAAGGACCCCGGTCCAGGGTCCAGTTTTCTTCTGTTGTTGAACAGGGAAAGGAGTGTATGGCCTTCAGTCTACAAGAAGGATGCATGAGGGAATGGCCTCACAGTGGCTTGGCGCTTGCGAATGCAGCCTAACAGCCTCTGTTAGAAAACCCCTCAGCACGAAGCTATGTATGATCTGTCTTGTTTCTCCCAACATTCATGAGTTAGGAACTCAGTCCCTGAAGTCACGTGTTAGTGATGTTTGGAAATGGGAGCTTTGGGAGAGGAGGGCCACTGGGCTGTGAGGAATCTGCTGTTATGCCTGGGTTAATCTACAAGTGGACTAATGAGTCACCAGAGGAGCCCGTGCTATAGAAGAGGGTTCTCTCTGGGATACCGGCTCCACTGGCAAGACAGGATACTGCAAAGACAGACCTTTCCAGCCAGTAGTGCCACGAGTTCAACAAACCTCTCTCCTTTTAAAATTACCTGGCCTCTGACATTTCCATATTGCAATAGAGCACAGACTAAGAGCCAAGGGGACACTTTATTCTAGATCTCACTCCCGCCGCTGAGTTAGGATCTGAGCTCCTCTCCTTCTTGAAAGCCAACTTCATGCCCTCATCTGTAACTGAGCCCATGTTTAACTCTACGAATTACCCTTTCTGGGACTGTTGGACAGTGCTAAACACTGGTGACTCGGTGCTCGTCTGGTTAGCAAATGTTCTTTCCCTAGAAGGAGCACGTTCGTCTGGGTTCAGATTCATGGAGCCATGCTTACTGAGGAGGAGTTGTCCATGTGCACTCGATGAAAAGCGCCTGCCCTCTGCCCTCCCCTGATGGGTGCACACTCTGGGGAGGGTGGCAGCCAGTGTTCCTCCACCTGCCTCCTCCTTTTCTTTGACTAATTAAAACAGTGGGTACCAATTAAAACACTACCAACAGCTATTATTGTTTTTCTGTTTATCCATAGACCCAGGATAATGTGGAGAAATGAACTGGAAACTCCCTGTGTACTCACCCAGCGGTGCGTTCGCTGGAGCCCGACTTCACGTTCACTGAGAGATGTAGTACCACAAAGGCTTCACGACTCCCAGAACTCAGCCAGCCCCAGTAGCTAGTGGACAGAGGGCACCAGACGTGGCTTTGAGTCTCGGCTGAAGGACTTCCTCCTCCTGGCAGCGACTGCCATGTGGCTATCAGAACTCTATTTCTGAGGGTGGCGGCTGCCGGGAAAGGGATACTGACCTGACGCAGATCTGTTCCCAGGCATCTACTCCTGGCATGACATCAGGCAGTCTGGGTAAGAGGGAACCAGGAAAGATATGGAAACCGTATGGCTGTTTCATCAAGCCCCGTGCCAAGACTGTGCGTATCCTCAGAAGTTGGTAGGAAGATCTCAGGACTTCCCCCAGGTAAACACCATCCTCTTCAGCCATAAGCAAGGAGCAAATCCATCTTCCTTAAATACAGTCATGGCAGGAGTATGGTGTGGATCAAGATTTCAACCCAGAGGCTTAGCTTGCCCCAGGCTCCCATCACTGGGCTCCCCAACCTCCATCACCTCATCTTAAAAATAGGCGGATGGTCCATCCCTTCATCACTATTGGAAGGACCAGTGCTGCTGGGTATCAAAGCCCTTCATGTCCTGCCTGCCACAGAGAAATCTTAAGCAGTCAGTCAATGCCGTTATTCTTCTACGGCCTCAGGAGGACCAGAGACCCTAGAACAAGGTGTGCAAAGGTGCAGGTTTGGGGTCAGACACCCTGACTGCACATTTGGCATCACCTGGGATGTTTTCAGACCTCCTGACTTCCAGGCCGCACTCAGATGCTACCCAGCCCACAATGTCGGAGTTTCTAACATACTGCTGAAACCCAGGACGGCTAATGTCAGTCAAACCCCCTTCCCTCCTTCCCAGGGACACATGACTTCAAGGCATACGGATGAGTCTGTGCCCGTCCGTCCGTGTGCTGGGGCCCTGGCTGTGGTGTTCTGGTCCTCTGAACTTGTCTGTAAGGCTCTTTAGAAAGGTGTGCCTGATGAGGGAAGACCTACCTCATCACAGGGAGTACCATCTACATTCAGTCCTGGGCTGGATAAAGAGGGGAAAGTGAACTGAGCCCTCACAGCTGTCCCTCTCTGCTTCCTGACAGAAAATGACATGTGTCAGCCTTGCCAAGCTCCTGCTGCTGTGATGGGCCGGGTTGTCAAACTACGGACCCAAATAAGTCCTTTCTCCTTTAAGTTATTTTGGCCATCTGTGTTGTCACCTCAACAAGAGAAGCAACTCCTGCAACTAAGGTGCAGGCCCACCCTGATCTCGCCAGAAACCCGAGACCCAGGTCACACACCACTTGGACAGGTGCTGGGTACCACGAAGGCGTAACCCTTTATCCCTGAGATACAACACTGGGGGATGAAGGTGATGGCTGCTGTGAGCTGGGGTCCAAGAGACACTGGTCCTGTCTGTTGGTTGTGCTCAGCCTGGGATCTAGACTGGATCTGTGTGCATGTTTCACAGACACATGTATGCATGCACAAAGGTCAGAGGTCAGAGGTTAAAGGTCAGTTTTGGGAGGTGTTCCTTAGAATGCTGTTCACCTTGGTTTTTTGAGGCAGGATCACTCCCTGACCTGGAACTTACCGGTTGGCCTAAGCTGACTAGCCAAGGAGTCCCAGAAATCCACCTGCCTCTGTCTCCCAGCTCTGGGATTACAAATCTGAGCCATGACGGACACGATTTTATTTTATTTAAACATAGGCTTTGGGATTCAAAGCCAGGTTTACAGGGGACAGATAACAGCTCAGAAACTGAGCCACCTCCCTGGCCCCAGGCTGGGTTTTGCAGTGAGAAGCCACTGCCTGGCCTGCTTAGCCAAAACCACCCTCTGACCCTGTAGGAAGAGGTTACTGTGATTTCAAGCAAACAAAACCTAAAAGCCCCATCCCCCCCCCCCAGAAAGCTCCATAAGCCTCCTGGTCACTGTGAAGTCCCTTTGTCCCAAGGCCCTGGAAGCTTGCATGCTGTGCCACACAAGGGGAGGAAGCCACAGAGGAGGGACATTCCCACAGATGTCCTCCCCAGGTGACCACAAGTCCCCTGCAGAGGGGGCAAGGGCTGTTCTTAAAGTCATAGTGCTAGGATGATTTATCTGGCTGAAGACAGAGCTGGATTAAAACTCCTCCACACCTTCAAGTAGTTGGCTCCCTCTTGTTTCCTCTCTCCCTGGAAGGAAGGATTAGCCCCCCTCCCACCCCCTGCAAGGACTCTGGTGAGCCAGCACCCTCTGATCCATCCTAATTTCATACCGTGGTGATTACTGAGAGCCTGCGGTTTAAATATTTATAGAATATTTATAGAAAGAAGCTGCTAATGGTTGCTTCAGCTTCAAAGGCAGGTGAGGACAGCACGTGCTCTGCTAAACACACAATCAGAGAGGAAGCAGAGGAGGCCACTTGGTGGCTGGAGGTGCTAAGTGGGACTCTGAGGAACCTTTATTTCGGAGGAACAGTTTATTCAGGGAGCTGCACTCTTTGGTCCAGTGGTGGTCCAGCTCTTGAAGCTGATGCCCACCAGGAGAGGACAGTGCCTGCCATTGGACCGTGAAAGCAACCCCCAGTCACTGGTCTAAGGAGGCAGAATGGCCCCCATCCGACGGAAGCTATTCCTTCCTCCCATGACAGTGCAGGCTAAGCAAACCTGCTATTTCCTGCTATGTTTCAGACATGGAAATAATACATGGGCTAAGGTTTCAACTCAGTGTAGAGTGCATGCCTAGGATGCTATGGGTTTGAGCCCCAGATATTCATAAGGTGGATTTGGTAGCACACCCCTGTGATCCTCAGCCTTGGGAGGTAGAGGCAGGAGGAGGAGAAAGTTCCAGATTGTCCTCAACTACACAGCGAGTTCAAGTCAGCCTGGATTCATTCGTACGACCCTGCCTCAAACAAAACGAGACAAAAAAAAAAAAAAAAAAAAAAAAACAACAACAACAACAACAACAAATGAACAAACAAAAAGACTAGAAAGCAGAGAGGCAAAATCTCACTGCCCAAGCCCAAGGCCATGAACTCTAGAGCTTAACTCCAATCGTGCCTTCTGTTGGTGTCTGGGCTCCCTAAGGGAGAGCACAGAGTGAGCCAGCTTTCTGGGGGACACTTGTAGCCAGTTCTCCCTGTATCCAGGTTTACACCTTCTTTCAGGCAGATGCTCAGGGCTAAGCGCTCCCTCTCTGGACCCGGTTCAGTGCCTCAACAACTCTGTCTGGGTGAGTTGAAGTGGCTGCTTGGCATCAATATGGACATGGATGGTATGAAGCAGAGTCAAGACTGATGGGAATCAGGGTCCTGATGGACACCCTCACCCCCGCCCTCCTCTGACCACCGAGTGATGCCGAGCTGGAGCCAAAGCCTTGGCCCTGAACGGTGCTCTTCAAGCTCTTTCTCTCCTCCCAACACCTGGGCTATCACGCTTCTGTTTTATTTAAACCCAGTCCCTTCTATCTTACATAAAAGGAACTGTGCACTAACCATGAAATGAACTGAAAAAATGCTGCCATGTCTTCATGCTTCTTACAGCGTTTTGAAGGCTCGGGGTATGCTGACTGTTGTCTCCGCTCAGACCCAGGTTCAGCAGGGTGTCATGGGGTAACAACTGTGTCCCCAGTAACACTTAGGGGCAGGGTGGGGAGTAAACGACCCAGCTTTCTCTGACACAAAACTGTTCTCTGCATTTCCTGTGTGCTCCCCCAGAGCACCTCTGTGCCCCTCACTATCTTCCAGACAGTACCACGGCCGTGTCCAGGGTATAAGACAGAGGCTAGAAGAGCTTTTAATGATAGGGGACATGGAGAGAGAAGGCAGATGGCATGAGTTTGGGACACAGCCTGTACATCTGGGAGTCCAAAGTCCTGTAGCGTCTGTGAGCTGAGACTGTGCAGGGCTGTGCTCTCTACTGTGTCCTACCCGAGCCCACGTACGGGTCCCCGTTTAATCTACTCAGGTCTCTTCATGATGGAAGTCACCCTTGTATGTCGGTAACATTACCGACATAAGCTTTTTGAATTCCTCTCCTGGTACTTGGACGCGTCAACACAACCTCACTAGGCACAGGATTGTCACAGTCACCTAAGCATCAGAGCACTGGGCCAAGGATTGGAGATATTTTTGAAAGGCTTAGCCAGTGGCAGGGTGAGTGGACCTGATGCTCCCTGCCTCTGCCATCACAGGCCCTTGACCTACTTCAACATCCTCACCTGCCTACCCCGAGAAAAGCAAATGGAGGTGTTTTGCTACCTGTCAGCATCATTAACTTTGCACCATCACTCATTGTGAGGGGTTTTCTGGCTGTCTCACTCTAATTAAACCAAGGAGCTTGATGTGAGGATCATTGGCCTATGGACATTGCTGTAATCTGTTTTTATTCTTGTCCTCTTAGAATACAGCCACTGGTCATCCACCACACCTCTCTGAGCTCTGTAAGTTCTCCTGTAGTGGAGTCTACTCACGTGAGAAGAGATGGCCAGGCATTTAGCTCCCCATGGACAACTTTGCTGCCTGTAAACTCGGAGGCAGGGGTAAAAGAGAGGCAAAGTGTTTGGAATCAACACAATCATTCTACGCTAGCTCTTTTCATAAACTCTCTGGGGAACATCCTATTGACACACTCAGAAGTGTCATTGCATGGCACTCTAGATCCAGTCATTGACACACTCAGAGGTGTGTGATTCCATGGTACTCTAGATCCAGTCATTGACACACTCAGAGGTGTGTGCTTCCATGGCACTCTAGATCCAGTCATTGACACACTCAGAGGTGTGTATTTCCATGAGATCTAATCATTGACACACTCAGAGGTGTGTGTTTCCATGGTACCCTAGATCTAGTCATTGACACACTCAGAGGTGTGTGTTTCCATGGTACTCTAGATCCAGTCAAAATGGCTATGACAAGGACCATCACATGAATTCCACCCCTGACAAATAGACACCATCATTGGTGCACAACACAGTGAGGAAGTAGGGTGAATGTCACCTGAGACCTACAGGTAGTTCTGGGTATGGCCACTGCCTCCACTGGCCTCCAGGTGAATCAGGACTTGTTGAGGAAAGGGTTCATGTGGCTTATAGGTTACAGGTCATCATGGAGAGCTGCCAAGGCATGAAGTCAGAGAAAGATCTTGGGAGCAGGAACAGAAGCAGAGGCTATGAAGAAATGTTGCTTACTGGCTTGCTCCCCATGGCTTACGCAGTTTGCTTCCTTATACCATCCAGCACCACCCCTCCCACATCAATCATGAATCAAGGAAATACCCCAGTTACAGCCATAGTCCGCTCTTGTGGGTGTGATTCCTCAGCTGAGGTTCCCTCTTCCCGGGAGCGCTGGACACTTTCATATCAACTTGATACAAGCTATAATCTTCTGAAAGGAAGGAACCTCATTTGAGAAACTGCCTCCATAAAATCAGGCTGTAGGGGATTTTCATAATTGATAATTGATGGGGGAGGGCACAGCCAGTTGTGGGTGGTGCCACCCCTGGACCGGTGATCCTGGGTTCTTTAAGAAAGCAGGCTGAGCAAGCCAGTAAGCAGTACACCTCCAAGACCTGTGCATCAGCTCCTGCCTCCAGGTTCCTGCCCTGTGTGAGTTCCTGTCCCGACTTCCTCCAGTGACTAACAGGGATGTGGACGTATAAGCCAAATAAACCCTTTCCTCCCCAAGTTGCCTTTGGACATGGTGCTTCATCATAGCAATTGCAACCCTAACTAAGACACCAGGTGACTTCAGATTATTCCAGATTGTGTCAAACTGTTTTTTGTTTGCTTGTTTTTAATGTGGCAGAAACTAACTAGCTCAGTGGGGTTTTTGTTTCCTTCCAGTCATTATGTATGTGTGTGATATATATCATATGCACAGATGTGTGTTATCATGGTGTGTAGGGGCAGGGCAGGGGACAACCGCTGTCATTTCTAACCCTCTGACAACTTAAAGACAGATGATCTTTGTTGTTTGTCACTGTGTGTTTCAGGCTAGCCCACCTGAGAGCTTCTCTGCCTTCCATGGGGATGCAGGAGCATGGGTACGACAGATGTGTGCCATGCCCAGGTCTATGTTGGGCCTCAGGACATAACTGCAGGTTCCTTACACTTACACAGACTGGTTTCACCCTTTAGCCATCTCCCAGCTCCTTAGTGGGTGCTTTCTTAACTGTGTCTTTCTTGCAGGCTCTTTGTTGGGCGATGAATATGGAAAGATTGATGGGAGTGTATGGTCCTCAGCTGCTCACAACAGAAAGAGGATCGCAAGGCGGGGCTGTAATTCACTTCCAGGGAGTGGGCGCTTTCAATCCAGCTGGGAGAAGGACACAGAACATGGAACAGATCACACCGGCCTTTTCTGCTCGTGTGTGTGGATGAAGGAGATGGTGGATGGGTGAGCATGTGTGTGTGAAAGTGAATGTGTAAACAAGTATGTGAGCGAGTGAAAGGGTGAGCATGTGTGTGAGCGTATGAATGTGTAAACAAGTGTGTGAGCATGTGAATGGATGAACATGTGTGTGAGCGTGTGGATGGTTTAGCATGTGTGTGAGCGTGTGGATGGTTTAGCATGTGTGTGAGCGTGTGGATGGTTTAGCATGTGTGTGAGCGTGTGGATGGTTTAGCATGTATGTGAGCGTGTGAAAGAGTGAGCATGTGAGCATGTGTAGGCACATGGGGTCCCTGCTCAGGTGAGCCTCTCATCAGCTCCTTGACATGGGTCTGATGGCATTGGTTCTGGGTTCCCACTTCAGTCCCCAGCCTGAAGCCTCCTTTTGGGCCTCAGGGAGGAGAGATCAATGTCTCCACACATTGAATTATGCGAACAGCACACATTTCATTAATTTATGGAAATGTCAGGTTGTTTTAACTATTATCCTGAACTTCTGTCCTCCAATAAATGGCTTCATTTCCTTCCAAGGATAAAGCACTCCAGCATTTTCGGCTGGCCAATTCAGCTCAGGGCACCCTAATGCTTTCTTTCCTCAGAGGGCGCATACTTCACAGGCTGACTCTGGGGTAATGACACCCAGGGCCCATTTCTAATGACTGTCACGGTCCTGGCCAAATGCATTCCATACATTAAGGCCAATGCCTCTTGCCAAGCTGGGTGCGTCCTCTGGGGTATAAATGACCTTATCTCTAGAGCTTTCCCTGCTCGTGACCAGGGAAGAGATTTCTTTCCGCCAGTGCAGAGGCAAGCTTGAGAACTGTCCCTAACTGGCAGGAATGATCTTGACCATCTCCAGTCCTAACATGACAAACACCGAAGAGAGTGAGTCCGCAGGGGACTTAGCTACAGTTAGACTCTAGACAGACCCATCTGGGGAGCCGCAGGTCCCCATGGCCAGGTGCACCAACCAAAGGAAGCCACATGCCCAGGCCAGTTTCTAGCCATATAGGGTTTTCTTTCCTGAAAGGCACCTCCCCTTAAATTAAATAGCATTAGACCCTGTAAAACCCAGGATCAGGTTCTGGGCAAAAAGAAGTCCGGAGGCTTCTATACACAGCGCTAGGGCTTTGAGGTAGAAGTATAGAGCAGATAGTGTCTAGTCTGTGGTGCTTTCAGGGCTCCAGGATTCCAGAGAGAGAGAGACACAGAGACAGAGACAGACAGACAGAGACAGTTATGAATAAGAAAATAAGAGATGAGCTAGAAAGAAGGGGAGAGAGAGGAGAAGAATGGACAGAAGGAAGAGGAGAGAAAGGGAGAAGACAAAGAGGAGAGTAAGGTCGGATAGTGGAGGGGAGAGAGAGAGAGAGAGAGAGAGAGGATGATGGAGGGTTAGATATCACCATGTGACTTGCTGCATTTCTGCTGTTTTACCAGCTTGATGAGGTTGGACCATGGCTCTTGTCCATTGCACCACAGCACTCAGGTCCGAGAAGCCCCCTGGAATCCTACATAGCCCACTCCAGAATGAGTTCCAACGCCGACCAGGCATGGTCCGTGGCAGCTCAGGCCCTGGAAAGCTTTGAAACAATGCAGGTTCCTGGACCACATTTGTGCATGTCCCTGGACTCTATCCAGAGGTTCCACTGGAGATTTCTCAGTATCTCCCCTCCTCTGCTGGCTCAATTTAATGTGCGCTGGAGTGGGGGCAGGTGCATGAGGGGGAGTGAGTCAGGGAGGCCCTGTCCTGCACAAGCTGGGGAGAGAGGGAGAGAGGAGGGAGGCAGGCAGGGAGGGAGGGAGGCTCTGTCCTGATTGCTGAGGTCAGATGGTCCTGAGAGAGTGCCTGACCAAGCTGACTGAGGCAAAGGGAACCTCTTTCTTGCCATGGCTCCAGGCTGTGCAAATTAACGCAACAAACAAGATAAAGGTTAATTGGATGAAACACAAGGTTTTGCAGAAAAACACCAATTTTCACTGGATGCAGCAACACCTCTCCAGGCAATCACAACATCCCATAAACTACATCAGGGCAGTACAAGGATAGGGTGTAAGCAGGGATGGGATAGAGGAGGGCAGGGGAGGGGAGGGAGAGGAGGACAGGGCAGGGGAGGGGAGGGCAGGGGAGGGCAGGGGAGGGGAGGGCAGGGGAGGGCAGGGGAGGGGAGGGAGAGGAGGACAGGGCAGGGGAGGGGAGGGAGAGGAGGACAGGGCAGGGAGGGGAGGGCAGGGGAGGGCAGGGGAGGGGAGGGAGAGGAGGACAGGGCAGGGGAGGGGAGGGCAGGGGAGGGCAGGGGAGGCAGGCATGGAGACTGAGACCATACAGCATACAACTGTGTGATCAGAAACAGGAAGAGGACCCAGCCCCTCATGTCTGGTTGATCCACATTCCCTTCCATGTCCTTGTGCTTGAGTAGAAAGGCAGGAGCCCTGTGGAGTCACAGGCTTGCTTCTCTGGGTGGGAATAGAGCCTGCCCACACTATTTCTGGACACACTAAGCCAGTGTCCTCTTTGTCAGCTTTTCTTGCCTTGACCTTGACTCTGGAAAATCTCAGGTTAGAGCAGAATTGGGGGCTGGACACCTTCCCACCCCTGTTTGAGACCCAAGAAGAAAAACCAGAGCCAAGGCTCTTTGGGAGCCGAAAGTCTGCTTTCTACCAATGCCCTAATCACTAGCATTTTATTAGTGGTAGTCATCTTAATATAATTAATCAATTCCTGTTAAATATAACAAAAGAAGAGAGTCATCAGTAGTTTGTCCAGAAAGAAAGCTGACGTGTAATTCCCTCCAGAAAACACAGTTTGTTAAAGAAAAGAGCACAAGGCACCATGGGTTCCAGCAATGGAAGACAGCATTGGACAGGAACAGCAGAGTACACAGAGATCAGAGCACCGCAGGGCCTTGAAGAGAATTGGCTCCCAAGAGACGTGTGGAGACCTCTCAAAGGTAGAGGAAGAATTCTGTTCTTGTCCTTATTACACCACGATACCTTTCCTCTTTAAAGCCTAGAGGAGCGTGAGTGTGGGGAGCTGGAGAGATGGCTCAGCAAAGAACACCGGCTGCTCTTCTAGAAGACCCAGGTTCAGTTCCCAGTCCTACATGGTTACTTACAATCCTAACTCCAGGTCGGGGGGCTCTCAAGTCCTCTTCCAGCTTCCAAGGGGACCATGAATGCACACAATGGACAGATGTGCGTACAGACACACACCCATACCACATAAAATAAATATAAATCAGTCTTTTTAAGTGAGTAAGAGAGAGATATAGATATGTACATAAGTAGATAGGTAGGTAATAGATGATAGGTAGATAGTCAATAGATAGATGGCATAGGTAGATGATAGATAGATGAATAGTCAGACAGACAATAGACATCATAAAAGGTATAGGAGGAGAGGCCAAAGAATCCAAACCTTCAAAGCCACTCATTAAGCTAATCCCCCTGATCCTCACAAAGGGAAGACTTGGCATTTTATTAGCCTTTTAGGATAAGCAGAAAATTTTACCCCACCTGACTTAGTTCATCGTAGTGTATGTGACAAAGAGCTTGGAAGACCCAGCTACTGGTTGGGACCATTTTTCAGGAGCTGCTATTAGGTTACCTTGTAGACAACCTCTTAACTCTGTTGCAGAGAGAACTACAGGGCAGTGTGTCCTGATACAGGCTGTGGGACCTGGCCTACAGGAGCAAGTCTACATTCTAACACTATTGATTGACTGACTGACTGATTGATTCACTGATTGACAGGTGTCATGTAGCCCAAGCTAGCCTTCTATTTGCTACATCCCCGACCCTCTGCCTCCCAACTATTGGTGACAGGAGTGTCCCGCCATGTCTATTTTACACAATCAGGCTACTAGCTTAGACCCAGCTGCAGTTGCTATTGTTGCTTTAAAATAAAACAACTTGAATATAAAATATGGTAATAATATTTTCCTACCACGAATAACTCTAGTACAGAGAGTGCTTGACCTCCAGGACAGGTGGGAGCTTGAACATCCCATAACAGGTGTCGTATCCATGGCTGAAACGAAGAGAAGAGCCTTTGAGAGATCTCAGCTGAGCACACGTGTGGGATGCTCGGTCCATCCTCACTTAGAAACGTAGAGACTGTGGCTGTCTAAGTGCACACACTACCCTCACAGAGGACCCAAGTTTGATTCCCAGGTGGCTCACAACTATAAATCCAGTTCCAGGGACCCAACGCCCCCTCCTGGCCTCTGGGGGGCACTGCACGCAATGCACTCTATACACATAATTAAAAATTATTTAAAAATGAGAAATCTTTTAAGACTGCTACACCCTGAAGAGTAGAAAATAAGCCACAAGACCCAGGTGCTCAGGAAGTGCTGGGCTCTGAGTTCATCTCTGTCTTGACAGATGTGCCATTGTTGTGGGCAATCACAGTGAGCTCGTTAATGTTAACTGGCGCTTTCAGCCATTCGTATCAAGATGTGACTCTCTGGACTCTGCACACAGAATCTCAGCTTTCTCTAGTTCACTACCCCCACCCTTATCTGGGCTTGAGAAAGTCACTGGGAATATGACTTAGGGCAGGGAACAATAATAGAAAATTATTTTCTCGGTCCGGATAAATGAATATGGCCTATAAGAAAAACACCCTGGGTTATGTTTACTTGAAAAAATGAATCTCTTCCTGCACACATATTTCTCCACAGCCCTGTCAAAGAGAGCTTACTTTCCCCTCTCATACCATCAAGCTTGGTGCCCACTCCTAACCTCCCACACTGGAAGGGGGTGGGGGAATTCCTTTCTTCCTGGGTATCTATTTCAATCCTTTGTCGCTTGGAGAAAGAGCCAGATTTTCCAAGACTGCATTCTGTAGCCTGCAGATCTGGGACCCTCAGACCAGGGCCATGGTGCGCATGGAGTGCCTGGGCTCTGAGTCCCAAGACAGCAGCCACCCTCTCAGGGCCAATGGACTCTGTCTAGGGCCCTCCAGTGCCATAGCCACCCTTGTGGACTGAGCCTGGATTCTGGAAGAACACATGGCCTGTGTCAACCCAAAAGGCAAGTTGAGGCACAGTCAGTTTAAGAACAGACTTCCTTCAAGCCGTGGGGCGGGGGGGGGGGGGGGGGGGATACAATTCCAGTTGTCTAGAATAAGTGCTTCCCAGTAGGTTCTGGGGAGGGATGTGAAGGGAGCTTTGAAAGAGGCATGAAGTCTAAATGTCCACCAAGCAAGAGGTTTTTTTTTTCCGGGCCCACAGCAGCATGGTGGGGGTCTGAAGTAAGTGTCAACCACTCTGACAGTCAAAGCAAGGTGTACCTTAAAAGTGGTGGGGCATTGTCCAAGTTAGGTGGACAAGACCCCATTTGCCCTGTGCTTTGGACTGAGGGACAGGTGTCTGGGACATCCACAGCACACTCTTGGGCAAATGGGCAGAAGGAGACTTCCCCAGGACACGGGGCCTGATTAATATGTGTCCTGTGAGGCTCGATGTGTGGGGCATGTGAGTGGTTAATTCAGTGAGATGTGACAGCAGCCAGGCTCCTCCCGCCCCTGAATGGAAAGGCAGAGCAGTGCCCTTTCCTTTTAATCCCTGGCTCCTTCTGTTTAGGTCATGTTTTTCTGGAAGGAGGAGAAAGAAGAGGCGGTAAGAATTGGGGAGGGGAGAAAGAGAAGAAGGAGAGGGAAAGGAAGAGAAGGAGGGGGTTGAAAGTGTGAGAGAGGCCTGGGAGATAGCAACAACCCACCGGGGCCATCACAGCTCACACCGGTGCCTGGTGGGTTGGAGTCTGCAGTGCACTCCACATGAGATTTCCAACCATCAGAACCGGCTTTCTCCAAGTTAGTAGGAGACCCCTGACCTTTGCAATAAAGGCTCAGATTAACCAAGGCAGGAGATTTAGGGATCCGAGAAAGCTGGGAGTTGGGTGTTCTCTGGAGGGGTGTACAGCAGACACACGGGCTTCTGTACGTGCCCTGTTCTTCTATTTGTACACCACCTCCTCTCATAGTAGCAAAGGCCCAAGAGCCACAGAGACCGCTGCTGGGCCCAGCTTTAAAAGCAGAATCCGGGCAAGGCCATCCAGAAAACCCCGGGTTGGAGAGCCCTGAAGACTGCGTTCCAGGCCCTTCACACAATGACTCCCTGCTCTGGCCTGGGAGAAGAAATCTCATCTGTGTTTCCTGGACTTTCAAGGTCTTACAACCTTCTGCAATATCACCATCGGACTCTGAAGGTGTGTCTTCCTCAGCAAAACCATTCAGGCACGGGCTCATCAGGGCTCCAGGGTCAGGGTGTGGAAGAGACTGCTGGCCCGCAGGTGTCCTGGGAAACCATCTGGGGCCCACACACATGCATCCTCTCTGAGCAGGTGTGTGGATCCCCTGCCTGGAAGGTAGCAAGGTCAACTCTCCCACACCTTTGAGAAAAAAGGATACAGGAGATGTAAGGAGATGTAAGGGCTACAACTGTTACCAAGTCTAAATTCGGGTGGAGGGTTGTTTTCCACACAGCTTATTTCCAGAAGGTTCCTCCTGACTCGAAGCTCACCCTCTCTCTAAAATTCACTTATTCGAGGCTCTGACTGTATCTGCAATGTTCATTTGGGTCCATCCTACTCCCCCCCCTGCCCCAGCTTGTTTATAGATAAAATTATACTATAGGAAACATTTTCCTTGGCAACCACAAGCCCTTTTATAATCTCTGCACAGTGTCCCTCTGCAGGCACCATAGAGCACATCCCATCCTCAGCCTTTGTGGGAGGGCAATGCAAGAAACAGCCCTTTGAACAATATTCTTGTTTCTGCCCTAGAGCAATAGTAAGCTGTCATCTGCTACGTTAACCTGCATTTCCAACGCCAGGATCTATGTGGTGCCCTTCCAACCCCACACTCCTTCAGCAGTGTCTTCAAGCATCAGTCGATCAGACACAGTCTAAGGGATGGTGGTGTTTCTCAGCCACATGCTGTTGTGTTCTTGACATGGGTTCTTCTCCTGGAGGCCGCGTCATGATTACCCCTGAGCTTTGCTGGACAGATCTGGCTAGGACTGGAGTGAGCCACTGTGGGGTCTGAGAGCATCACAGCATGGGGCCTTCAATGATAGACAGACAGACAGATGCTGTTTTAGAGTTTTGAGGACAGAGTCCATGAGCAAGATGTGGTTGGCTGGCTCCTCCTGAGCACTCCGACCTTGACCTGTGTCCTCCAACCTTGACCTGTGCCCTCCGAGTCCTCACCTGGTTACCTATCTCTGTGCCTGTTTTCCAATCTCCTTTTCTTGTGACAATATTGGATATATTCAAGTATGACCCAACCAAATGGTCTTGATCTACCTTGATTACATTTAGAAAGACCCCCCCCACCTCCAAATAAAGCCCTATTTAAGGACTCTGAGGTACGGTGGGTTAAGACTGCAAGAGATGAATATAAAGGGTTCTCCCTCCATCTTATAGCAGCCACTTCCTGGGGTCCTGTCCTGTCTTGCAGATTGTTACAAACAAATGATGTCAAGAAAAGATGAAATAGGGGCCAGAGATAAAACTCAGTGGTTGTTTTCACGCCTAGCGCATGTTAGCAAAAGGGCCTGAGTTCAGTCCCCAGGACTGAAACAGAAAGTCATTTGAAAGATGAATCTGTCTGTGCTCAAGCACAGTTTTGCATAAATGTTCATCCTTTATAGGAAAGCCATGGTTTGGGGCTGGTGTCTGCAAGGTAACTGAATCCTGCGCTGACCTAGGGAAATGCACAATTAGTAAATGAGGATCACCTGTGCCAGAATATAAGTCCCTGTGATACAGATAGGGTCTGAAGCCAGGAGAAGGGGGAGGTCCTCTGTGCTAGAAGCCTGGCCACAGAGGGAGGGGAGGGCTGTTTGGATAAAGCAGCAAGGACTAGCAGGGCTAGAATTGAGTGTTGTGCATATGTAGTTCAAGGTGAGAAAGCGATCCAGGTCTTAGAGGAGAGACACAAATGACAGATACTTCAGTGGCAGCTGGGAAGAACCTGTGTGTGTGTGTGTGTGTGTGTGTGTGTGTGTGTACAAAGGAATTTTATTTAAGATTAGGCATTCACACCTCATTTTTAAATGGTGAGAAGTTGCCTGCTTAAAACCATCCAAGAGTGGGGCTAATTAGGGATTAAAGTCCTTGAGAAGGTGTAAGGAGAGAGGAAATAAAAGGCAGATAATGTGGAGGGGATTAACTTCAGCTGTCTGCTCTTCTGATCAATTAACAACAAGGAACAAAGGGATCAGAGGCACCGCACTCGAGCTCCTAACTGAAAACAGGAAGGGGGTGAGCAAGTGAGCTGTCCTTCATTGGGCTTTTACACTGTGAGTTGGGGATGTGGGCGGTGAAGGAGGTGGTGAGGATGGCAGGCTGGAAAGAATGGAGTGGGGGATGGTGAGGGGATGGGCAGGTGGGGAGGTGGGTAGGGGAGGAGGTGAGGGGCTGATGGGATAGACAGATTCCTGGGACTTATGGCCAGCCAGTCTGTCTGAATTGGTTAACTAACTACAGGTTAGAGAGACCCTGACTCAAAGAGTAACATAAAATGTAACTGAGGACAGCACCCAACAATGACCCATGGCCACCAATAGTGCATGCATAGGTGAGTACCCAGACACACGCACACAAACATGCACATGGGTAGGTATGCCACTCTGATCTGACACATAGGTTTGCTGGCTCTGGTGTTAACCTTGATTTTAGAGAGTTAATCATGAGCGTGAACGTCTGTGATGGGCAGAGGAAGGTTGGCCCCACAAGATCTTCTTAACAGGTGAAGGCATTTATAGGGAAATGAGTCTCTAGGGAGATTAGTGGTGTTCAGCTGAACTAGCCTGAGATAAGAAACCGGGTGATAATGCCTGCATAGGCCCAGGTGGCTTCTCTGCCCCTTTCAGGACCTTGCCAGCATCCTGAGAAAGAAACTGGTGGCAATGTAATTTACAATCTGCCTTCTGGGAATATGTCTACCCCAAGGAGGCCTGTAAACAGGCTCATTCCTCAGATGAGGAGCCGCCAGCTCAGATAAGGGAAGCTGTGCTGGCTTGTCTCTGTAAACCATTAAAGGTGGAGTGTACTTAACTTAAAATAACCTTCACACCAAAATATAAAGAGCCACTCATCTGGCTCAAAACTGCCCATAGCTGAAGCACACCATATTAGTTCACCTCTCTTAGGTTATTTCATTTATTTGTTCACTCATCCGTCCATCCATTCATCTGTCCATCCATTCGTTCAACAAAGGCGTACTGAAACCCAACTGTGAATTAAATGTTGTTGTCCATATCTAGGGACACATCAGGGAGAAAAGGGAGACAGATGTCTCTGCACTCATGGGCCAGGTCCCAGCCAACACAGAGAAGCATTTGAAATAGATACTTATCTAGAACCAGCAGAAGGCAACATCTTTTGTAGCTTTGTATCAAAGAAGTCCATCAGTCCATCTTTTGGTTGGATGAGTGGATGTATGCTGTCAATCAAGCCTGTAACAATGTATCACAAGCCTCCGAGAAACATCTTAGATATAAACAGCAGGGTTCCGGCATGGTCCCCTCCTTGTTCCCAAGGGCTCAAGTCCTTCACGTTTTGCAGAGTGTAGCTAGTCTGCCTCAAGAGTTCCAAAATTTACAATCCCAAAAGTGCTCTGAAATCCAAGTACTAACTCTCCTCTGAAATTCAAGGCAAATTTTTCATGGTAGAGTTCTGTAAAGAGAAGGAGAGATAATCATAAAAGCCTTCTCCTGTGCCTACCACAATTCCTGGTTCAGAGAATGACATCCAGTGAAATCATGTATGGTGGGTGGATAGAGAGGCGGATGGGGTGGACGGATAAGTGTATGTATATATGTATGTATGTATGTGTAGATGAATGGATAAGTTCGTGTATGTATAGACACATGGGTAGATATTGTACAGGTAGGTGGGCAAATGGGCATTAAGTTTTCTATTCCATTATAGCAATGACAAATATTGCAGATGATGTCCCTAGCCCAGTGCCCCCTCTTCTGAATAATTTAATGAACAGACATAAGTTTTAAATGCCCTGCTATTTAAAGTAAGAAATTTACTGAACACAAACCCACTGAGGACACTAGCTGTTTGTTCCGTTCCTGCCTGAAGAGAACTTTGTTCCCAAAAGAACAAGCAGCTGCCAAGCAAGGCCTGTTCCTTCTGACCAGCCACACAGTCAGTGCGCAGTTGCTAATGGCAGACTAAATGTGAACACCATGCCAGACCATCAGGCAGGCAGTGGAAACACCTCAGCGGGCATGGCTTCCTGCAGGTCCCGCGCCAGCAGTTGTGAATAGAGCATCGGGACAGGTTTTGGCTTGTAAAATGAGTACATGGGGGCAGAATCCATGACTGCCCATGGAATCTAACAAATATGAGCACAAGCCTGGAGTGGCTGCTGCTACTGATAAGCCTTTTTTGAATAGAAATGTACCCAGCGTGGGATAACGATCCTCAGGGCAGCCTGTGCCCTGTGCTTGTTCCCTGCAGTCCCAAGGAAAGCAGGCACAGCCCTGTGACTGCAGAAGAGCCGGGGAACACAAGGAATGGCCTTAGGATGATCATTGTCACCCTGAATTCTGACTTACATGTGTTTCTATTATTCATGGTTGTCTCCCCTGAATCTCAAGATGATACCAAGGAGTCATCCATTTGCAGGGGGAAAAAAATATGTTTCCATGGAAAACTGCATTGCCCGTAGCATGGCGTCCCAGGTTATCTGATGGTTCAGACTGCCGTCTCGTAGCTCCGTTGAAGCTCCCTGTGAATGGCAGTTCACTTACAGATATGCAAAGACTGCTTTATACCAATTCCCTCCCACTTGGGAAAAACACAACAAGGACAAAATAATTTCATCTTCATCTGCAATGTCCCTTTGCTGGAGCATCCAACTGGTGCCTCAGATCACAGGAGCAAAACAGACATCTTGCCAAGTTTACTCTGACACCCTTGGGATAGTCTTCACCCTGCCTTTTGCTGAGAAATCACTCTTTTAACGCATAACATGTGGTCAAACAGCAATCATGTATCTAGGACATAATTGTTTGTTTGCTCATTTTGAGGCAAAAACTCTTGCTGCAGTACAGGCTAGTCTCTAAATTCTAATCACCTTCCTGCCTCTGTTTCCCCAGTGCTGGGATTATAGGTGTGAGCTACCATGGCCAGTCATATACTGCTTTTCTGTTGTTACAGAAAGCTTCTCACCATAGAAAACGGGAAATTCAGAGACACATGAAACAGATAAATGTTGTCTGTAGTTTTTATTAATATCAAAGGTCCCCAAGCCCCTCACACCCCACCTCCACCAGCTATGTGCTGGTCAGTTTTGACTGTCAGTTTGGCACATCCTAGAATTACCGGAGAAGACGGTCTTAATGAGGAATCATCTGTATCAGGCTTCCAGTGTGAACGTCTTTGAGGGACTGTCAATTGTTAAACAATGATGGAAGATACAGTATGTTATAGGTGACATTATTCTATAGGTTGGGCCTCAGGCTATATAAGTGTGAAGGAGAAAGCATGCTAAGCAAGGATCCCTCCCTGTAAGAGGAGTTCTCCCATCCCAGGAGCTGCTTCCAAATTGCCACACAGAGACTTATACTAATTGTAAATGCTCGTCCAGTAGCTCAGGCTTATTAATAACTAGCTCTTACATTTTAAGTTAATCCATATTTACACTCTGTCATGGGGCAATACCTTTATTAGTATGGCACATTCATCCCCTGCTCCCTCTGGGTCTGGCTGGTGTCTCCTGACTTCATCCCTCTTCATTACAGAATTCTCTCTTTGAATGACCTGCCTAACTTTATCCTGCCTTGCTATAGGTCAATCAGCTTCGTTACTGACCAATGAGAGTGATATATACTCACAGTGTACAGAAGGACTATTCCACAGCAGATCCGTGCACTTACTCACTGTGATTGGCACTACAGTCCCTTATATCTTGCTCTAATGTAGGACATAACTGTGTCCCCACATGGTCTAGCTGATGGAGTTGCTGCTCTGATGAGACCTGAGTCCAGCTTGACTCCTGTGGCCCAACGACGCACAACCCGGTGAAACCCTGTTTTAGGGGAGACCTGTATCTCTGCACCATGTGAGTTCAGTAGACCCCTACCTTTGACAGGTTTGATCAGGTTCCACCTCCCCACATGTGGAGGCTGCTCACCCTGCCTGTCTGCAAACAGAATCCAGTTTAGCAGAGGGTTTAGCCTCAGCTCCTTGGCTGAGAGTTTTCCTCTTGCTCATCTTCTGCCCACTGACCCTACCCTGTTCCTGGCCCTGGCTGTGTGAGGAGGAACCTTTCACCCACTGCAATTCACAGCGCATTTCCAACACTGCCCAGAGATCCAGAGTCACCCAGGGGCGAGCCTCTGCATGTGCCTCTGCCTCTGCCTCTGGAGGCTGGCTTGACTGAGTTGATAGAGATGAGGAGACTCACTGCTGGTGGCACCATATCCAGGGATGGAGTCCCGGGGTTGCAAATGGAGAGAGTGAGCTGAAAGCCAGCATCCATCCATCTCTCCCTGGCTTCTGACTGCAGGTGCAATGGGACCAGCTGCCCTGGCTTCTGACTGCAGGTGCCATACTGAGAAATGGTACCAAGCCACTTGGCAAAACATGCATAAGAAATATGGGTTAATTTAAATGTAAGAGTTAGCTAGTAACAAGCCTGAGCTACTGGCCCAGTATTTATAATAATCTTAAGTCTCTGTGTTGGTTACTTGGGAGCAGGTGGTAGGGACAAGAAAACTCTGCCTGCAGAGGATGACTCTTTTGTTCAGAGGACTTTGTTCCACAACAGATATGTGTTTGCCTCTTGTCTCCAGCTTTGACGTTTGCCTTTTCTGCCTTTCTGAATGGTTTAAATCTGTCAGTGAAGTAAGACAGTGACCTGGGCAGTACCCACTTCCTCACGGAGTGAGAAAATTTCCTGATGGCAAATGTCATTTTGTAACTATGTTTCTCATACTGGTTAATGAATAAAGTACTGTTGGCCAATAGGAAAGCAAGATAGGTGGGACTAGGAGACAAGGAGGAAAGAGGAAGTAGTAAGGAGGAGTCAAGATGAAGAGTCTGGAGAGAGCAGGAGGCCAACCGGATCTCAGGTAAGATGAGACCACGTGGAAATACATAGATTAACAAAAATGGGCTAATACTTAAGACAGAGCTAACTGATAAAAAACTAGTACCCGGCCGACATAATTATATCAAATATAGCATGTCTGTGTGTTAATTGGGGCTGGTGCAGCGTTGGGATAAGACCAGAGGCAAGTGGAAAAACTACTCGTAACAGGTTCCCTTCTGGTTTATGAAACATCTGAGTTTGTCAAAAAAAAATAGTTTTTTTAAAAAAACTAAAGACTTGTGGTAGTTTGGATGTAATTGACCCCCTTTAGTTCATGGAGAGTGGCACTATTAGGTGGTGTGGCCTTGTTGGAATAGTTATGGCTTTATTGGAGGAAGTGTGTGATTTTGGAGGGTGGGCTTTGAGGTCTTCTATGCTCAAGCTACATCTTGCAGTTCACTTCCTGTTGCCTGTGAATCAAGATGTAGAACTCTTAGTTCCTTCTCCAGGACCATATCTGCTTGTAAGATGCCATGTTCCACCATGACAACAATGGACTAAACCTCTGAAATGGTAACCCAGTCCCAATTAAATATTTTCTTTTATAAGAGATGCCATGGTCATGGTGTCTCTTCACAGTGATGGAAGCCCTGAGACAAGGCTCAACTTGGGTATTTTTCAGCAAGCATTGTTGAGTCTCTCTATAGTGTGTGTGTATGTGTGTTCACTTGTCAATATGGGTAGTGTGCATGCAGGTGTGTATGCGCACATGGGTACAGGTACATGTGGAGGCCCCAGGTTTGTTGTAGACTATTACTTTAAGGTGTAAAGATATGTTACATTTGTTTATGTTGCATTTGTTTAACTAGGCAAAGATGTGTTACATTTGTTTATGTTGCATTTGTGTAATTATGTAAAGATGTGTTGTTGTCTGAACTTGCTAGTCTGATAGGTCTAATAAGAGACTGAATGGACAATAGCTAGGCAGTGAAGGGTTAGGTGGGGCTGGAGGGCAGAAGAGAGTAATTGGGAAGGGGGAAGAAAGAATGTGGGAGAAAGAAAGGCAGGCAGCCACCAGGCAGCCAGACATGGAGCAGGACATACAGAGTGAAAGAAACATACAAAGCCTTGAGGCAAAGCGTAGATGAAGGGGAAAAGGTTAAATAAGTTCTAAGAGCTAGTGGGAAAAGCATATGATAAGGCCAAGCATTCATAACTAATAGTAAGTCTTTGTGTCATGATTTTGGGGGCTGGTGGGCTGAGGAAGCCCGCTACATTGGCTGACTTTGAGTATCATTACACAGTTGTTCTTCATATTTATATATGTCCATTGCATTCATTTTTAGTTTACTTTAAATTAGCATATAGTAATTACATATATTAGGGGTGGGGCACAGTGTGACATTGTACTACGTATGTACGATGTGCAGGGATCCAATCTGTGCCTATCATATCAGATGCATTATTTCTTTGAATAATTTCTCAAATCCTCTCTATTGTTTTGAAATAGATTCATTTTATTTTTGAAGCAGAGTCTCACCTTGAACCCGCAACTCCATAGGTTTCCTCCCCTTGCCCCCTCCAGCGCCGAAGTCACAGGAGTGTACCCCACTTGCAGAATATTTTGTATGGATTCTAGAACCCAAACTCAGGTCTTGTGCCCGCGTGTTTATGTACCGAGTCATCTCCCAGTCCAAGACTCTGTGTTTATTATCTGGCTCTAATTTCTTCTCTTGTGTCTATTAATATCTGGCATTTGCTCCTGGCATATTTATTGGTATTCATGTTCTTTCTTTAGTTGAATCATTTCCTCCTTAACTTTCAAGCTTTCTTGTCTTTCAGCTTGAGCAAGCAGAGCTCTCTGAGATGGCCCTACTGTTTCCATGTGTACTTTTTCATCACTTAAGATCTCTATTCTAATTTCCATTGTGGGTTACTGTGCAACAGAAGAGTCGCCTATTTCATTTCCTGATATCCGGACGCTAATGGTTCTTGTGGTTATGGGTAATAATCTATTTCAAACACTCATTTTGTTTCACCAGATCCTTCATTATTTGTTGAGACTTGGGCTACCACTCCAAGCATCTGGAAATATATATTCCCTTAAATGTCCCATCCTATACTCCCACCGGGCCAGGTTCTTAACGGCAGCTTACAATAATAGTCTATTTATATGCTATTTTGTCAAATTATTGCCAAGTAAAAATGTTTTTAAAACATTTTTTTTACTTTAAATGCAATTTGGTATCATCAGCTTATAACCCATATTATTAGCTGTGTGCATATTTAAAAGTACAGCACCTTCCTGGTCATTCTGATTGGCCATACTATGAATGAGCTTCTTTTTCTCTGGGAAGTTTCTTGCATTCAAATCTGTCTTGTATGATTTTTAAAGGAGTGGTACCAGCTTTGGTTAATTAGCATTTGTCAAGTATACTTTATTGTATTTATTGGTCTTAATTTTCTTTCATACAATATACTTTGATCATATTCACCCCCAACCCCTCCTAGTTCCTCCCCACATCTCTCTCTTAAAAAAGCTAAAAATAAAACAAAAAGACAAAAAAAAAATGCCAAAACAAAACGAAAAAAAGCACACAACAGAAGCAATTCCACTAGTGACAGTTGAGTGAGGGCCCGAGCTGTGGGTATATATTAGGAATCATTTTATTGCTATGTCCCTTAAGCAGAAAAATATAGTAGTTTCCCCTAGGGCCATGACCTATCTAGTTTCAAGTTCTTCGCCTCTTTAGTAGAGTCAGGTCTTAAAGCTGGCCTTAAATCTAATCTTAAAAACTGGCCAGTCTCAAATGATAACACCTGAAGCACTATTGTGCCTCTGTGTCTTACAGGCAGGTCACTGTTGTGGGTTGGAGGGTTTGTAGCTAGGCGATATTGGCGATGGTTTTTCTCCGCCAGTGATGTCCGGAGTACCTTCCAGCACCACAGACAGATGCTAGTCTGTAAGGGTGAAACCTCTAGTTGGGCACTAGTTTGTATCCATGTTTACATTGTAATTAAGTTGTATCCTTAGCAACAGGGTGTGGAGGGTGGCCATCAGAACTGACAGGAACCTGTGGTGTCTGGAGATCTGTGACACCCTTTAGCCAATGATAACATGTAACCCATTTCTCTGGGACTTGGGGCTTTACTTTGTAGCCTAAGGTGTCTAGTTGGGGAATTCTCTCCCCATTGTATGGTGACTCCAAGAAGCTTTTACAATAGTAGTTTCCCATATGACTTTTCGAAAGGTGCTTCATGATAGTTCCAAGGAAGGAAAACTAGAACACATTGTTGTAAAAGTATAAAGCAGAAAGCAGAATAGGAGGATTAAATGGGGAGGGGTGAGGGTAGCATCAAGGGGGGGTATGGGGGAGGCGGACACTAAAGTTTACTTAGTTTAAAAAAAACATTTTTATGAATTTTCTGGGAATTTCATATATTTGTTTTGATCACATTCATCCCAAACTTCTCTCCTTAACTCCTCCCAGCCCTCACCTTCTCATCCTACAATGTCCTGGCCCTTTCCCTCCTTTTAAAAGGTCTTTATTATTACTTTGAAATGTATGAGTGTTTTGCCTGTGTGTGTGTCTGAGCTGGAGTTGTAGGCAGCCCAGCCCTCACCATCACCTTCTGCAGCCACTGTTATCTAGCTGTCCTAACAAGGACTGCTCTCTCTCTCTCTCTCTCTCTCTCTCTCTCTCTCTCTCTCTCTCTGCTTCTTCCCTTCCTTTCTTGCTTTAAACATTTAAACAATTTATTTATTTTATGTTTACATTTGTCTGCTGACTGTTGTGAGCTGCCATGTGGGTGCTAAGAACTGAACCCTGGTCCTCTGGAAGAGCAGCCAGTGCTCTTGACCATCGAGCTATCTCTCCAGCTCTCCAGGCCTGGTCTGCGCTTTCTTTTACCTTGAATTTTAGGCCTTCTGTCTGGTGTTACTTTTCTTTCTGACCTTTAAAGTTTTCCCTTCATGAGGATATTCTAGGAGTGAGCCCTGAGCCATCAGCCCTCTGAACTGGTTCTCCTCTCCTCTCCTCCAGGCTGATCTCTATTGCACTCAGCACCAAAGTATTACTGTAGTGGCCAAAAAAATATATTACGTCATGATCGCCAGGCTAACCAAAACACCTTTTGGGGGTTCACCTGGCATATCCCTGGTTTAAGATTTTCTTTTATGATCCCTGTATACGAGCTAGCTTGTTGGGACACATTCCCTATGGAGGATGCCATGTTCAGTCTTAATGCATGGGAGAGGGACTGGGCCCTGCCCCAACCCATTGAGCCCGACTTTGTTGACTCCTCATGGAAGCCCTCACCTGTGAGGAGGAGTGGACTGGGGGTGGGGGGAGGGGAGGGAGGGTGAGAGAATGGTAGGAGAGTTGGGAGGAGAACAGAGGTTGGGATGTAAAATGAAATTAAAACTTTTGTAAAAATTAAAAACTAAGGTTTTCTTTGTTTTTGGTGTTGCCTTTAATCCTGTTTACAAATCTCACCCCATCTTTGTTTAAGGGGGATCTGTTCCCCCAACCCCATCCTCACTGCCTCTGGGATGTCTCTGGTCATCACAGCGGGGTTGGTGGCCCAGTAGCAAATGTGCCATGTGGAGACATAAGCTGATGCCTAAGGCTTTCAGCTGACTACGCAAATCACACCACTCACCTTCCATTGGCCAAAACAAGCCGTGTGACCATGGTGGAAAAATGGAATTCACTGGTAAGAAACACCAGGTATTCATCAACCATTGTCCTTACTCAGTTATTTCTAGGAGCCCTTTGTAAGTGCTCAAGTCCCATATGGGTTTATGGGATTCACCTTCATTTGGGCAGGTATTGGTAAGGGAACCAGTGTGGATTATCTTCATGTTCTGGGGTCTTTTCCTCTGCTGTGCTGACAGGAAGTGTCATGTTGTACCTGTCTCCCACACTACAAGGGAGGAAGTTCCTGCTGGGGAGCATGAGGGCTGCCATTGTGCCCCACAAAAAGAACCCACAGGAGGGGAGTGGCCTCCCGACCCTCCAGCTGAGAATGGGAAAACCCCACTGGCAAGAAGTTGCCAGCCCCTTTCAGTCAGTGGGCACATTTGTTAGTTTTTAGTAGACTTGATTGGTTTCCACGTTAATCCTACCCATCATCATTAGCTTTGAAATGGGAGAACCCCCCTCCCAACACACACACACACACACACACACACACACACACACACACACACACACACACACACAAACTCTAGCAAGACATTGGCTATCAAATCCAGCTCCGTGTGCTGTATAAGCTTCTTTCCGTCAAATTTTGGACTGGGACAAGTCTTGTCAGATGTCACTGTCAAGGAGCGCCTAGTCTCTGTGGGCACACAAGCCTGCAGAGAGGTAGAGGGGAGGGTGTTTGCAAAGCGGTGACCATGTCCAGAAATGAAGTAGCATATGGCCGTGCAGGAAGCTGGCCTGCAGAGAGTCCAGCATGGACTCCCCTGGGCAGCATGGCCGCCTTACCGGCGGTGGCAGGGAGGCTGCAGACATGATGCTGTGCCTGCAATGAGGACTCTGTTGTGATGAAGAGGGTCTCTGGCTGCTGTGTCTCCTTCACTGGGAAATCTCTGTCAGCTGTGCGTGTGTGTGTGTGTGTGGGGGGGTGTTAATGATTAACTTTCAGGAAGAACTTGTCTGAGGAGGTCTCTCAATGCAGCTTCGCTAATAAAAAGGAACTTATCATATTTTGTATTTTCTCCATGTTTGAGACTCTGCTGGAACTAATGGCTACTAATTACATGCAGTGTTTACAAGCGACACCTAGAGGCCTTGCTAGGCGGCACTGGAGAGCCCTTTAAGAAACAGAACAGTGATGGAACCAGGAACAGGCACAGGCCTGCAAGCCAGCAAGCTGAGCCGTCCATCTCACATGTTTGTTTGGAGAGCTGAGGTGTGGGGGTGAGGCAATTGTTGGCACTTGCCTTCCTGTTTCAGAGATGACAAACAAACAGCTCTTCTGACAGCTGGGAATGTGGAGGAACTATCAGGAGCTCAAACAATCAGCACACCCGGAGAGCAGGCTGCTCTGAGATGCACAAGGAGATTCAGCCCAGAAGGAGCTGCAGTAGGAAGGAAGCAGAGCAGCCAGGGATGTGCGGTGTCAGGAGGGCGGCACTGATCTACCTCCAGCCCTGACATGCACAAACCCTGATGGATAATTGTAATTAGCTTTCAGAATTTTTAATTATTGAAGCAATATAAGTAATCACCTGCCCGTGCCACTAATGAGCCCTTGTGCTGCCATTCACCCAGAGGCTCCTGTTAGGTGAGGTGGCTTTGAAAGTTGAGCTGTAATGAGATACCTGGAGGGGAGCAGGCTTGGGCAAGGAGTAGACACGGAAAATAGTCGTTAAAAGAAGTAACCATATCCACACTAATGGGACAGTGCCCACAAGAGGTGGTCGATATCCATGTTGGTTAGGCAGTATCCTGGAATGGACTTAGAACAGCCAGATACCAGCCAGATGTGGGATGTGGGAGCTTCCGCTGTGTTTAGAAGTTCCCACAGCTGTTGGAAATAAGATAAAAACAAACTGAAAAAAAGGGTGAATATTTTAACACACGATTCTGCCTCGTGGGCCGCCAGCACAAAGAGAAGGCGTAAATGGGAGGTGCACTGACCAGGGACAAGATGATGTTTTGCTTTAGTTTTGCTTTTATATGCCCCCTCCAGACTGATTGTATTTCCCGTCCTCTCTTCCCACAGGCCAGGGCTTGCCTCCTCTCCAAACTCCCCATATGGGTTTAGGGCACAAAGCCTTAAGTAGTGATCATGGCCCAATCATGTGACAGACGGCCTTATAACTTTCCAGTACCTAGAGTTCTGAGACAAGCCTCATACTGGAAAAACCGTCACATCAGGATCTTTCTTATATAGTCAAGCTCCTGGGCTTTCTTCCCCAAAGCCCCGCCGTTTCCATTGTACAGCGCTGATGTCCCCAAACACCCAGGAAGTGTGTGGGCCACCTGGTCAGGACCTCTGTGGGACGTGTGTGTGTGTGTGTGTGTGTGTGTGTGTGTGTGCTCTGTGGAACATTTGTGTGTGTGTGTATACCAGCTGCTTGGGTATGGATCTAAGAAGGAGCATTTTCCAACTTCAGCTCTATTGTCAACCAGAGAAATGACAGCCGTGTGAAGCCATTGAAGGCAGCAGGCAATTTTGTCTTGACTCAGAAGCCTTTATTTTCAACTTAGTTATAATTTCCTTGCACCTGATCTTTGCTATTGATCACAAAAACGTATGAGCTGATGTCTTTTGAGATCCTTCCAGAAGTAGAAGGCCATAGACTTTTCTCCCTGCTCCTCAACACCTGTATCTCTTTCGCTTGCAATGAAATAAACTTATAGATTAGCCTGTTTCCAGCCTCTCTTGCAGCTAGCTGTGGCCATGTGACTAAATCCTAGCCAGTGAGGAGAAGCATAAAACTGTAGAGCCAGTTCTAGTGTGTGTCCTAGACAAAAGTGGCGTGTCCCCTCATCTGCCCCTTTCTAACTCTACTAGCTGCAAAGTGGATTGTAGTGAGAGAGATTTCAGAGTGAAAGAACAGAAAAAGTCTGGACCCATGCTGACAGTACAGTTATCCTACCAGCCCAGGACATCAATTTGAGCTATAGAAAGAAAAAGAAAATGATGGATCCTGGTTAAGCATGTAATTTTGTCTTGGGGTTTTGTTTTAGCCAAGGTAGAATTCTCCCTGCTAAAGCCTTGCTTGTTAACACGCTAGTGCAAAAACTAACTTTGAGGGGACGCAGCAAGAGTGGCAGGGGTTTGTCACATAGGCTTTACCTTGTAATTCTTATTACATGGAGTAAAAGCATAAGCACCTTTTTTACCCAACTCAATTCCTGGGAACCCATTAACTCACTCAGCGTTATACTGAGTGAGTTAATGGGTTCCTAGGAATACACTTACTTGTTTATATGTTTGTATACACACCCCAGCTCATGAGTAGAGGTCAGAGGACAGTTTGCAGAAGTCAGTGCTCTCCTTCTACCAGGTGAGCTCTGGGACTTGAACTCAGGTCAACAGGTTTGAGTTGCAAGCCCCTTTCCCTGTGAGCTAGCTCACTAGCCCTTGACTATGTTTTCAGTAGTTACCATGGACGACAGCAGTCTGTCTTGCTGGCTTGCCAAGGTTTGATATCACCAGAACTTTTTGTCTGTAGGACTTAGGAAAACATCGGCTCTGGCAACTCCTTTTCTCCCCAACCATTTCTGTATCTGTGTGCACTTTAGTCCCCTGTGGACCAACCTGCATGTCTCCAGCTCAGCCCCCTTCCCTCTGATGGGGGCAAAGGCTAGCTGACTCCCAGTTCTCTGGAATTAATTCATTCTTTTTTGTTGTTGTTTGTTTGGTTTTTGTTTTTCCAGACAGGGTTTCTCTGTGTAGCGCTGGCTGTCCTGGAACTCACCCTGTAGACTAAACTGTCCTCGAACTCAAAGAGATTCACTTGATTCTGCCTCCTGAGTGCTGGGATTAAAGGTGTGAGCCACCACCACCATGGGGCAGTGATGGGAGATGTCATTCTGTAAATATGTTTCTCATACTGGTTAATGAATAAAGCACTGTTGGCCAATAGGAAAGCATGATAGGAGGGACTAGGAGACAAGGAGGATTCGAGGAAGTAGTAAGGAGGAGTCAAGATGGAAGGCGGAGAGAGCAGAACACTGGCGGCCTCTCTTTCCGGCAAGATAACACCACGTGGAAGTACTTAGATTAACAGAAATGGGTTAATACTTAAGACAGAGCTAGCCGATAAGAAAGTAGTTAGTACCTGGCCAACAGCATTATATCTAATACAGAGTCTCGGTGTGTTAATTGGGGCTGGCGCGGCGGCGGGACAAGACCAGCGGCCGGAGGGAAAGCTTACTCCTTACAGGGCAGTTCACTTCCATTCTTGACGATGTCCTTCAGATCGGCAGCTGCCTGGCCCCAGCCCTTGGGGCGATCCCGATCCATGGTGCCCTTGTGTTGCTCTGCATCTGTCTGCTGCGGCGCTCAAGGCCAGGCCCACATTGACCGCTGTCAAGGACTTTTCTTTGTCTTCACAGCAGCACCCCCACACACGGATGGCTGCAGGTCTGTTCGCTCTGCTCTGGCTTCTTTTATCAGCTCGGATGCCCCAAAGGGGCCTTCCCAGGACCTCGTCCCACTGCACGCTCCTCCCTTCTTGTCAGCCGTCGCCCATGACGTCAGCTCTGTCCTCTGCCACACCCACCCCGTCTGTCCTGTTACCTTTCCTTTCCCCTTCTCTCCTATCTCTTCTCATATTCAGTCCTGAGTTTTGCTTCTGGTCGGTGTTCCAACACTATAGTGATGGTTTTCATTTTGTGTTTAATCTATTATTAAATCCATCCGTTGGGTTCTTAGTATTGGTCACAGGAATTATTAGTTTCCATTTGTCTCTTTCTTAATGGGTTTTGTTTCATTGCCTGAGTTTTTTGTAGTCTTGTTATATGAATGGGATGTATCTCTCCCCCTCTCTCTCCTCCCCTTCCTCTCTTCTTCTCTTTCTCTAGACTAGAGCTACTCTTGAGACAGGGTTTTACAGTGTAGCCTTGGCGGTCTCAGAACTTGCTGTGTAGACCAGGCTGGCCTCAAACTCATAGGGATCCACCTGCCTCTGCCTCTCAAATGCTAGGACTAAAGGGTTTTTTGTTTGTTTGTTTGTTTGTTTGTTTGTTTTTGATCATTTCAGCAAAGTGTTGAACCCGAGGAAGCTATCAAGGAACCCAGGTTCTGTCTCAGAGGGTCTAGAGTTGAAGTTAGAATCTGAACTTTGGACTGAGATCCTACACTACTTCCAAGTACTTAGCACAAGAAGTGAGCTAAATAACTGGATGCTGACATGTAGAAGGTAGCAAATAGATCCATATCTATGCCATTCACAAAATTCAAGTCCAAGTGGATCAAAGACCTTGACATAAATCCAGTTACATTGAACCTGATAGAAGAGAAAGTGAGAAGTAGCCTAGAACACATAGGCACAGGAAACCACTTTTTAAATATAACACCAGTACACAGACACTGAGAGAAACAACCAATACACGGGACCTCCTGAAACTGAAAACCTTCTATAAGGCAAAGGACAGTCAATAAGACAAAAAGACAGCCTACAGAATGGGAAAAAAATCTTCACCAACCCCACATGTGACAGAGGACTGATCTCCAAAATGTATAAAGAAATCAAGAAACTAGACACCAAAATACAAAATAATCCAATTTAAAAATGGGGTACAGAGCTAAACAGAGAATTCTCACCAGAAGAATCTCAAAGGCCAAAAGACATTTAAAGAAATGCTCAACATTCTTAATCATCAGGGAAATGCAAATCAAAATGACTCCAAGATAGCATCTTACACCTGTCAGAATGGCTAAGATAAAAAATACTGAGGACAGCTTATGTTGGACAGGATGTGGAAGTAAGGGGACATTCCTCCACTGCTGATGGGAGTACATACCTGTACAGACACTTTGGAAACCAGTATGGCAGTTCCTAAGAAAACTGAGCATCAATCTACCTCAAGACCCAGTGATACCACTCTTGGGAATATACCCAAAGGATGCTCAATCGTATCACAAGGACACTTGCTCAGCAATGTTCACAGTAGCATTATTTGTAACAGCTAGAATCTGGGAACAACTTAGATGTCCCTCGACTGAAGAATGGGTGAAGAAAATATGATACAGTTACACAATGGAGTATTCCTCAGCCGTGGAAACAATGATATCATGAGATTTGCAGGCAAATGGATGAAACTAGAAAAAACAAACAAACAAACAAACAAAACCCATCCTGAGTGAGGCAACCCAGACCCAGGAAGACAAACATGGTGCATACTCACTCCTAAGCATGGATACTGGATGTAAAGCTAAGGATAACCAGAATACAACCCACAAGCCCAGACAAGCTAGGTAATAAGGAGGACACTGAGAGGCATGCATAGATCATCTTGGTAAGGGGGATTAGATGAGATCTCCTGGGTGAACTGGGGGTGGTAAAGGGGAGAGGATGAGGGATGAAAGCATGAGGGAAGTGGATGATTGATTTGGGGGAGGGACGCAGTGGGAGATCAATTAAAGAAATATCTTGATAGAGGGAGCCATTATGGGTTTAGGGAGAAACCTGGTGCTAGGGAAATTCCCAGGAACCCACAAGGATGACCCCAGCTAAGACTCCTAGCAACTGTGGAGAGGATGCCTGAACTGACCTTCCCCTGCCATCAGAATGGTGAATACCCCAAGTGTCATCATAGAGCCTTCATCCAGTAATTGATGGAACCAGATGCAGAGATCCACAACCAAGCTCCAGGAATCCAGTAGAGGGGGGGCGATATGAGCAAGGGAGGTCAAGATCATAAAGGGGGGGGTCTACAGAGACAGCTGAACCAAACCTGTCGGGGACTGATGAACTCCAGACTGACACCCCCATGAGACTGAACTAGGCTCTCTGTGTGAGGGAAACGGTTGTGTAGCTTTCTTAAGGCAGTGACGATCAAAAGTGTACGCTTTCCCACAGACACTCTGAAGACACTGGAGAGGGCCATCTGAGAAAACACAAATGTAATTCATCTGGCATTTGGAGTGGAATTTCTGTGTAGTTTCAGGGTGCAGATCATGGCAAAAATTTATACCCATCCCTTTCGTGTTAGGGACATTACTTGTTTCTAATGAATCAAGACTGTGTTTATTTTTATGATGCCATTCAATTTCATAATCATATATATTCATGTTTATACCTTTACTTATTATTATTGGTTATATCTGCTGAGGAAATACTGAAGTTACAGCTTCTTTTATTCATTGAACCAAGGTCATCTTCAGCACCAATAATTGTTGTTTCAATTGGCTGGTTCTCCAGGGGTCAGGGTGGCTCATGAGAACCCTGGGGCCTAATACAGGGTCTTTGCTTCCATCCACCAAATCCCCACAGGAGCCCAGGTGCTGGGATTATGCTCAGTGTTCCCATGAAAGGTGTGGAGCCTGATGAGGACAGGGAGGACACCAGATGCTGCACTTGGAGGAGAGGAACAGACGGCCCCCTGTCTTGTAAGTGGCACCATACACTTATCAGAGGAACACGGAGCCCAGCTGGACACACCGAGCCTTGTTTCTAAGTGGTTAGTTTCCATACCCACCCACTCATTGCTGTAGACCTAAAGAAAGCCTAAGTGTTAAGTGCTTGCACTGTGTGTCCACCTTGCACAGAGGGAAGATGTGAGGAGGGCAGGAAGGCGCTCTCTGGAAGGAGCCGGATGCTCGCCTCAGCAGCTGCACCCCCCCTTGCCCAAGGGACTCTGTTACTTCCTGCTCTGCTAACTTCCTATTTTTTAGTATAACAATTGTTATGTTGATTACATTAAAAAACAGAAGCTGGGGACTTTTGTTCCCTTTTCTCTGTTTACCACATCTGCATACATATTACTCTGTCTCTTCTGTCTGGAAAGAAACCTCCCAAGTGCAGCCTTCTATCTGAAGGGCAGGTTTACACAGCAGTGAGATGGGCCATGGCGGCAACCACCTCCCTAGTAAAGTTTACTTTCTGGTTCCTAGGATTTGTCCTTGACTCTAGGATGACAGTGTTACTGGCTGTGGGAGTCACCACCTGTTACTGGGAAGATTGGGGTCCCCTCTTAGGGTTCTTGGTCTTATTGGTGATAGACTTTTAAACCAGACTGGAAAGGAAAGTGGAGGACAGTTTTTAGTGGAGTTTTAATGAAAAGCCCGAGTGTAGACAAGCTGTGAATCTCAGCAGCTGCCTAGAAGTAAGCACTGGAGAAGGTAGCAGATGCAACAAAACCTGTGTGGTGCATTCTGGGGAGGAGGAGTACATCATCTCATTAAAGGGGTGATTATTCCGCCCACCCATTCAGCATGTCTTAAAGTATATATGACTTCCCTTCCTGGGGTGGTCCCTCTAGTGGGGGCCGATCACCCCAGCTGAATTAACTCTTTATGTCAGGAGGAGATGCCAGGTCTTCATTGTTTATGTGACAGCTGCGTCTGGGTGTGGAGATCATAGTCATCCCAGGCAGTCCGTCAGTGGATCATACACAGGTAATGCAGAGGTTGGTGGGTGCGCAGGCAGGCAAGCACGGGCCAGCAGGTGTGAAGGGGTTTGGAGAAGCTTTGCTGATAAAAACAAAAAGAAAACACAAAAGGCTCACAGTTCACGAGAGGGAATGAAGAAGTGAATTGTGGGTGAGAAGTAAGAGGGAGCTCTCATGTGTGAGAATGGGTCTGCCTGGTTAGGACTGGCAGGTTACCGAGTGCTGACTTAGAGTGGCTGCTGCAGAAACGTGTGTGTGCACAGAGGTCCTCGGCAGACGCAGAGCCTGCCCAGAGTGTGTGGATATCACATGTGCACACGCAATAGAAATTTTGGCATGGCTAACACACTGATCTGGAGGGCGCTATGGAGAGAGTAATTTACAGTATAAGTACAAGGCTCCACGCCCGCGCTGGTATGGCCTCATGGCTGGAAACATGGCTGAGAGGAGATCAGGGGGAGTTTGGGGCCTGGGGTGTACACTCAGGCATCACTCACTGGCTCTCAGGAAGGAGGGCTGGCATGGGGGGCTGCTCTGTCAGCTGAGGCCTTTTCAAGACAGTGTAAGCCTATCAGCAGAGGCGGTGGCAGCTGGTCCTACTGCTGGGTACCCTGTTCAAGGTTCCTGGCCATCATCAGACCTTCTTTCCTCCCTCCCTCTTTTCCTCCTTCCCTTCTTCTCTCTCTCTCTCTCTCTAAAGGGATAATTATTCCTCCCATCTCTCATTAGCATGGCTTAAGGTGGATTCGAGTTCCTGTGTGTATGTAATGCACACACACACACACACACACACACAGTTTTTAGTGAGGCAGAACTCAACACACACATAAAGTGGAGGGTGGTCAAATTCCTCTGGAATGTCTGAGTCAACAGAGGCTGGGACTCAACACTCATTGCTAAGAACCCAGGGTCCCACTCAAGGCTTCCCCCAACCATGCCATCCATTTCAACCCCACAACTTCTAGGTGCTGTCACAGTAGTTTATGACAGTAATTATGTTTATCCTTTATTTGGCTAAAACTAATGAACCAACCACAAACAACTCAGCATTTTCTCCCCCGTCGCATAATGAATATTAATTAACCTGTCAGGAGACGACTGGCACTTCTCACCAAATACAGCAGTGGCTCGGGCATACCCCGTGCCAAGGCCAGGGAGCATTGCCTCCGCCCTGAAAAGGGAAGTGTGTCCAGATGTTCTGAGAGCTGAGAGAGCTGGAATTTGTCCTGGATGACCTGATGGGAGCTCGGATCTTTCCACAGAATCGCTGTCTCTCTGCACAGTTCACAGCAGTTGCTTCCACAGTGTCTGTCCTTGGAAAACCCTCTACCAGCTAGCACTGGGATCGTGGCCAGAGGCCACCACTGTGCCATGTTGGGGACATACGGTGGCACAGACATGGCCGGGTTCTCCCCTCACAGGAGAAAATGTTTGATCCTGCACTAGGTATGGGTGCTCTGCCTGGGCACCAGTTTGGCTTCTCAAAGTCCTTTCCAGGTGGCGTTTGTCAGAACCATGTGTCTCCCCAGAGAAGCGGGGCACTCTCTGCTAGGGAGCAGGAAACACAGCCAGGCCACAGCCAGGCCTGTGGGTATTTTTTTTTTTCTAAGACTTCAGAAAACCACAGAAGAGAGCTCACAGGAAATGGGAAGACATTAATTTCATATTATAAGACAGGTTTTCTTTCTGTAAGCAGAATGATTCTGGAGTTAACGAGACTGTTAGATAGAGACAATAGAATGTGAACTCCGCTGTTCTGGTGAGGGAGGACCCACTCCATCCACCACTCAGTCCAGCCAATTCTGCAGAGGGTCAGGTAGCCTGCAGACTCAGGGGCCTAGATGAGACCCCTGCTAAGGGACAAGCTTGTGTTTCTAGGCAAGGGAAAACCAAGTCTACAGAGCATTTACAGTTTAGACATGGGACAGCCTCCTTTCTCCCCTCCCAGACCATTCTTCCCTGCCAGTAGAGTTTAAAGAGGAAAGGAAACAGACGGATGAGAAAGAGAGACACGGAGGCGGACGGGGACAGAGAGTACAAAACAAGGTGTCTAGAGTGAGGGCATCAGTGCACAAGTCAGAAGACGCCCGGCCCACACGCCCACACGCCCACACGCCTACACGCCCACCTGAGATCATCTGTAAGACCTGGGTTCCCCGAATCTCCTTCAGCTTGGGTGGTTTCTGTTAATCCCACTGGGTAAGAATAAGCCCACTACCACAAATTTTGAGCCGAATTTGAAGCAAGCTATATGACTAGGAAGATGGACACCAGGATCCCCAGGGAATGATGCCAAATTACATTAGTCAGGCTGTGCACTTCTGCCTTCATCCGTCAGGGACAAGCATGCATGCTGAGGTACCTCCCGCCTACGTGTGGTCAAGCACCATCCTATGAAGTTGCAGCAATCAACCCTCTGTGCAGAAGTGAACACAGGAGACTTGTTATCTTATAGGGCCAACAGCTGCCAGCATTTCAGGAAGTTATCTGCCCTTGGGCAAGTGGGGCTCACAGGCTAGAGGAATTCTTGTTTTATAGATCTCTTGAGCACAGTAATTAAGTAATTAAAACTTAAAATATCAGCCCTCACACCTCCTTAAAGGGTTCAACAGAGCTAGCCAGAAAGCCACTGTGCCTGGGTTAAGAGCAGAGACGGGATGGAGGTTAAGGTCAGCAGAGGAAGAGGGTCTGCATAAGCTAGAAGAGTTCAGTGTCCAGGCGTCTGAGGGACTGAGGTGACCTCATTAGCAGCTGCCTATGGCATGCACATGGGAGGCTTTGCCACCAGGCCTGGCATCCGTCCTGGGGTCTATTGTGGTTCCAGAATTGTAACTGATGGTCGATATTTCCTGTCACCTTGAAGGGAGTAGGAAGTACCTCTGAGATTAGTGATACACATTGTGTTAGGTCCAAAGTGCATCCCCCAACGCTGCTGCCAATGGCCGTGTCCTAGATAGAGGACTCTGGCTGGGTCTACAGAATGGTTGCTATTGGGTAACAGAAGCCCCAAGTCAGGTTTCTCTTAACCAGGAACATCCCTTACTCAGACTCAGAGGTCGACGCCGGGGCAAGAACATCTAGTCCTTCATCAACATGGACAGCCTGTAGGGGACTCAAAGGCCCCGCCCTGAAGACTGCCATTCAAACTCCAAAGTCCACTTGCTTTTCTACCTCTCTGCTCCACCCCCAACCCCCTAAACCCCCCCCCTGGCCAGAGAGACATCTCTGGAGCAGCCCAGGTGGGTGTTGGATGTCTTCACTGCCCTGCTCACCCTGCACGACGTCTGAGAAGAATTTTCAGAGATGATTAACTGGACCTACTGTAAAGGTGGGAATGGAGATGCCATCCCATAGGCCAGGCTCCTTCCCCCTCCCCCCTCCATCGCCTCCCTCCCTCTTCCTCCCCCTCCCCTACCCCTCCCTCCCCTCCCCCTCCCTTCTTCTGCCTACCATTTTGCCCCTCCCTCGCCGCACTCCACCCTCCCTTTCCCCACTGTGAAGGACCATAACTGTGAACCAAAATAACCGCCCCTCCTCTACCTTGCATTTTCTCTGCTATTTGTACATACAGAGAAAGATTCTGGTGCAAAACACTTCCCTTCCTTTCCATTGTAGTTGCTCTCTGAAGACCTTTATGTGTCTCTGAATTTCTATTAAGAAATTGATTTATTTTGGCAATAATCTTTGAGTAGTACTCCGTGCTAACTGCAAGGATAGTGGAATGGAGGAAAATAATTTTCATCTGTATCCTTCAGCTGAGATCTTCTGGAACAGAGGTCAAGGAAGGCTGGGAAATACAGGGGAGTTTGGAGAGGGAGGGAGGGAGAGAGAGAGAGAGAGAGAGAGAGAGAGAGAGAGAGAGGAATGAAATCTAGGGGGCTGTGGTACCACAGACTGGGAGCAGCCGGAAGACGTTTAATGCATATTTTAAAATGTTGGGAGAAGAAGTCAAGGAGGTGGCCGTTCATCCTCTAAACCCAATCTGTAAGTGTTCGCTGTACACACATGAAGGCTTGAGGTCCAATTCCCTAGCACTCAGATAAAAAGTTTGTCTGTGGCATGCCCCTGTAATCTCAGCACTGGGCGGGGGGAGGATCCATGGAGCTCACTGGCCCATCATCAGCACTGGGGGAGGGGGGGAAGGGGATGGGAGAGAGAGAGGAGGGGAGGGTGGGGGAAGGGAAGGAGAGGGGAAAGGGGGTGACCCATAGACCTCATTGTCTTGTCATCAGCACTGGGGGCAGGAGAGAGAAGGATCCACAGAGCTCACTGGCCAGTCAGTTTGATCAAACCTGTGAGTTGCAGGTTCAGAGGCCCTGCCCAAAACAATCTAGGGTAGGAAAAGATTTGTATGGCTTACATATCCAGGCCACAGTCCATCATGGAGGGAACTCAGTAGTAGCCCAGGCAAGCAGGGTTTTGAAGAATAAAAGAAGGAAGAAGACTACTTCCTGGCTGGTTCATGGGTTCTTACACAACACGGATCACGTGTCCAGGGAATGGTACCTCCCATCAGTTAATAATCCAGTCACCCCCCCCACACACACACACAGCCACTTCCACAGTGTAGCTACCAAATGAACAATTACCTAATTTGTTCTACTAAAATAAACACTTGGGGGCCAGAAATTGAGATAAGGATGTGAAAAACCTAAAAAGCAGAATGATTCGCTGACCCTCTCTTCATGCTCTCCAGAACCGCCAGCCACCGGAAATTCTCACCAACTCCTCCCGTGTCTCTTTCTGTCCTCTCTAGCCACCCTACAAAGTCCTCCAAGAACTTTTTGGCGAATCCGATCATCCAGTTGCTGACTCCATCCTACATTCAAGGTTGCTTTACTGGCTCAGTGGACTGGCTGTATGCAGTTCTGCAAGGCCACAGGGCAAACTTACCCGGGCAATTTCTTCACTGCGGGCTCTCATCTCAGCGGATTCTTCTGCTGTGTCATATTGGTAATTAAAGCTAACTAGGGCAGTTCCAAACACATAATAAATGACGGATATTTGAACTGATGGGAATGCTGTTTATATTGATTTTGATGTACATGTATCAAAATATTGTGCAGCACCTGATAAACACACACATTAATATGTGTCAATTAAGGATAAAAGCTAAAAAGCCCATGAAGATATGAAACAGTGTTCCAAGATGTCGTAAAAATAAGATCAGGAGAAAAATGAGCAGATTCAATGACTCAGGTATGCATGTATATATGTATGTATGTATGATGTATGCATACATGTAGTATGCATGTACACATGTATATATGTATGCACGTATGATGTATGCATACACGTAGTATGTGTATATGCATGTATGTATATGTGCATGCATGTATGTGTGTGTAGTATACATGTATGTATTATGTATTTATGTATGTATGCATTTATATATGATGTATGTGTGCATGATTATGTATTATGTGTGTATGTATGCATGTATGTGTGTATATATGTACATACATATGTATGTATGCATGTATATGTTATTTATGTATGATGTATATATGTATGTATGTATGTGTGTATGTGAGCTAATCCTGAAAGACAGTAGGGTTCTAGATGGCACAGAAGGACTTGTTTAAAATTCAGTCTGAAATCGCACCTCTGTGAACTAATTGGGACAGTCTATCCAGGAAGGGCATCTCTGACCTGCGGAACCCTTGCCCTTGCCCTGAAGGCTTGAGCAAGATACTTGTCCCTTGATGAGGTCTCCAGTGACTTGGTCAATTTCCTCCTCCTGGTGAATAGGGAGAAGCCATTCCTCGTGTGTGTAAATTTGTCTTCCAGTCAGGTGGCTTTAGTTGCGGGCTGACGTGGTTTGCTTTGATCAATAACAGCACTCCTTGTTGGGCGTTTGAGGGTCATCGTGAGAGAGACCGAGTTTGCTGATGCTTTTTCTCCACCCTCTGGACTCATGGCTTCTCTGCAGGGGTGGGGAGAGCGTGGAGCCCAGTGTGGGAGGAAGCCCACCAGCACCTCTGCTTCCTTGGGCTGGGTGAGGCACTGTTGTTTGGGTGTGTGGGACTCCACAGACTACTGGTTCATCCCCTGGACCCAGGAAGATGTGGATGGAGTAGCTGGGACCCTGAGGCCAAGCCTTTGAGGGTGACACCAGCCTCCATGCTTTCTCTGCATGGAGCCCCCAGCCCCGATGGACGGAAACTCTGATGCTGTGAGCTAAAGCTATCATTCCCTCCAGTGTTTGCTCATAGTGAGAACTTACCAGCACAGGCGTGTGTCCCGTGTGAGAACAGTCATTGGGAAGTTGGAGGGGCTTTTGGGAGAGGGTCAGACACCCCGGAGGATAGGAGCACAGGCAAATGTTGGGCTCAGAGACTGACACCTAAGTCTGGCATTTCACATCTTGGGACACTGTGCAAAGTGGCCCCTGCTCTCTATGACCATCCTTGCAGGACACCACCCATCTCTCTCTTCTCCTCTCTAACTAGACAGAAAGGCTTTCCAGGAGGATTCCAGTTTCATCACACAGGGAGAGGATGTCAGAGCCCCCCCCTTCCCTCCTGACAAACATGGACACATAAGCTCCTAACTCCCATAGTGCTTTCAAATTTTGACTCCCCCCACCCCCAGCCAAGTCCCTTTCGTATGCTGGAATTGTGGAACCAACTGTAAGACGTAGTGCCTGTGGAGTGGGGAGGGAGACTTCTATTCTTGGCCAAGAATAGAAGTGAGAGACAGACTCACAGATCAATTCCTCAGCCTCTGGGGGTCGAGAGATTGTGAATCTTGGGTAAAAGGTGTGAAAAAGACGGCTGGATGATAAAGACGATTGGAGTTCCAGTGTTTGCTGGGGATTTAGGTGCCACCCTTTTGGCTGCTTCTGTGGCTTCTGTGGTGATCATCACTGACGCGGTGCTGGACATATCTACAATGATATTAGAGGGTCATTGTCAGCCAGTGTAGACACTGCAGTCTCAGCCAGCCTGTAGAGAGGGGTTCTACAGACATCCTCACCTCAAAAATAAGGTTCGAGCCTGATAGGAAGGATTAAGAGAATTCCAGAGACATTTGGTAGCTGTCATTCTGCAGGGTCGGTGATCAAGTGTGGCTGGCACTGTTTGCTCTCAAATCAGAGCCACAGCTGCCTGGTGCAGATGAGTAGGACTGGGACTTCCCTGAGTCAGGACCCCTCTGTACCCAGGCTAGGAGCAATTTGCTTTCACCCATGAGGACAGCATGTCACGGAAGTGACTTTGTAGACAAACATAGCTGTGCGTTCCAATAACCAAATACATTGTGTGGACTTAGAAGAAAAACTTTCTTAACATCTCTTTGTGTGGGATTTTTGTTAGTTCCCAGATACCATAATGAGCAAGTGGTGGGTGGCTAGAAAAACAGGAATGCATTCTCCCAGAGTTCCAGAGATCAGAAGCTTTAGATGACAGTGTGAACTGGAAGCCCCATCTGGGTGTATGGGGAGTCACTAGAGTCCTCCGGAAGGAAGGAAATTCAATTGAGAAAATGCCTTCATAAGATCCAGTTGTAGGACATTTTCTTAATGATTCATGGGAGCAGGCCCAGCCCATTGTGGGTGGGGCCAACCCTAGGCTGGTGGTCTTGGGTTCTATAAGAAAGCAGGCTGAGCAACCCATGGGGAGCAAGCCAGTAAGCAGCTCCCCTCCATGGCCTTTGCATCAGCTCCTGCCTCCAGGTTCCTGCCCTGCTTGAGTTTCTTCCTTCAGTGATGAACGACAATGTGGAAGTGTGAGTCACATAAACCCCCTCCCCCACAACTCACTTATTTTTTGTCATGGTGTTTCATCATGGCAATAGTGACCCCAACTAAAAGAGAGAGACACCAATCCCGGTCTCCCCCCAGGCTGCGATGTTTGCTACAAATATTGATGGGAGGTGATTCTGCAAATATGTTTCCCTTATTGGTTAATGATTAAAGCACTGTTGGCCAATAGAAAGGCAAGGTAGGTGGGACTAGGAGACAAGGAGGATTCTGGGAGATGTATTAGAGAGGAGTCAAGATGTAGACCTTTCCTCCAGTAAGATAAGAACACACGGGAATACTTAAGATTGATAAAAATGGGTTAATATTTAAGACAGAGCTAGCCAATACGAAACGCTAGTAACAGGCCAACAGTTTTATAATTAATACAGTCTCTGTGTGTTATTTGGGGCAAATGCGGCTGTGGGACTAAGCTGGTGGGAAACTGCTTGTAACAAAATGTGATGTGTTCCTGTGTGTCCTCTGGCTTAGGGAAGGCACATGTATCTGTGACTGTCTTGTTTTTAGGCCTTATGTATGAGAGGCTGTGTGTTTGTATCTGTATATTTGATGTGCATGTGTGTATATGTGTGTGTATGATACACGTGTGTTCATGTGCATGTGGGCATGCTCTTGCCATGGCACACATGAGGAGGGCAGAGGAAAACGAGCTTTAGCCCTCATCTTCCACCTTTTCGAAGTGGAGTCTCTTGACTTTGGGCACCCTCCTGTCTCCACCCCCATGTCACTGTAGGAATGCTGGGTCACGGCTCCCTCTCTGGGCCCCCTGCTGTCAGAGTCACTCTGTGCATGTTGGTACGTGTTTGTGTTCTCCCCTTCTGTTAGGACCAGCCCTGCTGGATTGGACCCCCACCCCTCTTTGACAAAGCATATACCCATACACACCCTGATTGCGGGGAGGAGATGTTCCTTTCAGGTTCTTTTGCCTTTTTATTTCTCTCTCTCTCTTTCGCTTGGGGTAGACAATTCATCCCAAATCAAGCTTGGATGAGAGAAAACAACCCACTTGACCTTACTTCACAAGGAGCCGAAGGTACACATGGAGGCCGAAGCGAGGCTCCTTCCTCAACACGATTGTGTGGTAGCCACGGGCTGCGTCTCTTGTCTCCTCAGTGGCCACGAGAGCCCCTTCCCATCCTCCCCTGGCTGAACTCCTCAGAGGGGAGAGCAGCAGCTGGGAAGATCGGGGCTGCAGCGGAGGAGCCCTCCCCTGCCCAGTGGCACGGTGTTGTATTTTTCCCTGTTGTAAGTTCAAGAGAATCGGGGCCCCGTCCCACATCCTACCATTTTGCTAAGGGAATTGCAGACTTTTGCATAGAGTAGTAGGGAAGCATCCAAAAGCAATAATTATAATCACAATGCCTTCTCATTTGCTTCCCTGACATTAAATGGACCATGACCGATGTGTTTCTGGAGAACATCTCACGTCTTTCTTGGTGGAGCTCATGTATAATGATGTTTTGTCCCAACTGAATGCTGCAAATTGGGTGCACTGGAGCAAGGCTGGGGCAGCTCTGAGGTGCCATTACAGGCTGCGAAGGGAGAGACGCTGTGGCGAGAACAAATACAGATAGACACGGGGAGGAGACTAGAGTGAAGTGTCTTGTCCTTGGAAAGGTGAATGGGGTCTGGGCATCCATACAGAGGCTTGGGATAGAGCAAAGGGCTGCCTCCTTGGCCAGGGTCCACCCTGAGAATCTCTCCTTCCCGGGTTGATGTGCTCATGTGTGTACACACTGCTTGTGTGTGGGGGGGGGTCAGATGTCAGTCTGGGTGTGTTCCTCAGTTGCTCCCCACATGAGATTATTCCCCACATGAGATTATGAGGCGGTGCATCGCTGTTCCCATAATCTTGCTGGCTTGACTGTGCCGTCTGCCCACCAAGGCTCAGAAATCCACTCAACTCATTCTGCACACTGAGATTGCAAAGGTGATTCTGGGAATTAAACTCAGGTCCTTGCACTTGCCGGGCTAACACTTTACTGACTGAGGTGCGTTCCCAGCTCTCCCCCAACTCCTGAATCTCTGTGAGCAGTGCTTACAACAGCGTGGGAGAGCAGTGAGTCTAGGTTCTGGAACACTGTGATCTTACCACACATCTTGACCTTGCACAGACACCTCACTTTCTTTTAATTGAATGGGGATGTGGAGATCTGTCTCCAGGATTTGGGGTTCGAGGTAATAACAACAAAGAGACGGGTAAATGCTCACCTTGTGGGTGCAGTAATTACCCTTCTAGTCTCTGTGACCCGAGAGGACAGGTTCACTGAGGTCACTCCACCACGGGTGATGGTAGAGTGATGCCAGTGACTCTAGGCTGCTGCAAAAGGGGCATGGAGGCTGCTCTGTCATCTAGGAAAGCAAGCAAACAGACTAGACAGGAAGTGGGGCCAGGCTTCTGTAACCTCTCCTTCCAGCTCAGCTGCGCCCCCTAGCCACCGCCTCCTAAAACAGCAGCACCGCCAACTGGGACCGAGAGTTCAAACACAGGATCTTGTGAGGGACACTTCCTATTCCCCTGGGCACAGCCCTGCTCTGAGATTCTAGAGGCCTCCACAGCAGCAGTAACAACACACACACATCACACACAAATCATATTTACTGTGTGTTCCCTTGGGAGTTACAAATAACCTCATGACTTTCGAAAACAGGGTGGGGTATTTGATCCTCAGATCAACCTCCCATACCCCCTCATCCTTCTTCTATGTACATGGGATTTCAATGTAAATCAAGGTAACCGGAAGGGAATGTTGAAAATTAATTGACATCTTGGTATGTAAAGGGACATGGCCGTATGCTTCGGGTGTGCATGGCTAATGTCCTGTCACTGTAAATTAGGGTCCAGATTGCTCCAGGAATATTGATGTGCCATGAATCCTGGAATTGACAGGGAGAACTGGAGGTGATTTTTACACAAACATGAAAATCTGAGATTGCCTTTTCTGCTTCCCTGGCATCTCTGGGAGAGCAAGAGCCATGGGTTTCTACCCTTGAGGTTTAACTCACATATTCCCCCCAGGGCCTGACTCCTGAGGTCCCCTGAGCCTTGAGTATGCGGCTTATGTATGGGGTCTACTCCAGCCTGAAAGTCTTCATCTCTGAATTTTCACTTCCAACAGGTAAGTTTCCAAACATTAAATTCATAAAGAGCCTTTACGCCAACATAAAATGAACAAATGCCGAAGATTTTATCCAACTCATTAATTACCAAGGAACCAAGGAGGAGGGGATGCAGATTGGAGCGGCAGCAGCAGACGTCCCACAGACCATCAAGGGGAGAGACAATGAGCCCGTGTGCTAGGAGGAAACACATGGGACCATTACTCTTGGGTTAGAGATACTCAGTGCAAATCTACAGGGTAGCACATACCTTCACAGTGGCTAAGCGAGCCCCACACAGCAGATTCTCCTGTGAACAGAGTGAGTGTGAGGGGTTGTGGTCTCCACTGATACACGGGTAGACGAGGCTCTAGAATGGGAGTTGGTGGTGGTGGGGCTAAGTAGCTAAGAGCAGTGACCTCCATCTGTAGCTCTATGCCACAAAGCTGGCTTTGATGGACAGCCCTCTGCAACAGCATTCATGCATTCATTCAGGGCCAACACAGAACTTTCTCCACCATAGAGAAGTTCTCAAGGGTCTTTGGGCCTGCCATCCTCAGTCTAGAGAACCATGAAAGTCAAAATATCTTTGACCCACTGAGTTGTGTCCTTCAGTGGGCAAAGGAAACTTCCTGAGCATCAGGTAAACGGCTGTGTTTCCATCGGCTGTCAAATCCAAACTCTGCCTGAATTGGCCACAGGAACATTCAGGAAGCTGGGCTGGTGGCCAGCCCTGGGCTCCGAGCATCTGCTTTCTTGGCAGGGTGCTGACTGGAGCTCCTTTTAGGGTAGAACGGTTATATTAGCCATTTCCTTCTTTGGAGGAGTGTCCACAGACCTCATGTCGGATTCTGTCTGGTAGACTAAACACCTGTGAATGAGAAGAACAGGCGAGACTCTAAGAAGCTGCCTGACCCCCATGAGCTGGATGAGTATGCTAAAGCATTCTTCTGTGCAACCTTCACTAACTGGCCTCCTTGACTTGACTTGCCTCCACAGTCAGTCAGCCTTAGGGACCCGGAGACCTTTCCCTGCAGCTCATCAGTTCTAAGCCACATCTTTTAGATGTGGCTCCCATGTTTGTACACAGTGTACAGGACAGGGATATCAGTTCATTTAGCTTCTAGAGGCTTGGCTTTTGCCATGAGAGCCTGAGCCAGCTACTGGGGGGGTACATTGGTAGCAGCATCTCCCTGATGCTGAGGACATCCTGAGTAAACTGCTGACACTGTTCAGTAGTAAACAGACCACCTAAGAGGTGTTAAAAAAAAAAAAAAAAAAAAAAAAAAAAAAAAAGAGGACACGGGCTCCAAAACAATGGAGGGGGAATAAGGTTTTGTCATTCTTTTAGTCTCAGGCAAGGAAAGAGCCATCTGCAATTGTTTATTGATTTATTGATTTCTAAAATTTTGACAATGCACGTATCTTGAAAGCGGGGTTTAAATGAGCCCACCAGACCTAAGATAGGTGACAAATAGGTGATTATTAGGGAAGCACGTACACAGATAAGAGTAACTAACCTTCCTGGTCTTCCTGCCTCTGCCCTTCTGATGCTCTCAATACAACCCAAGAGCGAGAGAGAGAGCCAACCTCCTCCACCTTATAAGAGGCCATGTACGAACACCTGTTATTGTGACATAGTACCCAACTCAAGCAACTTCTGAGAGAGAGGGTTTATTGGGCTTGTAGTTGCAGCGTGGCGACTGTCCAGCATTGCAGGGTAGGCATGCAGTAGGAGCAAGATGCTGGGCAGTCGTGCTGTGTTGACTGTCATGAAAGAAAAGAGAATATGAAATGGGACTATCAAACTTGAAAGCTTCCTCAGGCTGGCTCAGTCAGTAGAGCATGCGACTCTTAATCTCAGGGTCATGCCCCACATTGGGCGCCATTTTGTTACGAGTTCGTTTTCCCGCCAGCCTGGTCCCTCATCCTCAGGTGAGCCCATCCTTGTAAAGCGTCTACAATCTTCCCAAGCATCATCACATGTGGGGAGCCATTGTTCAAATCCATGGGCTTGTGGGGCCTTTTCTCATTCAAGCCACAGCACCACCCATCTGACCCCCAGGTACAAACCGGGGCACCATCAGCAGCCATGAAGCCTGCCTACCTTCTCTTCTGTAAGGAAACCCTCTCCCTGAGACACACACATACTAGGTAAGCACCCTGCCTAACTAGCACCATGGGTTGGTTTTGCCCTGTTTTTGAATGCCCTATAAATGAAATGATATCATACACACCCTTCTGGCTCAGCTACTCTTACTAAGCAACATTTTTAAGTTTAGTGAAAGCAAGAATTTGGATGGTTGAGTCCACTGGCAAGGAGAGCACCGGTGGGTTCAGTTCATCACATCATGGCGGACAGGAAGCTCGGAGAGAGAGATGGGAGGCTACTCCCAAGGACCCGCTTCCAGTGACCCACTTCCTTCGTTTAATGAGTGCTGTTGTTTATTCCTTCTTACTGGGAATATACTAAAGGTATTTTATTGCCGATGAACTATCGGGAGATTTTACTTGAAGGCTATTACACACGAAGCCACTACAAACGCTCTAGTTTATGTCATTGGGGGAACATAAGCACGAAGCTATTTTGAGTGTCTGACTAGTGTGGATCTGTTGGGAGATAGGCATGTGCAGTCAGCTGCCAGCTCTCACAGCTGTGTGGAGACTCTTGGAGTGACCCCCAAATGCCAAGTCAGCAAATTCCGAGCTCTTGCTTCAGGGGAGACTCAAAGCTCGGTTCCTTCAAAACTCCCGTCAAATCGCGTCCATCGATGGACAGATCAACACACAGCTTTGATTTATGCACGTTTCTGTTTACAGGCATGCAATCTAATTTATGCTGTGTTCGTTAATTGTGAACTCACCAACGGCCCCTCTGTAATGTCTGCCCGTGTGGCATGTGTGTGCCACACGCTTTTTCTATTGGGTACAATGTGACCTTCTCACACGTAGGAGCATTAGATAGTGGTTCACTATGATTTAAACAGCAAAACGATTGCATTAGAGAGTTTTATCATCTATGAAAGAGAGAGTCTGTGCTCAGTTCAGCTCATCCTTTTAAATGGATGTTTAAGGATGAAGTTAATTTCATAAAAACAGTGGAAAATGGGTGACCTACCCATTTCTTTTTGTAAATCAGCATGACTTTAATAGTCAGCTTGGGGAAAGCATTGAGGACCGATGAAGGAAGCCCACCCCTCATGAACCAAATGACATTAGACTGATTTTAGAAACGTGTTAAAGGGGCATCTGCTTTACCATTCACTGAGTTTTAGTCAGCGACTGCAACATTTAAACATCCCACCACTAAAATTTGTTATAGTTATGGAAGTGGAGGAGATCCATATTTTACTGCGTAGATTCAGAAAAGGCAGTTAACAAACAGAAAGTCGTTCTGGGAAACTCCTCAGTAAGGCTAGGTACAGAACGATGCTCCCAGACCTGGCAATCACAACCCCCTTAGACATGGTCTTAGCGGTGAAACAGCTGTGGGTGGAAGAGGGTGGGTGTGTCAGGGAGGGGTGGGGTGGGATGAGGAGGTGGGGGTGGGATGGGAGATGACTTCCCCTAGTGGAAGGGTGGGGTGGAAGTTCCCATGTCCCTGGATGTTACAGCAAACTCTCTGGGAGGAGTTATAATCTTGCACAATTCCTCCACCTCAGCCAGCTCTTGTGTCAATGCTTGGGGATCTTTGCTGTTAGTCACAGGCACATGCACATTTGAATTTTCTTTTTTTCTTGGTGAATTGCCTCTTTATCATTAGATAATGTCCGTGTTTATTCTGGGTAGGTTTTTTTTTTTTTTAATTTTTTGTTTTTTGTTTTGTTTTTTATTCTAGCTGCCACCATGCCTGGTACTGATGTGACCACTCTAGCTTTCCTTCGATTACTGTCTACATGGTGCATAATTTTCTATCATTTTACTTGTTTCTTTATTATTTTATTACAACTTTATAGGGGTATAATTCACATGCCATAAAATCTACCCATTTAAAGTGAACAATTCAATGGTTTTCAATATAGTCACAGAATTATGCTGTGATTGCCACAATCAATTTTATGGCATTTTCATGACCACAGAAGTAACCTGGGAGCCCACGGCATCTCCTCTTATCGGCCTTGTCCACCCTGGTTGCAGCAAGCTATTTCCTCCGGGCTTGACATGAACATCTCTATTGTAAAACAAAGCCGCTCTGAAGACACACAGAAGACCATAGCCTGCAGCCACAGGGATGGAAGAAACAGAACAGTGTGATGAACTCATTTATACCCTGCCTTCAATGAGAGCATGTGCCCAAAGCTCCTCTGCCTTAGAGGGGTCACATCCGCACCTGAAACCACACCCAAACCGTGTGGCCATGACTACAAGTTCACCGGCAAGGAGAGAGGCCACTGCAGCTAGATGACAGCGAGCCTCACAGAAACGGTGAGGAGTCTGTTAACATTCTCATGCAGCATGAAGAGGGAGGGTCAACAGACTCATCTGAGTCTCCATCCCTCACTCTTGTCCTCTAGACCCACTTGGTCTTGGGGTCAGGGTTTGCCAGGGCCATAGGCAATGGGAGGGTGGGTAGGAGTGAGATCTCCAGAGATACAGATTTTTTGTATTATTACTCATGCTAGGGAATACTTTTAAAAGCCCACCCCACTGCCCATGAGATAGATGAATTCTTTATTTATTTTATATTTTTAGTAGTTTCAGTTATGTGCATGCATGTGTATCTGTCTGTGTCTGTGCGTGTGAGTGCAGTTGACTGTGGAGACCAGAAGAGGCGTCAGATGCCCTGGGACAGGAGTTACAGGCAGTTGTGTATTGCCCAGTGTGGGTTCTGGAAACCTTCCCCAGTAGCAGCCAGGGATGACTACTGAGCCATCTCTTCATTTGCTGGTTAGTTTTTGTCAATTTGACACAGACTAGAGTCACCTGGGAAGAGGGAATGACATCTGAGGAGGACATGCTTCTATCAGATTGGCCTGTGAGCATGTCTGTCAGGACCTTTTAAAATTAATAACTCATGTGGGAGTCCTGGGTGGTGGTCCTGGGTGACTAAGAAAACAAGCAAGCCATGAGGAATGAGCCGTGAGGAGCACCCCTCCACAGCCCCTGCTCACAGAAGACCTTATCATCTGCTGCTTCTGGCTCTTCTGGTATTCCCATGCTAACACCATGAGCAATATGTGTTTTTACATGAGCATGCATTTTCATGTCTTGAGCATGTATGTCTAAGTAGAGTTCCTGGGCCATGTGCCATCTACTGGAACATTTTCCAAAGTTTCCAAGCCATTTCCCACTCCTACAGTCCTGTGTGTGACCTCCAATGCTGATGTCTCACAAAAAGCTCTCTGACTTTGTCTCTAACCAGCCCAAGGGTGGTGAGCATCTCCTTGAAGTACTGATTTGATTTTCCTGATGATTATTGATGTCAAACGCCTTTTCGTCAACTTCTTTGAGAGATGTCTTTTGTCCTTTTGTCCTTTTGTCCATTGAGGGGATTTGGCTAAAAATTAATCTTTTTCCTGCTCTGTGAATTATTTTCCTCTTCTTGGTACAAGTTCACTGGTCAAAGAAAAAAATGTGTATTTTTCCATCAATATGGAATGCTTTTATTAATCTTGCAGTGGGAAGAGATTGACTATGGTGCTAGGAAAAACGCCCAGGATTTAGTGTGTCTCCAGTAAGAAGGGGAGTCCTGTGTCAAGGGGTTCTAATGAGAGAAGATTTCAGTCATGGGTGACTGGATGGACTTGCAGTGGATTGAAGGCTGAGCTCATGGGCATCTCAGTAGAGTGTTCTTGTGACAGAAGAAGGAGGTTTTAGGTTTCTGAGGAGAAGAGAAAGGTAGCTAACTCATGGTTGGGAGCTCCTGTCCACATCAGATTCATGATGGTTAATATTAATGGTCAACATCACATCTTGTGATACCAAGGCTATGGGCATGAGGCATATGAGGGAATTTCTAATAGGTTTACTGTGGTCAGACTTTCTTTTGTGAACCGCCAGCCTGCAAGTAATGACATGGAGACTTATTAGTAATTATGAAAGCTTGGCTGTTTGCTTAGGCTTGTTATCAACCAGCTCTTGTAACTCAAACCTGTCTCTATCAATCCACATTCTGCCACATGGCTTTTGCCTCTCTCCCAGTCTCTACACCTGACTTATTCCATAGCTCCCTGGCATCTTTTGAGTTTATCTCTCTCTCCCAGGAAATCCCGCCTAGGCTGTTGTCCATTTAGCTCTTTATTAAACCAATCAGAAGGTGCCTTGACAAAGACACATCTTCACAGTGTACAAAAAGGTTATCCCACACCAGAACTAAGGAAGAAAGAGCTACCCTAACTGTGCTAGGGTGTGGCCTGAAAGGAAGCTCCCTGCTTCCTATGTGCAGATGTGATGTGGCCAACTTCCTACTTTGCTGTCATGTGACCTGTCATTACTGCCCTGCTTTACCCGCCACGGTGGACGGACTGTTTCCCCTTGAACTGTAAGCTGGAGTAAACCCTTTCTTCAGCGGCTTTTTGTCAGGCATTCTGTTGTCATAATGAGACAATAACTAATACGCAGAGAGATCACCAAGAGCCAGGCTATGCCCTTGAGGAGGGAATTGGGAGTCTTGGTAAGTTGTGTCCCGCCTTGCCACAGGTGAGTGAGGGTGGTTCTAGATTGCCATCTAAATCATGAGGAAGGTGAGTTCTTTGCAATAAGACAGTTACTGGAACTTAGGTGTGAGGGACACTTTCCTAACCATTACCATTTCTCAGGAGGACAGGACCAACTAAAAGTCAATGTCTTTCAACATCTACAGTTCTATTGGTTGTCTGTTCCCACTTCCTCGATGGTGTTCTCCAGAGGGCTTTAGATTTGTTTTTATATTTATTGTGGGTTTGCTGCTTGTCGTTTTGTCCACATAACTCAAGCACAGCTGTGCGATTTACAATTGTGATGTATAGGCTTGTTATGCAAAAGTTCTGTAGTTTAAGCTTGAGGCCAAAGGCCATGGTGTGTTTTCAGCCAGCTTGCATTACATGGTGTGAATAGGGTGCTACTTTATTCTGCTCCATGCTGGTGTCTAGTTCTGAGGAAATGTGTTAGGAAGATTCTTCTGGGCTGGAAGGATGGCTCAGTGGTTAGTGTGGGGCTCCTCATCCGGAGAACCCAGATCTGATCCCCAGCACCCACATAGATGCTCAGGACTCTCAGTGACTCCAGTCCCAGGGGATCTGAAGCCTCTTCTGACTTTTATGTGCAAGAGGCATGCATTTGTGCCATGCACAGATATAAATGAAGGCAAAACACTCACATACATGAAATGAGTAAATAAACCTGTAAACAGAGACACTCCTCCAGTTTGAGTTGGTTGGGCACCCTTGTTTAAATTGACTGAAATACATGTTCAACTTTCACATGTGCATGCTATATCATGCATTCATACAATGTGCATGATTGTTATGTGTGTACATGTGTTCATGCGTGTGTTACCACACATATGTGGAGGGTAGAGAACAACCCAGGCTTTCTCTCTTGCCTGAGCAGGGCTTTCTTTCTGTTTGCTTCTGTGAGCCAGGACAGCTGTCTCACATCCCGTCTCATCTTAGGAATGCTGCGATTGTAGACACACCGTGTCATGTTCTACCTTTACATAGGTAGTGGGGTCCAAATCTGCAGTTTTACACTTGTGCAGAAAAGTGTTTCACACACACACACACACCCCGAGGCATCCCTCCAGACCCTGGGCTTTCCATTGTGTCTCACTGATCTACTTACCCATCATTATTTACACACCACACCTTCAATCAGCTGAGCTTTGTTGTTATCCGCCTTTCTAATAAGAAAGTGAGAGTCTCCCCTGCCCCCAGCTCTGCTGTGCTGATTTCAGGACATTGTGGCTACTCTCTGTGTCCCTTGAATGCCCATAAGGGTCTGAGGACTAATTTGTCAGTCAAGGGTTCTGTAAGGATTGCAGTGGTTTAAGTTCAATTAGGAAGCATAGCTATGGCTTCTAGTTAGCATGAGTGTTCCCCAAAGGTGTGTGTGGAGAGCCCAGCTTTCAGTGTGGTATTGAGGGAGAGGGACCTTTAAGAGGTGAGGCCCACATGGGGATTGGTCAGTCTTGTTAGGGACACTGGGGAGTTATTGAGGCCCCTGAGTCAGCTCTTGAGACAAAGCTGTTATCAACACTGGCCCCTCTCTGGGTCCCCCATGTTGTCTGCGGCCATTCTCTCTTATACACCGCCTTCTCTGTGATCATTGTCTCTCTTACACACCGCCTTCTCTGTGACCATCCTCTCTTACACCGCCCTGCTCTATGGAGCCACCATCCACGCGCTTGGACTTCCAGCCTGCAAATCCATGAGCAGTGCGAGCTCCCTTTCAAGTGCGTAGCCCCGGGTATTTCATTACAGTAGCAGAAAAATGGACTAATACGGGAATATTGCCATCGAGGAAATACTGTCTTTCAATCCACACACACGCCCGCCTTGCTATTCATTTAGAACCTTGATTTCTCCCGGGAATGCTGAGCCCTTAAGAGTACAGGTTTTTTCATTTCATTTCATAAATCTACTCCAAGGCATTTACTTCTGTTTGATGTTACTGTAAGTGAAATTGTTTTCCTAATTTAAGTTTTGATGTTTTAATTGCCGCTATATAAAATGCAATTGATCTCTGTATATTGGTTTTCTATGTCCCAAAGCATCTCCAAACTGATTTATTAGTTCTAATACATTTCTAGTATAGGCCTTGGGGTCATCTATGTACAAGGATCACATCTGCAAATAGAGATATTTCATTTCCTCTTGTTTTAGTCTGGTTGTCCATTCCTCCTTACTCTCCCCTCCCCTCTTACCCTCCCTCTCTTTCTCCCTCCCTCCCTTCTCCCCTCCCTCATTACCCTCCCTTATTCTCCCCCACACACATTCTTCTTTCCCTTTCTGCCTCCTTTGACCCAATTGTCATGAAATAAAGCTGTCCTTGCATTAGAAGCACCGAGACTGTGCATTCTTGCCCCATCCCTTGGAGTATGGAAACGCATTCAACATCCCCAACAAGTATATACTGTTAACACAAATAATACGTTGTAAAAGTTCCACTCTGTTTGTAGCTTTACTATGACGACGATGACTATTATTATAAAGTACTGAGTTTTGCTCCGTGACCTTTATGTACCTCTCAGTGTCACTTGGCTTACATCATTTGGTTTATTAACACAGTATCACACTAACAGACTTTTGGGGGTGTTAACTCCGTCTTTCTTGTGATGGCCACATAGCTGGGAGTTCCTAATTATGCTGATATTAGTTTCCCCTCCCTCCTCCCCTCCCTTCCCCTCTTTCCTTTTCCTCTTCCTCATCTTCTCCCCTCTCCTCATCCTCTCTCTTCCTCTGCCTCCTCCTCATCGTCTCTCCTCCTTCTCCTTCCTTCTGAATTCCCGTGGCTCAAACCCAAACCCTGCCACGAGGTTGGCAGGTGCTCCACTCCTGCACCCACACCCCTCTGCTATTTTTGATATAATGTCAATCAGATCAGCAAATATACCCTGGCCCATTTCTACAGTTTTAATCCTTTTAAACGGCAGTGATCATGGTCTGTCCTGGGGAAAGGCCTGTATGCTCGCAAGAAGGATTATCTACTCGGATGCTGTTGGGTGGGGGCTCTGGGCTGTCACAGGGCTAACTGGTGTACTGTGTCCAAGTCTTCCTTTCTCTTGCTTACCGTCTGCTAGCTGCTGGCCCATTTATTGAAAGTGGAGTATGGAGAGCACCATCTCCTGCAGTCAGTGCATAGATCATCAGTCCTGTCAGGGCTTCGCTTACAAGTTTTGTGACTCAGTTTTTAGGTGCATGTGTGTTGATGACTGCTACATCTTTTGGATGGATCCATCTTCTTCTTAGCGTCAAATATTCCTCTTTACGAGTGCCACACTTCCTGTCTGACGTCAGCAAAGCCACCCCAGCATCTGTCTGGCTCGGGATGGCATGCACGCCCCTTTCTGCCCTTCACTTAATACCATTTTGATTGCAGTCTACGCCTTACTCTGAGAAGCGTACCCCTCATTCAGGTGTGTAGTCACTGGCTTGGATTCAGCTGGCCCATAGGGAACAAGGTTGGGGCAGTTGGTGTCCTGAGTCTTCCTGCCCCTTACATTTCATGTCCTGCCCCTATCTGTAACCCGCTCTTCACCTATTTGCCCCTTTTCATTGGAATTAAGCAAACCTTTCCTAAGCGTAATGTTTTATGTCCATCCGCATACACTACAATTTGAGACGTGTGTTTAGTATTCACTCAGGAATCTATCATCTGCCTTCCAGCGTACCAATTTTTCCTCATTTTTATTAGTTCCCTGCAGTCTCCATACAATGTGTTTTGACTGTATCTCTTTCTCCCTTGACTCCTTTTATATCCACCCCTTCCCTCACCCACCCACCTTGTACGCCACACCCATCCAAAACCCATTATTTCCAATTTGTGCTGCTCATATAAACTTGGATCTGTGTGGCCTTCCACTGGGGTGTGGTTGGCGTATCAGAAGCCACCTCTGATACCAGTCGCCAATCGCTCAGCTGGGGGTGGGACTTTGTGCCCTCCTCCCCTGCCTGTGGGGTCCGGCTTGGGCTTGCATGCAGCTGTAGCACATGCTGTCACAATCACTCTGAGTTCAAACACACAGGTTCACTTCCAGCTCCAGAAGACAGTTTCCTAGCCACCAACCGCCACTTGTGACTCTTACAGTCCCCACCCACCTCTTCTCCCATGATCCCCGAGCCGTGGGAGGAGGGGGCAGTGTACACTTTACTACAGATTCGTACTGACTAAATCCAGCCTGGTGCAGAACTTGAACTCTGCATAGTTCCCTTTCTCCTTTCCCACGTGTTTCTCTTCTTGTTATCAACATCCACATGTTACAAGCTCATACACAAACGCATTGCTGTGTTTATTTCTTTGTAAAACTCTATGCCTGCTCTAGAAGCCGTGAGAAGGCGAGGCAGGGCAATGTGGATGGAGTTTGCCGTGTGAGCCTTTCTTGTTTATCATCTTCTGATCTCTTCATGTTATCTGTGGAACGCATCCACCACATTCTTCTTCCAGCGCAAATTTGTTCCCTCCCACATCCTTTGTGAAGTTATTGTCAAATACATGCCTTCGTGTTATGAGTCTAAGGTACAATTATGTGCATATCGCTCTATACAACTGCTTTGAAATCAGTTAAAAAGAAGAAGAAAAGAGGTGAAATATTCACTTATACAATTTTAGGGTTACTGAGTTACATTGCTGGTACTGTGTGTTCTTGCTATCAGATTTGAATCACTGTATGCAGCTACTTGCTTTCAATTTAGAAATTTCCCATCATATTTTTGACATGGTGGGTGTGCTTATAACAAATTCTCGGAGTGTTTTGTATCTAAGGATAACTTAATTTCTTCAGTTTTAAAGGGTTGGTTTTCCTGGAATTGCAGCTCTCAGTGAAATATTAGTTTGTTGTTCAGAATTTTGAATACACCACCCAGTTCCTTGCAGCCATGTGGCTTCTCAGAAGAAATCAGCTGCTGGTCTTATGAAGGATGAGTTGTGTAGGGTGGGCTGCTCTGCAGTTGGGTTGAACCATTTAGGAATGATTAGGAAGTGTGGCCTTGTTGAAGGAAGTGTGTGTCACTGGCAGCTATTTCTACCTCCACGCTCTTAGTCCATCAGCAATGGATTTTAACCTTCTGAAACCATAAACCCATTTAAATACTTTCTTTTAAAAGTTGCCTTATTCACGGTGTTTTATCACAATAGAGACTTACTTATGACTGTTGCTTTTAATCTAAATGGTAAACTTATAGATTCCTAATGAACATCTACACTCTTTCTTTGTGTCTCTGAGTCTCCCTATTCATGGCCTCTTCTTCTTTAATAGTTATTGTTACGAGTGGGTGCACATACACATATAGAGTCCTCCTGGGTATGTGTAGAACAGCTCACATACACACATGGCCGCTGGGGCTGGAGAGTGCCGATTCCCCCTCTCAGTAACCCTTGGCCCTCAGTAGCTCTTCATCCAGGGATGGGAGCATGTGGAATTCCTCCATGTTAGCGTATTGGATGTCCTTGCCAGCTTGTTCAGGGTAGACACACTGCAGCTTCCTCTTCATGTTGAGAGGCGTGTGGCCTCTGACAGCCTCCCATTCCCTCTTCTGCGGTGTCCCTGAGACTCCAGGGCAGAGGGTTCATGGCACTGCAGGCCTATCTGCTGGGGCTGGGTACCTCACTCGGGGCACCTCACTTGTTCCCTGTGATCTGATCAGTTGTGGGTCTCTGTATGAGTCTCCTGCTACAAAAAGAAACTTCTCTGCAAACCGTGTGATGACTTCTTGACTGCGTAGGGCTCTGGCTGTTTCCAGGGTTCCGGAAAGTTGACCCCGATATTTGTAGCATCTCCTTACGACTCTGGAGTCCTGGGCACTGCAGTTTCCACTTTGCTGGGTTTTCTGACAACCCACCACTGAACCTGGGCTGCATTATTTTTCCTGTATTTCATATTCTCCCCTAGTTTATTGATCCTGGCTCGTTTCTTTATTATTCTCCTTTTGCTCTCCTATTTTTGGATTTGATTTAATTTCTCTTTTTATCTTTAGATGGAAATTTAGATCTTTGGCTTGTTAACTTCCCTCCTTCGCGGATGCTCGGATATAACGGTAGAGTCTCTCCTTGGCACAGCATTCCAGAAGCCTTGATTTGTTGGCGCCGTTCATTATCTGCTAACTAGCAAAGTTTTTAGGGGGGTTGGGGGGAGAGAAGTAATAAAAGACTTGATTAACCCCAAATAACAGGGGAAAGGAGAAAACGGGAGCATAAAACACCTGAGCGAAGTTGAAAGTAAAGCGAAGATGGCAGACATAAACCTGGCATGCCAGTCAGCGCATGCACTGTGCAGGTGGGCTCGGCACTTTAAGGACAGTACGTGACAGTTAAGGTGGTCAGACTGGAATGGACCAACCTTCCTACTAAAAACAGCCCTGGAGGCTATGTTGGGGTGGTGGGTTCCCCACAGTGCATTATGAGACTCAGACACACCCTGCGATTGCAAATGTGTCAGTCAGGAAGTTACTAGGGCCTTCAATGTGTGTCTCCCCTGCTCCCCACCCAGGACACAGACCCTGAGGGACAGCGCTTAAGAAGGAAGAGCACTCTCTGACCACAGTGTGTGGGGAGGGATAAACAGAATAATTCTGTTGAAAAGGAAGAAGATGAATCTGGGCCGAGCAGCTAAATGGGGCCAGCTGCCTCCAGACAGCATCAGCACCAGCACCAGCAATGGATATGGACCACTTACCAAGCTGGCCCAGATACAGGCCTCAAGAGTCTTGTGATACTTGACTTTGATTGCCAACTTGATGGGAGTTGGGTCTGCCGGTGAGGGACGTTTTAGATTAGGCCAAACGGAGGTGAGAAGGCCCTACTAAGTATGGGCTACACCATCATCCCGCGGGCTGCACCTCTCCATCCCATGGGCTGCGCCTCCCGTCCCACGGGCTGCATGGTCCCATGGGCTGCGGTCCTCTGCTGAAACAAAAATAGAAGACAAGCTGCACACCAGTGTTCATCTCCTTAAGCTTCCCAACTACAGGCACAACACGGCCACTTCCACAAGCTCCAGACGCCGTGTGTTCCCCACCACGGTGGCCTGTGCCCTCAGCCTGCGTCTGTGAGCTGAATGTACCCTTCCTTCAGTAGTTTTTAATCACGAGTTTCGTCATAACAATGAGACAAGTAGCTGGGATTAAAGTTATCCCAGTTGCGACGGAACCAAGGGAGGGATGAATAGAGAAAAATTCCCTACAGCCTCCACGTGGATCCGTCCCACTCAAAACAGTACTTGGAACTGGGTGACAGGGTCTTCATCCATCAGCTCAAGCTCAGCCTGGACCAGATGAAGTCCAACACTCACCTTCTACTACATGATAACTTTTCAAATACCCTCTTTACAGAACACATGGCCTCCGACCCTCCTGTGGAGCAGCGTGCCCTTCTCCGGTGTGAGCACAGCGAGCCTTCGTGGCGGCAGCCCATCTCTTCCGGTCTCAGAGCAACCTGGCAATGGTTCTCCTTTTCTCAGAGCGAGGTGCTTGACTTCAGAAAGGATGTGAGTGACTGTGCTTGTGCACGCTCTCCTTCTTCAGAAGCATCACCTCAGAGCTGCTCAGAGACCCTTGACTTCCAAAGGACGGCCTCTTAGAAGTCCAAACTTAATTTCAATTACTCTATCCACCGCCCCACCCGACATGCCCTCCGGCGGCAACACGCACATGAAAGCCTGTTTAATTGCCAGCAAATAGTGGAATAATCTTTTGAAACAATGTAGCAAACATAATTAATTGAAATAATCTCCATGTGTTTCATGTGGTAATAACCACTTATGGGAGATTAACACCCCAGAAGAGACATGGAGAGGAGCGGCAATGGGGGCAGCCTCTGTAAATCCTGTCTTATTTCCTTGACAGGAAATATTTATTTCTTTTCTGCTTCCTTGTATCATATTTTTTTTTCAGCTGAATGAAACAAAGATTTATCACCTTATAGACTGTCGCCGAGTCTGAATAATTGGCAGTTAACTTATTAACTTGACGCTTTGCACTCAGGAAACAAGGACCAGAAAGCCCGTAGGGAGAGACGCCCACCACCCACGAGAGGAAGACCCCACAGGAACAGGGGGGAAATGCAGATGTGTTTGTTCACAAAATTCTCAAGGGCCTGTTCATGTACCCTGTTCAGCAGCTCACTGATTCATGATAAATCTGGAATGGGTAGGTTTTTGTTACTGTCTGCCCCAGGCCAGCTGTGCCTATGGTACAAGGCAAAGAGAGCAACCTGTAACCAGAGGAGCTTGCTTCATGCCTGGCGTTCTCATGTCCCCTCTCTTGTGTCTCCTGACAACCGCCAGGCCGTCAAGGTGTCCCCGGTTGGCGGCTGAAGGAAGGCCAGGCTCCTGAGGAGGGCTGACTGTACACCTGCAGGATGTGCGGGCCCTCAGCTCCACAGAGAAGAGGCACAGTGTCCACCGGACTCAGGTTTAGGTCAACCAGAAAGATGACATCATTTTCATTGTGTCAAGTTCGTGGCAATCAGGCCTGCTCAAGTGACAAGGCAGGGGCCACAAGGGGCTGGACCAGGCTGCGGGAGAAGTGTGCAGAAAGCGTGGCTAGAGACCTGTGGTGGCTTCTATGGGAATGTGTGAAGGAGACAGACAGGCAGAAGGTTCCAGCAAGCTTGGACCACACAGCTCGGATCCCTGTGCAGCGTGGGCAGGCTGTGGGCTGAACTTCCATTGTGATTTAGGGCAGGAGAAGAATTGTGTTGGTGTGTGAAGGTTCCATGAAGGAGGTGGCTGGGAACTCAGGCTTGGACCTGGAGGGTTGTACAGGGGACGCGTACTCACAGGCCAGTGGTTCTCTGGCTAGTAACGAGCCCTGGAAGAGACAGTTTCCCACGACTAGCCACGACCAGCAGAGTAACAAAAACAATGTGCACAACATAGAGAAATCTGTTAGTTCTTCGTAGCATGGGAAGAAACCAGGGCTTTCCCTCCAAGGAATGTTTCAGGAAGCAAAATCCTCAAGTTAAGGAACGAACAGGCCTGCTTTTCTGTGGATGTCTGGCTGGTCCAGCCCCTAGAGGATGGACTAGTGAGTACTGCGGGTCCCAAGGGCGGGGCTCTCACACAGGCTGATCGTTTAGGTGGTGAGCGCAGAAGTGAGAGAGAAGGAGGATGAGCAGGAAAGAAGATGGTGCAGGGGCCCCAAACACAAATCATCCCTGCTGGAAGACACGCCTCAGTCCCGAGGTGGGGGTGGAGCATGCCCAGGAGCCTTGCATGCTACCTGTGTCCCCTGGATGGGGGCTGGGCTTCCCTTTACCAGCTGCCACTTACCTTCTTGTGTGGGTTGTTCCAGGAGGGGTAGGAAGCCACCGGCAGGCTTTCGTTCGTGAGCCATGTCTGCACACAGACAGAGAACTTCCAGGTTGCCAAGGAAGCCAGTGAAGAGGGAACGGGCTAGGGTAGGGCTGCTGCTCCAGGCGAAAGGCCAGAGCATGGGGAAAGGATTTGCAAGGTTGGCCACACCAGAAAAGGAAAACTATTTTTGTGTGTCCGTGCCCGTTCGTGAGTGGGGGTGTGTGTATGTGTGTGTGTAAATGTGCACATGTGTGTACTTGCATGTGTAGGTCAGGGGTCAACTTCAGGGGTCATTCCTTACGATCCACCTTGTTTGTTGAGGCAGGGTCTGTCACTGACCTGGAGCTCAAAGATTGGAGATTGACCGCGTGGTGGTCAGCTCACGTGTGGTCCTGGGTTGTGTATAAGAAGGTAGGCTGGGCAGGCCCTAGGGAGAAAGCCAACGCACAGTATTTCTCCACGGCCTCTGCTTCAGCTCCTGCCTCCAGGTTCCTGCCTTGAGCTCCTGCCCTGACTTCCTTACTTGATGGGCTGTGATGTGGAGCGCTAAGCTGCAATAAACCCTTTCCTTCCCCAAGTTACTTTCGGTCCTGGTGTTTATCTCAGCGATGGAGACCCTAAGGAAGACACTAGAGACGTGATTGGCGGTGGGGGTGACTAAGTACAGCGAGGGAGGGGTGTATGGTGTGGTGATGGCATGAGAAGCCTAGAGAGTCTTTCCAGGCTGCCAGGGCAGTTCCATAGGCGTCCTGGCTTACACATAACCATTTCCAACTCATGGGCAGAACTGCCACTTGCCCTGCCTTGCGGGAGCTCTCCTTCTTGCGATACCCTCATGTAGCGACATCTCTGATGGTTCTTCTTAGAAAAGGAAAATGGACTATTTATGTGTGTTGGTGTATGTCCACATGTGTGCCGGTGTATGTCCATACGTGTGTGGCAGCTCCCAGCGCCACCCTGATGACGTCATTTACAGTGATTTTTGTAACAACTGGTGGTATTTGTATGAAGTCGCAGCAAAAGATGTAGTCAGTCGCAAAAATCAATGCTCCTTCGCAGCCCAGAACTCATGGTCAGCTGTGCATCCTGAACCACGCAAGAAGGACCAGGACCTCAAGACAGCATCAAGTGATAAGTTTTGTAGTAAGAATACGTTGACAATGGAAACAATGTATTCCCCAAAAGTTCTATCCCCACAGGTTAGGGCTGAGACTTTAATGTATGAATGGGATGTGACACAGAGCATCACAGGAAGCAAGGAGCAGGAGACCAGTGACTCAAGAAGCTGGTCTCTGAAGCTTCTCTTGCTCACCTCCAATAAATCATGAGGCACACTGCACTCATGGTTCATAGCCATGCATCTCTCCTGAGTACTGATGACATTTTGGAACTTGGGCCATGCTTTCTGTAGTGATTACACTACAAATTTAGTCAAATGGTCCCACTGTTTACTGTTGCTGGTCTGAGCCAAGGGTGTCTGGAGACCTCTCTTCCTTATGCTCTTCTGGCTGACTTCGGGGACTGAGGATGAACACTGTAGTTTGCTAGCTCAGCCTCTTTCTGATTTGGGGGTGTTCTTCAAGCAAGCAGAGAATACACAGGCAATATGTGTGCCCATAATGTATCTTCAAGCATTAATTATGTTCCTTATTAGCTTCAATCGGCTGTAATCGCTCATCAGACTCATTGCTTTGAAGCGTGAGAAAGAAATTTCAAATGATACATTTCAGTCGTTTTAATTGCACTTGGAGCAGGCAGGAGCATTGGGGTCTGTGTTCAGAAGCACGGGGTCTTCTGCCGCACCCGATCCATCAAAGTCCAAGCAGCTCTGAGATTTTAGCAAGTGCAGAGGAAAAGAAGAGAGAGAGAGAGAGAAAAAATGAAAATCCAAAACGGCAAATCAAAGCAAGGCAATCCCACACCCGGCGCCCAGAAGAGTGTTCTTGGGAGTCAACGCTGCTTTGATGTGTAGATTGCATTTCTTTCCCACACTGGTTGTTTCTGCTATTTTGTGCACATTTGGAAATTCTAGCCTAGTGTTAATGGCCCTGACCTATTTCATGCCTCACAATGTTGTAGAGCAGTTTCCCCAGATCCAGGGAATCATAGCAGATGGTGGTGGGGGGAGTAACACATGTTCCACTTGGGGTTTCAAACTCCTCACTGTCCTGTGAGGCTCCTGAAAATTTGTAGGTTGGACAAGCAAAGCCAAGTCATACTGTGGACAGCCTTACAACACAAGGGCTGGGGAGACGGCATAGTACAGGATCTGCCTTGCAAGCATGAGTTTGATCCCCAGAATTCAAATAAAAGAAAAAACAGATGTGGTAGACACTCATAGTTCCAGCTCCAAGGAGGCAGACACAGGAGGATCCTGGGACTTGCTGCTCTGCCAATTAGGAAGAATTTGCAAGCTCCAGGTCACAGTAAGAGATGACGATAAGAAATCATGAGTTTGAGAGGGAAGGGGAAGAAAAACAGGGTGGACATAATCTGTCCCGCACACATACCTACACACATGGGGACACATGCACACACCTACCCACACATATGGACACATGCACACACCTGCACACACATGTGCACACATGCACACAGCTGCATACACCTGAACACACATGTGTACATGTATACAACACATATATGGCTCAGAGGGCATGAATGAGGACTTTGCCCACACAGGGCAGCCTGTTGAAGTGCCTGGAAGAGAATGACCCTCATGCACAGAGGATTGGCAGCCAGCCTCAGCCATGATTCTCAGAGAAGCCCTTGGAGGTGGGTCATGAAGGGAGCATAAGACATTGACTGCTGGCCAGTGTGGTCTCCAGAGATTGGTGTGGGCTGGATCCCTGTGGACAGAGTTAAGTTTCCGGGTGCTACAGGATGCTACTGGCTGCCTTACAGGTTCTTACTGCTGGCACAGACTCTGGTCCACCTCCAGAAAGACTCTTCATCTCCAGCAGCTGGGAGGTGATTTGTGTTTTATGCAACTCCCCATTTCACCCAGTCTTTGCTGTGGACATATGAGGCTGGCCCATAGAGTGTCCTAATCTCCTCACCAAGAGAGATGGTCACACTTGTTATTCTGGGGACAATGGAATCTGCTTTCAGACCACTTCAGCTTAAGTATTACCCATGTACAGTGAGTGCAGGACATTAGAAAATTGGTGACTTCTCTGGCAGCCACAAACTGGGAAGAGTGAGTCTGCCACAAGTTTCCCAGTAACAGGTCCTCCCCTCCCCTGGTGTCTGGTATGCACATGATTTCTGGGGCTCATTTGAGACAGGATGAGGCTAACCACTGCTAACACTGTGATTGTATGTCAATAATGAAAGTATCCACTTTGTCGTCATTCCTCATCCTATCACCAGTTCAATAAAATCCCTGGGATACCATGAATAGGACGCTCCCACGAGGTGCCCTGGCTGTGACCCTGGAGAAGCTCCTGAGGCCAGGGCCAGTTTCCTGGTTAATGTCATGTCATGTAGCAGATGACACAAGCTACAGTCAAATGAGAAAACGCCCCCATAAGACCCAGCTGTGATACATTTTCTTATTAGCAACTGATGTGGGAGGGCTCAGCCATTGTGGGTGGAGTCATCCCTGGGCAGGTCCTGGGTTCTACAAGAAAGCTGGCTGAGCAAGCCATGAATAGCAAGCCAGCAAACAGCATCCCTCCATGGCCTCTGCATCAGCTCCTGCCGGCAGGATCCTGGCCAGTTTGAGTTCCTCTCTTGACTTCTCTCAATGGACTGTGACTCTAGATGTGTAATCCAAGTAAACCCTTTGCTTCCCAACTTGCTTTTGGTCATGGTGTTTCACTGCAACAGTAGTAACCCTAAAGAGGACAGAGACCGGTACCAGGAGTAGGGTGTGGCTGTGACAGACACAGCCATGTTGTTTCTGGGAGGGCAGTGGGAGGACTTTGGCACTCTGGGCTAGAAAAGCCATTGAGTATCAAGAGGCAGTGCACTATTCTGTGGGACACGGGAAGATTGTGTTGAAATTAACGTAGATGATGGCAGCCTGGCCTGTGAAGTTCTAGAGGGAGGATCCAGAGTCACTTAAGGACTCTATCGGGCCATTTGCTGTTTTGAGTTGAGAACCTGTGGTTCTGATTAGCTGGGGCTAAGGAATCAGCTGTGATTAACGAGAGGCCAGAACCACCAAAACCCTTGCTTTACTGGGACAATGGATGCTGGTCAGCTAGAGTTGGGAAATTAGCCGAGAGTATGGAGAGACCAGTATCACTGAGGTGATATCTTCTGCAAAGTGTTTCCTCAGGGTCAGTACACAGACGCCATGTTCCAGAGGTGGCCATGGTAGTACACAGATGTGCGCACTGCACAGACATGCACATCACAGACATAGACACCATACCAAAAGCATGTACACCACACAGGCATGCATGTCACACATGTATGTACACCACACAGGCATGCTCACCACACCACAGGCATGTACAGAACATAGGCAGGCTCACCACACAAGCATGCACACCCCACACACATATGTACCACATAGATATACACACCACAGGCATGTACACCTCATAGGCATGCACACCACAGATACACATACACACCATACCACACAGACATATATACCACACAGGCATGCACACCACACAGACATGCACACCACACAGGCATGCACACAGGCATGCACACCACACAGGCATGCACACCACACAGGCATGTACACCACACAGGCATGCATACCACACAGACATGTACATCACACAGGCATGCACACCACACAGACATGCACACCACACAGACATGTACACCACAAAGGCATACACACCATACAGACATGCACACTACACAGGCATACACACCACACAGGCATTCACACAACACCATAGGCATGTACACCACACAGGCACACACACAAAATGTGCTTACACCACACAAGCATGCACACTACGCAGGCATGCACATCACACAGACATGCACACCACACAGGCATACACACCACACAGGCATGTACACCACACAGGTGTACACACCATACAGGCATGCACACCTCACAGGCATGCACACTACACAGGCATGCACTCCCAGTTCCCTGGAAGAAGAAAACCTCATTTGAGGAAATTCCTCCAGAGGTTGGCCTTTTAAAACGTCTTTAAAAGAGGGCATTTTTCTTCACTAACCATTGATGTGGGAGGGCCCAGCCCACTGTGGGCAGGGCTCCTGGGAGGTAGAGAAAGGTAGGTGACCTGGAGCCTGGGAGCAAGCCACTCAGCAGTGTTCCCTCATGGTTCCTGCCTGAGCTCCTGCTGGAGTTCCTACCCTGGCTTCCGCCACGATGGACTAGGATCGGGGTATGTAAGCCAAATAAACCTCTTCCTCACTCTATCATAGCAACAGGAAGCAGAACTAGGAGTCTTCTCTGAGTAATGCCTGCTAGAGACAGATGTCACAGGCACAGAGAGCTGTGCGCAGGGGTGACTGAATTACCCAGGGCCTCTGATTGCTGCTGTTCCGAGGCTTCTGAATTCTCTCCCTCTCCCTCCCTCCCTCCCTCCCTTTCCTCTCCCCCCTCTTTCTCTCTCTCTCCCTTTCTCCCTCTCTCTCCTCTCTTCTCTCCCTCTTTCCCTCCCTTACTCCCTCCATCTCTGCTCTCCCTCCCTCTCTCTCTCTCTCTCTCTCTCTCTCTTTCTCTGTGCTCACAAAGGAGAGATTTCTATTTCCTTTGTGGGTCAGTTCACAAACCTCAAAAACTAATAAGCTCGGTACAAAACTCCAAGGAGGAAATGTTTACTTTGTGTTCCTAGATGGTCTGAGCTGGTTTTATGAACACAGCCCTCATAATTTCCACATCTGCAAAAGCTTTGTACATTAATGTGCAGGAAAGATCAGACCCAGCACACAGCCTGTCATGCTCCATAAAAATTTAATGGAAAATAAAATGCTTGTTCAAAAGATCAATACCGTCATTCTCTTTCACCAAACGGTGAATGACTGTTTTCATAAAATAATAATAATGCTAGCATATTGATTATGGGATGGGGACCAGGCTGTTGTCAAAGATGCAGTCATATTTAATCTTTTAATGCCTTCCTGCATAAACACCTGCTGCTGGTACTTGGCATCTGTCACCGTGAAGACAACACAAACCAGCAAGGATCCAACTGCCATGCTCTTTGTCATTTAGCAGAGCCATTGTTCTGGAAGTCAATGGGCAGAAGATAAGACGGGTGGCTGCCACTGCAGTGTCCCTGAAGATGCCCCTGAAGAGACATTTGATTGTGTGCTGGATAGCTTTGTGTCAACTTGATCATCTGAGAGGAGGGGACCTCGATTAAGATAATCCCTCCACAAGATGGGGTTGTAGGCAGGCCTGTAGGGCATTTTCTTAATTAGTGATCAATGGGGGAGGGCCCAGCCCATCGTGGGTGGGGCCATCCCAGGGAAGGTGGTTCTGGGTTCTATCAGAAAGCAGGCTGAGCAAGCCATGATGAGCAAGCCAGTAAGCAGCACCCCTCCATGGCCTCTGCATCAGCTCCTGCCTCCAGGGTCCTGCCCTGCCCTGCTCATGAGTTCCTGTCCTGACTTCCTTCAGTGATGAACAGTGATGTGGCAGTGTGAGCTGAATAAAACCCCTCCTCCCCACAGTGCTCCCCATCATAGCAATAAGAACCCTAACTAAGACAGACTGCCTGGGGAATCTGTGGGATGGACCCAGTAGTCTCTTCGGAGTCATTTCATGGGAAAAAGCATGGTAGCCACCTTGCATGAGTATGGCCAGTACAGACAAATCACTGTCTAAAGCCCACACCCCGTGAAGTAAGTGTTGCTGTAACACGAGATTAGAGAATCAATTAAAACAATTAAGAGCCAGGACAGACGATTTAGCCATTCAGAGCACCAGCTGCTCTTACAGAAGATAGACGTTCAGTCCTCAGCATTGAAATAGGACATGGACAATCACTTGCAACTATAACTCCGGGGGCTCTGCTGCCCTCTTCTGGCCACCAAAGGCACCTGCATACACATGGTACACATACAGGCAGGAAAACACAAATACATATAAATAAAATTTGGACTTACTATTTCAGACACATTAGATCAATGATGGATAGTTTTATTGTCAACTTTTTTAAAATTAATTTTTCACACAGTATATTTTGCTCATTACTAAAATAAAATTAAAAAGGGCACACACATACATGCACACACGCAAGCACACTAGTATGTGTATGTATGTGTGTGTGCGTGCATTTCCTAGTCTGTCTGAACGTATGTGTGTGTAGAATGTGCTCTCAGAATCCAGAAGAGAGTGTCAGATCTTATTGTCAGTTACGAGCCACCCTGTAGATGCTGGCACTGTCCCTGGAAGTGTATCCAGTGCTCTTACCTGATGGGACATCTCCACAGCCCTGGCCAGATGTCTACAGAACAAGGAAAACAGGGACAAACATCACGAAGTAAGGGCATTATTCTTGTCACAATAAGACACCTCTTTCCGGGATTTCCCTCTTGCCACAATTACAAAAATGTGTAAAGTAGCAGTGTTTAGACATTGACACAAGAAATATGTGTCTGTGGTCCCCTATGAATGGAAATACACAAACTGAGCCCCATGCTGGCCTTGCCCAAGGCCCACTCAGAGGTGCTTCCCCAACCATCACACTGCGATGGTTGTGGGGTCTCTGGCTGAATATGAAACAGATGCAAGCATGCTGGGATCATTAGAAATAGAATCTGTAAAGGGCATCTTGAATTCCAGGAATCCATAAATGGTCCTATGGGTGGTCCTATGGATTATCCTCTGGGTGGATGGTTCATGGATGGTCCTATGAATGGTCCATGGGGTCTATGGATAGATGGTCTATGAATGATCCTATGGATGGATGGTCCTATTGTTGGTCCATTGAAGGTCCTATGGATGGTCCATGGATGGTCCTATGGTTGGTTGATTAATGGGTGGTCCTATGGATGGATGGTCCATGGATGGTCCATGGATGGATGGTTCAACAGATGGTCCTATGGATAGTTTCATGAATATCAGCAGTCAATGAGAACTACAAGGCTTGGGTGGAGTTGGGAAAGACAGAGAAAGTAGACTGAAATCCCCAAAGTGCATACAAGGCTGAAAATTGTGTTTCCTCAGACCAGAATGAAAGACAGCCTCAGACAAAGGCAAGTCTATATGCTCCAAATTCATAACTGAGCCTTTCAACATCAAAGAAGCCATCACTCTTTTAGCGCCCTGCACTATAAAGCCTACATGGGTTGTAATTAAGCTAAGTATATATATAAAAAATAGACTCCATTTTCTACATAAAGCCTCCAGAATAAGAAATCCTACTGCCTCTGTCAGTGCTATGATGGAGTCATGGCCCCCCGTGAGCCAGGGCGGACCCCACAGCATCAATTGCTACCTTAAGGATGGGGTGCTTATCTAACTTACAATCCCAGATTACAGGTTGTCTGTCAGTGAAGCATCATTGGTGGGCACTTAAAGCAACTAGTCAGAACCACAGTCACAGCAGACAGAGGATGAATGTGCCCATGATTCTCGCTTAGCTCACTCTCTCCACTCTCACAGAGTCCAAGATCCGAACCCAGGAAATGGTGCTGCCCGTGGTGGGCTGGCTGAGTCTTCCCACTTCAGTTAAGGCCATTAAGGCAATGTCCACTGCCATGCCTAACCCAAGCTGTACAATTGCTGAGACTGTCTTCCCAGATGAGTCTAGGTTATCAAGACGATGGATAATAATAATAATAATAATAATAATAATAATAATAATAATAATAATATAATAATAATAACAAGCATAGAAGGACTAGTATAACTTAGACACTAATGAAACAAGCAGCAATTGAAGTCTTGTGACAGAAGTGGTCATGAGAGGAGGAAAATAGGAAAGAACAAGAAATAAAAAGAGCAGACTGCATTTTCAGGGTTGCACCTAATGCTGCCATAGGACGCCCTTCTCCTTCCCCTTCCCTTCCCCGGGTCTATGCCTCCTGTGGATCCCACAGACGATATCATCCCCTTGCCCCCCTCCCGTCTTATCACTGTATCCGACCCACACTGCAGACAACCCTCACTCAACTCTAGACCAAGTCTGGCAGAAGACCAGGTAGGCTGCCCTCAGACTATCTCCAGTGTCCTCGCTCCCCCAGATTCAATCCTCAGGGTCACCCTTAAAGTTGCAACACACCACCACCCCCTGGTATCCCCTTCCTCCAGCCTCCAATACAAACAAGCATTCCTCTTGAACACAGCAGATGAGCAGACCAGTAAAATAAGAACACAACCTGACAACAGTCAGAACAATATGTCTCCACTAGAGCCCAGCTACCCTACTTCAGCAGGCTATAATACTCCAACATAGTCGAAGCACAATAAAAACGCCTTGAAACCAAACACACGAAGATGATAGGTTGAGGTCCTCAAAGAGGAAATTAATAAATCCCTAAAAAAAAAAAAAGTCAGGAAAAAGCAGAAAATAACTGAGGAAATGAATAAATAAATCCCTTAAAGAAAGCCAAGGAAAAACAAACAGTTGAAAGAAACAAAACTGTCCGAGACATGAAAAAGGAAATAGAAGCAATAAAGAAATCACAAACTGAGGGAATTCTGGAAATGAAAATTTAGGAATGTGAACAGGAACCACAGAGGTGAGCTTTGCCAACAAGAGATGGAACAGAGAATCTTAGGCATGGAAGACATGATAGAAGAAATGGATACGTCAGTCAAAGAAGAGGTTAAATATAACAATTCCTGACACAAGACATCCAGGAAGTCTTGAACACAATGGGAAGACCAAATCTAAGAATAATAGGAAACAAGGAAAGAGAAAAATCCCAGCTAAAATCTCAGGAAAAATTTCAACAAAACAATAAAAGAATAGAAGATACCTATAAATATACAAGAGGCATACAGAACTTCAAACAGACCAGACCAAAAAAGAAAATCCCATTATTCTGATAATAATCAAAACACTAAAGATACAGAACAAAGAGAAAATATTAAAGGCTACAAAGGAAAAATGACCAAATAATTTATAAACGTAGACCTATTAGGATTGCATCTGGTTTCTCAATGGTGACTCTAAAAGCCAGAAAAGCCTAGACAGATGTGCTACAGGTTCTAAGAGACCACAGGTGCCAGCCCAGACTACTATACCCAGCAAAACTTTCAACCAGCATAGGTAGAGATAATACAATCAAATTTTAAAACGTCTATCTACACATCAAGCCCTACAGAAGGTACTAGAAGAAAAACTTCTACCCAAGGAGGTTAATTACACCTGTGAAGCAAAGGAAGAACATTCCATATTCAAAGGAAAAATTGACCAAGATGACATTTCAGTTCTTAACATCTATACTCCAAATGCAAGGGCACCCACTCTTAGAAAAGAAACATTACTACAGATTAAATCACATACTGACCCTCACACGTTGATAGTGGGAGACTTCATTACACTACTCTCACCAATGGACAGGTTATTCAGACAAAAATAAATGGAGAAAGTCTGTAACTAACTGATGATATAAACTAAATGGACCCAACAGATATCTACAGAGCATTCCACCCAAACACAAAAGAATGTGCATTCTTCTCAGAACCTTATAGAACTTTCTATGACATTGACCACACACCCAGACACAAAGCCAGTCTCAAAAAATCAAGAAAGAAAGAAAGAAAGAAAGAAAGGAAGGAAGGAAGGAAGGAAGGAAGGAAGGAAGGAAGAAAGAAAGAAAGATCTCCCTGCACCACCATGAATTAAATCTGGGTACCAACAAAAACAGAAGCAACAGAAAGTTTACAAATGCATGGAAACTAAACAACTCTCTACTGAATGAAAAAGGGCCAAGACAGAAATAAAAAAGTTAAAGACCTTATAGAATGCAGTGAAAATGAGTACACAGCATACCCAAACTTATGGGACATAATGAAAGCAGTGCTAAGAGGAAACATCATAGCAATAAGCAACTACATAAAAAAACAAACGAACAAACAAACAAACAAACAAACAAAAAAACCAGGAGCTCTCCTATATACAAATGACAAATGGACTGAGAGAAATCAGGTAAACAATACCTTTTGTAGTAGCCTGAAATAATACAAAATATCTTGGGATAACTCAAGCAAAGCAAGTGAAAGACTTGTATGACAAAACCTTCAAGTCTTTAGATAAAAAAGTTGAGAAGATATCAGAAGACAGAAAGATCTCCCGTGCTCTTGGATAGCTAGAATTAACAGTTAAAATGGCCATCCTACCAAAAACAGTCTACAGATTCAATGCAATTCTCATCAAAATTCCAACCCAGCTATACCAGATTTGGGTATATACCCCAAGTATACCCCATCCTACCCCAAGAACACTTGCTCAACTAGGTTCATAGTTAACTTATTCATAATAACCAGAAACTGGAAATAACTTAGATGTCCCTTAACCAAAGAATGGATAAAAAGAATGTACTACATTTACACAATGGAGTATTACTTGTTTTTTTAAAAAAATTACATCATGAAATTTGTAGGCAAATGGATGCAACTAGAAAAAGCCATCCTAAGTGAAGTTACCCAGACCCAGAAAGATAGATGTGGTATGTATTCACTCATAAGTAGAAGTAGATATTAACCATTAAGTAAAAGACAAGAAAGCTACAAACCACAGACCCAGAGAGAGAGGTTAGGTAAAAAGGAGGTGTTTGTTGGGATGAACTGGGAAGATGGGAGCAGAAGGATGATGGATGGAGAGAATCATGGGAAGAGACAGCTGGAATTAGGGGGCAATTAGGAGGACAGTGTGGAAACCTAGTGTGCTATGAGTAGTTTTCCCACCAGCCTGGTCCCACAGCCGCACCAGCCCCAAATAACACACAGAGATTCTGTATTAAATACAAAGCTGTTGGCCTGTTACTAGCATTGGCTAGCTCTGTGTTAAATATTAACCCATTCCTATCAATCTAAGTATTTCCACGTGGGCTTATTTTACTGGATAGAAGATTCTGACCTCTGCTCTCTTGATCCTACATGTTGACTCTCCTCCTACCTCTTCTCGAGTCCTCCTTCTCTCCTAGTCCCACCTATCTTGCTTTCCTATTGGCCAACGGGACTTTATTCATTAATCAATAAGAGAAACATATTTACAGAATGACATCTCCCATCACTAATGCAGTAGAAACTTTCTCGAATCAGGGAGAGTGACCCAGTGAAGACTCCTAGTAATGGGGGATACTTACTCTGAACTGGCCACATTTTGTAGCCAGGCAAGGCTTCCATTGGTGGGACTGAGTTGCATTTGGTTCAGTTGTGGACTGATGGAATCCCATGGAGATCACAAACAACCCAGGCTGACTCTAGACCAGAGGGGGGCTCTCTGAAGACTGGCAGTGGGGTCCATCGCTGAGGACAACATCCACACAGCTCATTGCACACAGACTGGTTGAGCTGGTGTCTACATGGAAACTTCACCCCTACTTTCTAGTCTCTCTAGTGTGGGAAGGTACTCTGCAGGCAACAGAAAGAGAAACCTGGAAACCAACCCATCCACAAAACCCTCGACTACAATCTGTCCTGCCTACAAGATGATCTGGGGCAATGGTGGCCCAGAACCTGTGGGAGTGGCCAACCAATATTTGGTTTAACTTGAGGCCCATGCCATAAGGATGCTCCCGTGCCCGAGACTGCTTCCATGGCCAGGAACTGGAGACTGGATAGCCCAGAGACTTAGGGTAGAACCAATCATGGCAGGAAAAAAAAAGTCAAATAAATGATTCCTAATTCCTAATGACATTCTAGTGAACTCATAGATCAGTGCCCTGCCTATCGAGTCATCATCAGAGAAGCTTCCTTCTACAGCAGATGGGAGTGGGTGCAGAGCCCCAGAGACCGACATTAAGCATAGTATTTAAATCGGAGGTATCCATTGGGCGCTTCCCTTTGGAACTCAAGGAAACACCACAGCAGAGGGGGAGGAAAGATTGTAGGAGTCGGAGGGAATGGACGACACCAGGAGAACCTGTCCCACTGAATCAATTGAGCGGAGTGCACATGAGCTCACAGAGCCTGAGGAGGCAGGTACTACACGTCTGCACACCAAGTCACCTGCAGATGTTTTTGTGAGGCGCCTCGCTGTGGTAGCAGGTGTAGCTCTGACGCTTCTGCCTGCTCCTCAGCCTCTTTTCCTCCTCTTGGGTTGCCTTGTGCAACCTACGTATAAGGGTTTTCGCCTTGCCTTAATTGTATCTTGTTTTGCCCTATTGGCTGTGGTCACATGGAGGCCCGCTCATTTCTGAAAAGAAAACAGAGGGGCAGTGGATCTGGGGGGGGCGGGGCAGTGGGGGAGGAGCTGGGATGAGGGGGGAGGGGAAACTGTGGTGGGATGTATTATATGAGAGAAAAGGTTATTTTCAATACAAAAATAAAATGCATTTTCAAACCACAGAATAAAATATTAACATACTATCAGTACAATAAAATGGAAGACCTAATATGCGCAAAGTGAAAGACCTTTAATACAGAATTTGCAGAGGAGTTTTTCCTGAATAAATGATAGATGGCTATTCCCCAATATTGATAGAAGCATAAACTCATGAACTCATGAATGTAGGAATAAAAAGAAAATATTAGAAACAGCTTGAGCATAATGGAAATTACTTGAGAGGGACAAGAGAGACAGCAGACAATGCTCAGAAGCTATGTGGACCGGAAGGCAGTGGAACAATGTTAAAATTTCCTACAAGGAAGGGAGGTCTGGGTCTGGAGAGATGGCTCAACTGTTGAGATCCTGTGTTGTCCTAAAGCGGCCCCGAGTGCAGTGCCCAGCACCCAAAGTGGTGGCTTACTGGCCCTTGTATCTCCGGTTCCGGGACTCTGTTGCCATCTTGTAGCCTCTGTGGGCACCGTGCTCATGTGCATGTATGCATGCATATAAATAAAATAACAAAAAAGAAAGTGTATTCACATTTTGTCTAAACTGTAACATGACTGAGTGTCAGGACTGCAATGAAAGTGATGGCCCACTGTGTGTGTCTACCATGCCATCAGCCTTGAGTAAGCAGTACACAATCCCACCCAGAGCAGCCCCCAGAACTTCAAGACTCTTAATGTTTCAAAAAATTTTTAATTAAGACAGAATTGCATTACACATAAGGGTGTCTTGTCCATGTAGATCTGTGCATGCCCGGTGATCCAGGAGGCCAGAAGATGACATCAGACCCCTTGGAGCTGAAATTACCCACAGTTGTGAATAGCTGTGTGGGTTCTGGGAACTGAAGCTGGGTCCTCTGGAAGAAGAGCTTTTGCTCTTACCTGTTGAGCCTTCTCTCCAGGCCACCTGGACTCTTCTGTCTGCTGAGCCCTCAGGATCACACCTCTACTCATTAGAAAACCATCTGACCACCCTTTTCTTTTTAACCCGTCGGATTCGAGCAGGGACTCTGTGGATAAACACACAGCACAGGGAAAAGGCAACTTTGGGGCAAGGATAAGGATGAGGTGAGGCAGGGTTTGAAAGGACCCTGAGGACCAGGGCTGCCATGGAGCAGGGGAGGACTGGGCTGGGCCAGGGCACGAGACAATGAGATGTCAGGAAGGACCACTCTAATAACTACTGGAGACCAGGGAAGCACTTTGGCAAGGGTGTGTGTCAGGAGGTGTTTGCTACTTCTCTGTTGTGGTGAAGAAAGCCTAGATAAGTAGCTTAAAGAAAGGAAGGTTTGCTTTTGCTGGCGGTTTGGGGCGACATCCATCATGGTGGGGAAGGCATGGATGGAGGCAGGAGTGTGGAGCAGCCCATTACATAGCATTCGCCACCGGGAAGCAGGGAGATGAACAGCGGCATTCAGCCAGCTCTCCCTTCTTTATCTAGCCCAGGACCCCAGCCTACCTAATGATGCTGCCTACATTTGGGATGCATCTTCCCTCCTCCTGTCTCACTTTCTCTGGAAATGTCCTCACAGGCACACCAGAGCTGTGTCTAGGGCATTCCAAAACCAGTCACACTGATAATGAAGACCCACCGTAGCAAGGCGTGTATACATATGTAACTGTATTTGTAAGCCTCAGTATGTCACGTGCCTTGGTATTTAAGCTCAAGCTTTTTACACACACACACACACACACACACACACACACACACACACAGTTAATTATAAACAGAACAGTAAAGAGACAGGAACCTCATAAAACCTGCAAATTGGCTGTTGTGCACACATCCTTGGAAAACATAATCATCCAACTGCAGGACCAAACTGTAGGAAGCAGGCGAGGCAGAGACAGTGCAGGCGGGAATCCATGTGTCTGAACCTGTGGGGACCCTTAGCAGCAGCGATGTGCTTGCTCATCTGTGTGAGTGCCAGAAGAGGGTGCTAGGTCCCCCAGAGCTGCAGTTACAGGAGGTTGTGAGCTGCTGGGAGCCAAACTTGGATCCTCTGGAACAGCAGCAAGCATCCTTAACCATTGCACTATCTTCTCTTCAACCCTAAGGACTGGGACATTCTATACAAGAACAGAGGGGTCTATGAAAGGAAAAGAGTGTGAAGGAGGCCACACAAAGGTAGATGGAAGGAGAGTGGGGATTGGGAGAGCCCTTGTTCAGTTGAGTGTGAATAAGAGGAAACCCACGTGGAGAAGCTCAGACCAGCTTTCCAACATAAAGTATGCAAAATGACACAATTACAAAATGAGACCGCTAGAACACAAATACAAATGAAGCACACTAGCAGATGTGGCCTTTCGTTTTAATGATCGTTAATTGCCTTTAAAAATATTGTATAAATGAGTTTTGCTCCCGCGATGCAAGGCTGAACATTATAAAATCTATTCGCATAATCCTTTCCATCAAAAACTAAGGAGGGAAGCAGATTTCCTCACGCTGATGGATTTCTCATGCTGACGGTGGTGGAAAAGCAGTTGATGAGACTAGATGTCACTGATAACCCACCCCTAGCTGAGCAGCCACTGGCAATTAATGCTGGAAGAGCGAGCGAGAGTCAGCTTTCTCTCAAGGTGGGAGTTCCCTTCCTGGGAGTCAGCCATGCTCAGTGAAGGGCCTCCCATCCAAGAGTACAGGGCAGCCAGCAGCACACATTGTATTCATGGGTTTACACAACAATGAGAAGAAGGCATAAAGTAGGGTGAGCAGAGAAGGGGGTGGGCCTGGGATGGGTGTGGGGAGGAGTAAATATGATCAAAATACATTGCATGGACTTCTTAAAGAACTAATTAAACACACACACACACACACACACACACACACACTCAGGATAAAAGGACAGACCCTGCAGCGGAGGAAAGGACTGAGCCCCAAACTGTGATAAACAAAACAAAACAAAACAAGAAAGTATTACCAAAGCCGACCAAGGAAAGCCTTATATACAGTTACATATGTATACATGCCCCCAATGTCCTTTGAACACTCAATAGGTCACAGGCACAGGCAGCTTTGGGAGTAAAATCCCTCACCTACTACTGGTCCTATCTTGTGGTCCAAGATGTGAGCTCCGAGCTTCATCCTCTGGTTGCTATGCCTGTCTTAAGCTGCCTAGATGATCTCCTCCATTATGGACTGTAATCTTCTGGAACAATAAGCCCAAATAAACCATTTTCCATACAGCACTTTCTTTGGTCCTGATGTTTCAGCACAGCAACAGAAAAGTAAATCATAGAAATACAAGCTAAAATGTATATCTGAGAAAGCTAAAAACAAAAACAAAAACAAAAAAAACTAAAATATTCCCAAACTCTGGCAGGGTGTGTGACAAAGGATTAGCCACTGTTCCCTGAAATACTTGTGAAGTTGACAAGTAGAGGAGCTGCAGGAGAGTATCACATCCATAGCAGGCAATCATCGGTGGAGAGGTGTGCAGACAATTAACAGGCGGGGACTCACTCTCTCATTAGCGGTTGGAAGGGAAAGTACGCAGTCTCTTTACAACAACCAGACCATAAAAATTAAGGAGAGCTTTAACACCTGTGGTTGGCAAAGCACCACGGGAAGAGCAAGTCAGAGGCGGCTGGTGGAGATGAACAATTTTACAGCCATCTGGAAGACATTTGACAATGCTGATTAAAATTAAAAATACAGATTCCATCCTTTCACATTGAAATACAAATGCCTGTACCTGAGGTTATGTGGGAAATGGGATGTTCTACAGCTGGGTTCCAAACTGCACAAACCCAGCCAAAGTGTTAGCTTCTGCCCAGGGAAGGACAGGCTTCCTGAGATAGGGACAGCACACTGGAGAAACAGACAATGGGAAGGATAGGGAAGAGACAGACAGACAAGCTATGGAAAACGGTCAGTGATCTCTGTGTGCTCGGCGATCTGGGTGGATGTGGTGAGCTCTCCATCCCGCCCACACCTGTTGCACTGACCATGCCCACTGAGGCCTGGGCACAGGAGCAGATGTGACAGGGAGGCTAGGTCTGGGTTCCAGACCCCAGCTCACTCTCTGGTTGGGTTGCGGAGAGCATCCTGGTGGCATCTGTGGAGCGGGAACTCGAGGCAGTCAGCTGTTTCATGTGTAAGTGAATTCTCCCCGAATAAACCACACTTTATCCAATACTGAGTCCAGCGAATGATATTTCCCGCACTTTATCTGGTGTCAGAAGTTCCGAAGGACAGATATTTGCAGCAGAAGGCAATGTGGGTAGGAGCAGGGCAAGGGACATTGGGAGAAGAAGGAGGAGAGACAGAGAAGGAAGACAGACGGAAGGGAAGAAAGCAGAAAGGGACATGTGATAGAGACAAAGACCAAAGAGAGAGAGGGAAGAGAGATGAGGGAGAAAGGAAAACAGAAAAGAGAGAGAGAGAGGCAGAGAGGACACAGAACAAGAGTAAAGAATGATCAGGAGGGAGAGAGAAAGACATGGAGACAGAGAGAAGGAGGGAGGCATGGAGACAGAGGGGAGGGAGGGAGACATGGAGACAGAGGGGAGGGAGAGAGACATGGAGACAGAGGGGAGGGAGACTTGGAGACAGAGGGGAGGGAGAGAGACATGGAGACAGAGGGGAGGGAGAGAGACATGGAGACAGAGAGAAGGAGGGAGACATGGAGACAGAGGGAAGGGAGGGAGACATGGAGACAGAGGGGAGGGAGAGAGACATGGAGACAGAGGGGAGGGAGAGAGACATGGAGACAGAGGGGAGGGAGTGAGGGGAGGGAGAGAGACAGAGGGGAAGGAAGGGAGGGGAAAGAGAAGGAGGGGGAGATATAGAATCTGGGGGGAGGGCACAGAGACAGGGAGAGTGACAGACAGACAGACACACACACACACACACACACACATAGGGGTGGGGGACTGAGACAGGGAGAGGGGCATAGACAGATAGACAGAAAGACAGGGAGCCAGACTAGGGTGGAAAGAGAGAGGAGGAAAGATAAATGTGAGACATAGACAGAGATAATAAGAGAGAGAGATACAGAGAGACAGAGGGGAAAGACAGGGCAGGAGAGGAGAAAGATTGAGAACTGGAATCTGCTCGTCCCTATCACATGCAGTGTGCACAGGCACCGGACAAACTAAAGGACCTGGCCTTTGACCCCTCTTGCTGCCCCCGTCTGGCCCACTCTGGGCAGAGGCAGCTGTGTGTCAGGAGAGACGAGGCATGGACTTGGTTGGGTCTTGACTCTGGTGCCGTCCTTGGCTCCCAGGCCTGTCCCTGTCTCTCCTGTCTTGGAAACAGAGATGATAATTGTATCTATTGAGAGCTTCAGGAAAGGGTGACATGCCCTTGATCCATGTAAGCAAGTGGGACAGGGAGGCTGGCAACAGTATTGCTCCTGTGGTTGCACCTGTAGGGAAGACAGGAAGCAGGGCTTCCAGAATTCGTGTTTCTACAGCAGCTGCCAGGATCCTCTAACTGCTGTTCTCTTCTGGTGTCTCCTGAAGCCTTTGGGGACATACCTAAGCAAGGGGACGCATCTTCTCTCCATCTAGCTACAGCCTTTGACGCTAAGAGTATAGCAAGTGTAATATTAACCCCCACCCGTCCAGGCACAGACTTCCGTGGGGGAGCATCAGCTCTCCCCATCCAGAGCAGCTCCCGATGACTCTCTGAGAACGAATGACCTTTATTCAACCAGTTTCTTCTGGTTACATTATATCCAGAATTTGTTTTGTGAGGGAATGTTAACCTTTGTCAAAATTCTCTGCAACACCCTCTGTGTTCTCTTTTCCTCTTTTGTGTGCTGAGGGAAGATGGTGATGAGAAACACCAGCCATGTTTCTATGTGGAAATAAACCTGCTAGTAACAGCTGGTCGTTCTTTCCCTGGATAACCCGCTACCGCTTGCAGTCTCCATGTGTCTTCCTCAGCAGCTCTGAGCTCATGTACAGGGCTGCGCTTGGAGGCCTGGTGTGGGTAGCATAGGACCTGCTCCATGTGGAGGGGTACTCCTGCCCCCCCCCCCCGTATTGCAGAAGGATGGCCTCCTCCCACAAGGCATACCTTTCTAACTGACATGAAGGCACACTGGCTGGAAGGCACCAAGGTAGTCCAGTGCAGAGAAAGTTGTCACTAGTTATACACGCTGTAGCTGTGCGCTGACTTGAACAGGGGTCCTACCAGATACTACTTTAGTCCACTCTCCAGCCTTCCCCTCCACAATGCCTCAACTTTCTGTTTCTTCTTGGTTTCATTCAGAGAACTCATAAAGTCTTGCCCGTGGGTCATTCTTTAATCTTTGTGCCGTGTGTGCTCAGTTGAAGCAACTGCCGCCATGCAAGCATTGAGAAACTGAGTTTGGAATCCTAGAACCTACAGAAAAGCTGAGCAGAGGGGCACACATCTGTCAATCCCAGTGCTAGGGAGCAGAGACAGGGGGACCCTGGGGCTCACCAGCCTGTTCTCTGAGCCAAATCTGTGCACATCAGGTCAATGAGAGACCCTGTTTCACAGAATAATGTGGAGAGTGACTGAGAAAGACACTGGGCACCGACCACTGATTTACACACACACACACACACACACACACACACATTCCCATACACACACACACATTCCCATACACACACACACATTCCCATACACACACACATTCCCATACATACACACACATTCCCATACACACACACACATTCCCATACACACACACACATTCCCATACACACACACACATACATTCCCATACACACACACACATTCCCATACACATACACACACATTCCCATACACACACACACATTCCCATACACACACACACACACATTCCCATACACACACACATTCCCATACACACACACACATTCCCATACACACACACACATTCCCATACACACACACACATTCCCATACACACACACACATTCCCATACACACACACACACATTCCCATACACACACATTCCCATACACACACACATTCCCATACACACACACACATTCCCATACACACACACACATTCCCATACACACACACACATTCCCATACACACACACACACATTCCCATACACACACACACACATTCCCATACACATATACACCCCACACACACACACATCCCCCCCACACACATCCCCCCCCCACACTTCCCTCATGAAAGGAAGCAGAGGCGCAGTCTCTGCGAGAGACCTCAACTACTGAAGGCAGGGTGCCAGGACTCTCAACGGCTGAGTCTCCTTCCCAGAAAAAAATGAGAAAATGGAGAGCAGCGTGCCCAGAGTGCAGAGGCAAGCTGCTCAGGAACAAAGGGTCAAAGAACACAGAACATGGCCATTTGGTTTCACGGCCTCCCAAAGCCTTCCTGAGCTGGACAATGTGGTCACTCAGCGGTCACGGCAGCCATCAGTCACTTCCTGCACTGGCTCCCCGCCAAGCCATCAGCAACCTCAGCATCACTCCAGAGAGGGGCAGTGTCATTAGAGTGATGCATATCTGTGGGGAGGAGGCTTCACCTGTGTCCTCATGGGGCATGACTCTCTAGCTAGGATGTGTTTGATTCACGCTGTGTCCCCTGGGTCCTGGCTTTGTGCTGTGCTAGCCCCCCCCCCAAGTTGGTCACATAGGAGCACTGTGTTGGTATGAAAGGCTCTGACACACCTCCATCTCCTTAAACGCTTGTGGAGGTGCCGTCCATGGCGGCCGAGAGAAGCGGAAAACCCCACACTGAGTGCTGCTGACCTATCAAGGGTGATGGCCAATCCCGCCAACTTAAGGGGATTTAAAGTAACTGTGGGGGGGGGGGACTTCTGAGCAAGTCTGTGAGGGCATTTCTAGATTTGGTTAAAGGAAGAGAAGATCCACCCCGAATCTCAACCCCCTATGCTATGTGACAAGGGAAAATGAGCTGAGTTAAACACTGGCGTTCTCTGCTCTGACTGCAGACATGACATGACTGTTCATTGCTCACAGGATGTGACCAGCCTCCTCCACCTCTTTAAGGGATTTTCTCATTTCCTCTTTGAGGGTCTCTATCATCTTCATAAAGTTATCGTAACTCTTATGGCTCCAGACGCTGGAAGGTTTGGTCTGTCCCCAGGTCTCTCTCCCAATGGGTGCAGGCAGGTCTAAGACTCTGGTGGCGGTAGACACTGGATCTTACATGCTTATGATTCCTTACTGCAGTTCCATTGTGACCAGCCCCCTCATGCTCCTGCTGCCATGATGGACAGCATCCCATACTGAGCCAGAGCAGACTCTTCTTCCTTTAGCCGATTTTTGTCAGGGATTTTGTTTCAGAGAAGAGACTGCTACCCTGAGGTCATCTGTACCTTCTTACAGGGTGGGGTGTGGTGGTGGAGCATGCTGGGACTGGGCTGGGCCCCACGACAGCAAAGGCTCTTAGAGGACCCTGGCCACTTTGTTGAGAAGCCTGTGATGTCTGCTCTCCCAGAACTGGAGCCTACAGTGTTGCCAATCAGAGTTAAAAGATCCCCAGTTGGGTTTTTTTAAAGGCTTCATGGATCACATCCATGCTACGAAATGTCCCAGTCTGGCTTGTCCTGTGTGTTTGTGGGTGGGTGGATGAGTGGGTGGGGGTAAACCTTACTCAGAACGCTGGTCCTCCAACTCCCCAAGGACCTCACTTTATCTTGTAGACGGCAATTCATTTTGGAGTTGACAACATTATGAAGTTGGAACAAGTCCCAGGGATGCAGAAACGAAGGCTCTGCAAAGCTGGGACACCTGTTTTTATTAAAAGTTGACAGCTTTTATCAAATTATATTTATAGCCACCCCCTTCCTCAGTTCAGAGTGGGTCTGAGATCTGGAGAAACTGTCACTTACTGGCTTACAACATAAGAGAGCTGGGGCATCTCCACATCCTGAGCCAATCTCAAGGGCTGCAGGGATTTCAAGCCCTGCAGAAACATCACTTGCGGTGCTCTGTGCCGTCCTGACAGCACATTTGTGCTTTGCAGCGTAGATGTTTTAACTGTAGATACAGAGATCAGTGTACATCATCCATGTGACCCAATCAGACACTCTCAAGTGTTCCAACCTCCAGCCCCACATACTTGCTTCAGGATTGGCTTCCAAATATGCGGAGACGAGGCAAAGAATGCTAGGTATGTCCCTGGCAGATAACGTGAGTGCCCCCCCCCCCCAGCCAATGTTAGGCCCAACCCTCAGCATGAGGAGTCTCTGGGAGAATGGATGTGGGGTCTTCGGTAGCCTCATGCCCGGAAGAAATCAGCGCCTTCTCCTCACAGTCCCTCCCACCACATGAAGATGTGATTGGCAAGAGGCCTCTAGGAGGAATGTGACTTGCCTGGCACCCCATGTGCTGGCCTGATGATCCCTCTCCAGCCTTGGGGACTGTGAGAGACATGTGTATGGCTTATAAGCTCCATGGATACAATGTTCTATGAAGCAGCATTGCACACACAGGCAACCCTCCTCCCTTTACCTTATAAGGCCCCAGGCCCAGGGAGTCCGCCTAGCTGAGTCGGTCAGCAAGGCATTTGCTATGCAACTGTGAGGAGCTGAATTCAATCCCTGCTTAGATAGGTGGCCGGACAGCCTTGCCTAAGTGCGCCTGAATTCTGGGCCCTAGTGAAAGATCCTGCCTCAAACAGTGAGTTGAATGATTCATGAGTAGCCACACCCAAGGTTGACCTCTGGCTTCCACCTGCATATATGTGTACCTATACACACACACACACACACACACACACGCACACACTACACTCTACACACTGCACACACATGCATCTGTACACGCATGTGCCCACCCACACCCCTACACAGCAGACAATGGCTGTGTTCCACCCAGGATTCCCCAAGGCTCCAACAGCACCCTGTGTTTTCCTTGTGCGGGCGGGAATGCTCCTTTGCCTGCCCAGGGAGCCACGTGAGCTCACTTCCTTTCCAGTCTGCTGTTGTTTGTTTCCTTGTGTGAATTTCATCGTCAGTCGCATCAAGTTTTCCAATTTCCGGCTCCTTGGTCTGATGTCCAGGACTGTGGACGACGAATTCACAGAGTTCTAAGTTCTTCTTATTGCTAGAGACAGTGGACAGCGACGTTGACGCCAAACACAGACGCTGTCATTTTTGATTGTGAAATGTCTGGCCTCATGGAGACTGCACCCAATAAAGTGACATGCCGAGAGCATTAAGAGAGACTCCTGCATGCCGGGGGGTGACTATCCCCAGGCATCCTGAGCTGGGCGTGTCCCTTCTTCCTCCCTCCTCTCTCCCTGCCTCACACCCACAGGGATGGCTACCTTGGACTCACTCTTCCTCTAGAGGCGTACCCGGGAGCCGAGAAACATAGACGTATTCGTGATGCCTTCCCATCTATCGCCATACCTCCGATGCCGCCACAGTGCGCCACCATGCCCCCCTCAGTACCCATCTCCTTTTCCTTTCACTGGAATCCGGCTGTCTTAGCGTTAAAGCCACTGCCTTGGCACGTATTCTGCTGCTGTGATACAAACATCCTGGCAGAAGCAACTCTGGGGAGAAAGGAGTGTATCTCAGCTCACAATATAAGGCAAATCTAAGTTCACCCTGAAGCAGACGTCCTCTGTTTCTGCTCTAAGTTGCACAGTAAATGTCCCTAGAATGTCTTGTGTTAATGGCTCCATCACCAACCTGTTCACTACTGGGAAGTGGTGAAATCTTTGAGGTTTGGGAAGGGGATGAGACCTGTGTGTGTGTGTGTGTGTGTGTGTGTGTGTGTGTCTTCCCTTGAGGAAACTTTAGAGTCTACCCTTTCCTGTCTCTAGGTTGGCCTCTTGGCATCCCTGATGTGAGCAGCCTCCTTTACACATGATCCCACCGGGCTGCTCTGGCCCAAACGCATCTGGGCCAAACAATAGACTGACATCTGTGAGCACGAGCACAGACATCCCTGTCTTACTCTAAGGTGACAACCTTAGGTATTTTGTCACAACAATGCAAGGCACCCATCATCTTGGGGTTGTTCAGTCTCACACTCTCCTACCCTGTGCCGTCAGCACAAAACCCTGTGCCCCGACGGCGGCCATTCGCTCTTCCAAAGAAACCCAAGCCAGGCTTGCATGTACGGGGCAAGGCTTGAGGCCATCGTGGCAGACAAAGATGGTTTCACTTTGATCCCCAGGCTGCACTTACAAACATGAGGAGAAAGCCGGTCTCCAAGGCACACTGGCATCTTGGGTAGATTACTCGAAACTATGCACTTCCCATCTCTCCCCAGTGACAATGCCCGTTACGGGAATGGCTCTGACTTGTTCAGCAATTACCTGCCCCCGGCATCTTCCACCATCTTCATCGATTCCACTCGCGGGGTTCACCTCCTCAGGGAGCAATTCCCTCTCTCTGCCGAAGCTCTTCCTCTCCCTGTTGGCTCTCACAAGGCATTCTCCACCTACTTCTTTTACAACCTCATCATCGAAGTTTATGATAGAAAGAACGAGACTCACACGTGACTGAGAACCCCGCAGAGAAATCTCTCCCACCCTGGGCTTCCGGGAGACACGTGTGTTCCTTCTTACTCTGAAGATCCAACACTCCAGCCATAACTCAGGGACATCTGTCAGATTTATTGACTGGCTGGGGAGACAAACGAGGCGACGGGCTCCTGCTCCAAATCATTTTAAGCTTAGGAAAGTGACATGCAATTTTATAAGTGCTCGGGAGAGTCTCGGGACTCTCAAAGATGGAGAAAGAAAGTTATCAATGTGTCTCTGACGCCCTTATTGATGCATTTGGATATTGACTTGGCTGCTGTAAGCAAGAGGTGACGATTAATACCCACCTGAGAGATACCGGGGCTCAGATAAGTTCTCATGCTCCAGTACACGGCCCCTCCTCCCCGACGGTGTAGCGTGTATCTTCCCTGCTGCTCTGGTGATATCAGGGGGAAGAAAGGACAAGAAAGCACAACAGTAGCTCCCTATCCTGGGGGATCCCACTCTGCAAACTGCAAGCCCAGAGGCGGCTTGGCTGTGAGGCAGGCTGATGCCCTGACCTCTGGGGGCGGGGTGCTCTGCTGCTCTGGGGAGCCAGGGAGGCCCTCCATCCCTGAGTGTCTTACTCCCATAGCTGACCCTGGCTTGCAGAGGCCCAGGCTCTGCCTTCTCCCTCCAGACCGACATTCTTTAGCTTCTCTGACTCTGGGCGAGAGATGGAGAGATGAGCGTAGGAAACCAACTCTGCTCCTCCCTAGCCAGAGTCTGAGGCCTGCCGGGCAGCACCAACTCCCAGTGGCTGTGTCTTTACAATAGAACATGAGTTCCCAGCTCAGGAGAGGCCCCTCTGCACCAATCTGCCCCAGGAGCTGTGGGCCCTTCTGGGCGCCATGAAGCATCTGTCCATGTGCTGTGAGTACACAGTGCTACCCATTGGGACAGTCTTCTGCATGGGATAGGGCCCGTTCTCGAGTGGACACTGCTGAAGCTCAGTTAGCATCCCTGCTTCCCATTGCCTTCAGCCCGGGCAGGGCGTGGAAGCCCTGTGTATCACTGTCCCTCTCTTTTAAATCATACCCAATGTAGTAGCCGTCAAACTCCAGTTTCTCAAAATAAATAAAAATAAAGCATTCTAAAATTTATAGTTTTGTTTGTTTCTGAAAATACCCCGCTGAATGGTACATAATAGAGGTTCAATGCATCGTTTTATTTTATTTTTTAAATACTCAGGGATTATTCGAAGTCCATTTGTACACACATTTATTTTGATTCTGTGTGTGTGTGTGTGTGTGTGTGTGTGTGTGTGTGTGTGTGTGGTTAGGTGTCTGTTTCATGGAACATGTGTGGCATTCAGGCGGGAAAACCCATGTGGATTTTCTGGGGATCAAACCCAGATCATTAGACTTGGCTTCAAGAACCTTTACTGCCTGAACCTGCTTGCTGCCCCAAGGTGATCTTTCTGATTGAAAATATGGTTCACTCGTCTTTGACTGTTTGGCTCAGGACCTGTGTGGAATTACAAACAAGCATCTCTGTGTCCTTCTGAGTGTGGGGCCAGGTCCCACTGTGGCGTGACTTGGTTTCCTGAGTGTATCCTGCAAGATCCCACCGGAAATCCATAGGAGACTCTCTAACATTTGGATACACATTATGTCCCCACACTAGCTGTGAATCCCTGGGCAAATTACCTCAACCCCCAGAACTCATGTTTGCATCCTTAAACTAGGTACAGTGTCGATGTGGAGACCCCTCTGCTAAGAACAGAGGTTTATCATGATAATGCCATCCTAAATGGAAATCCCATAAATATTTGTGTAGCTGCACCTCTACACAGACTGCCACAGCTCTGCCAGACTGATGTGTCTTGTAAGAGCTGGGCACGGCTATGAAGTTGTTTGAGTGTCTAGTGTAACTGGTTAAGCTAATGTAGGAAGTAAAACACATCCCCTTGTCCCGGGTCCTCAGCAGGGGGCCATCTGCCTCACCTTGTAAGTCTGTGAAACAGTTCGAAAATAGCAGGTATCCAGGCATGCAGAGCAGTGTCCTTCACTTGGCCTGGAAATGCAACCAAAGTAGCTGGGAATCTTTGGCCTCTGAATGACCGAGAGAGGCAGCCTGGCACTCAGCGTCTGCATCCTCAGTGGCAGATGTAGAAGCACCCTGGCACCCTCCCATGATCTAACCTAGAGCCCAGCTGATACCCTGCTGTCCCACCGCAGTAAGCAGCCAGGTCCAGTGAGGCCAGGACTCCCAGCCTTGCAAACATGCAGTCTCCGAGGTTTCTTTCTCTGGAGATTTGAGCTCAGGACTGTCGGTTATCTGCCTTGTTTCTGAAGATCCAAGTCTCCTGTGGTCCCGTGGGCTCTGTTTGACTTCTTGGCTTTCTGTCTCTGAGATGGTCAGTGGCTACTACTCTGCTCTACTGGGTGTGATGCCCCTGAATAGATGCTTAGCAGACGCTGGGGTGGTAATCGATGTGCGCACTGTTTGGGCATCTGTCCTTCTCTTCTTCCTGGATGGGGTATGTGGGGGAGAGGTGCTAGGAAAATAGGGAGGCACAGGTTAAAGGTTATAGCAAAATTCAAAAGTCCCAGAGTGACCTAGTGCATAACATATGACTTTGCAGAACATATTTGGGGTGGCCTTGGACCAATGGCTCAGCATCCTGGAGACACAAACCTGAACAAAATGGTACCACCTACTCCTGGAATTCCGTGAGATCTAGACAGGGACAACTAAAGACACTTCCTGTCACCATCAATGAGTGATACTTCGCTTTGGGAGTGATGGCCTGCCTTGGTAGCGGGTGCTGTCGGGACAGCACAGGACACAGCCAGGGCTTTCAGCATTGGAAATCATTTACCTTTCTGCTTTCCTAACCTCTTTGTCTATCACAGGGGAGTGCTGTTTCTCCCTGCCCTGCCATGGTCACAGTGGGAAGGCTGGGCAACATAGTGCAATGTTAGCATTGCTGGTCCCTTGGAGCTTCCTCCAGGCTTGATGTAATTCTCCTGTCCCCCATCTCCCCACATCCCTCACAGCTGAATTCGTTCTGACCCCATCCTTAAGGGACTCTGGCACATAGGATTGGGTCCCGCCCAATGACCTGGCTCAACTCAATAACTTTCACAAAGACCGCTTCCAACATCACCACTCAATCCAATCACTTTTGTAAAGACCTCGCTTCCATCGGAAACATCCAGTCTTGACACCGGGACAGGAGTATTGCCACCTACAAAGTTCACAGTCTAGAACTGCACAACTGAGGTATAAAAAAGAAAGCAAGAAGAAGAAATCTCATAAAGGTGTGAGCTTACAGTTTTGTGTTGGGCCTCACTCATTCTTAGTTATCTTCAGCCTCACCTAGCCTGTGGGGCATGGGCTGGGCAAGCCTGTTCTAAACGCATCTGACTTCTAGGACAGGAAGTGGCCAGGGTCCCTTCAAGCTCCTGAGATATCAGTTTTTCATAATATCTGATGCCCCTTTCCTCCCGAGAGATCACTCTGTGTATTTTCTTTAGATTTTAAAGCAAGAACTACTTCATAAAAGCTACCCCTTCCTTACACAAATGTCACTGGGTTTCAGGTAGGACAAGACAGGCAGGAAAAGCGACCAGGGGTTAGGAGTTAAAATGACAACAAGATCTGTTCGGTCTTGGAGTGAACTTGGACATGAGGTACAGCAGACAGCCACAGAACCTCAGAAAAGAACCCAGGCACCCTTCGCGTAAATTGATCACTGAGATACCCTCCAGACGCCGGCATTATGTAAAGCTAATCAGTGCTAAATGAGCTCAAACTGGTTATCGGTTATTGACTTAGAAACAACATATAGACTGAAACAGAGCCCCTGAGAATATGCTTTAAAAACCTGGGTTATTAATCACAGGAAAATGTAGGCGGAAAAAATGGCAAATGCAGAGTTTGCATCGTTCCAAGGGAGCTGTAACATTGCTCAAGTTTGAAAAAGGTAATCGTCTTGAGTTGCTTGGCAGGCTGCAGCCGTGACGGGAGGGAGAGTCTGCTGAAAGCCAGGCCTAGCGTCCTCCCATCCCACGCTCTGGGGTCTGGTCAATGACTCCTATGCTCCTCATGAGGTAGAGCCCTGGTGCACACAGATTGACCCCGATATTGGATTTATTTGTACAGATGTGAAACTTCTCATTGATTTTTATTACAAGATTAAGGATATGTTTCTCCAAGGAAGAAGAATGGTTGCAGGAGTAAAATTATAACAGTCATAAGCATGGTAAATACAGTGCAAGAAGTCATTTTAAGCTGTCTCTGCAACAGAAGTTACAAGCTACAAAACCTCCACCCGTTACCAGATACCCACTGGCTTCAGTTGCTGTCTCCCGCTGGGATTTTTAGAGCAGCTGAAGGATGCACGAGTTCTCTCCATGATCTCACACTCCCCGGAGCTCTTGGAACCCACTCAGGGTCCTCTGGCCTCCTACTCACCTCATCTCTCCAGGAGCTTGCTCTTAGCTTGCCTGTGTTCTGACCCCTGGCTGGGATGGAGGTCATTCAATCAGAGGCTTAGCTCCAGGGTCCAGGGTCCAAAGGGTCTCAGGTAAACACAGGGCCTTATGTGCTGCTGCTGAACTTTCTTTGTATGCATGCACATTTGTATGTGTGTATATTCAGAGGCCGGAGTTTTATATCTTCCCTAAAAGTACACACACACACACACACACACACACACACACACACACACACACACCAAAACGCAGGGTATCAGGCCTGTACACAAGTGCCTCTTCCCACTGAGCCATTTCAGCAGCCTGGAATAGAACATTCTAGAAGGAAAATCCTATTCTCCAGAAAGCAAACAGCACGATGATGGCAGTCTGTGCTAGGTATTCAGACCTGTATCTTTGTGGAAGCTTCTAGATCATCGACTTGAAATAAACTGATGTGGGTGGTACAGTGGGAAATATCTCTCACTTGAGATGGTGGCAGAGGCTCTGAAATCTTTGGGATGGCAGAAGATGGCAAAGCATGAGATTAAGCATCCTGGAGGTCATGGGAAGTGTGAAACCTTGAATCAGCTGTGGTGATGTGACAGGAGATGCAAGCTGTGTCTTTACGGACGTGTGCGGGGCTGAGGAGCAAGGACAGTGTGGGGCTGTGCCTGCAGGGCTGGGGACAAGGAGAATGTGTGTCCTCACCTGCAGGGCTGGGGAAGGGTGACAGGGACCCCCATCTCTCCTCCCTCACCTCCCACGGTGCCCTTGGCTGAGGAAGGTTTTGTGGTCACTGCTGCTGTCACTCCAGGCTCTTCGGGAGTAGCTCTGTGGAAGGTCACGCAGTTCCCCTCTCATGCTGAGTGGGCCTCCCCCAGTGGTACAACAGGTCTCATTCTGGAAGGAGGACCCTTGCTGCCCTTGCTGCCACTCAGGCCCTTGAGGTTACAAAGGGTGAAAGACAAGACGCAGGGAAAAGCACATCTGTGTCCCCCGTCCCATCTACTCTGCAGCCCCTCCTTCTTTGTGCCCCCTGAACTCAGCCAGGGGAGTTCCCTTCAGACTCTAGTGACACCACCCGATGGTCCCAAGTGCCCCTCAGTGTCCTCTCATTTCACCTCCAATTGTCAAGATTCTCTCTTTTGTGCATCCATGGCTTAATGAGGACCCCTGCCCACCAGGCCCACTTTATGGAATGAAGACTCTCCAAACCGTAATGGAGACGTTACTAAGTGCAGCCAGCCTTGGCTCTGAAGGGTCTCAGCCCCCACCTAATTAACCTCTGAGCGTAGGAAGCTGCCCAAGATTCATTCCCTGCACACCTCTTAGCCTTCGAGCTCCCACGGACCTTTCAGCTGGGCTGAGGGTGCACGCGTGACATTCTGAGACTGACCAAGATGGCGTTCTCTAGACGGCCATCTGAGATGAGTGTGTGACTGTGTCGGGAAGAAGAGTCCTTTAGTTGCTCGTGGAATCAGCAATAGTCACACTCTACTCCAGCACTGCCCACCAGGCTTCACTGTTTCCCTCACAGGTGTGACGCTGGGAGTCAAGAGCCCTCCAGGTGCCATTACTTGGGGGCAGTTCCTGTGTATCTCAAACCAAACAATGGTTCACAGAGTGGCTGCCTGGGCTAAGACACTACGGCAGCGTGTCACTGAGCCCTGTGGCTCAGGTGCTGTCAGCCTAGGTCGTAAGGACCAATGCCTCGACTCATCAGAAGCAGAGGAACGTGTTTGTGTCTTCGCGCAATGTCAGGGTTTATTGACAGCAACAAATTCACAAAACAGGGACGCTTCATCAGCAGTGATTCGACGTAGAACCACTTTCTTCGACAGCCCCGTCAAGGCCAACATGGATTTTTACTCCTAATATTAATTACTAATATTAACCCTTAGATCATACAGCACACAGCATTTATTTTTCCTTATGTGTACACACAGGTTACAGGTGGCTAGAAGAAAGTTAAAGAGGTCACGGCAGAATTCAAGGCATTTCAAAGGCAAGGTGGGAGCTTGGGGCCAGGAGTGTCTGGGAATCAGATGTTAAACCCAGGACCAGGACCCCACCCAGGGAGACCAATAGACAAGGCAGAGGTAGAGGTTAACCCTTGTGGACAGTTTGGACTTCTCTGCCTGTTAGTTCCTTGTGACACACACCAGGGGGTGGAAGACAGGCCAGTGTGGCTACTGTCATTGCAGCTCATTTTTGTTTGATTGCTTGTTTGTTTCACTTTTTTTTAAATAGAATCCAGGCGATGGCTGCATGCATCTCTCTATCGGACTTGTGTGCTCGACATGCTCTCTGCCTTGGTTTTCCTTATGTCATTTTAATACATCTGTGTGCTCCCACAGTCCCAGTACGCTTGCATAAATTTGGAACCCTTCCCACTCTTAGGAATGAGCTATTGCTCAGCCTTGTGTTTCATGTGTGATGCCTAGCAGGTGGTGTCTAAATGTCCATCCAGGTGTCCATTGATCCTCCATCTTCAAAATGGAGTCTCTCAGGGCAAGACATTGTTTGGAGGATAAAAAAAAAAAATCAATGTTTTACACAGCGTGGGGTTGCCCACGAGGCACAACAGACAGGTCAGGAAATGTTGGCAGAGATCGGGAGACCGCGGCTGCTACTTAGCTGAAGTCAGGTGAGTTTGACGCGGCATTGGTGGAGGTGGGCACGCCCTGGAAGCATGTGGCTTGGAAGCCTGCAAAGGCTGTGTGGGCATGAGAGGGGTCCTCAGCACTTTTCTCAACTCTGTAGCAAATGGCAATGCCCTGCACTGCCTGCTAGGGTACAGCGGGAGGCACAGCTGTCTGCCCAGTGGAGGCGAAACCGCTCATCCGGAGTGAAGCAGAGGAGCCTGCAGAGTGGGAGGCAGCTGAGCTCCATCTGCCCTCTGAGGACCGGGAGGAGCAGGTCAGACCCATCTAAGACAAGGCAGGCTGTGTGTGTGTGTGTGTGTGTGTGTGTGTGTGTGTGTGTGTGTGAGAGAGAGAGAGAGAGAGAGAGAGAGAGAGAGAGAGAGAATATACATGTGTATTTGTCTGCCTATCCCTCTATACACACAGAACACTCACATGTGTCTATCCATCATCTACCTAGAATGATAGATGCGTGAACACACATGCACACTCCCATGCCGTCAATCTATTTGACTATGTGTGCACTCACCCAGTCCACCAGCGCGTTAAACGCCTTCCTCTCTTTCTCTCCCTCTCCTTCTCCCGGCTAGGCCAAGGCCATCGTTTCCCCTCCGTGGTCAGGTGGCAGGATCCTGAAGTGAGTGGGGATGAGGCTTTAGTTCAGGCCACAGAGACTCAACCCTCCCTGGCCTGTGTGTAGGTTTAGCAGAAGTTGCAAACACCCTGCTCTCTAGCCCCGTGTGCTCCCAGCATCTTACACACTGCCCAGTTGCTCAAGACAGGACCTTTGTCTGTCTGGGTTCTCACGGGAAGAAAGAAAGCCAGACCATTTCTGGGATCCCAAGGACACCATGGCCATGGCGTTCGCTGCCACTTCCTTAGCCCCTGACGAACCTAAGGTTGGCTTTCTCTGTCTATGAGCTGGCTGCAGGGTGCAGTATGAGGAAAATGGGAGCCACAAGGCTGCGCCATTAAGAGTATCCCTACCGTGAGCAATTAAAGCCCAGGCAGAGGACAGTGCAGCTTAATCATCCTGGCGTTCATATTCCCAGCCTTGATGTTCCTCGACGTGTGAAATGCCACGAAGTGCTTTCAGAGCCCATTGAAGCCACCGGAGCCTGCTGAAACTTGCCAGCTCCTGGGGAGCCCAGAGATTGAAGTCAATTTGCCTTAATAAAGCTGTTTAACGTTAATTTAAGGTGGAATTAGGCCAGGTTTAAGGAAATCAAGAAGAAATGTACTGGATGGGCACCCTGGAGCATCCTTCCAGGTGAAGCCAGCCGCCTCCACTCTGTGCAGCCTCCAGCAGGCTTCCTGGAGGTGGGGGAGTGAAGCTGCACTCTTGTAAAACACTGGTTATGAAGATGTTGTTTTGTGCAGTTGAGCCAAAGATAATAAAGCCCTCTGAGTGTGTTGAGAGCCTTCCTCAGGGGAAGTGATATTTTCATAGACCAGAGAAGCCCTTGCAAGAACTTTGGAGTTGTGGGAGAGCGGGAGGTGGTAGGAGATGGTGGGGGCTGAGTCTGGCTTTTCCTCGTCTCACTATTATTGTACTAGAGACCACAAGAACATGACCAGAAAGCCACCTCCAGAGCCACAAGGCTCTAGAGAGTGGTTCTCAACCTATGGTCCGTGGCCCCTTTAGGAGTTGCTTATCAGTTATCCTGCATGTCAGATACTTACATTATGACTCATAACAGTAGTAGCAAAACTACACTTATCAAGAAGCAACAAAATAATTTTATGGTTGGGGGAGCCACCACAACATGAAGAACTGTACTGAAGGGTGGCAACATCAGGAAGGTTGAGAATCGTTGGCCTGGGGACTTCCAGGCTCTCTGAAGCAGGGAGGATTCTGGGTCAGAGTCCTAGCTGTCCCAGTCAGATCTTAAACCTATTGAAGTATGCTAAATGTTTAGAAGGATTGCCTGTTTTCTTTCTTGCTGCTGTGGAAGATTAACTCCCAACAAGGAACAACTTGAAAACAGACCCTTATTTTGTTTGCTCCACTTGGAGGGGAAGGCATGGTGTGGGAGCATGAGGCGCTGGTCACATGGTGGCCTCAGTCAGGGAGAGAATGGGTGCTGACCCTTGGCTGGCTTTTCCCCTTTTCATTCAGTGTAAGGCCCCAGCTGGTGGGATGGTGGATCTCCTCACCTCAGTTAACCCACCGGGAAATGTCCTCACTAGCACACACAGAGATGTTTCTCTCACAGAGATGTGTCTCTCCAGTCAAGTCAACCATTGTTGCTAGATTTTCTTATCCCGCCAGGTCCCACCGCCGCTTCAGCCCCAAGTCAGCACACAAAGAAGCTATATTGGTGATTAAACTGTTGACTGATGGCTAGGGATTCTTACTGGCTAGCCCGGCCTTAATTATTAACCCATTTATATAAATCTATGGGTTCTACGTGGTCTTGGTTTACCTGAGAACACCTGGCATGTCCTGTCTTCCAAGTCTCTACATGACATCTCTTTGCAGTTCCTCCCTGCCTCCCTTTCCCAGAATTCTTCTCCTTTCCTAGTCCCGCCTATCTTCTTGCCTCTATTGGCCAAACTGTGTTTTATTCATCAACCAATAAGAGAAACATATATACAGAAGGAAGTCTATCCCCCATCAGACAGTGAAGATCACTGTAGCACAAATCACATAGACCCAGAGACAGATATTGGGGTTCAAGCTGAAGATCAGAAAAGCAAAGCAGCTAAGCCACTAGAGAGTTCTCACCTCTACCAAGGCTGGGGCGATCCTATCCGCTCAACGTGGCTGGAGACCTATTGTCTAAGACTGAATGCTGAATACTGAATACAGAGACCCAGCTCCTGTCCCACACACCTCTCTAGTGCTAAGATTAAAGCCGTGAGCTCTGTTTCTCCTTTAGACTGATTCACTCTCATGTAGCCCTGGGTGGCCTTGAACTCAGCGAGATCCATCTGCCTCTGTCTTCTGAGTCCTGGGATTAAAGGTGTGTGCCACCACTGCCTGGTCTCTATGGCTGTGGCCAGATACATTCTTATCTCCAGGCAAACTTCATTAGACCACCACAGATCACAAAGGAAATTGAAAGATCATCTTAAGTGTGATTTGGGGAAATGCAGCCTTGCTGGGTTAGAATGGAAAACGTTGGATTTTTAGACAGCACCCAAATGAAGTCCAAAGGGGGCATCAAGTTTGTCTGATACTTAGTTACCTGGTAACTGGGTAGTTCTGTGGTGTGGCTTGGCATAAGGTAAGGAAAGGGCATGGGACATGACTCGGTCTGTAGAGTGCTTGCCTTACACTGAGTTGCATATGCAGACCCCTTGTAAACAAGCTACATATGGGTGGTGCATGCTTGTATCCCAGCACCGGGGAAACAGAAACATGTAAATCCAGGGCTCACCATGCAGCCAGCTTAGTTAATTGGTGAGTGCCAGATTCCCATGAATGACCTTATCTATAAAACCAACATAGGTGATGCCTGAGGTTGACCTCTGACCCACGTATGCACACACGGAGAGAGGAAGGAACAGCAGGCTCTGGCTCACTGCCCGCTGCAAGGGGCAGGGGTTCATCCTTGCTGAATTCTGACTGCTCATTGGCACTTCCCTTGGAATTCCAAAGGCCACGGAAGCCAGAGGTCCTGTCAGTGTTAGGCGAGGGTGGATGGCTGCCCTCTGTGTATGAGGACTGTGCCTTTGGTGAGAGCATTTGCCAGGGCCACAGGGAGAGTGCTGGCAGGTGCAGAAACGGGCACTGGGCTGTGCAGTCAGACCCTTTTCGAGGTAACTACCAATGCCTCACTTGAGCACACGCGGTATAAATAGTGGTCATGGCACTGCCATTGTCTGATGCTCTGCTGAGAACCCAAAACATGGGGAGAATCACTTCCCTTCCCAAAAAGTGGGAAAGTGTGCAGTTGTCACAGGAGTGGGGGGGGGCAGAATGCCCCAGGAGGAGAGGGGGACAGGAGACAAAGGAGACTGTTCAAGGAGACAGGTTGTTCAGGACCAGGGAAGGGTTAATGTGCTGACTTAAGAAATGTAGGAGCAAGGACAGGCAGAGGTTGTCTTCACACACCTTCAAGGGGCAGGTGGAAAACTTTCCTAGGCCCAAAGGCCCAGCCGCAGTAGATCAGTGCTAGCATCACTGGGCTCTGCGGTCACTCCTCCAGCCCAGGGCTATGTGCCAGACATACACACACAGTCCAGTCCCTGTTCTTATGGACCTCACATGCTCATGGGGAACACACACACAAACGCATAAGAAGGCACCCTGACTGCTCTGTGGAGACTGAGCGCGCCGTAAGAGCGGTTGTCTGGAGGGAGCACTGTCTGTGTGTTGTGACTGCTGAGGAGAGCAAGCGATGGCGTTGGTCCTGGACAGCCCGGGTCTGTGCTTTGCAGCCACGAGGGACAGCTAGCGCAGCAGAAGAATAGTCTGTAATATCAAGGGTCTGAGTGAGGGCTGGGCATCCTGAGCAGAGGGGCAGCCCTCAAGGGCCCCCTCATAGGATGCATGGACCAACGAGAGGGAGGTTTGAGTTTGATGCTGGTGAGCAGAGACTGGGTGTAACTGCAGGGATGTAATCTGCTGGTAGATCCAGCCATGGTGGCACAGCCAGCTTGATTGGACCAGGTGTGGGGGCAGGGTGGAGGTAGGGCTCTCTCTGTGTCTGGCTGAAACTTCTTTGAAGTAGAGTCTGCAGTTTTTCAATGGGTGTGGAAAGAAGCAAGGGGCGGGCAAAGGCTGCTTCTACCCAAGGATCCAAGAAAGAGGAATGAGTACAGGGAGTCCACGAGAGGAAAGCAGATGTGAGTTAGAACCAGGTGCTGCTGTATCCCCTTCTGATCTCCAGGAGCATGCTGCAGGCATCCAGGCATCACTGGGGGGGGGGCAGGAGTTTGCTGGAAGGACAAAAATGGCATTGAATGTGGGAGCTTGTGGAGGACAGAGGGACGAACAGGCAACACTCCATCTCCCGAGTCCATGGTTTCATGGAATTAACTCCCCTCTAGTGTGGGCAGGGCCTGTGACCTCCTCCCAACCAATAGGAGACACAGCGAATGGAGAGGGCTTTGGGACACACAGGGAGACACTGCGTGGCATCTTCATACCCATCTCTGCACATCTGCCACGTCTCATGGAGCTGCCCCATGCTGACTGAGAGGGAAGAGTCACAACCATGAACTCTGCAGAGGACACACGGCGAGAAGCTGACACCAGCAAGGAACAGACCCTAAGAATTTGCCCAGCCTCGTCCTTTCCCTACTAAACCACAGAAAACACCATGGTCCCAGCCACCACCTTGACCCGAGCCTTGCACAGTGCCCAGATGAACCACACCCAGACTCCTGGCAGGAACCTTGATTTGGCCATGCCCTGGCTCCTGAGTCAGGTGACACTCAAGACAATGGAGCCAGACTTTGTGTTCTGCGGCCAACAAAAACTAACAGGAGAGAGGAGAGACGTAGTCACTATGGGAACAGCAGAGTTCATTCTGGACCTCCTTCAGAAGGGACTCCCTGGCTGGCCATTCTTCCCAGACAAGTCTCCAAGGAGGCACAGCCTGAATCCACTGAGGTCTGCTCACGGAACTCTCCTGCCCTGGGCCTACTGCATGAGACCTGCTCCAGCTAGTTGCAATGAGCAAAGTGGCGAGGGTCTGCTTGGCCAAGTGCCCAAAAGACAGCCTCTCCCCTTGGGACTGTGCAGTGCCTGTGCATGCTGCAGCAAATTAGCTCTAAATAGAAAGTGTGGCATATGGATGGGGAGATATGCTTGCTGTGAAGAAGCCAGCTTCATGCACCTTCGGACTGTAGATGTAGGCTTTCCTCCCCCAGCCTGAAGGTGGACCCGAGCCACCATCCAGACAGTGTTCTCTGGTTGTTCACAGTGGCTTTTCATTGCCTTCTGAGTCATTCTGGTTTGTCTTCCAAGCAGTAAAGTGAAGAAGCTCTTGGGCTCTGGTGTTGATGCCTAGGCAAGTGGCTGCTGGCCTCTCTACTGGGCTCCTCAAAGTGCTTCTTGGTTTCCATGGCAGCTCATTTTGTTGTTCCTCGGGGGGAATGAGTTTTCCCCGGGGCAATGAGTTTCTCCCCGCCCCCAATGAGTTTTCCCACGGAGAGCTATTTTCAAACAACCAGAGAGGAAGTGATACTTTGTAGCTGCAACAGTGTGGGAGAGCCTCTTCCTTCTCTGAGTAGTATTTGCAGACATGTCCTTGGCCCTGAGGGGTAAGTGAGGCTGTACTTGTGGTGAATGCTGGCATTAGAAGAGGCCTAATTAGTCGAGGACTTGCAACAGGACAATTGACACCCCGAGTTTGGCTGTCCTTTCCTTGACCCTCATGTGCATGAAGAGGACAGGGCAGACATCGGAACTCATTTTCTTATTCAAGTATGCTCTCATGCAGATGAGTTTTTTGATAAGGAGATGAGCAATGGGATGAGGCTAGGTGATGTCACAATCCACTACAGCTAGACCAACCATGTCACCAAACACAGGATGGGGGGCTTCGAATCCATCCATCCCATTCAAGGATCTGTGTGTCTTCAAAAGGTCTCAGCTCTGTCTAGCTTTATTGTAGGAAGAAGTCAGAAAAGTGGGCAGGACACTTCACACAGAGGGGTGCGAATTCACAGGGTATAATAGCAATCTTCTCTGCGTTCCTGACTTCATTCTATTAGTTTCTCTCAATAACCACTGACTCAGCAGGAGCAGGGAGCCGGGCGCTGTCCACGGTTCTGGACATACAATACACTAACTCTGGATTCTTTTCCATTTAGTGTGTCCTGTGTTGCGCTTAGCTCAGCCTAAATGAGATTCAGGAAGCAGAGTCCTCCAACACTGTTGGTGAGAATGCAGATTAGAAGCATATTTTTTAAAAAGAAGATAATAGAGCCTCAAAAATCAGAAGTAGATATGACCCTGTGCCCCCTCCTAGATCACACACGGAAGAGAAAGACATCTGATGCCTATCCGCATGACTGTTATAGCATGCACCAGGCTTTCTTTTAAGGGTCACCAACCAGCTCCCAAATCATGACATGGAAACTTATTATTAGTTTTGAATGCTTGGCCTTAGCTCTTATTTTAATCTGCATTTATCTATGTTTAGCCCTGGGACTTTTTACTTTCCTTCCTCCCTCCCTCCCCCCTCCCTTCCTTGTCTGTCTGGTTGGTAGCTCTGGCTTCTGGCCCCAGGTGTGTCCCTTTCTTTCTCCCTTGTTCATTATGTGTTTTCTTCTCTCCTGAGCCTAGATTTCTCCAACATATTCCCTCTGCCCTCTGCCTAGCTACTGGCCATTCAGATCTTTATTAGATCAATCAGGTGCCTTAGGCAGGTGAGGTGAAACAAATGTAACACATCTTTACATAATTAAACAAACGAGGCCTAAACAAATGTAACACATCTTTACATCATTAACAAAGGTAGCACAAATAAATGTAACACACCTTCACACAGTTGACATTCTGCAGCATAAACAAATGTAACACATCTTGACATGGTCAAAGTGATATTCCACAACAACAGCATGTGTGCATAAGAGCTAAAAACTGAGCCAACATATGAGTCTACGGATAGAGGAATGGGTAAGAGAATGTAGGGTGGGTGGGGAAGAGAGAGAGATTATAACTAGGAGCTAGATTATGAATATTTAGAAGAGAAATAGAATTCAATAAATGATAGGAAATACTATATAGGTGGTAGATAGATAGGCTGATGGGTATATTTGTAGATAAATGTCTAATAAATATACATGAATGCACTGCATTTTCTATAATTCAATTATATATATTTTATTCTTTGACAAAGCATATTATAAACAGACTACTCTGTGTTGTGAGTATTTGTATCAGTGTGCGCACACAATGGACTATGTGTGTGTGTGTGTGTGTGTGTTTATACAAGTTCATATACACACACTTATACACAGCCAGGCATAGTAGCATGTACCTATGGGCTCAGCACTGGAGAGGCAGAGATAACACAAGTTCAAGGTCAACCTGGTCTACACTGTAAGTCTCAGATTAGCCAAGGCTATGTAGGAAGATCCTGTCTCAGAACATAAACAGACCAAAATGACACAACCTTGTCACTTGTGGCATGGATGGAACAAGGAGGCACTGTGTTAAGTGAAATCAGCCAGGCACAGAAGGGTAGGCTGAAAGTATTGCCATGTCAAGCAGAGTGGAATGGTCATTACCAGTGTCTGGGAAGGGGGTGAGGGAAGAGGGGCTAGAGGAACGGGAACAGGGCTGGAACAGATCCCACGCTTCAGCCAATGACCCCCACCCATGATCATTCAAGCAACCTTGATGAAATCAAGAGAGCAGGAGGGGGTAGTTAGGAAGAAAAGGAATCCTAGAGGAGGTGGAGAGGCAATAAGAGAGGGAGGGGTTATTGTGATCAAGTGTCATGTATACATATGAAATTTCCTAAGAATGAAATATTGTATATGTATATATAATGAGGTTCAGAAGGAATTTTTTAAATACTATTATTATTAATTACATGTATGTGGGAGTGTGGTACATGCATGTGAGTACAAGTGCCAATGGCATCAGATTACATGCAGTTGTGGGCTTCTGCAAGTGGGAATTGAACTCAGCTCCTCTGAACTCTTAACCTCTGAGTCATCCCCAGAGCCCAATGAAATAACCCCAGTTGCTGCCATGGAGAACATGGGGACAGTATAGGACTCTTAGGTCAAGCTTTGATTTAGTGCTTTGCTTAGACTTACTTATAAATTCAAATCTATGTGTCATGTGGCGGTCAATTCTGTGGGCAGACACCTGCTTCCCCTGTAGGGAAGGCATCTTTTTTATCCTTCACATGGACCATTGAGCCACTCTCCAGATGGGAGCCAACATCCCTGCATGGTTATGACCCACCCCCTTGCGTCTTGCAGAGACCAGCCTTGCAAACTCACCTGTTGAGGAACCATCGAGGACACGGCATCCCAGGGTTCTATTTTCACATCATTTCAAAACACACACAGACCTGATGCTCTGAAACAAAGCATGGAAAGTGTTTTGGACACACTTTAAATGAGATTATTATAGACTGAGAAACAGTTCCTGCTTTAATTAGAAAAAAATCTCGGTGCTCATACTGGGAAGCTAATTGCACCACTAAAACACTGAATGGCTCCTAATTTCGCTACTTAGAGGTACACCTGGTGGCTTACCATTCAGCAGCACCCAGAGACTAGTGCAACAGGGAGAAAAGCCACAGCTGTGGGCTACAAAGGAGTTAGGAGGCCACAATGCCAAGAGATTATCCCAGCTCCGGCTCCACTAAGGCAAGCACCCTCAACCGCAGCAGATAGCGCAAGGAAACAACAGACAGGAATGCCGGGGCACAAAGCGAGGCTCCCAGGGTGGATAGTGCCGCCTTTGGTGATGCTGTGGGGCGGGTACAGTAACCTGAGATGTCCTCAGGGGATCAGCCTGTGGTCCTCAGAGACGAGCAGGCAGTGTGGTCTCTGCACATTGGCACCCTGATCAGCCAACGTACCCCACCCCACCCTGGTATGAGTAGTTTTCCCTGGTTTGGTCCCACCGCCGCGCCAGCCCCAAATAACACACAGAGACGCTGTATTAGATATAATTCTGTTGGCCTGTTACTAGTTTTTTTATCGGCTAGCTCTGTCTTAAATATTAACCCATTTCTTCCACGTGGTCTCATCTTACCAGAGAGGGGCTGGCGTTCTGCTCTCTCAGTCCACCATCTTGGATCTCCTCCCTACTACTTCCTCTCTCCTCCTTGTCTCCTATTTCTGCATATCTTCCTTTCCTATTGGCCAACTGTGCTTTATTCATTAACCAATAAGAAAAACATATTTACAGAATGACATCTCCCATCACCACCCCACCCCACCCCAAGGGACAATCCAGGATCTGCTCAAATGCAGAAGGCATGAAGCAGCTTTAGTTAGGAGGCCAGGCCTCTCAGGAACTTCATTCTGAAGTAAGCAAAGACGAGCAGTAGTAAAAAATGCACACCACCCCCTCCTCATCAAAGCCCCTCATCTCCTTGCTACCTCAACTTATAGCGTTGGGGGCAAATCCCTTGACACCCATCCCACCCAACTACAGCTTTATACATTTCCTGCTCAGGGTGGATTCTCCACCACTGGCCTGTGGCCCACAAGAATGTCTGTGGAGGTCTTTGCTCACCTGGAAGACACCTTCCAAGTAATTGGCACATTATGGGAGCACACACTTCAGTCTGTCATGAATGAGGAAAGTTCCAGAGGCTGAAACTAATCCACCGGGGAGATGGTTCTTTATTACTTTGCTCTCCTTGGGATTCTTACATCACTTTGTAAAGGGAGTTTTGTTGTCATGGAGCTGAAGATTTCAAACGCATTTTGTTAAAGTAGGGCACAGGTGACTTAACCAGGTCACACAGCTTTTGAAAGCTCCCCCCCCCCAAGCGCTAGTCTTAGCTAATACCCCTCCTCACATCAAAAGGTGTAGAGGCTACAGAAGGAAATGAGGGGCTGCCATGGGGTAGGGAGTTTGCCCTCTACCCAGACCACAGCAGCCCAGATCAGCATCAGTACAGGGGGATTGCCTGTGATTTGGGTTAAATAGGGTTTAAAAGCATTTTCCTTTTGAATTGAGTTTTCAGAAATCAAGTCTTCCCTTTGAAGGCTGAGAAAGTGTCTTAGCCTAAGACCAAGGCTTCTGTGGGATCAGCGCGTGGTTCCGGGGAGAGGGAGATGAGTCAGGAGGCAGGCAGAGAAGAAGGAAAGGGAGTAGTGAGAACCAGGCGAGGCTATCCACCCTGTGAGCAAATTGTTGAAAGACTTACAAAATAAATGCTGTTATGGCGTGCCCACTTAGGCTTGAATTTCAGGTAGACAATAAATAACCTCTAACGCCAGCTTATTCCACGTAACGTTTGAAACGCAGCTGTACCAAACTCATTCACTGTTTATCTGACACTCAGATCTAGTTGTGTCACTTGTGTGTTGTCTGGCAGCCTGGGCACAGTCAAGCCGGGCCTTCGGCTCTGGTAGAGGGCGTGCCTGTGGCCTCGGTGTGGGGTTGGGCTGGGAGCAGTCAGCTGCCCTGCCATCCCTGCTAGTCAAGTAAGCCACATGGAATACCTGCTTCCCTTACTCACTGCAGTCATCATGAGGGAACTGCGTGGCATTTCAGAGTCCCTGCTCCTTCCTAGTGGGTTCTGCGGATGGAGTTTAAGGGTCCCTTGGGCCCGAGATGAGATGCTTTCAGATTGCATCCGCACATGGCAATTTGGAGACTCTGCAGACAGAAGCGGTCCCTGTCACTGCAGCTGGAGGAAGGTTGAGGGGAGAGGACCCATCATGGGACCCACCGTGATGGCCAAGAACAGGTTTTGAGGCCTCCGTGTGTAGGTCTTTCAGTAGGAGGATTTTCTAGCATGCACGAAGACCTGGTTCTTGTAAACTGGGTGGGGGGGGGTCATGTCTAGAGTCCCAGAATTGAGAAGGAGCAGGCAGAAGAGCAGAGGTTCAAGATCATCCATGTGTCTTAGATTTTCTGCACATATGAAAAATACAATGGCCAAAGCAACCTCCAGGTGACATAGTCTGTTTCCTCTTGTACTTCTGGGTAGTAGTCCACCGTTGAGGGAGTTTGGGGTAGGGACTCAAGTCGAGAAGTGAAGCAGATGAGGAACATTACTTCCTGCCTTGCTCCTCAAGGTTGACTCAGACTGCCTTCTCATAATACCCAGGACCACCAGCCCAGGAGTGTGGTACCGCCCACACAGTGAGCCGAGCCCTCCAAGATCAATTGTCGATCAAGAAAATGCGCCACAGGCCATTCTGCTGAGGCTACTTCCTCTATTTCCTCTACTTTCTCTATTTCCTCTACTTTCTCTATTTCCTCTTCTTTCTCTACTTTTTCTATTTCCTCTTTTTTCTCTACTTCCTCTATTCCCTCTACTTTATTTTCTCCATTTCCTCTATCTTCTTTATTTCCTCTATTTCTCTACTTTCTCTATTTCCTCTACTGATGTTACCTCTTCCCTGAATGTTCCTCTATGTCACATTGACAAAAATCTAGCCAGCACACCCTGCTCAAAAAAAAAAAAAAAAAATTAACTAACAAAATCCATGCAGATTACTGAAAGGGAAGATCACTTGAGTTGGTTTAATCATACTTAGTAGTTAATTCACTCAGCCAACATTGATTGTGAACTTACTAAATACTAATGCCAACTTTATAGACTGATAGCAAATTCAGCTTCTTCTCTTTAAGGGATGGAGTTTATTGCAACTGACATTCTCTTTAAACAGTTTGGTACAAACTATATTTTCAGGGATCTTTTCTGTGGTCCATTGAAATGGTCGGTAGCATGCTTTAGAGAAAGAGTCTAGATGTGTCTTAGTTACTTTTCTATTGCTCGGATAAAACACCATAGCTAAGACAACTTATGAAATAAAGCAGTTATTTCAGGTTCACAGTTTAATTGGGTTACAGTCCATAACCATCATGATGGAGAAGGTCAGCCAGCAAGCTTGGTGCTGTAGCTGTAGCTGAAAGCTTAAAGCTGACCACAAGCAACAGAGAGAGAGCAAAGGAGAGAGGAAGGGAAGGAAGGAGAGAGAGAGAGAGAGAGAGAGAGAGAGAGAGAGAGAGAGAGAGAGAGAGAGCTAACTGGGAATGATGAAGCCTGGAAATAAGGAAGAAGCCTGATAGAGAATAAAAAATCCTAGACACAATAAGGCATAACACAAAAATAAATCCACATCTAACCATATAATAAAATGGTTTCTAATACTTTGTTTTTATTTGTACATATGTGTGTGTATCTCTATGTAGTGTGTATATTATGTGTGTGTGCAGTACCTGAGGAGTCCATTAGAGGGCATCAGCTCTCCAGTGGAGCAGGTTTAGCAGAGGGTTGTGAGCCGCCCTGTGGGTGCTGGGAATTGAAGCCAGGTCCTCTGGAAGAGCAGCCCGTGCTCCTAACCACTGAGCAATCTCTCCAGCCCCTTCATAAAGTTCTTCAATGTGGACAAAGGGCAAATTCTGGCTGCTATGACGTGATCATCACACACTACATACATGTATCGACTTTACTGTGTTACTGTGTATGTAAACATAAATGTTCACAGTTAAAATAGCAATTAATTTTTGAAGCTACAGAGGGTTGAGGAAAAAAATGTGGAGGGAATTTTAAATGTTTTTAGAAAAAAAAATGTATTGAAGAAATGATACTTAGAATGTGGAAATCCTAGAGGTGCGAGGACACCAGGAAGAGATTTCATGGATCAGTGGCAATAGCTGTTGCTCTAGAATTCAGGGTGTTACCTGAGGCCAAATAATAAAGCACATCCTTCCTACATGACCTGAAGACATACAGATGAAAAGGATTTGTAAGAACAGTTTTTTTCTTAATAAATAAATAAAAAGTGTGAATTTGTATGGCTGTGAAGTATAGGCATGGGAAACAGAACTCTCACTCCCAATGAGATCCCATATAACATGTTTTGGGGATATTGACACCAGCTGGTGGTGCTAAGAGCAACCCTGAACCCAAGACATCCTAGTCTGTGCTTACCGTTAGTCCAGACCCTCTGGCTAGCGTAGAGAGGGCAGCAGGCACACAGTGTCCTTCCCAACACTGTGGGTCAGAAGGAAACATTGAAACATCCTAACACGCATGGCTCTCGGTTCCCTTCTGTGGCCACAATAAACACACACCATGGCCAAAAGCAGCTTAGCAGAAGGAAGGGTTCATTCGACTTACACTTGTGGGTCTCAGTCCATCACTGGGGGAAGGGAAGGCACGTTATGGAGTCTAGCAGGAACCTGGTGCAGAGACCATGCAAGAAAGTTGCTTGCCAGTGATGGGGATGTCTGTACATATGTTTCTCTTATTGCTTGACGATAATGAGACAGGAAGATAGATGCGTCTAGGAGATGAGGAGGATTCTGGGAGGTGTAGGCAGAGAGCCGTCCACATGCAGGGTGCAAGAGGAGTTACAGGTCCCTGGATGAGATAAGATAAGACCGTGTAGAAATACATAGATTGTCAGTTTTTGAAAAGAAAACTGACTCTAGAGAAATGTCCAGAGACCTACAAGGATGATCCCAACTAATAATCTGAGCAACAGTGGAAAGGTTACCTTAAATGCCCTTCCCTGAAATGAGATTGATAATGAACTTGTATGCTGTCATCGAGTTCTCATCTAGTAGCTGATGGAAACAGAAGCAGACACCCACAGCAGACACTGAGCTGAACTCCTGGAATCCAGTTGCAGAGAGAGGAATGAGTGGTAAGAAAATGGGTCAAGACCAGGCTACAGGAACCCACAGAGACAGCTGACCTGAACAAGGGGGAGCTAATGGACCCCGACTGATAGCTGGGAAACCAGCATTGGACCAACTCAGACCCCCTGAACGTGGGTCTCAGTTAGAAGGCCTGGGCAGTCTAAGGGACCTCTGACAGTGGAACCAGGATGTATCCCTGGTGCACGAAAGGACTTTGGGAGCACACTCCCCATGGAGGGGTACTCCCTTAGCCTAGAGGCAGGAGGGAGGGCCTAGGCCCTACTTCAAATGACTTGACAGATTTAGATGATCCCTCCTGGAAGCCCTCACCCTTCCTGTGGAGTGGGTGAAGAATGGGATGGGAGGGTGGTCAGGGTCATGGGAGGGATGGAAGGGAAAGGGAACTGGGATCGATATGCAAAATAAGAAAAAAAAACTAATAAGTGAAAAAACACATAGACTGATAGAAATGGGTTAATAATTAAGACAGAGCTATCCAATAAGAAGCCCTAGACAATGGCCAATATTATTATAACTAATATAGTATCTGCATGTTTATCTGGGGCTAATGTGTCTCTGGAACCAGGTTAGTGGGAAGAATGTTTGTAACATGTTAACTCACTTGCTGGCCCATGCTCAATGCCTTTCTTAGCAAAGACCACCTGCCTGGGGAGGGGATGTAGCCACCCACAGTTGACTGGGCTTTCCCACATTAATTACTAATCCAGACAATCCCCCTCCACACACACACACGGAACTGCCCATGGGCCAATCTGATCTGGGATCCTTTATTTGAGGCTTCCCTTTCAGGCAACTTCAGACTGTGTCAAGACAGAGCTATAGCTAAGGACATATGTCACCTGGAAAGTGTTTAAATACGCTCTGGAAGAGTCTTCCTGTGGGATGCTGTTCAACTACTGGAAAACTGAGTTCATTTGCTTGAATCAGCTTAAGAATATCCAAAAACAGAAGTTGAACTCTGTCAGGCATAACAGAATTTCATGTCCATAAACATTGCATTCTGGACATGGAGACAAACATTTGCACATAAGAAATGCTAAAAGCAGTTCAAGGACCATACATGTGTGTGGGAGGCAAGCGAGAATGTTGAGGAGGAGGGTGTGTGCAGAGGTCTTGATAGAATTACTTCTACAATTGCCTTTCTCTGGGGAGGGAGGAAATGGAGTGCATTAATTCATTTTTGTCATTATCCAAGCATGACAGACAGGGTACCCACAAACAAAGCATTAACTCAGAGTTTTGGAGGCTCAAGTATAACACTGTTATTGAGCCCTCTAGGAAGAGCCATCTGGGCTGTATATTTCCATGGCAGACCTCTTCATGTTGGCATCACACCGGAAGCCAGAGAAACCAAATCCTACAATCCTTTCTATAGACATCCCCCTCATCAACACACAGACTTCGTAATAGGTGCTCGTGCTAAGCCAGTGAGACTCAACCCGTAGGTTGCAACCCTTTTGGGGGTTGAATGACTCCATCCCAGGGGTCACCTAAGACCATTCAGGAAACACAGATATTCACATTACAATTCATAACAGTAGCAACATTTCAGCTATGGGGTGAAAAGGAAGATGATTTTATGGTTGGGGTCACCACAGCATGAGGAACTCTATTGAAGTTTGCAGTATCACGAAGGTTGGGAACCACTGTCCTAGAGACTCAGTTCCTGACCCCAACTCCACTTTCGAGGGCGTCTGGGCTCACTGTCCTGTTCTTGTGACAGTGTCCACCCAATAAAAGTAGTTTAAGGAAGCAAAGGCTCATTTTAGCTGACAGTTTAGGGGAACAGTCCATTACGATGTGGCAGACAAGACAGCTGGAGCCTGAGATGGTCAGGAAGGCAGGACAATGGGAGTATGAGGTGATGTGTGAAGGCAGGTTTAAACGGGTTCACCCGACCCAAGATAAATGATAAATTTTATCTGCGTTTTATTGCAGATGAACTTACACAGGTAACCATAAGTGACTGTCTCGGCATTCCTGCTCGAAGGATGCAAACTCTGTGTCTCCGAGACCCCCCCAAAAAGGGGTCTCCATTCCCACCTCCTCAACCTTAAACAGGTCTCATCCACACCTGAAACCATCCATGCCCAAAGGGTGCGGCCACTGTTACAGGTTCACAGGCAAGATGCCGCTACAGGTATGGAAGTCATGGTAACAGGGTCATGAGGTGTGTACTCACGTAGCCTCTGCAGTCAGCGAGCAGGAAGATGGTTGCTAATGCTCACTTTCCCCTTTGGGCCCCATCCAGGACTCCTGCCTTTGGTACAGTGCTGCTCACATTCAGTGAGGTTCTTCTCATCTTCATCTAACATACGACACATCCCGGGATTTGTTTCCGTGATGGCTTCAATCCTGACGTTGATAATCAATATTAACCGCAATGAGACAAGCCACATCAGAGCTATCCCAGGGACTGTAATAGTGAAAGACTCAAGGGACATTTGTATAATATACTCATCATTTCATGTTTAAATCATCCTGAACATAAGGGGGATGCTATCTAAACTATGCTGTGTCTGGAGTTTGTCTCCTTTTTTTCCGCAGGCTTTTGTATTGAGGCAGGAGTGGACAGGGTATGTCCATGATGAGTCAGATGAAGCAATCTCAACTGAAGAGAAGGTTTGGGCCAGATGGAAGTATAGACACCTGAGATAAGCCAAGGCCAGGGCTTCGATGATCTGTTGTGGCATCCCAGAGGACTTCAAAACAACAATATCTGATTGGCCTGGAGGTACTGATAGGCTGGCCTGAACTCCCGAACTGCACTGAAGCTTTTGTGGGTATATTCAGCTTTTCTGGCTTTGACAGCTTGGTCCTCTTCAGGACATTATCTTTCAAGCCAGATTCCTTTACCCATGGCCAAACCCAGGCAGGGCACACTGGGACAAGCTTCTCTGTAGATGAGCTCATCTGGATCATACATGCTCATGTGACAGTGTAGACAGAGAAAGCACACGTGATTGGCCACGTAAACCGTGGGTCCAGTCCTCTATCACCTATGCCAGTAACGCCTAAATAAACTACTCAGTATTGTAGGGCTGCAGAGATAGAGAGAAACCAGCTATAAGAGCCAACAAACAGCTCAAGGGGATAAGGAGATACAGCTACCATGGAACAAGCTCGGACAGTGTACCCTACTATAAGTCAAGAATTATTGTAGAGAGAAGAAAGGTTTTGTTTTTTTACAAGGTGCCAAAAACACTAACCATAAAATAAAGGGTCGATAAACTCAACTCGATTACATTAAAATTACAAGCGTGAACCAAAAGATACCACAGAGAGCAGAGAAAGACAGGCTGCAGAATGGAAGAAGGCATCAACACCGGCAAGATCAGGATGAATAGAGGCCCAGGGTCCAGATGATGGAGACAACCAACCTGTATTATCTATGTGGGGACATTCACAGGTCACGTGAATCTACTGGTGAATGGCCTTCAGACCTGAAATGTGAGAATGATGACATTCCTGTGACAAGGACAATGCAATTGAGGCTGGGGCACAGTGGACAGCACTTGTCTAGCATAACCCAGAGCCTCCGTCCCAACCCCAATACTATGCAGAGAAGAAATTAGCCAAGAAACACATATAAAGACATCCACTCATGTTACTAGCCGGAGAAATGCGAGCAAACGTCACAACGAGATGCCAACACACAGTGGTTTTCTGGTGACATGTGTATTTGACGCAGAGAATCTGGACAGAGGATTTTCCTAGCATCAGACTGAAGATACCCCAAGTACCTACCAGCTGTGGCACCAATGATATCCAGGATGCTGTGTTCCCCAATGAGGTGAATTTAGCAGGTAAACGGTTGACTAAAAAGCAAGCCAGAAGGGACACTTGCAGCCCAGTCCCTGAACTGCCCTGTGCAGGGATTTACACATAGTGTCAAATTAATGAATATAAGCAATATAATTGTTATCAGAAGACCAGGCAACACTGACCTCAAAGGAGAGGCAGGCCTGTGACTGGAGTGGTTCTGGGGGCTCATGGCTGACTTTGAGAGCTGGGTCAAGATTATCCTCTTAGCCTGTGTGATAATGATGCAGCCATATATTCTACAGCTATTCCTAGGCAACAGCAGGACAAGGAATATGGCTCAGTGGGTAGAAGCCCTTGCTGAGAAAGCTGGACAATGGGAATGCAGAGCCCCAGGAGCCAGGTGTAAAAGCCAGTTGTGTGGCATTTGATTGTGTTCTGGCAAGTAAAGATTGCTTGGGGTCATAGGGCAAAGCCAGCCACTGACTGAAAAATTAACCATAGAGGTCTGGAGGATTGTAGACAGAGAGGAGGCGACAGGAAGTGGTAAGGTGGGGTTCACAGAGGGTTTGGGCCCTTTGAATGGAGGGATGGAAGAGGTAGGAGGTGACCGGTGGCTGCCCCCTGTTTCTCCGATCTTTCAGGTTCTCACCCGGATACCCCACTCCCAATATTTTATTGATAAAGATTAATTAGATTAATGCTTCACCAGGTGCCAAAACACACATCTGTAATCCAAGCACTCCTAAAATCATTGAGGTGGAGACAGGAGAATCTTCCGGAAACTCAGGAGTCAGCTAGCCTGGAGCCACAGTGCTGAAGCAGAAATAACAAAGACAGACCCTGCTTCAGATAAGGCTCAGAGTGAGAGTTGACTCCTGGAAAGATGTCCTCTGACCTCCATGTGCAACACTCACACACACACACACACACACACACACACACACACACACCACAACACACACACCACAACACACACACACACACCATAACACACACATACAACACAACACACACATACACATACACACAACACAACACACAACACACACATACAACACAACACACACACACAACACACAACACACACACACACACACAAGAAATAAAGGAAAGGCACAACTTCAAGCATCTAGGATGGACAAGAGACATTCGCAAGGAGCCAAGCAGCGCTTGGAGCCCAGGCTCTGGTGGCGGTGGCGGAGATCCTGGAGTGTTGTGGAGTAGAACTGGGAATATGATGCATTGGCTGTGACAGGTGATGGGCACAGAGTGACAGCTAGATGATCCCCAGACTTTCAGCTGTTTACAGGATCCATGGCGCCATTCACCCAGGTGGTTTTGCCAAGGAAGAAAGACCATCCTCCACTTCCTAACTTGCTGTCAGTTCATTTCTGATACTCAGCTGATACCTATGAGTCCTTTGAGCTAGAGATGGGGCTTCACAGAAGGCTGTGTGGACTTCAGCCAGCAAAACAGTGTGTCTCACGAGGGCTGGGAGAGGAGCTTCGGGTTTAAGATCTGCAGAGCCTGTGCAGTTAAACTCACCCAGAACTGCCTGGGCCAGGGTGGAGATGGGTGAGATGGGGTGCTGCCTGATAGCACAAGGAGAAGGCAATCTCTCCGTCCCCCAGCCTGAGGCACATAGACAAGAGCCCTACACCAGAAGGTAGGGTATCAAGAGAAAGGCACAGGCTTGGTTTCGATGTGAGTGGTATGTGACATGGGAGCTCTCCTAAGGGAAGGAGGACTTGTGCAGCCAGGAGACCTCTAAGCTTTGTGCTGGGGGAGGAGAGGGAGAAAAAAAGAAGACAACGGGGCCAGGATGGAGGAGGAAGAGACAGAAAGAGTGAGGAGAGAAGGAAAAAGAGAAGAGAGGAGGAAGCAGGAAGTGGGAGAGGAGGAAGAGGGAGAAAAAGAAAGGGAAGAAGGACCAGGAGAGGGAGGAGGAGGGAGAGTAAGAGAAAGGGCGGGAAATGGACAGTGAAGGAGAAGCATGGTCCTCAGAGGGCTCTGCCCCGCCTTCTCCCCACCCCCGTCTTCAGAGGGCTCTACCTCCATCTTCGGAGGGCTCTACCCGGTCTTCAGAGGGTTCTACCCCAGCTCCCGTCCTCAGAGGGCTCTACCCCTGCCCCCATCCTCAGAGGGCTCTACCCCTGCCCCCATCCTCAGAGGGCTCTACCCCTGTCTTCAGGGGGCTCTACCTCCATCTTCGGAGGGCTCTACCCGGTCTTCAGAGGGTTCTACCCCAGCTCCCGTCCTCAGAGGGCTCTACCCCTGTCTTCAGGGGGCTCTACCTCCATCCTCAGAGGGCTCTACCTCCATCTTCAGAGGGCTCTACCCCTGTCTTTGGAGGTCAGATGTTTTTTCTTTCTGAGCAGGGGGACGTTCTCCTGTGAGGACCCCAATTCTGCCTCCAGGAAAGGTGAGAAACTTCTTCCGTGCGCTGTGGCTGCTTCACACCCATGTACTTCTGTTATTTTCCTGGATTCCAGGATGCCATGTTTGGGGAGACCGCACCCTGACATTCAGCCGTGTGAAGGCATGCATACGGTTGGGTCAAGAACCCAGCTTCCCCACCCCCTGCCACCCACACACCCCAGCAAAGCCTGCAGAAGGACAGACTGTGAAGCAAGCATCTCAGAGTTCTCAGCACTAAACTAATCCGGTGATGATGTCATTCATTTCGAGTTCCCGCAGCTGTCTATGAAGTCCTCACACCGAAGCGCACATACTTACAGACAGCTCGTTCATTATGAGTACATTGTTTCCTTCAGCCCTGTAATCATGAGAGGAGACAAATTCACAGCACTCTGGAAACTAATTGCATTAGATCACGTAGGAAATTGAGAGAGGCATCGAGGGTCTCTCTTCCCCGTAGGAGTCGACAGACTGAAGGAGTGTGACAGTTACCAGGGCCCAGATTTGAGTCCATTCTCTATCACTTGGGTTCTCAAGCACTACCCAAGGCTGGGCTGGTGTGACCCAGTAGATAGGACATCTCACTCCCAGTACCCCACAGCTGGGATGTGGCAGAGCAGGCTGAAGCCCAGGGTTTTTGATCAGAGTCTTTCCTCCAGTTTACACTGCCTTCTAGAGTGACCCATATTCCTGTCGTACATGCTGGTGATGTGCCTTGATGATGAGGCATTTGGAGGTATCGACTACAGGCTAAGAACTCCCCCAAGAGCATGGTGACCTTTCACACACTTGAGACTCCTCTCTGATGTTTTAAATGTTCTTTTACATTTATTTATTTGGCTCACCCACTCTGCGGTATGTACCCAAGCATGCCACCACACGCGCATCTGTGGTGGTCAGAGGACAATATGCAGGACTTGGCTCTCTCCTACCATGCGAGTCCTGGGGATTGAACTCAGGTCCTTCTAATTTTGACAGCAAGTGCCTTTACTTGCTCTCTGTTTTCTCTGGTGTTTTAATTTCTGTCTATCCTACAATTAAGTGCGAGCATCCCGAGGCAATCAGGGATGGGCGGCGTAGAGTGTCCATCGTTCTCTGGATACCAAGTACAGGGGCAGAATCACGTCAAGCGAGAGCATACTTTCCCTGCCCGACTGCCTTTCTCAGTGATCAATCAGCTACATAACACTTTTCTAGATCCACAGAGCAGGGCTGGCCTGTGTTGCTTGCCAATGCCACCCTGCCATTTTAGGTGATATCATCAATACACTCACAAGGCAGGGTTCTCTGGAGGACTGTGCCTGGCATGGCCATATGCCTCAGAGCTACCAACTTCACAAGTATGTTAGGGTGTGTTTCTAGTATGTTGTGTGTGCATACATGTACTCCCCTGTGTAGATCCATTCTCCACTTTCCTTTTTGAGAAAGGGTCTCTCTCACTGAACCTGGAGCTCACTGACTTGGCTAGGCTAGCTGGCCAGGGAGAGCATCAGAACTCCACCTGTCTCTCTTATGTGGGTGCTAGGGATCTGAACTCAGACCCTCTTGTTTGCACAGTAGGCCTTTCTTCCCTCTGGACCACCTCCCCAGCTCTGGCTTAGGGTGCATTTAAAGCAATAAAGGCACAGTTCCCAGGGTCTTGACACACACACACTATTTCTTTTATTCTGTCCAATGTCATGTCCATTTCTCAGATGAAGAAACTAGGACCCACAGAGCTCCAGTATCTGTCCCCAGACACCCCTCTGGAGGTGGAGCCACACTCAAGCCTTGGCCTCTGAAATGCAGGCAGTATCCTTCTTGTAGAGGCAGCTCTGTGTGATACCCACCTGCAACCCTCAAGCCTCCCAAACATAAAATGCAGGTGCAACTTGAAGGGAAGAGGGAAGTGAAATGGGTCAAGAGTCCTTTCAGTGCCAAGCGGCCACCTCAGGATCTCAAGCAGGGAGGTTTTCCGAGGCCCTGCACCCCAGCTGGAGCTCTTTATCTGGAGTGGATGTGGAGGAAGCCACCCTCTGAGAGCATCAGGGCTCCATCCCTCTGTTTGATGCTGCTGAGGAGGCTGGAGATGTAAACTGGAGAGCACTGAGGTGGGGATGGGGGGGGCCACAAGCATGGAATGTGATGCAGTAGCAATTTGGGTCTGGCACAGATTAGCCTGCAGGCTGTTCCAGTTTCTGATCCAAGGCTCACACAGAGGTTTGTGTGTTGCTGTCCCTGTGTGTGTGTGTGTGTGTGTGTGTGTGTGTGTGTGTGTGTGTTTTGTTTGTTTTTTGTTTTTTGTTTTTATCAGATCCATTTGTCATCAGTTGTAGCAGCCTGTCTGCCAGCGAGGAGAGGGAATGCTTTCACTGGCAAAGTGTGCAGCTTCGGAGCGGAAGTGACAGCTATCCCTAGGAGTGAGTGCCTTGCTGGACTCCCACAGGGAGTAGTTGTTCTTGAGCACAGGCAGCAGGCGCCTAGACCCAGAAAATAAATGAGATGACACAGGTTGAACAGCGGAGGCTATGGCTGGTTCTGTTTGTGTGCTTTTAACTCTAACTTCTGTAGACTAGAACGTAGGTTGAACCCAGAAGCGGAGCCCAGAAGGTCTGTGCAGGTTTCAGTTAGTCACGCCCACACAGGAGAGTGGATAGGCTCTAACTGCCATATTCGGGGATTAATTGCAGCCCGAGGTCCCGGAAATGAAAGAGGAAAGGAAAGCATGAATAGTATGGGAAAAGAGGCAACTGATTCTGCTTCGGGAGGCCAGTCTGGCTCTCAGAATTAAACCTGTGTTCCTCCATTGCGGCAGATGTCTCCTGGGGGTGGGCGAGGGCAGCCAGCCAGCCCACCTGGACCACCACTAACAATTTATTTTCTTCTTGTGGGTCCTGGGAGGAAAACCATGTTCTTTGAAGAGCTGGCATGTGGCTAGAGATTTGAAATGAAGATCTTTGGTCCATGGTCCCAGACCTCTGTGGATGGTGGGAAAAGCTGGACCAAGGCTAACAGGCCTGACCTAACCTTTAGGGATGGAGGGTGCATTCAATTCCACTTGTCCGGACCCGGAGGTTAAAGGTGATCTCTGCAGGCTTGCTCTCTAGGATGGTGAAAGACGGGCTTCTGTGGAGATGCCAGGATAGTGGAATGGGGGAGGAGAGTCTGGGGTGCTATGTAAGTGGGAGGGTGGGTTGGTTTTATCTTGGTGGAATCTAACTTCTCGAAACCAACAGCCCTCAGTGTTTCCAACTCTCTAGCTGCTGTATGTTTAGGGTGGAACCCAGGCAGGCTTGCTAGTGAACCACCTCCCCAGTGCTCACGGAAACCACAGGTCTGGGGCCAAGTCTATTAGATTTCCTGTCCTGTAATGGCTGCATTAAATACTGGTTCATCCTTTGTTTCAGCATAGCATCTCAGGAAGCATCCATACCTCAGGGGGATTTCTGGAGCCTGGGGGTTATTTATGCTCTGTAGAATATGGGGCATAGGCCAAGTGAGTCAATTAATTTGTGGGTTCATTTATAATTTTATGTATGTGAATGTTTTGCTCGCATGCATGTTATCTGCACCCTGTGCACGCCCAATGCTCTTGGAGATCGGATAACTTGGAATTGGAGTTACAGGTGGCTGTGACCCATCATCTGGGAACAAATCCTGGGTCTTGTGCAAGAGCAGCAAGTACTTTTAACTTCTGATCCATCTCTCTTGGCCCTGCCACATGAGTTTACATGACTCTTAGGTGCTCAGCAGTCATGGTGGTATGGAGGGAATCGTGATGACGTCGAGTCAGCAGGCAGGTGAGCAGAGGACATGGCAAAGGGTAACTAAGGGCAGGGGGAACTTACAGGACTTTACATGACAGCAGGGCAGAGCCTGGAGACGTAAGACAGAATGAAGTTGCTGAACAGGTCTTAGCTGGGACCAGGGTTCAGTCAAATGCAGACACCTGGATGGCCAGAGTGTTGGGGACTGGATTGTGGTGTGGTGTGTAAACCTGGCACAGCCTGAGCAAGCGCTCTAGGACTTGAGTTATTTGGGGGAACTATGGGAAGTCAGGGCAGTAAGTAGGGTGGAGCCGGAGTTACCAGTCCTGGCCCACAGCTGGGAGGAGAGCCCGTGTTCATTTCCGCTTGTGCTCTGGCCAAAGTTTCAAGGCAAGTTGTGGCTAAGTAACCTGTGCAGTCTTAAAAATAGGCCAATGAACGATATGCAGCTGTGCCTCACAGAGGCACTCACAGCCACCAGGCAGTGCAGGGTGGGTTTCAGAGGGAGGGTCCTGCTCAGATCTGCCCCCCCCCCAGGCTTGGCCACTGTGTCTTCCCATGGCTAATATCTCCCTTCCCTCCTTCCTTCCTGCCAGTGAGCTTCCCTCCGGCCTCCCCACATCCTGGAGACACAGTGCCAGGCTCTGTCAGCCTGCTCTTAGGAGACAACCCAGGTCCTGCTGGGGACAGGGGGGTCCTGGGGTCCCAGTTGTGTGGATGTTCCCTGGCCCCGGGAAAAGGCGACACAAGCAGAAGCCAGAAGGACAGAGGCGACGTCTTCCGCTTTCTAAGGTCACTAAACAAAGCCTGTGATTGTACATCACATACATCTAGGGGAGGGGGGACTCTGGGAGGAAGAATCGAATTGCAGATAACTGGAGAGCAGCGACCCCAAGGGCAGACCCGCCCACCAGACTGCAGAAGCTGCCCCGGGGTGCCATGACACTGGCTTGCTGCAGGAGGTGGCTCCTAACTGTTTTCACACGGAAAACATAAAACACCGTCGTTGCTGTGTAAATTCTTCAGCTCCTTGACCGATTCTAATCAGAACCACACACCCAGTTCAAAGGCGACTGTCACTCAAGTTTGAGTTCCACCAGCAATTTCCCATCTAACAATCAGCACTCTGCTTGGATAGGCTGTGATACCCCATAAGCCTCCTGACAAACCCTACCTGTCTCCCTCATAGAAATGTGGTGTGGTCCTCCCTGATGCCTGGAGATGAGACTCTGTGCCCTGGGTTTCCAACACCAACACCTGCAATCTGTGATGGCTGACAAGGGTTCACAGGCAGAGGGGATACTGGGAACTGAACAGTCCCCAGCACAGAAATGAGCTGTCCTCGTTCCCATGGGCCTCTGTTGGCCGCCTGCAGGTTCAGAGTTAGACAGGGCTTCATACACCCAGCTTGTCGGTCATTGCTGTCCTTTGCCTGCTTACACACAACAGCAAGGCAGATGCCCTCTCTCGGCTTCCGGAAGACTCTGAGCTTATGCATTAGCTGTGAAACGCCATCTTAGTTTGCTTTCTGTTGCTGTGACCATCACCATGACCAAATGCAACTCGGGGCTTGCATTTCCCATCATGGTCCATTACTGAAGTCAGGGCAAGGGCAGGAGCTCAAGGCCACGGAGGAGTGTGCTGCTTATGGGTGGACATGCAGCCACCTTTCTTACACCTCTCAGCACCACCCACCCAGGGATGGCGCCGCCCACAGTGGGCTGGGCCCTTCCATGCTTGCTTGTTAACCGGCCATCAAGAATACACCACGAGGACTCGTCTGTAGGTAAATCTGATGAATTCGTTTCTTCTTGTTTAAGGTTCCTTCTTTCTTCTGTATGACCCAAGTTGGTATGAACTTGGCAAAAGCACAAACATGGGGACCAAAAGCCACTTAGAGAGCTGGTTTAGGCTTATAGTTCCAGAGGGATGAGAGTCCGTCAAGGTACGGAAGGTGTTGCGCAGCAGCAGGAGTAGGAAGCTGAGAGATCACAGTAGAGAAAATGAGCAAAATGTGGGGTGAAACTATCAACCCCCAAAACCCATGCTCACCGATATACTTCCCATCAAGGCTGCGCATGGCCACACAGCACTACCAACACGTGAGCCTCCACCAAACCACCCCAGCCTACAGCGGAATGCTACAGGGAAGTGAACAGTAAGACCCACAGGAGTTACCTTTCCCTGGCTGTGACAAAACCTCATAGTCAAGGCTGCCTATGCGAGCAAAGGATTATTTGGGCTTCGGATCCAGAGGGAGAGTTGGGTGGTGTGGTGTAGCAGCAGGCAGGAAGAGGAGGGCTCACAGCTGAGCCACAAGCATGAAGCAGATGGAGCCAACTGGAAGGGTGTGGGGCTTGTAATCTCCCTCAGTGCTCCCTCCGTGATACGCTTCCCCCAATAAGGCAGCCACTCCTCCCCGAACAGCGCCACAGACCCGGGAATAAGCATTCAAAGACTTGAGAGTGTGGATGTCATTTCTCATTCAAAACATCACAAGCCCCCAGTTAGAAAGCTGGATGCTGGAAGCCGAGTGACATGCTCCTGTTTGAAGTGCAAGTTTGACTTGAACTGCTAAACGGAAGCATTATCCAATTACTATCTTCTAATGATACGCCCTTACACCTGCCACCCCACACAATAGTTAACCATGGCATGTGTAAAACCCTGAGGGGGTATTTCGAGACTTGAAGGACCGGGAGGCAAATCAACAAGGATGAATTTGCAGGCAGGTCAGGAGCATCAGCCAAAGGCCTTGCACAGGGCCCACGTAAAACATGATTTGTGCATCTTTAGGGGGTCAGAGGTGCGGGCCCAGAGCAGCAGATTGACACTATATTAAATCTAAGCTGTGTGTACTCACTGGCTACAGTGGAATCTTAAAAACCTCTGCAAGGCAGTGTGAAATATTCAGAAATCCCCTTCTGCTAGCTTCTCTTCTGGAGCCTCTACTCCCTCTGAGCACTTGCTTCTTGCCAAATATTTAGCCTGTGCCTATGAATCAACAGCCCAGAAGGAGAGCCAGCCTAGGCATTAGGTATTTGTTTAGGAAACCATGGGTTCAATTTAGCCCATTGCCCAGAAAAAAAGAAAATTTTTCCAGGCCCTTAGTTTTTATATGTCATTTCCCTTTACAAATACAGGCTTGTATAGGAGGCAATTAAAACCCTTTCTAAGTTGTTTGTGCAAGAAAATGAATTGGTGCCTTTTTATTTCAATGTAAATAAAATGAGCTGTAATAACCCCCAATTAGCACATTAAAATAAGTCGAAGATTTGTTTTATCATTTCATTGCAGAGGGGAAAAAAGAGGCAGCAATGGGAACCTTATATTAGTGACAAAACAGAAGCAGTTGTTTGCCTTGAAGAGCAGAGGGAATCTAATTTAAAACTCTCTGCGAATCTTTGATAATTAATTTCACACCAAACATGCCATTAGAAGGGTTATAAAGCATCTGATAGTTTACAGAGAAGCCAGACCGATGATTTTCCCCCAAACAAGAATGTTGACAATAAGAATTTAATAAACATAATGAGGCAGAACAACGTCAAGGCAAAAGTTTTGTTCTGGCGCCTTTTGTTTTTTCCTTTTAAAGTTGGTGGCTGCGGGGGTGGGGGTGGATTCGAACCTTATCAAGGAATGGAATCATTAAGAACATTTTTGACAATAAAAATGAGGCAAGACGGTGGAGAAACCAGGAAAGTCAAGTGAGTGTGTGGTGTTTACATGCAGAGGTGTGTGTGAGCACATGTGTGTGTGTGTATGTGTCTGTGTGTGTGCATGAGTGTGTGCATGTATGTGGTAGTTTACATGCATAGCTGTGTGTGTATGTGTGTGTGTGCTTGTGTGTGTGTGTGTGTGTGTTAGTGTGTGCGCTGATTTCTGGGTGGTAGTACCAACTTGTGTAGTATTGGAGTGTGACTGTGTGACAGGTGTGTGTATGTGTGTGTTAGTGTGTGTGCTGATTTCTGGGTGATAGTACCAACTTGTGTAGTGTTGGAGTGTGACCATGTGACAGGTGTGCGTATGTGTATGTATCTTTGTGTGTGTGTGGTGGTTTACATGCATAGCTGTGTGTGTGTGTGTGTGCTTATTTTTCTGGGTGATAGTACCAATTTATGTAGTGTTGGAGTGTGACTGTGGGACAGGTGTGTGTGTGTGTGTGTGATGTGCTCACCCATGAAGTCAAGTGTGACAAGTGTGATCAAAGATAGGGTTATGGTATGAAGTTGAGACACAGAAATAGGAAGCAAGATATGGGCTGGGGAGATGGCAGTGTGGACACACTGTGTGTTGGGAGATGGCACTATGCACACACTGTGTGTTGGGAGACATCACTGTGAACACACTGTGTGTGTTGGGAAATGACAGTGTGGACACACTGTGTGTTGGGAGATGGCAGTGTGGACACACTGTGTGTTGGGAGGTGGCACTGTGCACACAGTGCTTTGCCAGAGTGAGGGTGTGTCCTACCTTTCTTTCTGATGCTGTGATAAAGAGTCATGAGCAAAGCAACTTGGGAAAAGGGCTTGTTCAGCTTACATGTCCTGGTCATGGGCAGTCACTGAGGGAAGTCGTCAGGACCCTGGAGGCAGGAACTGAAAGGGAAGCAATCCAGCAGTACTGCTTACTTGCTTGCTCCCCACCCTGTGCTCAGCCTGCTTTCTTGTACAGCCCAGGGCCATCTACCGAGAGTTACGACTGCCCACAAGGATCTCACACCGTTAATGAAGAAAGTATCCCACAGGCTTGCCTACAGCCCAATCGATACAGGCATTTTCCCATTTGCGACTCTTTTCCCAGAAGACTCTAACTTGCATCAATGTAACAGTGAATGAGGGAAGTTCAGATTCCCAGAACCATTATTTTATACAAGCCATGTGGTAGCACACATCTGTAATCCCAGTGCCTCTTGGGGTGATGGGCAGTGGGAACAGGAGGACTGACACCTGGTGTTGACCTGTGAACACACACACACACACACACACACACACACACACACACACACACTGCGGAACATTCAGGCTCTCACTTAAACATAAGAACACACAACACACACTCAAGATTTGAGAAGAGCCAAGAGGAAAGTGTCTGTGTGCTAACAGGGTAAACACCATAGACGAGCAGCGTCTCCACGTGTCTGGGTCAGTTCCCCGGCAGCGTGTGCTGTCCTAAAGTGTGGGTAGGGTGAGCTAATCACTCCAGAAAGGACACACATGTGGGTCCATGCTGAACGTTTTGTTTCTCGACAGAACAGAGACAGGTGAACTGACCGGAATAGAAATGATGGTGTGACTATCCAATGACGTCGTTCCCACCCTTACCAGATGTTCAGTCACACAGGAAGACCCCTCTCCATTAAGTCTTGTTTGTTGCTACGGTACTGAGACAGCCGGAGGTCCTGTGCAGATGACCACAGCTGCTGCTCTGGGTTGGTGTGTGTCCCATCAGCTGTCCTGCTCAAGCCTGGCCTAAGACCCAGCATGTCAAAACCGCAGCATGGGTTGGGGACAGAGTCTCTGAGGCCCCACCCTTGGCAGAGGAGCTATGTGCAACTGATGGCTGCTAAGGGAGGAAGGGCCTCAGGAAGGTTGTCCGTGCACCAGTGGATGGATCTACATCCATGTGAACATGAACAGTGCTGATCGGACCCAGGGTTTTTAATAACACAATGAATGAGGACCCAAAGTTGGGAGGGCAACATGGCAGGCAGCCGTAGAGAAGCTGGATGACGGCAATGGTGGGTGGATAGGATCAAAACGCACTGTGCAACGTATAAAGTTTTCAATAATAAAAGTATTCAAAAGAAGAACCTGGCAGAGACCACACCATGAAAGAATGCACCCTGCAGCGCCCACGCCGCCAGGCTCAGGTCTCCCTGGTCCTGCCCTGGTGGCTTCTGTCCACTTCAGCCCATCCAGTGACTCTGGGGCTTCTGCTAGTCTAAGCGTGGCAAGTGCCCTGCGATCAGAGAAGACCAGTACAGACGGGTCTTTGTGGCCGGAGGAGCCACACCCAGGGATCTGACATACTGCGGTCTCTGTTTGGAGGCCTCTACATGCAGGCCTCAATGGGGACCCTGGAAGTGAGCTCACCTCTCCCAGGCGTCTGGTGTCCTCCATCAACAATACAGCACTGTTGAGCTAGAGGCTGCACCATTTCAGCATCAGCACTGGGGAGTGGGGGGTCACTGAAGGTCATTTTATTTTAGAACTGGAAAGGATATAGACACTGCCAAGTTCAGGACCTCTTTTAGAATCAGGGCATTGAAGGCCCAGTGCCCTAGCCATCTCTCCAAATGGCATAGTGATTCACCCAGCTTGGATTTGGTGTCCGCTGAGTGAACCCGGAGGGACTGGTTGCTTCCTGCCCTTCCTGCCTCCTGCTTGCTGATGGCTTGCTTTGTTCCCCGGTGCTAGAGAGGTCTCCCAGCATGGGGTTGGTGATGTGAAACCCCAGTGGGTGCACTTGTGTGTTTAGTCCTCATTTGCAACCTCTGGACTCTTCCCTGGGCTCTTGCTGACCGGTTGCCAGCCTCCCGAGTGTTTCTCAATCTTTACACTGGGTGGGGCTGGGTGGACTCAGTTCCATTGGAATTCTTGGAAACAAAACTTCACCGGAATCCATAGCAACAAGACCTGTGCTGACCTGAGGCACTGGACAGGCTCTCCAGAGGTTACAGCCGGCATAGCACACACGTATTACCAAAAGGAAACCTATTCACTGTCCTAAACAATACAGGTTGAGATGTCCAACAATGGCTGCTTGGCCCATAAAGCTGAGAGGGTTCCTGGGGAGACAGCATTTTGAGAGTTCAGGTCGGTCGGAAGACAGAGGAGGCTGGAGTCTGACCGCAGCAGATTGGTGGTCTGGAATGGCGGTCTCCAGACTCAGGCCAACTCTGCTTTTCCCTCAGACCTCTTCACGTTTGGGTCACCCTTTGGAGGGCGTTGAGCACTTTCAAAGTACATCTTCCCACCTCAGTCACACCTCCCTGGAAACATCTCCACAGACATGCCCAGAGGTGCTCTGCTTGGTGACTGCAAATCCTGTCAAGCTGACAGTGAGAATTGCCTTTCACATGTGGGATGTCTCAAAATACCTCCATCTCCAGCTCTGGAGAGTGACAGCCTTGGAGCTACAGACAATCTCCACACTTGGGGAAGAGTTTGTCTACCCATCCCTAGACCCTGTAAGTCAAGAGACACTGGGCCAGGACAGGTTCCATCCTCTAAGCCCCTTTGGTTTCTGTGTTGGCCGGTTCTCTCTCAACTCAATGCAAGCTGGAGTCAACTGAGGGTAGGGAATGTCAGTTTAAAAATGCTACCATAGATCAGTAAGCCTATAGACATTTTTTTTCTTTCTCTTCTTTCCTTCCTCCCTCCCTCCCTTCCTCCCTCCCTCCCTTTCTTCCTTCCTTCTTCCTTTCTTTCTTTTTCTCTCTTTTCTTTCTTTCTTTCTTTCTTTCTTTCTTTCTTCCTTTCTTTCTTTCTTCTTCTTTTTGTCTGTGTAGCTTTGGAGGCTGTCCTGACACTCATTCTGTAGACAAGGCTGTCCTTGAATTCACAAAGATCCACCTGCCTCTGCCTCCTAAGTGCCGGGATAAAAAGCTTGGGCCACCACCACCTGGCTATAGACATTTTCTTAATTAGCGATTAATGGGGGAAGACCCATAGCCCACTGTGGGTGGTACTACCCCAGGCTGTTGGTCCTGGGTCCTGTAAGAAAGCAGGCTGAGCAAGCCATGGGAAGCTAGCCAGTGAGCAGCTCCCCTCCATGTCCTCTGCATCAGCTCCTGCCTCCAGGCTCCTGCCCTGCTTGAGTTCCTCCTGCTCTGACTTCCTTTTATGACAGTGATGTGGAAGTGTAGGTCATTGCTTTCCTCACGGAGTTGCTTTTGGTCCTGGAGTTTCATCACAGCCATGGAAACCTGGTTAGAAACTGCAGTTGAAGGTTCTCCTGCTGGGGTCCCATGGGGGCCGCCAGGTACTGGGGAATGCAGAGAGGAGGTGGTTTGAGCTTTGCAGGGGCCATGCAGTGAACATGAGCATTGGGGATTGTAAGGGTTAGCTAGACACAAAGAGAAGGATCCTCCGAGGGCAGGCATGCAGCCTGGGGTGGGAAGATTGAGGGTGAGCGTCCTGTGGCTGCTGTAATGATCTACCACCACTCACTTATGCTCTCTGGTGTCCTGAGGCCAAACCTGAGCTTCTCAGCCCCGCTCCAAGACTCAGGAGGAGAGTCAACGAGCAGCTTCCTAGCTGCAGGTGGTACTGGCCGCCCTCTGTTCAGCCTTAAATGTATCTCTGCCCTGTAGACTCTTCCCTTCTCTTTCTGCCGCTACCATCTCCCTCTGCACCTTGTGTGAAGACGTGACCAAAGGCAGGAGATCAGAGATAATCCCTTCATCTCCAAATCCTTAATCTGACCCCATTCACAAACACCCCTCCTCAAATCAGGTAACAGCCATCGTTTCTGAAATCAGGGTCTGGCGACGTTATTTAGCCCAGACTGAGATGTGTAGGTGGAACCAGGACCCTAGGAACCAGGAGAGGCTGGCTCGGGGCACATTCAGTCTGGGGTGCCGGAAGACTCTAAGGTGGGCAGATTTCAAGATGGTTGTGATCCTGCTGTGATCATATCTGTCCCTGTAGGTCATGTAGTGCAAACGCCTGTTGGCCTGGGCTCTAGGTCATTGCCACACAAGTCCAAGGACAGAAAAAGATTTATTTCTCCAACATTTGTGTTCTTCAAAGAATTTTTAGTCAAACTTTCCTTCAGTGCCCCCTTCTCAGTGTGTAATCCAGGGAGGACTATGGGGTCAGACAGAACCAGGAGGAGCAAGTCTGGGAACTTGCCATGCTCTAAGGACTTGACCTCTGAAATAAGAGCAGCCACTTTGGTTGAGCCCACTGAGTAGTCTCTGGGATATGGCTTTTTCTGCATGCGCCTCCGGAGCCTGGTCAGCTGCAGGTTTGAGCCCAAGCAGGGTTGTTGGACACTTCCTGACATTGGTAGAATGATTTGGATTTACCAAGCCCACTCTTTGAGCATCTGGCTGTGAGCCAAGTTCCCGCCCCTTCACATCTGCTCCCCACTTCCCACACACCTTTGCAACTAACTGCTTTGTTTGCTCTCCATCAAGATGCTTCGGACTGGGCTAAGGAGGTAGTTCAGTCCGTTGAGTGCCAGTCTGGCGTGCATGTTGGATCTCCGGTACTTTGTAACTGAACGTGGTGGCTCCTACCTCCAAACCAGCATCAGGAAGGTACAGGCAGGAGGATCAGAAGTTCAAGCCTACCTTCAGCAACATAGCAAGTTTGAGACCAGCAGGACTAGAGGTCTTCTCACAAACAAAAAAGAAAAAACAAAGGGACACAAACCACCTGGGATTCCATATGACAGATGACAGCCTGTCAGTTGCCATGATGTTTTTCTATCAGAACAGGAATCCCCCTTCTGTTCCGGGATTTCCCGCAAGTAGCACGGGCCTAGATTAACTATGAGTGCTAGCCACTCTGTAGCATAGCACAGAACCATGGGAAGGCTACTCCCTCAGCTACAGGGACATTTCACAAATGCAGAGGCCAGGAAAAGAGAGCAACCCCTGAGTCAGCCTTCATCACAGCTCATGGGTGTGGATGCTGTGTGTGCATTGTGAGTAGACAGTGCACGGATGCATGTGGAGTCTAAATTTCAGCTGCTCTGTGGAAAGCTATAAGGTACAGGCATGTGTGTTGCCGTGTGTGTGTGTGCGTGTGTGTGTGTGTGTGTGTGTGTGTGTGTGTGTGTGTACATGTGGGGGGGGGCATGGGTATCATTTTGGTAACTCCATGGCTTAGGCTGTGTTAGCTGTGTCCATCCTTATTAGCAAGGGGTGGGCATGATGCAAATGAAGTGTCTCCAAAGTCCTCACCCCTGCTATGACCCTATGATGTCAATCCCAGCATTACTTTCCTTTCTGCTAGGGAAAGTCCTTCATGTAGGAGACTAGCTCCTTTTGGAAGAGAGAGAAGGGTCTTCAGGCTGGGAAATTTGAATAAAAAGATGTTCTCTTTCTAACGTAATGACATCCCTGCCAGTAATCCTGAAACCATCATTTCCCCCACACAGTTCTGAAAGGCTTTCCAAAGAATTTAAAACCACCATTTAAAATTCTCATTATGGAAGGAAATAGTCCCTTTGGGGCCCAACCATTTTTTTCTTTGGTCTCGTGGTCCCTCAAGGTAAGGATTTCAATTTAGAGTTTTCCACGTGGAAACTTGGAGCTGAGCTCCTCAAAGGTGGCTCCCTCCCCTGTGGTGAGCAGACACGTTCATTTCCAAGTCCTATGAGTGTGAGAAGCTATCCATCACATTTCTGCTGTGTAGCGTGTGGATTTTGTGCAACAGGTGTTGAGGGGTGAGTTCTGTGTGCATTTACCTGCCAGTCTCTACATCTTCTGGAGAGCATCAGGGCCACTGGAGACAAACCTTCTCCTCAAATGCATGTGCGCAATAGCCCAGGGCCCCACACCATCCCCAAACGCTGCTTGTGATCTCAAGAGACTTTCACTTCCAAATGATCTTGTTAGATATTGTCAGGAATCTATCCATTTGCATACCATGAATGTTAAAACTTGGAATATACTCAGCTACCAATTAGCACCATACAATCTTTCCCTAATTAATCAGTCACGACCCAGAGGCTCCAGGTGCGTTCCTGTAGCCAAGTGCCAGCTAGCTCTTTGGGCTTGGTGATCTCCGGGACCCACCATTCAGCTCACAAATACTTTTCCAGTGGGGGAAGGAAAGCCAAAAAGACGCTGGGAACTGAAACCTGTGTCAAACCATGAGTCCTCTGGATGACTGAGCAAATTCTCCCCATTGTCGTCACTTCCTGAAACTTTGAACTTCAGAAATTGCTTGGAGTCCAGGAAAGTCCAGCAGCTGAGCCTCTTGGTGACATGCTCCGTGGGTGAAGTGACTCTCTGTCTGTAGCTTCTGGCCTAAACACTCATTCCATGCACATTCAGGGGGCAGACAGACGGGTGATGGGAGATGTCGTTCTGCAAATATGTTTCTCTTACTGGTTAATGAATAAAGCACTGTTGGCCAATAGGAAAGCAAGATAGGCGGGACTAGGAGAGTAGGAGGAGAGAGGAAGGAGTAGGGAGGAGTCAGCATGTAGGACCAAGAGAGAAGAATGTGGAGCCTTCTCTCCGCTAAGATAAGACCATGTGGAAATACTTAGATTAATAGAAATAGGTTAGTATTTAAGACAGAGCTAGCCAACAAGAAATGCTAGTAATAGGCCAACAGCTTTATATCTAACACAGCATCTCTGTGTGTTATTTGGGGCTGGTGGGGCAGTGGAACCAGGCCAGCAGGGAAAACCTACTCTTGACAGACAGGTCTGGGGCAGAGCCTGGGTATGAAACAGAGCTGAGTGATTCTAAAATCACGGAGTGATGGAGTGAGCTTTGAGAGCTAGACCCGAGAAGAGGAGAGCTGGAGAGGCTGGTAATTACATGTCATCATCCAACACCTCTGCTGTCATCATCCAACTCGTCTACTCAGCCTCCTACACTGTGGGTAATGACCCCCTGTAAGGAAGTGATTTTTTAAAAAATGCTAGCAGAAACTTTAAGGACTCTGAATAAACAAAACTAGAACTTTCTGGTAGCACCATCCATGTCTTGTTGCTCAGCTTCATCATGGATTGGTTCTGAACACACATTGCACACAATGTCAGCCACGTGATACCCAAGATGGCTGCCTGAGACACCTGGGCTCAGAGTGCAGTGTGTCCTGAGCTGCCAATTCTTCTGTTCTCGCAGAAACATAATGGTTTAATTACAAAAACAACGGGTTTCGGTATTTTCCTACTGTCATCTCTCAGCGTGTAAGTATCAAATTAGTCCCACTTTGGATTAGGTTGTGTTAGGGTGTTTGATTTCAAAAATGAATGTTTGAGTTTCATAAAAAAAATCATTAAATGAATTTTAGTTTGGAATTAGGATAGATTTTCAACAACTTCTGAAATTATCCTAGATATCCTTCTTTGTATGAACATAAAGCACCATTCTCTGTACTGACAATTACAAAATAAAAATACTCATCAATCCTGAAAAAAAACCAACCAAAACATCAAAGATCTATATTCTAAAGAATCAAATATCCAGCCAAGGGACTGAGGAGCCAGCTCAGTGGTTCAGAGCACTGGCTGCCCTTGCAGAGGACCCAGCACCCACACCGTCGTTCACAACTGCATGTAACTCCGGTGTCCCAGGGATCCAATGACCCCTTCTAGTCTCATTGCATGCATGTGGTGCATGGAGATACATGCAGGCAGCACACCAAACACAGAGACAACATAACTTAAAAAGAATCCAACCAAAATTTCATTCTTCATGTAATATCAAGCAAGGAATTCATTCTCAAGCAAATTGTTTTTGTCTTTAATGGGTAACAAAATTATAAATGTACAGAGATTTGTTTGAAAGTAAATTTCTGATTTATTGTCAATGAATGCTTGATTTTTAAACATCGACTTTATGCATCTATATACGTGGGTTGCCTAAAACCCTCTCAACCCAGCAGAGGTTGCAAAAAAAGTCAGTGTCTAGGGAGTCCTGACTAAAGAATGAACCTATGGGATTAGAAGATCAACTCAGAGCCCGGCGGTGATGACATCACGCGCCTTTAATTCCAGCATTTAGGAAACAGACACAGGCTGATCTGTGAGTCTGAGGCCATCCTGGTTTACAGAGCGAGCTTCAGGACAGACAGGGCTACACAGACAGACCAAAACACAAAACAATAGTAGAAGTTCAACTCAGGTCAATGACTGTGCTGGGAGAATTGAGTGCTATGCAGGATGGTGAAAATTCTGCCACCTGGGGAGAGTGGCATTTGTTCAAAGCATGGATAAGATAAGCTTATCCCCAGGTATGAGCCGAGACAGCTGACAGCCACTGGCAGGCTATGGTCAGAACAGCTAGCCAGTGTCCCAGATGCTCCTTCAAAGCCTGACAGGCAGATGCCGCATCCTGACATCATTTGAACTCAGAGCTGGGTCTGATGTTAGGGACTTCTGGCTTTGGCTGACTTTGCTTGTGTTGGGAAGAGGAGCATTGAACAGATGGACTAATTGGTCATTGTTTCCCAGAGACTGGATAAAGAATGAGTCACCCCCTAGCAAGGCAGTCCACCCCTCCTACAACACCCAATTAGTGCTTCCTGCCCCGGAGCCTGCCAGCTGGGAGGGTTTAAAGTTCATTAAGAGTTTAAATAAATCCATTCATTTCTGTGAGCCTTAAAGAGTTTCCTGTAACCACCTTCATTACATTTTAAAATGAGTTTGGGGAGGGTAGTAATTAGAAAATATGGGCTTCAGCCAGGGGCAACTCCACAGTGGTGCACAAATATGTTACCGTTCGCCCTCCTGCAGGGTCAGGAAGAGGCTGAGGTGGGAACACAGGCTAGGCTGTCAGGCTAGGCTGTCAGTTGAGGCCTGCAGAGTCCCGGAGGCCTCTGGTTTAGAGAGCTCTGGAGAGGAGGCCTATAGTTGAGGAGGAAGCCCGGGCTGCGTCTGTATCAGCCTTCAGCAACATTTCTTTTTTCCTTCACAGACTGGGCCCAGGCATTCCGATAGCCTCTGCTAGTGTTGCCCCTGGCCCATCAACACACACAAACACACCAGCACAACATGGGCACGTTTTGTGCCCATGGAGGTTGGCAGACACAAAAGCTTCCGCTAGGATTCAAGGTGACGGATGGAGATACCAGATAATTGCTCCATCCTTGGCCTAGACTTCAGAAGACACAGTCAATAATATTATAATGTGGTTAGTTTAGACATTTCATTAAGTGGAATATTGTCAACAGAATTCAGAGGACGCCATGCTTCTGCCACGGAGTAATGGATACGACTTGCTTTTAAATGTTCTGCAATGAAGCCTCACATGTCATGGATTCTGCCACAGAAGCAGATAGATTCTTATTTGCTTAGACTCCCTCAGCATTGCATAATATGTGCTGTAAACTACTTTCTAATGAAATCTGCAAATAAAATTTCAGATGGGGAACCGCCTGCTGTGCACAGTGGAAATTTCCTGAGCTTCTCGCTTTGGGCTTCGGCTTTCCCCAGCTCTGACTCAAGGCACTTCAGTTTCCTCTCCCATGGGTAGAAGTGGGCTCCACGGTGTGTCTAGGAAGCTCCCCAAGTGGTCAGTGGGTATAGACTCATGGGGCTCTGAATCTTGGCCTCAGCCACCCACAGGTGTGTTCCTGTCTGTGAGCCCCAGCTGCTGATTTTGAAAGTGATTGTCTTCTATCAGTGGGAGCCTCCCTGCCCTCATCAAATCTGCTATGCCCACATCTGAGACACTGAGAAAGGTCAGTGACTACTCAGGGTACCCTAGCCCAGACCATTGGGCCTTAGGGAGCTGTGCCAAGCCTCCATGTACCTGGACTAGTTTTTCTGGGTCGCATCTCTGAGCTACCCTAAGGAAAGGCCATGGCTGAGTGTTTGTTCATGAATCAACCCACCAACAAGGCCCTTCCTGCCCAGGACTCTCTGGTCCACCTCATCCCAGTGGAGGGCACAGGGGGCTGTAGTCACATTCTAGGGCCTTCCTGACAAAGGGCAGGAAGTTTCCATTACTACATTCTCTTTGGGACACATTCTCTTCACAGCCAGTCTTGGCCTGAGAGGTAGGTGGGGGGGGGGATGACATAAGATGGGAGCACCTGCTCCTCTCCTTTCTCTTTGAGGGGAGTCTGATGTGGGGACTCAGGGCCTGAACCCAGCTTCGTGAGAATCTCACCTTCCACAGGAGTGGACTCTGAGCACAAGTTACTAAATGGCTATGCTGAGTTGGCCCCTAGATGGCTGTACTGGGCTGGCTCCTGTATGGCTGTTGGATCACTGAGCCTCCACTGGAGAAGATCAAGTTGGATACTTAGGCCAAGCAGGAAGCAGATCAGGGCAGATGGTAGGGAACTGGGGCTGGGGGTAACTGCACACAGACAGGGGGTAGGGAGGCCCCTAGGCAACTAGATGCAGGTAAGTAGGAAGAGCCAGGTCTGTCTACTCCGAAGGCCACAGAGACGATAAATTGGCAACAATCTTGTATCCTGAACTTGGAATGTTTTTGCAGACTTTTAAGACAGCAATTCAAATGTATCACCACCTTAATGTACCCTTCTGTTTCCATGATAAAAATCCCCATCTTTGTTTTTCCGCCCGGCCAGGTAAGTGAGTGAGCCCATGGCAGGAGACCAATGGTCTGCCGAGTCTGCAATCCCCATGATTTAGGGTGATTAGGGCTTGGCTGTAATGAGTGCATATTAAGCCTTCCTTCAGAGCCTACAGAACATTTGATTCATAAACAAATTACTCTGAGCCTATAATGCAGGGGAAGGAAATAGCAGCTAATTTAACCAGTGAATCAATGGGGACAGCTCCCTACGCCTCACGCATTCCCGAGTACAATGGAGAAAATGAAACTAATAAGAAGTGTAAAGGCTGATGAGCTAGGCCCAGCCCCGAGAGGCTTCAGAACGCTGGAAGTCAGTCAGGACGGAAATATCGTTGTTCCGGAAGACGGCGGGTAGAAGGGACGAAGGCTGATGAATAACAAGGTGGATGGGGTTGCCTCCCAGACCCCCAAGGACTGCGGTCTTTTCTTCAAGCCTCTGCACGGGAACGGGAGCTGGCACTGCGTTCCCTCTGATGATGCCTTGCTACCTATAAGGTGAAATAAGCCCTTTCTTCCCCTTATTAGTGCTGGTGAGTGTGGTGGTCACATAACAGAAACCAAACTAGGACAGGCTTTGGTACCAGAGTGGAGCGTCGCTCTGATGGACCTGGCCGTGCCAATCTGGGGGAGGGAGGGATGGTGGGGGCTTTTGGAATTTTGAACTGGGAAATTGGGTGAGCACTCAGAGCTCAATAGGCTGCCACCGGGGCCCCGGGAGCGAAGAATGTTGAGAGAAAGGTACAAGTTGGAAACCTGGGAACATTGACTCTGATACCAGGGAAGGGGTGAGCACCAGCAGCACCAGGGTAAACCAGCACAGTGGAGAGAGAGAGCCAGAAAGCAAGGGGTCATCGTCTTCCCTCCGCCGCCATGCCTGTTTTACCTAGGACGTCTGATGTTGCCTGTTCTTGGCGTGGATCTTCCCACACTGAGTAAGGCAATCAGAACAATTCCTCCGCTGAAGCGCCTGACCCAGTTGACTCTAACTTGCACCAAGGTGACATTAAAACCAACCAATCACAGGTATCTGTCTTCACAGTTGTGATGACCAGTGTCAAGTGTCAACTTGTCAGGATCTAGAATCACCTGGGAGATGATCCATCTTCATTGTGTGAGGGGCCAGTCCCTAAACAGGGCATCTGGACCGTATAAGGAAGGCAGCTGAGTACATCACTCATTGCCCTCTGCTTCCTGAGTGCAGGTACCATGTGACCAGCCCACTTCCAGCTCCCCACAGCAGGATTTCCCACATTCAGCAGGGCTTCCCACATCCCTTCTCGTTTAAGTTGCTTTCTCGGGGTACTAGGATCATAGTGAGGACACTTTAACTAAGACACCGTTGAATGGGGGAACCTAGGCTGCCCTCACAAGATCCAGACCATTAGTGCCAGTTGCCCTGGGTGGAAAGCTTGAACTGTAGACGGTCCAGCAGAAGTGTGGGCATGGGGCCCTTCAGTGCCACTGTGGGCCTGTGGACAAAGAAGATATTCTTCTGGGCCTCGGGACTCATGTCTAGAAAATGAATTAAGCACTGGGATTACAGCTGGTACCCCCAGGCTTGGCCACACAGAAAGTTTTAAAGAGCCATTTCCTGTGATAGGTGAGTCTCCCAAAATGACACACGGGACTTCCTCATCACCCAGAGGGAACACATCACATGGTAGGGGATGATATGGTTTCTTTAACCATGGTTGAGCCTTTTCTCCTCTTGGTGACCTTAACTTGGGGTGCTAAGGTCCCAGACAATCAATGTCCACCAAAACTGCCCTGAGCCAGTGGTATCTCAAGCCCAAGAAGAACAAAGACAAGGGATGAGCAGACCATAATAGAATGTAGTTTATCAAGAAAAAGTGAGAGAGAACTCCCCAGAGTAGAAGGGGCTCCAAGGGAGCAATGTGACCATGCTGCCCGGCCCAGGCCTTTTATGATCGTACGGTATAGAAGTGGACAGAGACTGAGACCATGGCTAGTGTGTTTATATATTTGGGGATTTGCTTACAATTCTAGAGGATGAGCCCACGACTATCTCAACAGGAGCATGGCAGCAGGCAGGCATGGTGCTGGAGCAGTCTCACATGCTGGAGAAGTCGCTGAGAGCCGAGAGTTCAAATCCACAGGGAGCAGGCAGAGCTGGTGGTTGCTTTTAAGCTAAACCAACAAACAAGGAGTCCCCAGGTCCTATGCATGTTCCAGCAGCCCAGAGGGGGAGTTCTTCATCTATCAAGGTAGGACCCATGACCTCCGTGTGTGTCTCCTGATCCACTATGGGCCCCTCCCTTGAAGGGAAGCCCATCTCCCAGGTGCCTCGGGAACTCAGCATCCTCTGTTCAAATGTAACCTAAGCAAACTGTGGAATGCCCAGGATTCTTTTGTGTCTCCTGTCTGCATCTTCCCAGTACTGTCCCAAAACCCAGCACAAAGCTTCATCAAAACATTGCCATGACTGGCATGTCCCATCAAGCCTGGGTCTCCTGACCCAGACCTGTCCCATCCCAACTTGACTCAAAGCTTCTCATTTCAAAAAAGGAAAAGATAGAGAGAGAGGCCTCCCTTCCAACAATAATATGCAAGCATGCACATGCCAAAAATAGTTCTCACAACTCCGAAGGACATGCCAGAACATTCCATCACACTTGCTCAACCTCTAAATCAAAATTTTATGATGCCAACCCATTTGCTCAGTCACCAGTCTAGTGGTTTTTATGGGCTTCATTTTTCTGAAGGGAAAGGGGGAGGTGAAATAGGAGTCATTAGCCTGCGTTTCGGAGGGTAAACACAGAGAGCCAAAATAGGATGCACAAATACTTTAAAGGTAACCCATGGACCGGAAGCCATCAAATAGGAAAGAATAAAGCATGGCCACTCTCCATCAATGTCAGCCATGTCCAGACAGCAGACTCAGGGGACTGGCCCACTGGTTTTGTATTTACAGTCCTCTGAGGAGGTGCCTGTGAGAGCAGGGTGACCGGATTTCCAGAGAGACAGGAAGAAGCTCTTTTCTCTTCCCCAGAAGACACTCAAGACAGATTGGAAGTCTCTATGGTAAAAGTGCATGGTGCTGAGTGACCCGGGTGTTGACCTGGAATGCCTGTGAGCTGCCCCTTGAAGAGGATACGAGGCCAGGAGAGCACAGGCTGGCCCCAAGCCCCTAGAGACAACTTTGAAGATGTATGAGGGTCATGGGCTGCAAGGGCTTATCTCATCAAAGAGTGGAGAGGACAATGGGGTAGCCTGGTAACAGTGTTTGGAGTTTGAGCACAGCCACCATCACATTGGATGTGAGGGTTACTATTGATGATCAGCTTGACTGGATCTGGAATCATTTGGAAACTTGTTGACTTTTGGGGATTATCTTGGTTAGGTTAATGGAGCTGAGAAGACACTTCCTTGAAGTGAGTGACGTCATTCTCTGGCCTGGGCATCTGGACTATGTGAGGCAGAAAATGAGCTGGGCACTAGCATCCATCTCTGTCTGCTTCCAGATTATGGGTGCAGTGTGTCTGGCTGCCCATACTCCCGATGCCCTGATTACCCACCATGGTTATGCCTTGAAATGTGAGCCAAATGGAGCCCTTCCTTCTGTAAGTTGCTTTTGTGGGGGTATTTTTACCACAGCAACAGGAAAAGAAACTCAGACACCAGCTTTCTGGAGAGGGCACAGGACACTGGCTCATGTTTGTCTGGTTGGAAGATTTAAGGCAAGCTCTTCCTACTCCAGGATGCTTTCCTGGGTGCTCTGCCTCATCTGCCCCGCCCCTGAATCATTCTGCCCCATGCCTTCCAGAACACTCTTCCTCCTTCTCTGTTTCTTGTTCTCCATTTTTTCTTTCCCTTCGTCCTCCCTCAAGTTGAGTAAAGTAGAGCATGAAGGCAGAGGTGCATGGAGGCAGGGTGCATGGAGGCAGGGGTGCATAGATTCAGGGGTACATGGAGGCAGGGTGCATGGAGGCAGGGGTGCATGGAGGCAGGGTGCATGGAAGCAGGGTGCATGGAAGCAGGGTGCATGGAGGCAGGGTGCATGGAGGCAGGGGTGAATGACATTTAGGACTTAGTCCTTGACTACTGGAAATTCTTTGTTCCTGGCACAGTACACGGTGATGTTAGATAGACTCACATGTCAGAACTGGGCCTCAGCTCTCTCCATACCCCACCTGTGATATTCAGTAAGTTGGTCAATGTCCCTGGTTCATGTTTCCTCATCAGCACAGCCTCATGATGGCAGTGCCCCCATGGAGGACAGCAGCCAGACTAACCACTGCCTGCCAGAGCTATCCCAAGAGCAGCTGGACAGATGGGCACAGGACTGCTGCTCTCTTCCTATACTCTTGCCAAGATTCCAGATTCTGGTCACAAAACAAACAAACAAATGAACAGGCCACTGCTGGTTTCTGTCCACCCACTCAACCCCCACACATCCCTGAAGCCATTTAGTCCCAAATAAACACACATAGGCTTATATTAATTATAAGCTGTTTTGGCCAATGACTCAGGCTTCTTATTGGCTAGCTCTCTCCTAACCTTTAACCCATTTCTATTAATCTATGTATCTCCACTTGGCCCTGGCTCACTGCTGATGCCTGAACCGTTTGCTCTCTGAGCAGCTACATGGCATTTCTCCCTGCGTTCCTCTTCCCAGAGTTCTAGCCTGTTAACCCCTCCTTCTTCCTGCTTGGCTACATCCTGCCTGTCCATTGGCTGAAACAGCTTTATTCATCAACCAATAAGAGAAGCGTATACTTACAGCATGCGGAAGGACATTCCCCATCACGCCCTGCCCTAGTATGAGGAGCGAGATGCTGCCTGGTGTAGCTGTGAGATCTGCCATGCTGGTTAGGGTACAGGGTGTGCAATGCTTGACGGTGCCTAGGTGTTGGAAACAGTAAGGGCTGGACAGCTGTCAGTCATTACCACCATTTACAACCGTCCACGCTCTTCTTGTATCTGTCACCCAGCCTCAGTACACGGCTCTCTTTTATGAACACGGGAAGCAGCGCTTCCTGTATCTGAGCTCTCCCTCCAGGAAGACGTGTGCTGAGTGGTGTGGAACCACGGAAAAGAACTCTGTTCCACAGGGTCGCTGCCCACACCCAGCCACCGGCATCCCTGGCATGACAAGGTCCAGGGTGTCTCTCAGTACGAGCAGTCATGGGTGGGAGCTCTGCACCTCTGTGATCGTAGACTTGTCCTATAGGGAGAGAAGTTGACCAGGCAGGATCTGCCAGAGAGCCCTGAACTGCACACCCTCTCAAGATGTGAAGTACGTGGTGGAGCCCTGCTGAAGACGTGGTTTGCTTGCTTGTTTGCTTGTTTTGTGGCTAGAATCTGGAATCTTGGCAAGGGTATAGGAAGAGAGCAGCCGTCCTGTGGCTGTGGATGAGTGCATGCCTCACAGACGCTGCTCTGGAGAAGGTGCCTGTTCCGGAATCTGCTGGCCCCACTGGCCTGTTTGCTCAATGCCAAAGTCACATGAGGAACAGACGCAGCAGGAGCTCAGCAAGCCCAGGTGTGGCCGCTGATGGTGGCACCTGTGACATCAGACGTGCAGAACGAGGGCCCCGTGCTCTTGCACTGTTTCTGGACAGTGCACTCAACCTCTGCTTTTGAAGGGGCTCCAAAGGAGCAGCTCAGAGTTTCACACAGAATATCAAGGTGGGCACTGTGCACTGGGCCAGTGTTCTTTAGAAAATTAAGGGTTCCAGAAAAGATACAGAAAGAGAGAGAGAGACAGACAGACAGACAGGAGGGGGAAGAGCAAAAAATAAGTCGTCAGAGAGAAAGAATAAGGGGGAGCCTGAGAGATAAATACAGATTGACAGACAGAGATCCGGGAACAGAGAGTCGCAGAGACAGAGCAACACACAGGGAGACAGACAGACAGAGAGACAGGTGGGCAGGCAGAGAGATAGGGAGGAAATGCACCCTGTTTATAGAAAGCCTTGAGAACCAAGCCTTGCCTGACATCGCAGAGATTGCTGCGTAGGAGTCCCGGTATTAATATTGATCTCTGCCTCTCCCCGTGGGTATGCAGCTGTTCGGACACAGCACTGTCTGATTACTTTAATATAGAAACACACAGAAAGAAAATCGCCATTTCTTTCCATCTCTATTGCGTGACTGTGAAGGGCCCAGGCAGGTCAGCACCACACATAGACAATTCTGTTTGTCCTAAAAACAGTCCAAGAACTCAACTAGTGTCTCAGTTTTCTGCAATGACTCCAGGCATCACAGGACTCAGTTTCCCCAGGAGATGAGGCTCCAGCCAGGGCTCAGGCTGAACACATCTGCCTGAGATCTCTGCGCCCTGGATCCCAGGGAAGATATGACTGCTGCATTCTCACTAGTGTGTGCTCACTAGTGGACAGAGGGCTCCTAGAGTCCCCCCACCCCCAGAGAGCTGTGGCTTTTCCTGAAAGCTTTGGTTAAGCAGGAAACGTGCACAGGGTGTTCCACCTGGGCTTGGCAGCTACGAAGACCCTGAAGCCACACTAAACAGCCAAGTGAAGCCAGTCCTTCCTACCAGCAAGGGGCCGGCACAAGCCGGGGCATTTTATTTCTGTGGTTATTCATTGATTTAGCGTGTGTGACTGAGAATTAACACCGTGTTGGCAGTGCCCGTCTCACTGATGGGTAGTGATTAATGTTAAGGGTTTCAGTGATTAAAGCTCATTTTCAGTCTGGTTTGGGGAGGACAGAGCATCATCCAGGCTCTGTGACAGGCTGTTCCCAGGAATGAGGCTGCGGAAGACCCAGGGCTTCCACGATCTAATTGCTTTCCAGAAATGTTTTGCTTTTAATTGACTGCCACTGGTGATCTCTGGGACCAGAGACCATGTCATCTCAATACCCCCAAAACCTCTCCTTCCACTCAGACAGAGACTATTTTCTCCCACACTTCTCCCAAGCATGCAGAGGCTATCCTGCTGCAATGCCCACCCCCCAGCCCTGCCATGCTCAGGGCATAAGCTCCTCTGCCTATTCCTGGGCTTCTGGAGTTGAATGGACACCAAATGAGACATGTTTACTATGGAGCTGGGTCCTAGCATCATCTTCTTCTGCTGTTCCTTTGGACAGAATGCATGGGTGGCTCTCAAAGCGGCACTCTGCTGAACACACACAATCCAGGAGAGACCTGCAGAAGCTTTCTGCTTTGATGCTGCACGGGCTGGTTTTGCTGATTCCTGGAGACACCACGGATGCTTAAACCCCCCCCCCCCAGGTACTACGGTGTATGAAGTGGAGGGTTCGAGGCAGTGCTCAGCATTTTTCAGATCCAGGTATCTGGCTGCACAACACAGGAATGGAGTTACCTAGTCGTCTAAACTCAGGAGGAGGGAGCCAGCCCAGTAGGGGAAGAGAGGGAGTAAGGGGGATCTCATGTGGATGAAAAGACACTAGCCAGACACAGCGGGAGGCTGTGGAACCCTCCTGGTGAGGTGCTCCTGTGGTAGGAGCACCGGGATAGGAGGGCAGGAGGTGGAAGATGACAGGTGAGCTACACTATAAAGTAAGGACCCGAGGACCCAGGCAGGATGGCTGGAGGGGCAGAGGCACTTTCCCAGCACAGCCCTCTGTAACCACAGACGGGAGGCCCAGGCTCTGGGCTCCTTCTCATCTACATTCTCCTGGTAGGTGGAGGATGGAGGTGTAGCATGTGGACCAAGCCTCAAAGACTAGTTCAGAGTCTTTGAGAGACAGTGCTGTGTCTCTCTGTGAGGTTAGCAAGAACACCATGGGAGAAGTTACTGCTCTTGACGCCTAAGTCCCATGAACACTCAACTGGCTGGCTCTAAGCCCCAAGCAGGCCAGGACACAGGATCACAACCTCTCCATCAGCTGGTGGTTGTGGAGGGGCTAGGATGCAGGAGACATGAGATCTGCCCAGCTGCCGGGAAAAGGCCAGAAGGGAGAGCGGTTAGGACCTAGGAGTCATTGTGAGACCTTGGCTCAGAGCTCTGCTCAGGGGAAAACAGCATCACCTTGAGCAATAGGTTCATATCCTTGCACTGAGCAGACACAGTCAGAGCACAGTATCCCTGGCCCTCTCATGCACGTCCCCTGTGTTGGAAACCCCTGAATGTAGCAGCTGAGCCACTCCCCTGGGGTGAGAGATACTCTACAGGGCACACTGGGAGGGAGCTCTACACCGTGGTCTCCATCTCCTTGTGAGGAGAGAGACCTTGGGACCTGAACAGAAACAGCTAAGGAGCCCCGAGTGGCTGTGTCTTCACAAGTAGTATGATTACTACGTCAAAATTGCTACTACCATTTACTTAAATTAAATCTACTCTTCAACTATTTTTGAAAGGAATCAATACATGGCAGGCATACCTCTCTTTGCCCCGTCTCATTCTTTTCTATTTGGGTTCATTTTAATGGTTCCGTATAATCAGAAAGGAAATCGAAAATGAAAGCTGCCAGGATTAATCTGTCACGGATCAATTTCCTTGTATTTGGGAAGCTCACTAATGCCTCGGAGCCCATCCGCGTCTTTGCTCTGAGGTTGTCATAATGGACTTCAGTCAATACGGCTTTTGATGGTAAAATGCACCCCCTGTGACCTCCACCTGGTCATCCTGTCCCTGATGGAGACAGCAAATGGTTGTGATAAGCTGCTTCATGTTACAACACCTGCGCTTTCTTCTGAGATGTGTTTGTATCCCTGGAATTCCTGCCGTGGAATGAAAGTCACTTTGTTACTGATCAATAACGAACCTTCAATCGCCAATCAGGGGCAGAGATACACTGGAATGACTCGCAGTATCATGTGTGCCCCGATGGGGGCTGAGGGACTCTGTCAGGACCCAGGGTGGAGCACATGCTGACGTATCAAGCAGAAGCTTGGAACACAGAGAGAAGCTCTGACTCTGGAGTGGATCCTCCCTCACTGGCGCTTTGCTTGAGTCCTGGGGCCTCTCAGTAGTAGTCTGGTAAGTGGCTGATGGCTGGATATGATGAGTTCTAGGATGTATGTAGTGGGTTATGTGATTCTGTAAACTCAAGTTCAAATCCCTACAACGGGACAGAATCTTTTTCCTGAAACCCAGTATCTTATGGGATGAGGAATTGGTTCCTGGCCCCATCGGTGGGACCCTTGAGCGGCTAGTGAATGGGCCAATAGCTGCATCTTGAAGGCAAGTAAGATTGCCCCCATGTTGTTGTTTGACCCCGTATGTATCTGCTCAGAGACACGCAGGTGACTTGGGGAACACGGATATCTTCACCTGTGAGTAGGTCAATCACCTGACATTCCACATTTTTCATTGTTGAGTCTTACTCCTGCCACTTTGGAAAACCCCAAACGGATCAGAGTGTCTTCTCTGCCTGCCTTACACAGAGGTCCATTTTGCATGATAACGTAGGAGATCCAAATCAGAGAGCATCATCAACTCCTTATCACTCATTACAATAAATGAAACAGAGGTCTGGGAAGATGACATGGTTGGTAAAAATACTTGCTACACAAGTATGATATCTGAAATCAGACCCCTTGGACTCATGTAAAAAGCCAGGTGTGGTAGTTTACATCTGTAATCTGTGCTAAGGAGGTGGGAACAGGAAGACTTTTGGCTGGTCAGTGTCCTCAACCTGTGGGTTGTGACCCCTTCTCAGGTCAAATATCAGACACCTATATTCATAAGAGTAACAAAACTATATATATGAAGTAGTAATGAAAGTAATTTTATGGTCAGGGGTTACCACACCATGAGGGATTGAGTTAAAGGGTCGCAACATGACCAAGTTGAGAACCACTGCTCTAAAAAAAAATCTGTGAACTCCATGGAGGTTCAATGAGAAATTTTTCCTCAAAATAATTAGGTGGGATGAGATTAAGGAAGACACCTGACATCTTACCTGTACATATGATCACACACACACACACAGAGAGAGAGAGAGAGACATAGATATAGATGCATATGAATACGTGTTCACAAAAATTCACACATTTTATTTAACAAAAAAAAGGAACAGAACAACAGGGGACATCTCACACAACACAACTGTCCCTGATTTGTTCACCCATCAGTAAAAGGACCTCATCCCCTGGGCATGGTTATTTGCAGAGCTGTTCAAAGACGTGTTATCAACAGTGGTCTGCAGAGCTTTTACCAGCAATTTCCCCCATCTGAAGATGAGGGTGGTGTTGCCACCCTCTCAGTAGAGCCATAGAAAGATATAAATGAGATGATCCGTGTGAGTCTCAGACCCAGTTTGTGTATCCGGGCTGATGGCAGCTGATGCAGACATTACCTTGACTGTCTTCAGACTCCAAATGCCCCCAGATGAACCCAGCTACTTGAGCATCTTCGGGGGCCCAGCCTCATCCTCTTCAAGCTTGTCCCAGACTCAGAAAGCTACTGGTAGAGGGGGTCCTGAAGCTTCCCTGGTGTGAGCAGCCACGATGGTTAGTGTCATCCATGTGACGGGATCTGGAATCGCATAGGAGTCAGGCCTCC